>NC_060209.1:51966666-52609583 GCF_021130785.1 Homalodisca vitripennis | reverse complement strand
GTAAACAGTGAATCAGTACAAGGAATATAATACGTAATACGTATGATACTCAAGTATAATCGTTAAGGAATCACCTTGAATGAACCTATCTACTACCGGTGGAAGGGGGGTGACGTCACGATAGGAGACAACTAGGAGACAGGCAGATCATGGACGAGGACGTAACCATCAAGACCCAGGCCGCCTGCCGTCGCACGGCCAAGGTCAGGCAGTTCATGGCAGCGTTCTTAGGTATGTGAATGGTAACATAGCCCTACTGTCGTTTACTGTGTAGGTTAAGACTGTAACTGGAGCTTTGGAATCCCCGGGGAAGTACTCTCCCATCCCACCCCGACAAATATCACTCATGTGGAGCTCAGAGCGCTGTATCCTTAAGTCATCCTTAACGCTGATCCTGAAAAAACTCTAGAGTATCAATTAAAAATTGTGAAACTGTTTTACTAACCCTACTGGTATAATTAAATATACATTTAATATCGGCTGTGAAATCACCTATATTATTCAGAATGTTCAGTTTATTTTCATGATTGAATACAGTTAAAGATTTAGAAACCTGGTTTTACATTTTAATTTATCAACATAGAACAGATATGTATTTAAACTATAGTTATGTTTCTGTCTGTTGCTCTTAGAAAGTTTAATTACATGTTTCAAAAACTGCAAAACTGGTTGCGTCACAGAAAACAATTGAGTTGTGTACGTAAAAGAGACGTGTTACTAGTTTATGTACTCTTTGTTATCTAATACACAATTAGAACGATGTAAGGATTGTTGCGCAAAGGAATGATTGAATTAATGAATGACCTTGCTCGAAAGCCTTGGTTTCCGCTATTGATGGTAGGTGAAGTCACTTATACTTGACTTTGGTTGAATTAAATCATCAGTTGAGTAAGTAAAAATATGAAAAGAAAATTAAAATTTGTATTGATCGTATGTATATATACATTATTAAACTGTATCTTTCCATTATTTCTTGGCTTCGTAGCATATTTGAGGGATATTAAGCATTAAATGAAGTTTTGATGTATTTGTTTATCATATGTATATCCAATGTTTTCCTTTTAAGTATTGCGATAATTGGCTCAAGTGGCTGTTATTAACAGTTTGAAAAGTAACAAGTCTTCTTATATCGATGGTATTTCAGCAAATTTAATGAAAGAAAAATGCTTGAAGTCTTATCACCTGTGTTTCTAATCAAGCCCAGTTTCAAAACTGGTGTCTTTATAATCCCTTCAAAACTGCAATATTTGTTTCACTACACAAGAGAGGTTCAAAGAAAGAAATCAATTACTATCGGCCGATTTCTATTCCCTCTATTGTTTTTAAAACAATGAAAAATATAATAAAGGTCAGGTTGGTTTAATATTCAAATCCTAGCAAGATTATTTGTTTAAATCAATTTGGACTTACGGCCAAAGAACCTATTAAAGATGCTCTCTGAAAGTTTTGCTCAGGAAGTTTATGAAGGAATTAACAATGGTAAATTTGTCTTTTGAATATTTGTTGACATAAATAAGGCATTTGATGCCGTGGATCACTAAAATCCTACTGAACTATCTGTGGATAGCCGGTGTTAGAGGTATTCATTACGAATGGTTTAAATTTTGAATGCTACAAAGATCTGTTTTGGGCCCAATACTATTCTTAGTCTGTTATATTATTAATTCAAAATTACAGGGGCTACATATGAGTATAAAAAATAGCAACTGAACAACTTTTTAAAAATATTTATTTTTCATTCACATGTATCAGCATACAGTCATTAGTATTTATTATATTACTATTCTTAGTCTATATTAACGGCTTATGTAATGGCAATTTATCGAGTTCTGTAATCATTATTATCATAATCTATTATAAAATTAAAATCATTAGATTTATCGCCAGAGCTAATAGGCCTGACTCTTCCTTTCCTCTTTATGCACAGCTGGGTTTACTTCCGCTCGAATACTTGTATATTTATAGGATACTCAGAATATTTTTCGTAACAGGCGGCCACTCACTCCTAAACGCGAACGGTCAATCATTTACGTAATAGACGATAAACTGAGTAATTATGCCTTTTCCTAAATTAGAAGTGTACAAACGTTATTATATATTCACAGCTCCTAAGCTCTATAACACATTACCTTTCTCTGTGTCTCCTCGCCAACATTAGGTACGTTTATACGCATTCTGAAATGCTTCTCTTTATAATTGTTGAGTGGCTCTTGAATTAGTAACTTTGTTAAAGATTTTTTGTTGCGTGAGAATGTTATGGTTACATCTTTATCTTTTACGTTTAAGTTTCTTTATAGTGTGTGTGTGTGTGTGTGTGTGTGTGTGTGTGTGTGTGTGTGTGTGTGTGTGTGTGTGTGTGTGTGTGTGTGTGTGTGTGTGCGAATGCACATTTATTATTGATTTATTATGGTAATGTAATGAATTATGTATGTAACTCTAAAATGCAAATGAACTCTGTGTGTTTTGTTTTAAGTATTGATATAGTTTATGATTTACTCTCCTTATGTATATTTTTCTATGAATAAGAAGTTGATAGCCTCATCTGATTTTAATTAACCACTAATTTCAACCTCAGCTTGGCATTTAGCTCATAAGTGCCTATACTTTGTATATTATATTATCTACCCTTGTGATATAATTTTGTGTTAAAAAATCACAATAAATTGATTGTAATGTACATTTGAAATAAAGATTCTTGTTTTTTTATAGTATATTTGATATATTTACGTAATAAATAAAATAAAATAAAAATTCATATTAGCAGTACAAAATTCGATGTAATATTTTTGACAGTAAGTTAAACCGTTTCAGAGTAACGTTTATTATGATTTACTAATACTAATAGAAACTATGATTACTAATATGAAATTATGATTACTAATATAAAGACAGACAGATGGAAAGTGATGCAATATATAGCAATGGGAACTTTTGATGTTTATTTTCACCTTTTTTTAACATACACCAAAATATTTAATAATTGTTCAACTGAAATACGTAGTACATTTACAGGCTTGAGAGTTCTACTTCAAAAGACCTGTCACAACTTACACTTATTATGTTATTTTAAAATTTAATCCTTTTGATTTGGATCTTTTGTTCTATTGTTAATCGAGTAAAAAAAGAGAAGTATTATTGCGATAGTTGTATTATTTCAGTTTGAAAGGATATATTTATCATATTAGTAGGGATAATGTTGACAATTAAGAGTACTTGATATTTATTGCATTGTTACGCTTTAAAAATCAGCTGTTTGGAAATGAAAGATTAAACAAATAACTAGTTACTCGAGGGGTTAACAGATTTCATATCTTTCTGTCGGTGTAATTGTCTGTCTGTCTGCTCGATATCTCGAAAACAAATGATAGTGCTTGTATATTAGTCTTGTGGGTACCTGACCAAATCAGGCTATTTATACACAATTGCATGTAAAACATTCCTATCTTTACGAAAGCTTTATATTACAAGCACAAAAACAAGAGGTTAAGGATTTTAATAAAATGTATGTGCAAAAGCGGAAATTATAGTTTTCTTTATTATTATGAACAATAAAATTTTCACGAGAGAGATCAAATATGCTAAGTATTTTCTGGTTTCAAACTTGTATGTTCACACACTGTCCTCATCTTGCTCATTACTAGTTAACGTCTTCGAACACCAACTTCTCATTGAGCCTCACATCGTGACATAATCAAACACTAAAAAATGGTTTTGCCGACACGGTAATGGTTAAAAACACCTGAGCATAGACTTTAGTATAATAGTTCAGTAATTTATTTAGATATCGTATGTGAATTGACTAATAAAACGGATTGATATTGAAGTTTATAGTAAGTTCACAGATAACTTGTCTTGAGTGTCACTATTTAGGAACCTCTGATGTCTAAATAGTGTCTATAAATGTGTCAGTGGAAGCTGTACTGAAAAATTCATAAAGTATGTCTTGGTATACCCTTAGCTATTATGTGTAAGTGTGCAAACATATTTCGATTTTCTGTTCTTTCAATTCGTAGAATTATTGCAGAATTGTTTTTCTGTAAATTCCTGCACGGTGAATTCCGAGGAAAGGTGAAATATGAAAAAGGTGGTCTATTACCAAAAATACTTCTTGTAAGAATGAAATAATAATTTAAAATACAGTGTGTCACAGAAATCTCTACCACTTCCAAGCATTATTCCTGGACCAAAGGCAAACCAAGTTATCATATAAAAACTTTTAAAATTTAAATAGTTCCCTGAACATTCAAATTTAATAGTTGTACTTAAGAGATTTTACTTAGGTGCAATTTTAAATTATTTACTCATAAAATAAAATTTCTGTGTGTAAGCGTGAACAATTCATTATTCATGTCATTTGCTCTCTATGTTCTGAAAACATGTTTTTATATTCAACATGTCGTGCCTTGTAATATTGCTACTTACAAAGCACCTTTTACACATAGACGCGTTGCTTGTGCCTGTCAATCACTTCTTGATTAGTAAAATGCCAATTTACATACATGTACGAAAAAAGTATGTTCACACACTGTCCTCATCTTGCTCTTTACCAGTTAACGTCTTGGAACACAAACTTCTCAATAAGCCTCGCATCGTGACACAATAAAACACTAAAGGCAGTTCTTGTTGTGGCACACAAATGGTTATTATGTACATTGAAAAGGATATACATTTACATTTAATGATACAGTTTACAGTCAAATAAATATAGACATCATCAAGGTTTGTATTGCAAAGTCATAGAAACAGAAAACTGTGTGATAAATGTTTCGCCTTTCTTATAGCAGGCTGTTGTCATGCGAGTATCATAAACTGTTATACGATGATGATTATGTTTAGTGATATTTAGTGATGATCGATAAGTAAAATTGTACTAATGTTTTGTATGTACAGTATATTCACCCAGTTTTGCCATTATAAGTAAAGCTTTCCTACAATAAACTTGAAATAAATGAAACTGTAACAACCAGATTTTGAGTCTAATTTTATAGAGAGCACCACAGAATGATGCGCCCATACATCAAGGTCAAACACACGGTATTGATGTTATTTATAATGTTTTTAAACCCTTTTCTAAAATTCGGCTTTCATTAACTAAAGTTTTACCGTTACATACACTTGAGTGAAAATATTATGATGTGAAACTGCTTTTTAAAAGGCTTATACAATTACATAGTACAAACATATTTACCACCCGGTAAAGTTTTTATTCGCTATTTTACCGGTTTGAGAACGATACCTTTCATTTTAATCTTATAATTGGCATTTAACAAATAAGGACAGATAGTTTGTTAATTAGTCTCGTTAATTTCCTAACAATAATAGAACCTGGAAGCGTTTGGGGTATGCTGTATAACCTCAAATATGTAACTCTGATAATTCTGTGATTTCATAAAAATACTTGTATATGATTTTAGGAAAGTATTTCCGTATTCTATACAAATGTATGAGAAGCGTGAATATCTTGTGCTATTTATTTTATACAGTAAATATCTTTCGACCGCAAATGTACAAATAAGTGTGAGTATCATTAAGATATTATTAATAAATAATTTTTTTGGTTTAACTCTGGCCTGTATAAGAGTGCAGTCGGTTAAGTCGAACAAACTCCAATGTGATAGATCTTCGGACGCAAAGCCAATAATGCTATTGGTTAGAATATCAACAGGTAGGTAAAATTTTCTTTGATAGGTCACATCTCATATCATCACACTAAGCAATATTATAAATTCCCAGTGTTTATCAGAGCCACTAGATGGCTCCATCGTCATGTTTACTTGATAGAGGATTCTCCAATGAACCTTATGGCTGTCGGTTGAAATATCAACCTGTAACTCAAAAGCACCAATATATATATATATATATATATATATATATATATATATATATATATATATATATATATGAAAATTTCAACAAGAATCCTATAAGGGGTTAAATTATTTTGTAAAAGTGCCCTAAAAAATAAGTGGAACAAACAGACCAATTCCACTATTATCATTTATCCCATGTATGTAAGAAGTTATGAACTAAAATCTAAAATTGATATGGAATACAGTGTTTTTTATTCAGTTTTTTTACAGTTTGTGCAAGAAATTCCGATTTAGAGCTAGTGAAAACAAAAATGTTTTAATAAATCTCATAACATATGTGTATAATGGCATAGATTTAAATAAATCTAATGTATGATTTTAGTATTAATACGAGGGCTATTCAGAAAGTAAGGAACATTTTGGAATTCCACAATTACATCCAGGGCAAAAGAAATTGGTTTCCTTTTTCGAATTTTTACGTTCGGCACAAAAGCGACAGTTCGTGTTGGGGAGCTTCTCGAGTTCATGAAAAGGGCCAAGGATATCACTAAGTGGAAGGACAGCTTCTAAGTCTAACTCACACAATTGTGAGAAAACACTTACTAGGATATCACGTCTGCTACATGGTCTGTCAAGTTTACCTCAATATGAGAATAAACTTCCTCATTATTAGAAATAGGATGATCCAAAACGATATCTCTCAGATCACAAGTTCTATAAAGCTTTCACCCATAGTGCATAACTCTATAACATAAGGAAGCTAACCATAGTAATAACAACACCAAAACAATATGAAATACATGTACCCCCCAAATACTATTAGATTCGGAACCAAACACAAAACCCGGGACATTTTTACAACTTGACAACATGCATGACGCAACAACGTGGCTGACGCGTATTATGTTCACATCAGCTGTCTCAAGAGAAAGATGTTCCCTGTTGTACGATAATCGAAGAAAGGACAATAAGTCGTAGGACATATGCTATAATTAATGATCTGCCAGAATATACAGGTACAAAATAAAAATCATTTATATGACTTTAAATACCTAAAAATTAAACGACAGTACATTTCTACTTTGCCGACGAATATTCTTCGTTGCCATATCAGACAGACCTTTGGCGACGAAAGTTTTTTGACGACTTTCTTAAAAATTTAGCAGCGGAAGGTTACAGATATATGTTATAAACTCTGGTAAAAGGAAAAGGTTTATACGAAATTGTATAAAACAAAATAGATCTATTATTCTTATTCTTCTTACACTTATATAAATAGGCCAGAATTGTCGATATAGATTTCGGTAATTTAACCTCATAGGAATATAGTAAACGTGTTTTAAATTGTGTTTTTAAAATTGTTGTTTCAGTAAGTCTGCTCGGATGTTGCAGTGGGATGTCAGTGGCCTGGGTTGCTCCGATGCAGCCTTTATTGATGTCTGAACATCCACCAGTCGGGACCGAGCCCATGTCCGAGGACATAATCGCTTGGTTGGCTTCAGTCAACTATCTCGGAAACGCAGGCATTTGGTTCTGGGGGCTGGCTACTGACCGGGTTGGGCGGAAGGCAGCAGCATGCTTCTGCTCCATATCTTACATCGTTTGTTATGTTGTTACACTATTTGCACGTGACTATGTCTGGTTGATTGTTGCGAGACTTTCTTCTGGCGTTGGAATCGGAGGAATATCACTGGCAGTGCCACTTTTCATCGCCGAAATGGCACAAGACGACCTTCGAGGATTTTTTGGATCTTTTGGCGTTATATTTTTCAATGTTGGGGTCGTTTACACTTACGTAGCTGGCACTTGCCTGAGTTATCGAGCATTTACAATATGCTGTCTGATTATCCCCATTATTTTTGTAATATCTTTCGTATGGATGCCCGAAACTCCCATATTCCTTTGGAAAAATGGGGAGATTGAAAAAGCAGAACAATCTCTGCTGTGGTATAGAGGAGGAGACTCCGCCGAGACTACGAGAACTTTAGAAAGTTACAAATTATTTCCAAAAGAAAGAAACAAGAGCATGAAGTCCTTAAAATCTCTAGTGTCTACCAAAGGAAACACAAAAGCATCAATAATTGGATTAATTCTTATGACAGCGTTCCCTTTATCTGGGTACTTGACAATATCCACTTTCGCTGTGAGTATTTTTGACGCGTGCGGTAGCTCAATTTCTTCATACCAATCGGCTATTACTATGGCCACAGTACAAATGATTTCCGCCTTTTTTTGTTCTTTCGCAAGTGATCGATTCGGGAGAAAGGGACTATTGTTAGCATCTTTACTAACAATCGCTTTATTTCTAGCAATATTGGGAGCTTTCTTGGTACTTTCCGTTAAAGATAACTTAAATTTCATTTCAAGATTGACACCAATATTATGCCTTTCAATTTGTATGGCAGCTTTTGCTGCAGGTTTAGGTCCAGTAGCTTATATAATAATGTCAGAGATATTTACACCAGACACGAGAGGATGTGCTATGTCAGTGCTTTCATTATATATGTGTATAGTTGCATTTACAATGAATAAGTCATTTCCGAGCATGAAAGAATTGTTTAGGCTTGAAGGGTGCTTCTTCTTTTACAGTTTTTGTTGTTGTATATTTGCATTATTTTTCTATTTTTATTTGCCAGAGACCAAGGGATTACCTCAAAGTGAAATATTGCAGCTGCTTAATGAAGAAAATATCACGATAGCAAGTAGCGCAAAGGAAACGGAAAAGTTAAACAAATGCAGTGAGCTGTAACCCAAAGGAAGTGATTGGGAGTGCTGTCTTAGGTGGTACAACTTTGATAAACCCTTATACTGTGATGCCGTTGGAAAAAGGATTATACACTACAATACAGAGAAAAGACAAATAAAAATTGGTGTTAGGAAATTGTAGTGCTCCATAATAAAATTCTTCCAATGGTTTTAAAAAATAAAAGCTTTTAATGGTATGTATTTTTGAACAGAGAGTGGTAGTCATTGAGGCGCTGGAGCTTTATTTAAAAATTTAATAGTGATTATTGTAATTATGTAGTAAATTTAATCATGTAATTTAATCATACATAATATGTAAATTTGATTTATCAATAATAAAGACACGTTACCATGTATATAATAGTTTCCGTTGTTTATGCATGAAACAATTACTAAAAATATAACATACAGTTATGCGAATGATTTACAGGATTTAGTTGTATTTCAGATTATACGATACCCTTAAAATGAATGACCTGTCATAAACAACAATTTTCCCTTACCACGGTGCTTTTTGTATGGGCAAATTGAACGTGTGCAGACTGTGTAGTAAAGGATTTGAACTTACTACAAATAATTCTTAAATAGTTAATAAATTATTTTATTACTACATAGATGTGCATTATTTTTGAACATTCATAATCCTTGTACAATTGAATATTAGGTATATTGTTATAATTAAATTACTAGGTAAACATTGTATTCGTTTGTAAACCAACACATTGTTGTAGACAGATCCGCAAATTTCACAAAATCCCTTTACCTAATTTTTTTATTAATTTTACTAATTATCCAACTTAAGAACTAATTAATTCCTTAGGGTAGATAGACAGGAGAATAATTTTTCAAATCACCTTAAAATAATGTATTAATTTGCAGTTCAGTAATTTCAAATTAACGTGGATCTAAAAGAACAATCTGCGTACTTGTTAGCTGTTTGTTATGTAGGAAATGCTAAAAATGTAATGAAACATATCTTATAAAACACAACACATCGGAGATTTTGGATCTGCGAACGAGTCAAAGTTAATAGAAAGATTATTGCATTGTGTGACTTCTTTACCAGATGTTCTTACAAGTGAAGATCCCTAGTCAAATGTATGTGAATAGGTAGTTACTAGAAAGATTGCAGTTCTAAAATGTTTATAGCAGTATTTAATACTCGTAAATATACCAGTCATTGAAAATATTAATTCTTTTAACTGGCAAAAAATAATTAAATAAATATTGATTGGATTCATAAATAAATCTCTTAGTGGAGTCAAACGCATATCACAATGCAGGATTGCAGACAAAAAAAGAACAGTTATGAAGAAAAACAATTTTTATAGTATAGATGATTGCGGAGAAATCATGTATGTAAAAAAAAATAATAGATAAGATTGAACCCTGGGGAACGCTAAATGTTATAACATCTTTTAATGAGTTGTCCCTTTTTACTGGTATTTGAACAAATTGGTTTATAGGGGTAGAAAAAAGTAAGAGCTTGATTGCACACCCCGTGACGAGTCTATCCAGAAAGACGTCGTGCTTGACGGAGTGTGTTTTATCCAGATCGACCAACGTGACCTGAGGTCGGGAAAGCATCAATCGGAAATGCCCCTGGCCATCAGTGCGGGCTTCTGTCTCCTTAGTTCTGGCGAAAAAAGAAAAACAATCACCGAGATAGTAAAAATAGTAGATAGGGACAGAATGGCCTGCTTCTCACTGACATCGCTTGTTTTGGAGAAAAAAAAAATAGCGATCGTCATAATGATATGTAATTTACACAGTAATTCAAATAAGGTCTGTTCTTTTTAATTGTGATATTTTTAGGTCCCCGAAACAGTGGTCTCCGGAAAATACCATAGTACCCACATTAATTTCCTCTTCGGATCCTGGAGGTGAATTTTGGTATATGATATGAAATGTATTTAATATTATAGTAGATATGAGTTGTTGGCTTTTGAGGGTTTTGATTATATATTTAATTCATTTTACCGATATACGTAGTATTTTCTACCGTTCCGAAAACTCCGTTAACTGTAGTCTGGCATTTTCTAATTGTATAAAATTAGAATGCTGTTTAGTGATATATATTTAAAATAAGAAAAAATAAAGTGTTTTTTCCATACATTCCATTACATTAAAAAATATTTTAAGCCTGTTACCAATTTCTGAAACGTTAACTACGTGGGGGTTCTAGTTGAGTTTACTTTCTATTGCTGTTCAAATTTTACTTAAGTTACAACTACTTTTGATGAACTAATTTAGATGACTGTTTTCGTCATCTGTACGTCACAGTAGAGAACGCCGCATACACAGAATAGAATAACAGTAGCGAGTGGCATAACTCGCCTCTAGATAAAAAAAACTGCAACGGGCTAACCCACATTGTAAGGACGCGGACTGACATATTATATACAAGTTTTTTTTCTCCGTGGATAATCATGAGTTAATTGTTAAAATATTACTTGTTAAGTATATATTTATTATAGAAGCAGTTATAAATTGATAGGTATAACTACTATTGGAAAGGCTGGATGGGTATTACTATGCAAAGAATATAGTAAAACGCATTTCAACGAATTTAGTTTATATGTCCGTAGAAAATCTGTCACAGAAAAAAAGTTGTGGATTAATTACATGTAAGACAGTATTTTTATTTTTGGTGGGAAATATAGTAGTACAATGGAGAATTAATGTTGAGCAATATAATATAGTTCCTTTGGAGTAAATATAGGTCACCAGAACACATATTTTCATAACGATTGAGATATATATATATATATATATATATATATATATATATATATATATATATAGATTTCAACACTTTCGGTCTATTGAGCAGCGGAGAAGGACGCAAAGTGAGATGCTGGTCATCACAGGAGATAGTGAAAAGTTTTGTTGATGTTCTTCCAAACAGAAACAATTTAAGGTTTTTGAGTCAGCTAACACTGGTAAGTCAAAAGAAAATTAGCTTTCGTAGAAGTTCAAAGTTTCCTAGAGAGATAGGTAGACTATTAATTAGTGTGCATTCACAAAATAAAATCTCCTAATTACAATCAAAACTTCAAGTGAACTGTAGTTGAGAACTCAGTCTCTAATGTTTATATTGTCTCAACTTTGAAAAGAACAGTTTCATCAAAGTAACTGCAAAGAGTAACAAAAAGGTTTAGTTTTAGAAGCTTTAATTTTAGGATTAGGAAACCATTTTGAAAGTTGATGTAGGAGGCAGTGTCTTTGTACGTACTGTTTATTCGAAGATTTAAGAGCCCCATAGTATTACACGACACTAAGACCTGATTCGCGCGCGCGCGCCCACACGCACACACACACACACACACACACACACACACACACACACACACACACACACACACACACACCACACACACACACACACGCGCGCGCGCGCGCGCGCAAAATGTAACCTGCCAGTATGTGCGCCATAGAAACATAAGTTGAAGCAAAATAAAATAAACAGTGATGGCAGTTAGGGCGAGCTGCACGTGTGATGGTATGTGGGAATATTCTATAATTGTAAATAAGTTTTTAACAGAATATCACTAAATTATGCCCTTGTGTTTGTATACTATGGAAAGATTGTGTATGTAAGTAAAGTGGCAGTCGAAAATGGAACGCAAAATACACTAAACCTTTGAATATTCAAAATGATTGATGTTGTAGGAATGGCTGGATCCTCACATCCAGTGATGGGTCGTATGGCTTAAAGTACTTGAAGTTGGCATATCAGTTAAAAGTATCTATTCGTAGTATCTAAATCAATGTGTAATAAGCAAACCCTTCACTAAAAAGATAATTTTGAACTAATCATATCCGAGTGATGCAATAGATACCATATAACATTTTCACATAGAAATTAGGTCAGCATATAAACAGTATTTTATCACTAAGTTATGTGAAATGTCTGGAAAAAATATTGCTTCCTTCGTAATACGTTCATCGTATAAGACAAATGTCAACCAAAGAAATCGGTAAGACTAAATCAAAAGGAAAATGTAGACTAAATTACTTTAAATGAAACCATGCCTGCATCCATGCATAATTTTTTTACAATAGGTTATAACTTCTATTTTTGTTGATTACAAGAAGTAAGCAGACAAGTATACGGCTATAGACTAGATAGAACGTTAACAATTTACCGTAGCCTTTAGACAAAAAGGAACTGCTTTCCTTGTATTCTAAAAATTTCAGTTAATTTAGTTCATGAATATGTGTAAGTCCCTTATGTCCAAATATTTATTAGTTCGGTAAAGTCGTTCATGAATATGTGTAAGTCCCTTATGTCCAAATATTTATTAGTTCGGTAAAGTCGTTCATGAATATGTGTAAGTCCCTTATGTCCAAATATTTATTAGTTCGGTAAAGTCGTTCATGAATATGTGTAAGTCCCTTATGTCCAAATATTTATTAGTTCGGTAAAGTCGTTCATGAATATGTGTAAGTCCCTTATGTCCAAATATTTATTAGTTCGGTAAAGTCGTTCATGAATATGTGTAAGTCCCTTATGTCCAAATATTTATTAGTTCGGTAAAGTCGTTCATGAATATGTGTAAGTCCCTTATGTCCAAATATTTATTAGTTCGGTAAAGTCGTTCATGAATATGTGTAAGTCCCTTATGTCCAAATATTTATTAGTTCGGTAAAGTCGTTCATGAATATGTGTAAGTCCCTTATGTCCAAATATTTATTAGTTCGGTAAAGTCGTTCATGAATATGTGTAAGTCCCTTATGTCCAAATATTTATTAGTTCGGTAAAGTCGTTCATGAATATGTGTAAGTCCCTTATGTCCAAATATTTATTAGTTCGGTAAAGTCGTTCATGAATATGTGTAAGTCCCTTATGTCCAAATATTTATTAGTTCGGTAAAGTCGTTCATGAATATGTGTAAGTCCCTTATGTCCAAATATTTATTAGTTCGGTAAAGTCGTTCATGAATATGTGTAAGTCCCTTATGTCCAAATATTTATTAGTTCGGTAAAGTCGTTCATGAATATGTGTAAGTCCCTTATGTCCAAATATTTATTAGTTCGGTAAAGTCGTTCATGAATATGTGTAAGTCCCTTATGTCCAAATATTTATTAGTTCGGTAAAGTCGTTCATGAATATGTGTAAGTCCCTTATGTCCAAATATTTATTAGTTCGGTAAAGTCGTTCATGAATATGTGTAAGTCCCTTATGTCCAAATATTTATTAGTTCAGTAAAGTCGTTCATGAATATGTGTAAGTCCCTTATGTCCAAATATTTATTAGTTTGGTAAAGTCGTATAAAACAACATTGAAAGTTCAAAGTAGCATGGCACTATATTACATCCGTTGTTACTTATTAATACTGTGGATAGTACAAGTATTGGCAGCTAGAAATAGCAATAAAATGATGTCATTTATCTCTGAAGAAGAATATCTCGAATCTATAATCACTTCAAGGAACTGGTTCTACAGAATCTGCTTCGGCTCGTTATTATGCCATTTTACACTTTTTTACCTGTACAACTAGCTCCAGAAACAAGTTCTACAAGATTGAGATGCATGTTGTGTCATCATTATTTCTGAAGGTGTCTATACAATTAGCATATTCAATTCCATTACTCAAATGCAAAATTTCGATACTCACCAATAAAAAAAGAAGTTGTATTTAGTAAATACTTAGTATATTGTTATTTTACTACACATAAGCTTTTTTATAACAGTAGAAAAGTCATACATTTGACAATGAATTGTAGATAAAAATATGAGAATATTAAATATATAAACATTGTAATTCTCTCAGTTTTATTATAGTGATAGTAAACTATATCTACGTTCCTGTGCATATTTGCCATGGGAAAGACTAAATGTTGACTGTTATGATTCGTTTCAAGGGAATTTACGGAGTTTAGGAATTCTTACTGTTGTCGGAGAGAACGTACAGCGTGCATACAATCGCCAGTACATATAAAGTAAAACTTTTATTACCTAAACTTTAGTAAATTAGGAGTAAACTATGTTTCTAACATTTAATTAATAAAATATTAAATGTAAAAGTCGATGAAACAAAAGTAAACCTACTCCTGATATTCGGCCACTGAGAAGATAAATTAGATCGATTATTCACACTTCCATGAGCAATTGTTAAACTAATGATAGTTAAAAGAAAATCTTAAAATCATACATATTATACTATGTAAGAAAACGCCAGACCACGTGTCTCTGAGATTGCATACAAAGTTTATGTATATCACATTTGATTATAGAGATGTCCTGCAGACAGATTTTACAATTTTACATCCCCCCGGAGACAAAAAGTTTTGTGAGCTGGCTGAGTGATAGATCACAATAACGCTCAGCTAAATCTTATGGTTGGACATACACCAACATGTAACTAATTCTTGTCCATGTAGAAATTTTCATGCAAAATTATAGAATATTCACATTATTCTTAATTAAATTGGAACTGATAGTAGTGTGTTAAAATATAAATATAAAAGTTTTCACTTAAGTACCGATGAAATCTAGCAATAAGCTATGATTAGGACTTTATTTTTATATGACTCTTGCAATACAATTACTGTTATTTGTTTCCTGCAATAAATAATATTATTATTATATTAAACAATTACTGGTATTATTATTCAGACTATAATTTGATCCTGCCCAGGCTATTACAGTTTATGTAATATGCGATTTGAGGAAATTAGTCATGGGCTATTTGTATAAGCGATAGTGACTTACTTATTGCTTAGTACTAACTAAGAGTGCGCCTATAATATGTATAGCGAGCGTATATTTTAAGCTTGTTAGCTGTAATTGAATATGGTTGGTTAGCGTGATAAGCTATGTGATTTGGTTTACTATAAGGACACTATAGTAACTAATTTGTATATATATCGCGCGCGCGCACACGTACGCACACGCGCGCGCACACACACACACGTACGCACGCACGCGCACAAAACGATTAACGAGACTGCTCAATATGATGCCAAATTATGCAAATTATGCAAAAGATAAATGTAGACACCAATTTTGTTTTGCAGGGTTAACTTTATTTAACAGGTCAATTCAAACTTCAATTCAATTCAAACCTTTTATTACCATAAACAATATACATTATATGGTAAAAGTCAGCCATTTAGTCTAAAATTTTGCAAACATACCACAGTGTCACATTCATACATACATATTTTGCATTCATTAATTCCAGTCACTCGCCAATTTTCACCATTTCAACGCCAGGGTCTATTTTCAAAATGGGTTGGTAGACCTGATCCTACCCTACAAACACTATTATTTTTACGTTCGCTCCCTGGTTAAATTTAGATTTTGTGTGATTTTAAGCCATAACGAATATTTTTGACTCCGGAAATTGTTTGTTTTATTTACATAGTTATGACCTCACAGTAAACAGGACATTTTATTTTGTTTCCGTAAGTAATTACTAGCTCTACATCTAACCACCAGACTAACAAGGTTAGACGTGCATACAGCAATACAATCCACGTTTGACGTAACCAGGAGCGACGCGACTAAACATAGACTATCTTCTCAATCTTACTACACGTCCACTTGGTCAAGACGGTAGTGTCAGTCTCGCATTAGAGAGTTCGCTGGTTCAAGTCTCGGACTAAGCAGAAACTTTTTGCACAAGATTTTATCATCATATTTATTTCTTGTTACTATTTTTAATATTTTTTATACATATATATAACTGTAATTAATTTTAATTTTTTTAACACTTTTAACCGTATTCAAAAGGTTGTTATACAATTTTATTACAATCGTTCTTGTTATAAATTAAATATATTTTATTATTGTTAAAAATACTTGTTAGATTTATATTTTAAACTCTTGTTATTTGTTAAAAAAAATATATTTATTCGTTGTTTGTTTTTAATATTTTACTGAATTTTAACCATATATTTATTTTATTCTATTTTATATATTCATATCCTTAATTTATTATGAACATGTCGTTTACTGTTGAAAAGACGAAGACTGGTAAGCCGTGCATTCTTTTTAACGATGTTAAATATAGGCAGCAACGGATTCTTAAAAATGGTGAAGTGTCTTGGCGCTGTCTAGGGAAAAGCTGTGGCGCGTCCATTAAAACTGATGCGGGTATGACAAAAGTTATTACTTATAACCAAAAACATAGTGGCGAACATCCTGTCACGATGCGTACCCTCCTATCACCACTGCTGAAGTCTCAGTCTGCGACCGCCGCGCTACCTGCGGTGCCTTCTACGCCGGTTAGGATTGCTGTAGAACGCCCGTCTGCTCCACACCCGCCTTAGATCTCTCACTGTCTGACGATCCGCCTGGTTCAACAGAACAAAGAGACATAAACAACAAAATATCTGAAGATCCGGTAGCGGAGATTTCCCGACTCAGAAAAGTTCAGAGTGAATACCAAAAGCTGCTAAACCACACAATAGAATCGGACACTCGTTTGCTTGAGTTCACGGACCAGATCTTTCAAGTAAACGCATCTCGCGTCGACCAGAGCGCCCGCGCTTCCGCGACGGTGGACTGTGGTGTCCAGTGCGAACCGTCACCCACTGGTGTGGACTTCGGTACGCAGTGCGACCTATCGGAACAGTCTGTCGAGTGTGCGCGATGTGCCGGAAACACTGAGACTATACGCTGCATGAAAACGACCAGAGAAGTTCTAGAAGCAGAAAATCAGTGCTTAAAACATCAGCAAACTTCGTTCAAGGTTTCAAGTTTTAAATCTGAAGAGAAATGGGCCAAAGTTAAAATTAAAAATAAAAACAACAAAAGTAATAAACAAACGTTAACAATACCTATACATAATAAATTCCAAATTCTATCACATGAAAAACAAATACCACCGAATCACCAATCCAACAAAACATCTCAAAATATAAAAACAGATAAGAAAAATAAATCTCACCATTAACAGGCAACCTTCTCTAAGTCATAGCACTCATTTTAGTCGTAAATCAATAATTATCAGAGGTGACAGCCACACCCGTCACATCGCTGGACTGGTGAGTGACTTGACCGCCCCTGGAGCCTCAGTTGATGGCGTGTGTCTGCCAGGCGCAAAGTTGCTTGACGTTCTAAACTCGGACCAAACATCCCCTCGACCCGGAACGCGCTGTGAGGTGTTGATCGCTGGCACCAATGACCTGGCAGTGGGCAAGCAGCAAAATATCTACCGTCACCTAGAGACATACATCACGTCCCGATCAAAAGACACCGAGATCGTTCTAACCACCCTTCCACGCCGTCACGATCTGAAACCAAACCACCCTATCCACGATGAGACCGTGCTCGTGAATGCCTACATTGAAGAACTGGCAATCCGACACAACATCCTTGTCATAAACTTCAATGACATCGGCCGTAGGTATTTCACGAGACACGGTCAGCATCTTTCAATGCGGGGCAAGAAACTACTGGCGAGGATGATCGTGGGCGGCCTCGTACTCTCGGGTTCTGCCTCTACAAGACTTGAGACGCGTTCACCACCACCACTCCTAGTGACTGCCCCAGCAGTGGCCGTCTCTCCCCCCATCTTGCCGACGCCTGCTGCTACCCACAAGGAATTCTGTTTTGCCCCTCGGCGGTCATCTGGTCTCCAGCTACTCACGTACGCGGAGGTGGCCAGAGTACCTTCTACACCGGGAGGTCCGGGACAGCCTGTGCCTCCACAAACACAACTGCATGATGCAAACATTAGTAGTATTTCACACCAAACTGTTTTTTTAGGGACTCCACTTGCCAACAACAGACTAAATTGACAGACACCTCTCCATCAAAACAAACAACCACTTCAAAATTTCTTAATCAAAACAATTCAGTCCGACTGCTTCACCAAAACGCCCAATCAGCGAGAAACAAACTGGAGGAACTGCAACTCATTTGTGAGGACGAAAAAACAGATATCCTCGTTGTGACCGAAAACGGTTTCACCGACAGAAACATTGCCCTCTGCAAAATTCCAAATTTCACTTTGGCCAACGCATTCTGTAGACAACTCTCCAAAGGAGGGGGTGTCGCCATTTTTATGAAGGAAAATTTTAAGTTCAACCTTTTTCCAGTCAAGGAAACAGTGGAAAACGATTTTGAAGCAGTTGGAGTCAAAATTTACACAAAAAAGTCAAAATTAATCGTAGTTGGCGTTTATAGGTCTCCCAACGGGAACGAAGACGTTTTCATGTCAAAATTTGAAGCATTGCTGACAGAATTGACTACCCAGCAACTGAACTTCGTTCTGATGGGTGATTTTAACATCGATGCGATGAACCAAACTCATCCGTCGACTAAACGCTTTGTCGATATGCTACAATGCTTTGGCTTGGAGTTGCTGGTCAAAACTCCAACGAGAGTGACGCCAACAACACAATCTGCTATCGACAATGTAATTTCAAATCTCCCAAATGTCGAAGTGTCCGTGATCAACACAGCAATCGCGGATCATTATGGCCAAGAGGCTATAATTACAGGACAAAAAATCGAGAGGGAGCCCAAAATTAATAAAACAATAAGAGACATAAGGCCTAGCAACATTGCTCTCCTAAACGCCTCTCTATTTAAAGAACAATGGCATTTTCTAAATTCAAGCCAAACTGTAGAACAGCAGTTCCAGGCATTCAATAATTGACTAAATTTCCATCTAAATCTTTGCTGTCCTACAAAAACAATTAAAATATGTCAAAAAAAGACAAGAAATACTTGGATCACGAAAGGAATATTGGTTTCAAGAGATAAACTAAAATTCCTTTCCGAAATTTATAGATCAGATTCAAATGAAAATTTCAAAATTTATTACCGAAACTACAAAAGAATTTACCGAAAAGTGATCCAAGCCGCGAAATCATATAATGTCTCAAAAAAATTTTTACTTCTAAAAATGTTTCTAAAACTGTTTGGGACATTATTAACAATAAAAATAAAGCTCACAAACAGATCAAAATTAAAATTGGAGATACATTGGTGCAGGATGAAGCTCAGATCGCCTACGAGTTTAATATAATTTTTGCGTCTGTTGCTTGTGGGCGAGGTCCTCGACCGTCAGGTCAGAGCCCCAGGTTACTCACACGCGAAGACGTAGTCCAGTAGAATCAATGATACTGGCACCTGTACTTGAGGAAGAGTTCGAAAAAATTATTCAGCAGCTCCCGGCCAAAAAATCAACCGATCTAAATTTATTGTCCATGTGGATTTTGAAAAAATGTGCCAAGCATATTGTGAGCCCTCTGACTCAATTGGTAAATCTGTCTTTTCAAACAGGAGTTTTCCCCTCCCTCCTGAAAAATGCTAAAGTACACCTCATTTTCAAAAAAGATGACCCATGCTCCCCTAACAATTATCGGCCTGTCTCTATTTTGCCAACTGTGAGCAAGATTTTCGAAAAAAAACTATTTTTTGACAAGAATGCTTTGTTTTCTTAGCAAACACAACCAGCTCTCAGAAGACCAATTTGGCTTCAGAACGGGAAAATCGACGGTAGACGCTGTGGTGAGTCTGGTCGAAATGGTTATTGAGGGGTTAGAGTGTCGAAATCCCACCATAAGTGTGTTTCTCGACTTATCCAAAGCATTCGACTGTGTTGACCATAATACACTTCTTGACAAACTTGAATCTCATGGCATTCGAGGTGTGCCCCTGCTATGGATTAAATCATTTCTAAGTCGTAGAACACAGACTGTCCAAATTACAAATCACCTTTCAAGTCCATTGGATTTGAGATATGGAGTTCCCCAAGGCTCCATCCTCAGTCCAATCCTTTTTCTGGTCTATGTCAATGACATCGAGTCATCACTTCTGTACGGGAATCTCGTGCAGTATGCTGATGACACGACTCTCTGTTTTAACGAAAAATCAAAAGAAGTTTTGGAACAAAAAGCTTTTGTTGACCTTAACAACTGCGTCCAACACTTTCATAGCCTCAACCTGACAACAAATTCCACAAAATCTAATTTTCTGAATTTCGCCCTGCGGTCAATGGACGAGAAGCAGAGACAACTACCGTACTGGGCGACACAGAACGGTGGTTTATGAACACCTGCCCTCGCAGGCAGGTGTCCGTTTCATCAACAGTTTGCCTGATTCCATGAAAAACGTACAAACGCCCAAGGCGTTAAAAACTCGTCTGAAGCGCTTTTTAGCATCTAAAGCATTTTATAGCGTCGACGAGTTTTTGAATTATAGTTGGGAGACCTCCAATCTAGAAGACTGACACTGGCGTTGGCGGTGGAGAGAATTGGCGAGTAAATGGTATGGATGAATGTAACGATTGTATGTCTGAATGTGGTATTGTGAACGAATGTAAAAATTTTAGATTTATTCCGTATGATCTTTGCCACATAATTGTATTATTATCAACGGCAATAAAAGACTTGACTTGACTTGGGTGGTCTCCCAGTTACATCCCAAAAACTCGCCGACATTATAAAATGCCATTGACGCTAAAAAGCGTATAAGACGGGTTTTTAACGCCTTAGGCGTTGGTGCATTTTTAATGGAAGCTGGCAATCTGTTGATAAAATGGACACCTGCTTGCGAAGGCAAGTGTTCGTAAACCACCGTTCTATGTTTTCCAGAACGGTAGTTGTCTCTGCCTCTTGTCTCATATCCGTGCACGTCACGGCCCCTCAACAGGGTACATTTGGACATACAGAATGAAACTGTTTCCAGGATGTACAGACAGAGCAGAGTCAACAGTTGCAAGTGTTTGAAGGCTGGTCGGCACGACTCTCTAAAACTCAATTTTGCAATTATTCGAATCGCTTTCTTTTGAAGTTTGAAGGCTCTCAAAAATTGATTGTTTGCACTAGAGCCCCACAACACCAATCCGTAGGTAAGACGTGGGTAAATCAGCCGTCATCAGTACTTGACTTGGGCAGTATTTGGCTAAAGACCTCATAACATGGTTTATTAAAGTATATGGTAATAGTGCATTTCTTGATTGTAAACCCACATTTAAAATGAAAGCTGTGTAGTTTATATAGAACCTCAATCCTTGATAATTTATTTCTATTTGTTATATTTATTAAAATTGCTTATTTCTTTCTTGCATGTTTATCACACCTTATGTTATATTATGCCCGTATATTATGGATATGTCTGTTGTTTACGATTGTCAGCAATATTTATTGTTATATTTATTACTATCTTTTATATTTATTAATTATAAGTAGTATTTATTTATTATAAATTGGTTCGCGTTGTTATTGGTCTGCTATTGATGATTATAATGTAGGAGTAAATTAATTAGTAGTAGTTGTAATATCACAGAATGTACGTACAATTAAACATCCCAATGTGAAGGACTGCCAACGTAAAGACTAAACATGTTCACTTGTAAACTGCATTCCCGCACGCACATTGCAAGGTGCCTTGGGGTGGTGCATAAATGTTAAATGCATTTCTTTTCTGAATAAATGAGTTTGAACTTGAACTTGAAAACACACACACACACACACACACACACACACACACACACACACACACAAACACAAGCACGCGCACGCACGCACATACGCTATCGAGGGGTAGGTCAATGTTATGCAACCAAATAGCAAAATAATCTTAAAAAAAACATATTATACTAGTATATACATCATAAAAACAGTGGTAAAAACTTGAGGAAAGTATTTGAACTTTTGTCAGGGACTACCTTGAATTTACATAAATTATAACTGTTATCTGGTGGAGGGGGTGACGTCACACCGAGTGATGCAACTAGGAGACACACTACATACCATGGACGTGGACGTGACCAGCAAGACTCAGGCGGCCTGCCGTCGCACGGCCAAGCTCAGACAGTTCATGGCAGCATTCTTAGGTATGTAACTGGGAGCAGAACCATACTGTCTTTTAGTTTGTAGGTTAGGGCTTTAAGTACGATTCTTTTATCTGAATCCTAGGCAGTTTTTCCCTCTCCGCTACGACCATGTTTTATACGGAGCCTGAAACTGAAACTGTGATGATTGAATTAATAATGAAGATAATTGCGGCGTGTATGCGTGTGAGTTTGGTTTTCTGTTAACTTCGTAATATTATTCTTTAGTGCCAGTAACAATAACTATATTACGCAATGTTAAAATTAAAATTGAACTCTTTCCTTTATAGTACGCAATGCTTTATAGCATGCTTTAGTTAGTAATTAAAAAAAAAAATATTGCTTACTTTCTTAATTTCTTAAGTCTTAGTTTTTTCCGGATAAGATAAACTTTCATTCTCTCCAAATCGTGCCTTCAAGAGTTACCACTATAATGAGCCTTTTATAAACAATTTTTAGAGTGAACTCTAAAATGTTTCTGTGATCAATATAACCGTATGTTTTGGTGTGGATAAGGTGAGAGACATATCATTGTGAGATTGTGTTATGCGATTAATTAGTTACGAGTAGATGCCCTCCCTTTGTAATCGTATGCCGCAATCTCACATTCACATTTCTGTCATTGAACAAAAAAGAAATAACGGAAAGTTGTATATTAAAATTGAAAAGTATGCATAGTTTAAGGACGATACTATTATATAAAAATATACTGTACTTCAATAAAGATAAATATTTCTTAGGTTTTATAGCTCAACAGGTATAACATAGAATGGTGTCAAAAGTTTAGAATAATTTCCGAACTATTCGAACTGGGTTTGTTTCAGTGAACATGCTGACATTTGCCATGGGGACAACATGGTCTTGGCTGTCTCCCATGCAACCGTTGCTGACTTCGGAGAATCCTCCAGTGGGAACAGAACCCATGACAGAACACACTATAGCCTGGCTCGGCTCTCTCAGCTTCGCAGGATCTATCATCGGCGCTTTATTCTGGGATATCGCCGCGGACCGTCTGGGAAGGAAGATGACATTGTTTCTCGTAGCAGTGCCGTTTATCATCAGCTGGATAATGATCCTTGTAGCACAAAATGTCACATGGCTACTCGTAGCGAGGTTGATTGCCGGTCTCGGTAACAACGGGGCAACAGTTGTTGTACCGTTTTTTATTTCTGAAATCTCTCAAGATGACCTTCGAGGGTTTTTCGGCTCGTTTTTTATGATATTCAGTAGTGCCGGTATGCTTTTCTCAAACGTTGTTGGTTACTATCTGAAATACGAAGGACTCGCAATCAGTGGTATGTTGATTCCAATTGTGTTCGTTTTAATATTCGCCTCAATTCCAGAAACTCCAGTTTGTCTGTGGCAAAACAAGCGATATAACAAAGCAAAACAGACCCTTCTGTGGTATAGAGGGGGAGATGTAACAGTAACTGAAACGGAGTTATTGAAATATAGTGCGTTTACACAGACATCTCAAAGTAAACGCCCACCTCTTAAAGCATTAATTGCGACTAAGGGGAATACTAAGGCACTTTTAATAGCAAGTGCATCGTATATGGCCTTCCAAGCCAGTGGAATTTTACCAATTGCGGCATATTCTGTTAGTATTTTTGAAATCTGTGGGACCTCTATAAATGCTTTTCAATCTGCTATTATAATTGCTTCCGTTCAGTTGGTGTTTGGGTGTGTTGGCTCTCCATTAGTTGATAGACTGGGCAGAAAGGTTTTATTGGGTGGAACTCTTTTGGTTAGTAGTGCTTGCCTGGCTATCCTAGGGGGCTACTTATATTTTGTCGCCGACCGGTCCGTCAACCCTGTCTTGGAATGGATTCCAATTCTATCCTTATCTATTCACGTCATAGCGTTTGCTGTAGGGATTGGTCCAGTTCCTTTTGTTATAACATCTGAGATATTCCCTCTAGAAATAAAAGGACTCGCTTTGGCAAAATTGCAATTTTTGAACTGTATGTTCACTTTTGGGTTTGTGAAAGTATTCCCTGACATGATACGATATCTGGGACCTTATGGTTGTTTCTGGGTTTTTAGTACGTTATGCGTCCTCACATCTGCGTTCTTTATTCTTTATTTTCCAGAGACAAAAGGAAAATCTCAAGATGAAATACTAAGATTACTGAATGGATGTGACAAAGAAAACGAAACAGAAAAACTATATGCAGGTTACATTCCAATAAAATTGGCGAGTACAGAACGTAATAATCTCTAATATATGTTGGATTGAGTACTAAATTGTTAATGTAAAGACAGTTTGTGTATTAAACTACTGCAGTACGAGTACAATACTGAAGTATTGAAATGTATATACTATAGTATAAAACATTTATGTACAGTAAACGTCTATAATATTGAAGAAATTAGTTATTATTGTATATTATAATATTATATTAATAGTATATTAGTTCTATAAAAAGAAAAAGCAAAGCAGCTGTGATAGAATTATATTCTAAACTGTAGCAGAGGATAAGAACCTCTTAACACAAGTGCTTTAAACGAATTCAATAAGTAAAATACAATACTACATTATCCGGTGTTGTTAGGGAATGTTCGATGTTTGTATTTGCAGTAGAATTTTATCACTGCTGAAATATGTCAATGTAGCTGCACTTGCATTAGAGAAAAAAAGTTGAGGGGACCAAATGACTGATACTAAAAAGGCATTAATAACTCAAAATATTCATATAACGTTTTTGTTTTAATTTATTCTAAATCCAATTATTTTCAAACAGTACATTTATTTCAGCTATACATACTTATGTTTGGCCATAGGCATGGACACCAGCTTTTATAGAATCACATCTATATTTATGGCATTGTAAATCATAAACATAGTTTTTGCCAAAAACCTTCACCATGAACTCTCTCCAGTTACCGGTATACAAAATGCATTCCTGTGGCGATCCTTACAATAAGTTCAAGATTTTAATCATATACGTAGGCCTACAACAAGACTTATATAGGCCATCTTTCATAGAACATTAACTTCCTCATTACTATAGTTAAGAAAATAGTTAACGGGATAGTTAGTTTGACAGTAAAAGTGCTTCACAGCTTTTTCATATTTCTTTCTTTCTTGAAGTTATAATAAATATTTTTAATAGACGTGTATAAGGTTATTAATGTACAATTTATAATTGATAGATTAAGGTAAATCTCTATGCAACTATATTTATCAACCGCATAATAGGTGGCTTGAGAAGCGAATAGCTTATCAAAATCTTCAATGGACTCTGCTGCCCTTTGGAATAATCATAATTATAAATTTGCAGTGCCATCAACAAAAAGGGAAGGATATAGGATAAGGTATAACAATAGAAGATGAAGATAAAGATAAGGGGTGTAGCTGTAACCAATTTACTGTACATTTTTAATCTCCCACTCTTATATGAGATATATGGATGGGCGCAATAATTCCGGTCATCTGCTTCTACATAAATAACTGCATTTAGCCTTGGAAAGTCTCTAAGGTAACTGATAGCCAAACGTAACTATTAAGCATTTTGTGCTCTTAGATGGCCAAATCTCACGAGTAAGCTCGAAGGGCTCTGACTCATTTGTCAGACAAGTATATCGGAATCGTGCATTATACTCTTCTTCACCATATTAATTAAGCGATGCACACTATAGTAATTTACACACGTACGTACATTTTTATATCTTTGTAAAAAGAATAATCTATAAGACCTTTTTTATGAGGGTTACAAAATAAATAATGTTTACTTTGTCCTAGCTGTACTTTGGTGAAAGAACACTAAAATTATTTTTTTTTAGTGTTATTAGTTGGTTGCATCATATAAAATATCTAAAAGAAGTATTTAAATAAAGATTTAGTGAGTCTTACGTCTCTAGACCATTGTCTTTATATAGTTCATTTGGAAATTCATTTGGTATAAACCAATCAATGAACATCTGGGTTATATACGGATCCAGAATTTGAACTTATGTAAGTTAGGCTTAGCCTAGATTTTCTCCATATAGGCTACACTTGTTGATCAATACAAACAACAAACATATATGAGCGTATTGTGAAAGAGAATTTACTAAAATATTTTATTGATAGGTACATTTTTATCTTAACCCGAGACTATAAATGTGGTGATTGGCAAGCATGCCCCCAGTAATTTCAATACCACAAATCATCTGGATATTTATAATCTGGTTCTCTACGTCGGCTATAATAAAGCATTTGATATTTTTGATATAAATTTTCTAGTTATGAAATATAAAAACAAAAATTTAATTTGTGGCAAAGCCATGTTTTGGCTTGAAATTTTCTGTAGATGATGGCTGATAGTGAAAATTATGATCAATATAGCCAAATAAATTAGCGAAAGTATTGCACATCGCAAGGTGGTGTACTAGGACTAATACTGTTTCTTATACTTAATAATGACTTATTAAATCTTACAACTGAGAACGAAAATACTTTAACATGCCGACGCGTGCCAAAGATCTTATAATACGTCTTATATACGAAGGATCTAAAGCCTTAGAGTAAGCAGTGACCTGGAAAGGATTATTGGATGGTTAATTAATACTAGGGTAGTGACCAACCAATCAAAATCTAAGGGCTTAGGGTTTAGATGTAGATTACAATTTAGAAGTGTGCACGTTATTTTATTAAAATTATAGCATTCTATATTGTATAAGCGTCTGAAATGAGACCGTAACGTCGAATATCTCGCAATAAAATTAGGAGTAGATACATTTAAATATGTATTTATTACTTCTTTTGTTTATTACCTGTTATTATGTGCCAAAGAAAATCCTTAAAATTATTTGGGATATACGAGTATCGTAGGAAAGAATAAACCATTTATTTTCTTGGAAGAATTCCTTAAATTTTCGAAATTCACAGGTATTGTTACTTACAATTTGTACATCAAACTACTTTAATAACTATCATTTAAGACAATGATATTATGTGAATAAAAGGTGCAGTAATGGTGCATAGTATTATAAAGCATACTTTTCCATGACATTACACTGTCAATAGACGGAATTTAAGTAATTTTTCATAAATCTGAATGGACCATTTTTGGGGACAATACTTCTTCACTCGAACATTATAGCTTGGCTGATGAGATGTATAAGTATAGCATTTATGTATCTAAAACATGTTAGTTGTTGAAGGTTATTATTTTAAATATAAATTAAATTAATGATCTTGCATAATCTTTTATAGTCTAATAAATATATTCTTTGTGTGGACAGGTGAATGAAATAATGTTGGAATGGTGTAAACAGAATGTATTGTGACTTTGGACTACAGACTATAGAATGGTATTCATATTATATCTGAAAGTTAGCAACTTATTTGAATAACTTGAGCCTACAACTTACACCTTATTTAGCTTAGCTTTATATTTATAAGGCTGTTAATGATACCCATGATAAATTTCGGAATATGATACCCATAGAACTTTACTTTATATAATATCAGCAAGATAGCAATTTTTCTCCACACATTTAACCCTACAACTTACACTTGACTTATCTTTACTTTATATTATAAGGGTCCAAATGGTTATCTTGGTAATATATTAATCAAATTTGTATAAATGGCAATAGCCTTATTTACTATATACATATATTGTTATATTATTTGGATAATTAAAAACTTTCAGTTTTATTAATCATAACTCTAATTTACTGAATTTTTCTCGAATCTCTCAGAAATTACGGTAGTTTCTGTGTGACCAAGTCCGTAATGTGATACATAAAAAATTTAAATACCGTTTTCAAATGGTAAATATATTTGGAGCCTCGGACTTGTGATATAATAGTTTCTGAAAATTCTTTCATGAGAAAAGTTGCAAAATGTTAAATGAAAACAATCATAATTAAAAAAATCAATGTAGAAGTATCTAAACACAAACCAAAATGCCAATATCTAATAACGTTGGGTCAAATTGTTTGTAGCATAGACCCAATCAATAATTAATTGAATTGAATTTCCTTTGTTTAACCATTGTATTTAGGTGAATAAATTATTAAAAATTACTAAAAACAATGGCCCTGTTCTTTTAAATGAGTTTACATATAATTTATTTGATAAAACTGTTGATAAGTGAACAGAATATAGGGAATAGTTGATATTAGTTATTAGTTGTATTTAATTTTTAAACATTTTATAATGTTAATACAGTAAAATAAGCGAACCTTAAAATATACTTACGTTTTACGAATGTACGTTTCCTATTCTTTACAAGGAACAATTTCTCAAGTTATTTGTTTTTTGTTTGCAAAAATAGACAAAATATGTATATTAAATTATTTAAATACTTTGTTATTGAAATACCTTTTTTTGCAGCTGATTTATTAAAATCTTTGTTATTGGCTGATTATTTTATAAAAAAAACACACACTTACATTTTTTAAATTCTTAAAATAATTGTATTCCTGCTAATGAAAACACTATGGAAGGTAATATAAAAATCCTGCATTCCTAACAATGTTGTGCTCTAAGCACTTTCCAACAAATTATATTCCTAACAATAACTCACCTGAGAAAGTAATTAACCACCTCTTTCGATTACTTGTTTAAAGTTAAGACACATCCACTGTTGACATCCTATGAGAAGCTCCGTACTAATTTTACATACTACAGGAATTTGTACTTTATGCTGGTCTCTTCATGTTAAAGCTTAAAAAATGTGAAGTGGTAGATTTCCACCGAGAGGTCGAAAGATTTCAACAATTTAATTATGTAAGCAAAGTTTCAGGAAAATTTTAGAAACAATGTTTCAAGGGTATAGGTAAATTCTTAATCTAGCCTTCTGTGGTAGTGATAAAATTACAGTAATAAAAAGATTAATAATTAAATAGATTCTTTGTTTGATCATTTCACTGAACAACTATTAACTATAAACTATCACTACTATCATAATTATAAACTATTTATTACGTTTAATTAACATATAATTTTCCACGAACAGATTAATGGATATTTTTTTGTTTTTGGAAGGATTAAAATCATTTAATAATTTATTAGTACTACAAAAATACAAGTTGATGTTGAAATAAAGGGAGCGTGATGTACAGTGGATGCAAATGTGGGGTTATTTAATAAGAGGAAGGTGAGTTTTAAATTTGCTTTAAGAATTTAAATTTCGAAAAGTACATTGACATA
Source organism: Homalodisca vitripennis (assembly GCF_021130785.1). Taxonomy (NCBI): domain Eukaryota; kingdom Metazoa; phylum Arthropoda; class Insecta; order Hemiptera; family Cicadellidae; genus Homalodisca; species Homalodisca vitripennis. The sequence goes on along the minus strand of NC_060209.1, from coordinate 52,580,082 downwards.
AATTGGTGTACTTGATATGTAAATCAAGTAGAGCATGATTACTAATACAACGTGAAACAGAATTGTAATTTTTTTAGAATCCTTACTATATTTTTATTAATAACGGACGTGAAATAAACACACAGGAACGGTTTTATGTCATTAACTCTAGAGCAGCAGTATTGTACAAATGTGGTAATGTATAAATTTGACAAACACGATATTGGGATTACCGAAAGTTGGAGTAAAGTTTTTATAACAAAGTTTATAAAAATCGACACTTATTACAAAGTGTTCGTCGTAAAAAAAGTGGAACGACGGTGAATAAACAGTCAGATAAACAAGGAATATATGACGTCAGCTCCGACCACCGTTTAATATGTGACTTCTTATGACGTGTGGGTTTTGTCAACAGTTGCCAACTATGTTTTTCCAACCAGCATAATATGTTACACCCTTTCAGAAACCTACGTGTTCATGGAGTAACTTTTTCATAAAGGTGACATATACTAGTGACAGGTTTTGTATTTTTTAGTAATAGAACTGAAGTACCTAACCTTTGGGTGCTAATTAGTTTTAATTATATAAGATATTCAAAATATTTTAATTAAAATGTTAAATACTGTATGGAGCTAGAGAAATTGAATGAAGTCTGGTATAGAACTAGCGATGCCTCCTTTGTTTCTAAAATTTTTACTTGGATCAATAAGTCCATGATATACGAAGTAACGTAGAGCTGTTGCAGTCAAGCATCATTTATTTATATTATATTCCCATACAACACAATACTGACAATTATAACAATCCAAACCTCAGAGTAGTTTTTGTTTTTGCTCTTCATAGTCGGTGGCTCTCAAACTATTGGAGTGTCGGTGGCCGAGTGGCCTAAGACGTCGGACTTTGCCTCTGAGTTAGAGATACTGTATCGAATCATCCCCCCCCCTATTAAGTTTGATAAATTCATGCACAGGCCAGTGGCTCATTAGGATAGGCAGAATGAGCCTTAAAAGGGAATAGGCCTCTTCTTTATAAACAAATAAAATTGTGTATGTATAAATATTATTATAATAACTAATTAGAAATGAGTCGTAAAAGAATCACTAGGTTAGGTTTAGTTTTAATGTTAAATTACACAGTAAAAAAGTACTATCTGTTACCTGCGGCTTCGCACGGAATCTTGTTTAAATTGACGTCCTTAGCCTACTTAAATAAACACTTATAATGTAATATGATAGTGTCCTAATTTTTTTCAAACGTTAGCTCACGTCAGATAATTATTTTTTCAGTGTTCATTGTTAAAACGATCAGAGGTTAAAGGACTGACTACTTCAGGTTTAGCGCGTATCATTTCTGGTACAAATGAATTATATTACCGACGATACAGCTAACTTTGCCTTGTTGTCTTGAGCAAGAAAATATACACACTTTATGAAATGACGTTGATTTTCAACACTTTTAATATAGGTACTTCCAAGATATTTGCAGTATCATAGTTGACTTGCCTTGTCTGGATGCAGTAAATATTCCTACATATGTAAGACTGAGAAGCCTAATTTGTCTACGTTCGGCCGTTTGAATTCATTCGGTGTTTAAGGTGTGCACTCTAAGTTTGCCTTATTGTAAGGTATACATATGTAGGTCCCAAAAACCTACTTTGCTAAAAAAAGGATCTACTTCCGATCCTTTCAATGCTCTCACGGCCTGAGATATTACAGTGCAATACCTGAGTTTGCCTTATTGTTTCAATTACAGAAATATACGTACATACTCATTACTGAGAGGTCTAATTTAGTCAAAATACCTTTACTCCCGCTATATGGAAGAAATAATTATTAAGTTTTTCTGTTTTTCTGATCTGAGACATGCAAGTGTTCATTCCTCTATTCTTCTTCAAGCCCCTGTAAAAATGATATATCAAAATGTTTAAGAAGCAAACCAGTTTATAAACATTCAGGGTATTGTTTTAAGGTGGGTTTTAAACAGTGTTCTAATAGTATTTCTAAAGTTCTGTTACAGTTATAGTTGTGTATAGGTTTGGTTTATTTTGGACCTGAAGTTCTGGAAAAGAATGGCTCGTTGAGACCTTTTAATGTTCATTCCTCTATTTTTCTTCAAGTTACTATCAAAATGCAATACCACAATATCAAGGAAGTCAACCAGTTTAAATTAACCTATGTGCAAACAGTCATAGCTTTGTTCATAAAGGTGGGATGTATAACAGTTTTTTCATAGTATTTTTAGAAGTGAACAAACTCAAAGTATTTCAAATGCATTACATTTCTTTCGATTCGCCGTTGGCACAATCTGGAATGAAAGTAATAGTATAACACAATTTCACTACCGATAAAGCACTGTGTACTTAATGTTTAATAAAATAAATATGTTAACAAATGTTTATACCTCTTTGACGAACTCCAGCTGAAACATTAAAGAAGGCTTAAAGGTGTCAACAGTTGTTTGATGTCATTTAAATTATATTGTGTAACAAAAATATTATTATTATTTTTACAAATTATGAAGTGTTCCGGAAAAATCAAATATTTATCTTTCTATAAACCTTCCTTTAACTTTTAAAAATACTTGGAAAAATAAAACAATCAGCCAAAATGCTCCAGCCATTCTCGCTTAATTTTGCAAATATTATATATTATTAATATTTCTCTTAAGGACTCAAAATAACCGAATCACCATATTTCATATTTGTATTATAATATTATTTCAGAAAAAAACTGTTTTGTTTAAAAGAAGGTTATTTGTAAATAAATATAATTGGAAACTAGCTTTTGAGAAGTAACAAATAAATAAGAACTTGTTGAAAATTGCAATTACAAAGAGTGCCCCTTGAGATGATGCAAATGTAATAACGGAACGAACGATTGCAACATTAAAGATTTCGCTGACGTCACACGGAGCCTCGGGAGATTTACGTTGTTCACCATCTTCACTTCCAATGTTAGCTGTAATAACGGTTTAACATCAGTAGACTAAAAACTACGTAGACTGGGATATGTCTGTCTCACATAAATTCCGTAATTGTATTTACCTCTATATGTGTTTCTTTATCTTATTATCTAGTACGTTATAATACGTATTTTAATTTTGCAGTAAGACATTACATTTCCGTTAAAACGTGTATATTCATTGTTTGTCGTTGTTTATTAAAAATAACACTGTCTATATTGATTTTATTAATATGTCTTCTAATGTTGGGTGTAAGGTACCTTTTACTATATCTTAGTCTCGTATTTATTAAGAATGTAAGAATTTGTTCCGGGGTTAGTAATAGTTAGTAAATTATCGTACAGTAAAAATTAAAGTTGAGATTAAAATACTTATTAAAGTAGCCAATGTGTGTTCTCTTAACGACATGTTTGTTTGTAATATACCTTTTAATACTTCCCATCCTCTTAGGCGTTACGAATGTACAAATCTGTCTTGACGTCGATCTAGGAATTATTTGTAAATTATCACAGAGTAATACATATAGAAAATAAATCCTTATTAATGTCTCTCTTTGTGAAACTTTATTGACCTGACTGAAGTGAAAATAATCTAAAACGTAAGTTAAATGATGAAAGTCCTTTTGAGAAATGCTACGTGTATTTAATCTGTTATGTTTATCGTGGTGTATTTTAATCTATTAATTTATAATACCGGTAAATATTGTTGACTTTCCAATAAATATTGTAGTAGATATTAAGGTACAAATTTAAAGAAAATTGATTTTCTTGTTTCATTATTTTATAAAATTTTTGTACGTTTGTGAAGATTAGGTTTAATTGTTTTTAACTAAGATATCAGCTAATGAAGTAGTAAAAATGGAAAAAATATAAGGAGTATTTAATTTGCGACTCGAACAAGCAAAGTTAAAGTACATGAGAAGGGACTCCACACACTCCAGAAAGGACACAAAGGGAAGTGCGGACTCCGCCTAACAGAAGCTGACATAGCGATACGGGACGGGCTTGAATAGCAATTGATCAACCCCTAATATAGTCCTCGGGCTCTCACCAGGGTTGCAATTTCCCTACAGTAGCCTCTCACAAAGTGGCTGATATTGAGTAGGGAGCTCCTCGCTTAGTTACCTTCATCTTCATCTCACTAACACTTTTAATTGTGCTCGTTGTTTATATTAGAGGTAGTAATAATATGTAAATGTCATTAATGAATGACATTATGGGAATTCCAAAATGAATAATAAAGCAGTAAGTTGAACACCAGTTTTTTAATCGGTTGATAAATGTGACGGTGTTATTCATACTATTGAACTTAAACCACATGTATTCATGCATGAGTGCAAAAACAGATTGCAATTTACAATTCGTATCTATACATAATACATTTCACAAGTTGATTTTATTTTCTTACGCCTGAAAGTTGGCTGAATTAAATTCATCTAATAGTTATTATTATTTATAAGATACTCAAGCAGTAACAGACAATATCATTACTCGAGAAAGCCCTAGTCTTTTCTGATGTGACTGTAATGACCACTCCAGTGCCACACGTGTATAAATTGAATATTCATTTTTATGGTGCAAGAGTATTCTGGACGATATCCCTACACATATAGTTAGATATCAGTTTATTATCCGTGTACTGGATAACCTTGGCGTAGTAAAGATTTCCACAGACATCCTTGACTCTTAACACAAAAATCTCTCAATACAATCTTAGAAAATAAAGTTAATATGCTAAAAAAGAAATATACTTCTAAAAGAATGAAGTACTTCAGTCACGAGTAGTATTACATTTTTTTAGTGATTTATTAGTAGATTTTCATGAATTACGTTCTGTAAGAGTTTCCGTGATAATTTATAGGGAGCGCATCAAGCAGTTCGAAACTAATAGTTTCGAAAGTTTTATTTCTTAGCTGTAACTGCTCATAGAGCATCTATGCATCAGAAGAAGAAGTTCGATGTTTTATTCGGCGTATATTACAAAAACTCATAGCCTCGGAACGGATAATCCCGCCGACAAACACAACCTTCAAATATGGCCTGAACTCCATATTTAGCCGAGAGGTCAGCTGTTTCATTGCCTGCGATTCCACGATGCCCCGGTACCTAGTGCAACTGGATGTCGTTTAGAGAGCTGAGCGACGAGAAGGTTTATAAATGATTCCAGACTCTTTTTGAGGCGATCCGAGTGGAAGCAAGAGGCAGTCTCCACCATGCCATTCTGTGAGGTCAGGAAAGTCTGCGACCTTTGTTTACATGGCATGACTTTAGCCACCATACTAGAGATCTGTATTTATTTTTGGCCTGAAGATTGCTGTTTGGATAAATTTGACAACACCTGGCTTCTGAAATTCTCAAAAGTATATGTATATCTTAAGCCAACGCTCATTTATCATTTATTTAAATATCTGCCGGTTGGTTTGAAGTGTATCAAGCTATGAAAAGCATGATCTAAAAAATTAAAATTTCATATTTCTAAATCTTTTGATACCCTATAATTTTTTACATTCACCAAAACTAGCATAACTAACGACAAATTTCGTTCTTATAACAGTTTTTTTTTTACTAATCTCAAAATAATCAGGTTGTGTACAATGCATGTTTGCTCTCGCCTCCTAGACTGGTAGTAGTGTAATAGTTTAGCATGGACTTGTCGTGTGCTCGTATATATTGAGGACACTGCAGTACTGTTTGGACGGTGATCGCTGTTTGGCTAATGACGGTATGACATGGATCGATAAGTGCCATCGCAATCAGTGTAATAGCTTCACTATTGTTTACGCTGTTACCGCACACAGTGCACATTGTTACTTTGTCGACGTAATGGGCGGTAATCCAACTCAAGCGTAAAACATAAATAAACACATTTTAATAAACGGTTTATGTTTTAGTGTATAAATAAAATATAGCATGTGCTAAATATTAATGTACTATGTTAACAACGTAAAGTATAATATACAAATTGAAATGTAGCAATACTTAAAAAATACCGTAAAAACATATTAAAAATATATTGCAATGTCTCACTATGCGTCATGTAAAAGGCTTCGCTGAAGATGCATGCAAAATGTAAAGTCTATATCTCATATCATTCTATAGATATCCTGAGGACAGATACCTCAGGTCTACGATGAAAAATATATTACATATTTAACTAGTGGGTTTAAAACGATTTTTTTGTGTGTTGGTCACTGAAAAAATGAAAAAAATCCACCACCTATAAATAATTCACAAGTTTCACTTGACATTTGTTATTTTCTGTGGTGTTTTGGTTCAGTATGCGTATGATTTTCTAAATATTATAGCCAACGTTAGTGGTTAATTTAGTCTGAATTATGGACCTTTGGAATAATAAACAGGTAAGTAAACAATGTGAGTATGTTATTTTCAACCAAAAATGTTTTTACTCTACTTATTTTAATGAGGCAATGAATCTAAACTGGGTAAATCCAGTACTGGAACATGACATGTCTTTGTCTGTATGGCCTCCTCCCAAATCCTACTGTTAACTAAGCGTTTCATCTGTGAAAGAGACAGCCGTGCCAGGAAACAATACTCTGTCAAGCTGACATGGCCGATCAGAAAGGCTCTTATTCCTAGAGTTAAAACGTTGAAAGTCAAAGTTTAGTGGATCACACACACACACACACACACACACACACACACACACACACACACACACACACACACACACACACACACACACACACACACACACACACACACACACACACACACACACACACACACACACACACACACACACACACACACACACACACACACACACACACACACACACACACACACACACACACACACACACACACACACACACACACACACACACACACACACACACACACACACACACACACACACACACACACACACACACACACACACACACACACACACACACACACACACACACACACACACACACACACACACACACACACACACACACACACACACACACACACACACACACACACACACACACACACAGTCATTAGGAAAATGAATGTAATTTATACATGAATAATAAGCTAAGAGGGAAAGTCAATGTGTTGAACTAATCTTACTCAAAGGAAACATTTTACTTACTAACAGTAAAAAGCACAACATTTCCTTGTTCAGTCAGTCCCCACTATCGGCGTAGTTAGTTTGTTGTAATGGTTGTGGTGTGATACAAGGGTAGAGCCAAAGAACGCCCATGTATGATTACGTTGATTACAGCTAATAGGAATTGAAAAAATTACTTAAATATGACCTTGTTTGAATGTAATATTATAAAGTAAATAGTAGTAGTAACAAAGTGATTCGTTTTGTTGTATAAATATCATGTACTCTCTTACAATGTTTATATATGAAAATATACATAAAAAATAAAATTACTGTAACCCTTAACCCTCTCATACGGCTAATTAACAATAATAACTATTGATTACTATATAGCTATCAATGAGATGTTATAATCAAGAGATATTCAAATTAAAATTGAAACATTGTATTACTTTATTGTACGTAAATAAGTTATGTTGTATAACCTTAGATTGATATTCCCACAAATTTGTGCTTATGAAAACCTAACCTAACCTAATACCCTCTTGTGGCTACAACTTTTCTAATAAGATTTTCTTTACGAGGTGTTTAAAAAAAATCAAGTCTTTTTTTGTTAAAATTAGAATATTAAATGAATGAAAGTAAATATTAATTTGTAAGTAGTTAATAAAATATTTGTTATTATTAAGAACTAGGTTACTGATCATGCATACCTGATAGTCCTTTCAACCCTTTGTTTTGAGGTTGCAATTTTGCTCTAAACATCTGTAAATAGCTTGCAAATGATGAACTAAATTATTCACCTAGAAATGTATGCTGCAAATTGTGACGAGGCAAATTTTGCTGAGGGGTAAAGCTATGTGTAATGAGCAAATGGCAGTATGCAATGCCAGAGCGGTTTGTGTACTCCTGATTCCCCACACACATGTTTAGGTTGCAGCCCTGATAATAATCCCATTTGTAGTGAACTGGGTTCTTGCTACGTTTGTGGAAGGTACAACAAAAATCAAATACCGGCCTATCCATCCATCGCTGCTGTTATTCCGTTATTTTCCCTGTAACGTTTTAAACTCTGTAATTAACCAACCCTTTTCAGGCTGAGCCATCTGTAGTAATTATACTAATATTCTTGAGAGATTTTCCATCACAGATGGAATATTTCTCGTAAAATTTCCTTCTTATTACAAGTCACTGTAAATGTTTCAAATAAATATGGCAATGAGTCAATATGCGCATTCTCATCGGTCCATCGATATTCTGGAATGTCAAAATCAACGAATTTATAATTCCAATATGAACTAGGTAAAAAGCTACTCTGTAGTTGCATACTAAGTTTTAAATTTATAGCTGACTTTATTCTTTACAGAAAAGGCAACCCCTAGATATACAAGAAAGAAGTTGTGCAAGCTCGCTGATTGGTTTTAGGGGCGCTCAGTCAAAGCCCATGGATGGACTGTACCGTCACAATCAAAATTATTGTAGGAAATGAATTACCATTCAAAATGTAGATCAACATATGAAATCTTTGACGTGATACCTGTCCTATGGTACATTCATACTTTTCATTATGATGGGTTTCATAGCAGTGTTTAAATAATAAGATTATACCATTCCAAGCCACCAAGTAATTATGTTGTATGTTTTGGTGTATTTTAAGAGTCATATTGTGATTGGATAATTATTTCATGTTGAAATATCATATGACCGTATTCAGTTACTTGCTAACTAATATAAAGCGATTTATTCTTTTCTATCAAGGTATCACTGTAATATAACGCATTGAACTCAGTGCCTGACTCTTCTTGAGATATTGCACGGACGGACAGACAAATCGAAATGAAGTTTTTCCAGCCCCTCGAGTGATAGGCTTCTCTAATGCTAGGATAATCAGAGTTTTGTGACGAGATTGAATCTTACGAAACAGTAGAACAAGTTTAGTCTCTAATGAAATAAAAGCACTGTAATCTTCATTTAATGAATATTCCAGGGCATCAATTCAATATGAGGATCTGTTAATATGCTCATATTTTTGTTTGTGTCGAGCTACTTTTTAAGGTTTATTGATATCGCAAAATACGTTCAACAATTTGGATCTTTTTGATAACATTTGTTGCAAATTGTTATTAAATCTAACAACGGCTTAAGACCTATGGATATCAGCAAGTTATTGTGTTCTTTCCTTTTTTAAAATTATAACATTTGATCAATGGAGGGTTTAGATGGTCGAGTACAAATTAATATACAATTAATTTGATTTTTGATTTTTACATAGCTCACTTGTTTTTTTAAAGCGTTTATTTATACATTTAACGCCAATATAATCCTTAATTTGTACATCTAATTTGTTTTACTTATTGAATGTATAAATATTGTAAATTAAATTTATTTTAATAATTATAAATCTTTTTGTAAGAAACAATATGTTCGTTTCGAAAAGCCAGTGAAATAAAGACGGCATGATGCTAACTATATAAGCTCCACAGTTCACAGAACACTTGTAGTGTTACACAAACTTCGGAATATGATCCTCTGTGAAGTTAAACGTATACACCATCAAGGCAGAAGTTTGTCTTCACAACTGAAACCTTCAATTTGCACGTAACCTAATCTCATGTTTACCATCACTAGTAACTAAATGATATAGCTAAGATTAACTCTAGCATACACTATTAGTTTGTACTTAATTTAAAAGTACCGTAACATACAAACAGTTAGAAAGAATAAAAGTACACAATTAATATAAACTTATGTTTAACTTAAGAGTTAAATTTATGTCTAAACATTATTTACACCTACAAATGACAGTTTCAGACGTTTAATCTCGTGAAATAAATATTATTCTATGAATTATCAGATAGCTCAGATTCTTACAGCTGTTAAAAACCACAAATGTCACGTTCATAAGATCAGTAAAGTGACAGTTAAAGTTCTACTCAGAATGAAACAAACATTCTTAAATTCATTAGTAGAATGCACTGAAAACGTTACAAACAGTTTGAATAACTGGTAACATGATTCAAGGCACGGAAGTTGAGCTGAAGTATTGACACTGATTACAGGAGAGGTATGGAGTGTTGGAATTACACATACAGTGCACACATTCCGAAGTAACGGAATGCAAACAATGCAACGGGATGGTGACTGAACATTTCGTTCGATAGTTAAATCTCCCGAAAGGGTATCAAATAGCTATTATGGTGGGTATTATAAACCTGGCTCTAACTATTTGTCTCTTAACTGAGTTTAAGGAAAAATTTTCAGTTTACAGTAGGATAAAAATAGTCAATAAAATAAGACAAGATTATGCTATATGCCTTGTTATTCCATGTAACTAGAGAGAAAAAAATTTTAGGACTGAAGATATCATGAAATTTAAAACAATGTTGTTAAACACTTTTAAATATTTCTTATGAATTCGAGAAAATATTTTTAACTTACAAGTGATGCAATAATATTGAACTGTAAAAACTCGCGTATTTTAACTGAAGTGTTATAAGGTCGCTGCGTAGTAGTTTTGTAGCTTTTGATATCTATGTTTTTAATACCAATGTATTTGAAGAGTTTGCTTGAATAAAGTAAAAAAATTATTTATGCACCTAAGGAATAGAATAACTATACTACTTCGATAATCCAGTGAAATATCTAGGACTTAAATAATTTAAGAATTCTCATTATTTTTACTACGCGATTATTTTTACCACCATGTAAATATTCCTTTTAAAAATTTAAATTGCTAACATTTTGAAGCCGTGACATATTAAAATATTTATTTATGAAAAATGTTTAAAATACGAGTATTTTAATGTTTAGTGAAATATTCTTAAACTTTGTAAATTACCTAAGATAAAAATCTTACGTAAATACTGATACCCGTAAAATTGGAAATTGTTATTGAACAAGGTTGTTTATAGAGTTTTTATATTATATATATATATATATATATATATATATATATATATATATATATATAGATATATATATGTATATATAATAAATTGATATATAACACGAGTAATTAAAACATTTGCTATCGTTCAGAAACACAAAATATAAGGAACACAAATTTTCTTAGACTGCATAACTAACTGAACAAATAATCATAGTCCAAGTTAAAATAAATAAATTGCACCATAGAGATGTGACACACATAACTCATGAATAACAGCAAACATGTTGTGTGTCAACTCAATGCATACCATATAGTACAAGTTTTACTTACAGTTACATAGTGTACACTCGTATTGGTGTTACATAACTTCTTACTTCTAAAACGGATTTGAAGTTGTAGTCTTCAAATTTGGAAGATTTCGAGCAATATATTAGAACAACAGTTGATAAATATAACTTTTCAGCTTTGTTCTACAATGTAAAACTTCCTATATATATATATATATATATATATATATATATATATATATATATATATATATATATATATTTGGACACGTTTCTTTGAGTTCCAGATGAGTACTATCTTACAACATGTGTCGTTTTGAAAAAAGCTTTCCATTAATAAATAGTTTGAAATCTCTAAAAATAAATATAAGAAAATAAGAGCATAAATATAATGCTATATTTGTATTTACAATTGGTTGTGGGTCATATCTGTTACGTTATTAACTCCACATTACAGGTTTCTTTATATTAGTATAATGGTACTGATGTACATGGTACTCATTAGTGGGTACACTGATGATGGTAAACACCTGAATTCGTGTATGGCGATAAAATAATTTAAAAAAAGGGTTTTAGTTGACTATTAATTATATTTACAAATAAACCTAAATGCCAATTTGTAGTAAAATCAGGTCAAGATTAGTCTGGAACATTGAGACAAAGTCCTGTTCTGTTCTTTGCAATATCGCAATTTTAACCAAAATACTAGGAATGATCTGTTCTAAAAACAATGGAGTTGTTATATAAGGACTAGTGATAAGATAATCAGATCAATAAATCTATCAAAATGTAAATATTCACACACACACACACACACACACACACACACACACACACACACACACACACACACACACACACACACACACACACACACACACACACACACACACACACACACACAAGTTTAAGTTAGGTTAGTTGAAAATGTTGCTTGGTAAACAGAATATCAGGAACAGCTGATATTGGTTAGTTAATGTTTCAGCAAAAAGGTAATAATTTTACCAAGCACAATACACAATCTTCAATTTATGTTTCCTATTGTTTACAAGCAAGTTTGGTGAGACCACGTTGGTTACAAAAATGGTTTTAATATTCTAAAAACGCATAGTTCAGAGTACAGCTTTATTTCTTTGTATTTTGTAATATTGGAGATTATGTTCAATAAAGCGAATTTGTAGTTGTAAAACTGTACTATTATTATATCCCTGTTGAAGATGTGTTGGTAGGCAGTATTAATTTAACTCTAGATCTAACAATGTCGTTTACAAGGTGTGCAATAGTATTTTCCCGTATGTGACATTATTTTTATTTCCTATGATAGTTCATAAATTGTTGCAATATAGTACACTACGTTAATATGGCAGGTTTTAAAAAGAGGATGTTAAAGTTATTTGAAATAAGTAACATTTTTTATGTCAAACAAGTTTCGACATTCATCATGAAGTGTTTGTCACAAAACAAAGAGCAGAACAAACGACGCTGAACAAACAAGGAATATATGACGTCAGCTCTGGCCACAGTTTAATGTGTGACTTCTTGTGACATGTGGGGTTTTTGTCCACAGTTGCCAACCGTGTTCCCCAACCGACATAATATGTTACACAGTTTTTAAGTAGGCATAACATTAACATATTAATAAATAAGTTTGTAAAAACTGTTTGATATTCAATCACACAAAACCTACAGTTCATTTTCGGACGAGGTTTGGCATTACTTAGATATGAGAATAAAACATAGGCATATTTTTTTATCCTAAAATTACACCCAAAAATATTATTAATTAATTTAAAGAATTATTTACTGTAAAGATAGTTTTCAACAGCTGATAGAATCACATCATGCAAGTGTCGTGCAGCGTCTCAGTATTGTGTATTTGCATGAATAAATATCAGCTATCCTGTAAATATTGATGTCAGTGGTATATTACTAGCACATACCCGCGCTTCGTCAGCAATTTCTTTGCAACATTCCGTGTATTTGATTGAATAGCTCCCACGATTTCAGTAACTCTTGAACTATTTTAGATCAGAGTAGAAAAACTCGAACGTCGAAGTTCATAGTTTTCTTAGTGAGAACACTTGTGATGTAATATGATAGGGTCCTATGATATTTTTAAAGTGGAATTAGTCATATATCGTGCATCAGGAACCCATTTTACAATGTTAATTGTTTATAGGACCAGGAGTTAAGTAAAAGTCTGAAAAATTTGTATTTCTTGTTTAGCACTTCTTGTTCAAATTAATTATATTTCCAACGAAAAATTGGAATTTGACATTTTGTCCCGAGCAACAATACAAATAGACCTACGTATAATTTTGTAATGAGGTTGGATTCAAAAATATATAGTTTTCTAAATTGTATGAGTATAGAAATTGTTATTGAAAATTAAAAAACTAAACTCAACATCATTTATAATAACACATTTTCACACTTACATTAAGAAAATTGCAATCCACACGTAAATATAGTACATGATAGTAAAGTTCTTGCTTCCTAAATCCACGTTTGCAATATCAAACAATTTTCTCGGTCCAGTCTAGGAATGCATATACCCAATCAGTATCGTATGGAAATGGATCACTGAGAAATGGATGCGATGTCACCTCGACGATCTTCTGTCACAAAAATAACATTTAGTGTCTCGTGTTTAATTTGTGGCCCAGAATAAATTAACCGGTATGCCTTGTTCGCACGAGGTTGAAATAAGAAGTGTTGTTCGTTAATTTAGTTATGATTTCACTCTATAAATGTAGATATGTTGATAATATTGGTTAAAATAATTAAACAAATGATCGTACATAATTATATCACAATATGAAGTACCTAAAACTAAGGACAACTAAGAGCATAGAGACAATAACCATAGCAAAAAGGATTAGAATGGTCTCTAGACAATACATGGAATTTTTTATGAAAGAAAACAATAAAAAAATATCTCGAGCATTCTCACTGGTGAGATATACGATATTGATTAGGTATGTATGTCATACGTGTTTCTAGATAATGTATTGACAATCTACATTGATTCAGGAATATTGTGTACAGTATTACGGAATAAAAGTCAACATGGGATTGAAAAGTCTTATGGCGTATTAAAGGTTTATACCCCAGCATTAAAGCAGAGTAAAATAAACCTAACAGTGAGCAAGAGGTGAAATAATTTTGAAGAATGGTACATTTATATACTATAATAATATTTTATGATACCGTGTTGAAAATATTGAGTTTATATAGCTTAAGTTATTTAAATTTTATAAATAAATAAGGAAGATGATTTGCGAATTTTGAGACTGTAATTTTTCAAGCATACGTAAACTTATGATATTGACTGTATTTATACTGCAGACTTAAGTAGTGAAAAAAATAGAAATAAAAAAGATTCTTAGAGAGCGTATTTTAACTACTGCTCAATAAAGCAAAACCTTAGGTTAAATTTTAAAATAATATTTTCGTAAGTGAGTTTCCATAATATTCATTCGGTAAGGCAGGAATACAACTCATCAGGCTCCGCTGAGATTCAATGAAAAATGTCATGTCTATAGCTCATTTCACTATAGAGATAGACTAGAATGGCAAGGGAATAATACAGAAAAGAAATGTTTACATCCCCCAGGAAGTTGAGTCAGCCTAATGAGTGATAGGCTTCAACGATGCTCAGCCAAATTTCATGGTTGGGCATGTGCCACCATTGTACTCATTCTTGTCTATGTACGAGTGAATGCATAATTTAAACTACAGATAATTTACAAATGAAATATTTCTCGAAATATCTTAGCAAATTCTGTATTCGCATTCTTGTTCATAAAATTTGGTTTTGATATAAATGTTTAAATAATAAAAACCTACACAAAAAGTTACATTAAAATTATGCTGTGATTTGTAGGATAGTCTTACGAGTATTCATAATTTGTTTAGAAAGCTATTTGTTCTGCAATTCTCTTGTTGCCATGTGTACTCATAAGACTAATGTAATGTTTTTTCCATGGAAAAAAGTGCATCACCACTGAACTCAGTGTTTCTCATAAAGAAATGAAACTTCATGCACAATTAAAATTCTACAGGTAAAGTCGTTTTCGAGATATCGCTGCGGACAGACAGACATGAAAGAATTTTGGCAGCCCTTCGAGGGGTAGAAAAGAACCATAATATAGCCTATTGCAATACTACCTATAGTAATATTTAACTGTGTTGTAGTTATTTAAAATGAAGGTACTATTGTATCAACAGTTTATTGAATAATACCTATATTGAACAAAACTACTATATTGTGTTTTATTAAAGTATTAAATGTACATTACTGTATTTAATTAAATGTGTTAACATGGTGAAAGTTAATATTATGCGTAATAGTATTGACTTTTAGAATGATTTGGGTATGTAGTCTTTCCAATTTGAGGAAACAAATATTCAGGAGTAATTTTTGAAAGCTCACAGAGTATCAGCTCAAAAGACACTCAAAGATTACAGCTTGGAACAGTTAAGACTCATGCAATCTCAATTTATACTGGATATCTTTAGTAATAATAATCTATATAATTATTTTATATACTGACACAATAAAAAACTACACTATTACTACTACAACTACCAACTTTTGTCGATTTATTGTAATATTCCAGTTTATGGAGATACAATTTTAATTGGTCGTTTACTGTTTAAGATTATCGACCTTGAAATGCTTTTTCTGATAATATTAGAAGTATTGAGGGTCGTGCGTGCTTCGGGGCGAAGGTCAGAATCTAACTACTGTGGGGATGACGGGCGGGATTGGACGTGTTTTTGTTCTTTACTTCTCTCTTTTGAAATTTAAAGTTTATTTTTATCTGTAATTAATAATTATATCAAAATGTTCGTCAGTTAAATTGAACTAAATTAAGTAACTTTTTTACATTTTGTTATAAGTTAGATATGTTAAAAATTACTTTAAGAGGGCTTGACAGCCTTAACTACAGGTCTATAATAAAGGCGTCTTTCATATCTTAATAAGTCTTACATTTAATATTATCAAACAAATAAAATATCAAAATGACATTTTATATAACATTATACGATTACATTTTAATAATATAGAGATAACATTAAAATTATAACATATGAAATATGTAATAAACGTGTGATCAGTTTACAAATACAAATTAATACGACAGTAAAAATACTCGTAAGAGAAGAATTGTTGTAGAGATCGTTTCATAGAGTTACAAGAATAAGCAAAGTTAAAGTACATGAGAAGGGACTCCACACACTCCAGAAAGGACACAAAGGGAAGTGCGGACTCCGCCTAACAGGAGCTGACATAGCGATACGGGACGGGCTTGAATAGCAATTGATCAACCCCTAATATAGCCCTCGGGCTCTCGCCAGGGATGCAATTTCCCTACAGTAGCCTCTCACAAAGTGGCTGATATTGAGTAGGGAGCTCCTCGCTTAGTTTACCTTGCAGGCGCTACATCTTCAGCTCAATAACACTACTGCAATTGTGTCTGTCGTTTGTATTGTTTGGCCACCAATACAAGAATGACAATAAACGAATTAAGGAAAAGAATACTGAAATCTAAAAAATTGAAAGTAACTGCTTGACAGCAATTTTACCCGAACTGTTCTCACACTATGATTCTATTTTCTTGCTTCTGACAGCTAACGAATTTAAATAATTGTTAACGAAATCGCTTGAATGAATCTAGTAATATTAACTGAAATATAATGATATTGACACTCATGCATTCAAAACATAAGTGCTCAAATACTAAATGTAAGCACTTAGTAATGCAGTAAGAAGTAAACATACATGCAATAATGATTATGTAAAAATAATTTAACACTACAAGAATAAGTTATTTTGAGGATATAGAGTTAAGAGTAAATGTTTACTGCTGTTTCTGTGTATCTTTTGGTGGAATTAAATACCAAAGTATAATGAAATAAAAAATAAAATGTCCGACATGAGTTTACTATGATACATTAAACTTAAGACACAACTAAAATTTCATTGACAAACACTCCAGGTAGAGAGAAAGCTTTAAGGTCTGGAATTAAAATACCTAAATACCTTCACAGGAATTCCCGGCATAATTTATCGAGAGCGCGCCAGCGGTACCTCTCGTAACTAATCTTCTATGTTCAGGAATTTTATCTCTTGGTCACAGCTGCTCACAAAGTATATAGGGAACGTTATACTTTTTATATGCTGCAATACAAAAAATTGTGCTTCATACTGAACACATTTTAAAAGATTATATTACAGTAATCCTCTAAACCACTAGAATTATTATATAATTTATATAATATAAAGTTGTAGTACTTTCGCTAACTTACAGAATGTTTTATTATTTTAAAAATGATATACAAACTGACTTACTGAACAAAAATGTGAATGCATTATATGACAGGAAATATCAAGTTAAGTTTTATGGTTATATAAAGCAGGTTAATAGATTGTTTTAGTTTGCTATTATCGTTTTTTATTCACTCAATACAACAGGATATGTATTATTTAAATGGATTGCTGCCTAATGCTGTATTTTACTTAAGGTATTACTAGCCGATCAGAAATGGATACAAATGATTTACAATAAACATCCATAGGATTTAAAATAAACATTTGGTCACTATTCATAATGGAAGACTGCACAACTGAAATAATTTACATATTATTAATGTTATGTTCAAAGCAACTGTTGTCCCCATTTATAAATATTACTAAAATAAATTAATATATACTAAAAAACGTTCGTATAAAAATTTAAACACTCCGTAAAGTAGTTATACGATAAGTGTGGCATAGTTAATTAGATTTATCATACGGTGGATTATATATACTGAATATTAATGAATGCTGAACATAGGTCTGTTACTAGGTCCTAAACATTCAGGACAATGCAGAATTGTTTGGACGGTGATCGCTGTTAGGCTAATGACGAGATGACATGTGTCGATGAGTTCAATCGCAATCAGTGTAATTAAGCTTCACTATTATGCATGATGTTACAGTGCACAGTATACATCAAGGACTCTGCAAAATTATATGGATGATAATCGCTGTTAGGCTAATGACGAGATGACATGTGTCGATGAGTTCAATCGCAATCAGTGTAATTAAGCTTCACTATTATGCATGATGTTACAGTGCACAGTATACATCAAGGACTCTGCAAAATTATATGGATGATAATCGCTGTTAGGCTAATGACAAGAAGACATGTGTCGATGAGTTCAATCGCAATGAGTGTAATTAAGCTTCACTATTATGCATGATGTTACAGTGCACAGTATACATTAAGGACACTGCAAAATTATTTGGATGATAATCGCTTTTAGGCTAATGACGGGATGACATGTGTCGATGAGTGCAATCGCAATGTTTTAGATTGTTAACGCTGATACAGAACACAGTAACCATTGAGGACACTGCAGTATTGTTTGGACGGTGATCACTGATAGGCTAATGACGGTATGACATGGATCGATAAGTGCCATCGCAATCAGTGTAATAGCTTCACTATTGTTTATGCTGTTACCGCACACAGTTCACATTGAGTTTTTCCAGACTAATTGGAGGGTTAAAAGAGAGGAAAATGCAAACAACGACAGCTATAGTAAAGAGGGAAATCTACCATTGTGCTCAGATGGAGCATCCATTGCATCTGACGTATGTATTCTCTAAGTACTTCGCCTTGGCATTTAAATTGCGTTTGTTAGCTATCTCTAAAAACAATCAGCTCCTTCATGTAAAATAATCTAAATTTCTTTCTTTTTAGAGATGTTACCCTCAGTGTAATTAAAATAGTTTTTGATTAAATAGTAATCGACAAAAGATTCATATACTCATTCTAACTCATTCCAAGTCTCAGCTGATGCCATGATTTTTATGAAGTTGATTATGTTATGTGCCTAGATAGCAGAGGTACATAAAGCGTCAGAAAACCATTTTATACGTTCTTGTGACGGTACAGATTGTAGTCAACACAGTTAACCAATATAATGTATTCGAACAAGGAGTATAACTCTACCTTGGTCTAACCTTATCCTTAGCATGTAGGAAAATACAAAATACGAGGTGAAGTTTCAAGTGTGTGCTGCTGCAGATCAATGACATCCATATGTGTGATAATGATTCGTAGAATACTAAAGAACTGCTCATTACATATTACCAGTTAATTTCCATCTTCCATCTCAGAAGGTTGTCAAATTTTTAAATCGTCTTGGGCAATAAATCAAATCCATCTACAATAATTTTAAATTTAAACACGTTGAAAGAATATTTGATGCGCAAATGCGCATTTTACTCCATGAAAGGGTTCAAGTAACTCAACCAAATCTGAAAGCCAGAACATTGGAAGAAGTTGCAATCTGAAGGAATCTAGTGCGGATCTTGCTTCTGCAATTTGAACGCTCTTGCAAATTGCTCAGGCACCCCACAACACCAATCCGTAAATGAGGTGTGGATAAATCATGCCAAAATATGCTGTTATCAGAACTTGGCTTGGGTAGTATTTGGCTAAGAATCCATTCCTTGAGCGACTCCATAACTCATTTTCGTAGAAGTGGGAACATGATTAGAGATTTGGGCAACCTGAGTTATTTGATTTAGAAATGGGATAAGCTATGTGAGAGGCACGCTTCGAATGCCACGAAATTCCAGTTTGTCAAGCAGTGCAATATGGTCAAAACTATCAATCTCTTTGGATAAAATCGAGAAACACGCCTATAATGTGATTTAGACTTTTCAATCAAAAATTGCTCTATTGTCGATTTGATTTTATCTGAAGCCAAATTTACTCATAGAGGCCGATGGAATTTGTCTTTCTAGAGGGTTTACTTGAGGAACTGATGAGCGAGGGCCTTGGTCAAAAGCTACAGTTGCAAAAGACCTGTTGAACTCGTTAACCACCCAGTTTCATCATCCACAAGCCGATCCCCAGTTTTGATATGGACAATTTTTGAAAGATCTGATTTACTGTTAACGATGTCCTAAGCAGTTTAAGAAATATTTGGTAAGATGTAATCACTTTTAGATATGCTTGTGCAGCTTGGATAACATTTCTATAATTTGTTTTATATTTCCGGAAAAATGATTTAAAATTGTCATTTTGGGTTTGTATATAAATTTCGTAGTAAAAAAATATTTTTTCTCTAGAATAGAATTCTTAAAGTGATCCACTTATTGCCATTTTTAGGCAATCTTTGGTCAAACGTTTTGGTCAATATACATCTAAATATCAATTTAAATAACTGTTAAGGATTTCAAACTGTCGCTCTGTTTGATGGGATAAATTTAGAAAGTACCACTTTTCTTATGAAAGGAAAGAGTTGAGGAAAGCGATATTTTATGGCTGTATCTCTTTTAAGGTTTTGGAAATTTGGGGATCCCGTATTAATATTTTCCCACTAATTATGGTCTCTTGGCCGTTGTGGTCTGAAATCGCTATATTTACCACATACACTGCGACATTAGAAAGGTTGGAGATAACAATGTCAATAACCGATTGTGTAGTTACTGTCATTCTTGTTGGGGTCTCGTGAAGCAACTAGACCTTACAAAATCATCTAATCGTTTTGTGGTTTGATGGTTATTGTCCAAGACGTTTATATTAAAATCGCTCATCAGGACGTAGTCATTGTGATAGTTCGTCAGGTCTGTTAATAAAGATAATATATATTTCGTCTGTCTGCTTTTGTATAGAAGTATTGATTGTCTGAATAAAAAACCTTTAGACATATGAAAAGCGATTTATTAAATTTAACTTTTTACTCAGACTTACCAAACTCTAAAACTTCAAATTATCTAGAGAGAATGATATAGCTTTTTCTCTTCATAGTATGAAATAGTAGGGATTAATAGATAATAAAGATATATTTTTAAATAGAGCAACACGAAGTTAATATTTTGTTAGATTTAGTCTTAGATGTACTAAATAGTGCTTTTTTGTACTGTAACACTTCCGTAACATGCTCACTTTCTTTTTCCTATTGATGTGGAAAATTCAAGGTAATCACATTACACTAAAATACCAGTCTAAATAGCCAGAGGTCTTAAATCACGTGTCTGTCTCCGGACTCTCATACTTTCATAAAACATAATTTCCCTAAGACATCTGGTATATACTATAAAATACTAAAAATACTAAAAACTAAATAGTTCTTCAAGCTCAGATGAAAGAAGTACTTAGATTTTATGACAACTGAAGTATTAATGATAAATTTCTCATGCAGTTTACATTAATTAAATATGTCAAAAACTGTTATAAACAAAAAAAGTATGTTATATCAACAAGTTTAGGAAATGTTACATGCAATCCAAAACACAGTTTATGTTTTGTTAAGCCCATATGATCAAAGCAGAAAAATAATATAATTACTTAACGAAAGCCTTGTGAGAAAGTAATATAATTTTCATTACATTTACAAAAAACATAGCTCGACAGTATTAAATTTGAAAGTTTAATGATGTGTGTATGATTGAGAGCATTTGTTCGCGGAAAGGGAGTGGAGTTCGCATTTTACAGAAAAATCGTACGTTACAAAAGCCACACAATACAGCGTGGTAGAGCTGACGTCACACATTCCTTGTTTGCCTTACTGTTTGTTCAGCCCTGTTTTTTACACTCCTCATTTATCAATGAACGCTAATGAAAAGTTTGGATTACTGTTCGCTTTTACAAATCCTTCAAACAATATGATTTCCACCAAACAATTATGACTTACAAATACATTATGTTAGACGGATCCATGTCAATGGATTAGTACTCTTTTAAATGATTTGTCGTGTGTTAAATGTTTTAATTGTGTGAGTAATAAGTAAAAAATTTAAAGCTTTTTGAAAGGTGTTTGCTGAATAATCCATAAAAATGGTGGAATATTAAAAACTTTATATAATGAGACCAGTTTTGACAGAAGCAAAATTTTCACCTATCATGTTGAGGCAATATGATCCAAATTTTATAATTAGGACTTTAGAAATATTTTTATATCCTTAATGTGTTTGGGAGTAAGAAATAAATTTCAAATGAAAGCTCAAATGGGTGACATATAATATATTAGAAAATATAAAACTACCACTTTAGACAGAATAATGACTCGATTTGACTCTCTATGTTTGGCCTGTAACGACCCGAACCCAATATTAACAATAATTCAAGAAATTATGCTTTATTTGGTTATATAAAAATTTCATTCATTTAGTAAAATTTAACTAAAGACATAATAATTGTAAAGTGTACAGCACTGTTGAGGAGGTCAGCAGTAAGACTGCTGACAATGCAGAGTCAGCACCTGCGTGTGCTGGAAGGCAGTCCAGTTCAGGCCTCAGACTCGTAGACATGTAACTATCTGTCGCCCTATTTTAAAATTTTCTAAATTCTTTCAATAATGTAATCCAATACTTTATTTCAATCAGAAGTGCTTTCCCCCTTTTTAATCAACCTAAATTGTGTAATTTTTATAAATTAATCATTAATAAACAGTGTTTTTAAAATTCAAACGTTGTTGCACAAACTTTATTTCTATTTCCGGAATCATCCGGTGGTGGCAGCGGATACCAATTAATCCCCAAATCGGTCGCGTTACAGGCCTAAGTAGTATATTTTATATGTTGTAACGTGGCAAATTTTGTCAAGAGGCGCATTTACGTGAAATGGTCCGGGGAGCGATGCTACGACAGTCAGTGATAATGCGAGCAGTGGCTGTGGCCCGATCGATTGGCGAGCCGTGGCTAACTGAGGAGCAACCAGACAACCAGCTCGGGGGAATGAAGACAACATCTGTACAGGGAATGAAGCTGTTTGGACAGAGGAGCTAGAGTTAGACGTGTCTTGATTTGAGTCTAGTTGTGTGAGAAAGTTTTGTGGTGATGTTGAAGATTATTGAAACTTTGTTGTAGAGATATAGCTTCTGGGTTTTGTAAAATATAAAACAGTGCTTTATAATGTTACCAAACAACATCGGAAGAGAAGTTATTGTATTTTACATTGAGTAAACATTTTAATGACTATGTATTCATGGATAACACGTATAGAAATAAAAATGTCTTCTTTATTTTAACAAGACGATATGGTATATGCGTGTGTGTACCATCATCTCTTTACATGCATTAGATGGATCTATAAAAATTAGGAGTGGGTAATCTCTCCTGTACTTGTCTCTCTCTGCTTGCAGAGAATATGCTTGCATATATCTGCCAAAAAACTTTTGTCATGTTATTCAATTAGACCAGCTTCAGCTAATCACGATGAAGATCCATCCCTTTTTACTCACCAGCAGAAATGTATTACTGGTCTTGCCTGTTATGGTCTGAATGTGGAAAGATGATACAGTAGGTATATATTTTGTTAATTTGTTAGAATAATGTGCGATTAGCTCAGCTTCAGCTAATCACGATAAACATCTGTCCCTTATCACACACCAGCAGAGGTGTATTACTGCTCTTGCCTGTTACGGTTTGGAATTTGTTGATTGCAGTTGTTTATAAATGCACTAAAGTATTACTAGCTGTATTTGCTGGAAAACCGAAAAAATCATGTTTAATTTAACTTATTTTCATGTCTCACTTATTTTGTGTAAATAGCAATGTTTATACTTTTATATACTGAGCTAAACCAACTTCTAGTTCTATTCTTCGTATGATACTTTTAGCACTTGCTATAAGCTGTATTCTAAATTAATATTACAGAAATATTGCAATATTAATGCCAGTTTTTATATTAGTTTAGGCCTAATAACATTACGATATAAATTGTTATTAGTTTAGGTCTAATAACATCACCATATAAATTGTTAAAGTCAAGCCTAATAAAGAAAATCGGGTTAGGAAACAGACTGAAATTGGTTGACAGACATATTTAAATAATCATAAGTTTCTTGGGACTGCAGAAACGAAGTCCACAATATGTATGCAACATATATCGTTCCTGCATGCATTATGGAATGCCCTTCTCTTTCTTTTACATTCAGCACTGTCAGATAATACTCTTCCTGGCCTTAGTAATGTAAAAATATAATAGTCGAACTTTTTAATATTTTAATAGCATAATAGCTTAATATTTTTCGACGAAATAACAAAAAGTCTTAATATATAGAGGAATTATGAAAAAGTTGCACAAATATTTATAAATTTTAGTAATCATTTAAGATAAATTTAAAGGGTTCAATAATTTGTTGAAGTTTGTGATGATAAAAGACTGATATTGCTTTACGCTTACATGGATTCATTAAGATATAATAGTCTTTTGGAATTAATTTTAAATAGCCACTATAAAATGCTGGTCTCAACTTCTGGACTATTTTAAAATACATTTTAACAATAATCTAATTTAGAAACGTAATGTTTGTAGTTTCTTACAAATCTGGTTGATAGGTTTGGAGTCAAAATTGTAAAAGAAGAATACAGAGATAAAATAAGGCAGTGATACATATATTTGAAGCATTTGAAAATGTAAACTATGATAGAGACAACACTATTACTATTTATTTTAAGATCGCTTATTAAGAGCATTCATATCAAATGTAATGTGTTGAAAATTGATAATTCGTTTCAATCAAAGACGTTTTGTCCATTATTAAGATGCACTATTATCAGATTTTAACAAATGCTATAGTTAGCTTTCAATTAATCCATGATATCAGTTCCAATAATAATTAAATATTACTGGCAATAACATATTGGGTTAGTACAGTTGATGAAATAACTAATTAATAACTTAAGCAATTTAACTCACAACCTACACAACAGTGAATTTCGGAGGTATATTTTTCTTTTTTTATTAGATAAATTCTTCCTAGATTAATATATCGTATTTGACGCTATAATTTAAATAGATATATCAACTGAAAAGGATCATCCCTTTGGCAGAAGGTTTTTTGTATAAACACAACATTTAAATCCGGTTTTAGTAACGCTTCTATACGATTTGAAACACTGAAATAGGTAGATTGGAAATAATACATAGCCACTGAAAATAATATGTACAAGTTTATAGAAATATTTTTAATATTCCGCCATAAGGTTTAGAACTTTGTGCCAGTTATTACAATTTATTTGTATTCTAATAGTGCAGCATGTACCAACAAAGTAAAAAAATATTAAAAAATGATGGGGTTGGCCTACATAGTAAACATTGACTACGTCACGAAACGTGGGATGGATTGAGACCAAGTGTCAAAACAAACGAGAGAAGCTCGTCTGCTGTGAGAACCAACAACCAACACATCACATACAGGTGACCTTGCTCGCCAGTCTGTAGTTTGTATGGTGGACAGCCAACGTATTAAATTTAGAAAATGATACTTTCAGAATATTATGTACTCATCGAGGAAATCAATTGCAATTGCTCCAAATCTCAATATACAAACAACTAAGTTTATTGTTCCTATACGCTTTTTCATTTAATGATACAATTCGTTGTAATGTTACAGAAATACCTATACAACTTTAAACCTTGATATTTAGGATCGATTATTGGAAGTTATAGTTCAATGTGAATAGACCACATGGTACAGAGTTGTAGCTTTATGTCTTTCGTTTCTACAGAGTAAGCTTTCACGCTCGGTTGATGAAACTTTATTTAAATCGTGCCTTAGTGTTTCCTAACTCGTAATCATAATGAAATTGGTTAGTATTATAAACCTAATTCACATTATTATTACATTCTAATAATTTAAAACAGCTAAACAATACATTTTAACTCACTGCATAACAGTAGCGTAGCCAGAAATTTCGTTCGGGGGAAGGGGGGGTCCTAAACCGGGGGATCCGGGGGACGTTTTGTGTGTTATTTGCCAATGAATTCACTGGTAAAAGGTAAAAAACCAAAAATATGGAACTTTAGTAACTACGCCTTATAGAAAGTGGAAAGATGTAATAGACAAATTAAACTCTCACAGCAACTCTAGTACCACAAATTCTCTTGTATAGCTACAGAAACTTTACGAAGTTAGATTCTGGTCGAGTAGAACTTACCAAAGTGATGTTGGATTCACTGGACAAGAAAGAAAAAGAACAAAACAGAGCTTCACTCAAGCGTATAATTGACTCAACTATATTCTGTGGAGAAAATGAAATGCCCTTTCGGGGACATTGGGCCACTGACGGCAGAAAACACTTTAGAAAAGGAGGGCAGTTTTCGAGCGTTGCTCGGGTACATATCAAACTAACTGTCGGAAAATGCACAGGAAAAACTCTACTGATTAGAAGTTCGGTTACTTTAGATTTCACTGATTGAGGTATTTATGAATGAGTTATAATGACGATTTTTTTTTGTATCATTACACTGTAAACGAGTATATAATTATCGGAAAAAAATCACTTTCGGTCGGAAATAAAATAAACCTGAAAAACTCTAATGATTAGAACTTTACCTACCACTCAACCAGTGAAATCCAAAATCATCAAAACGAATCAGTAGAGAGCTTTTTTTTCGGTATTTACCGACCGGAAGTGATTTTTTTCTCGATAATTATATAGGTGGTCGAGTACAGTTTAATGATAACAAAAATCGTCGTCCTAACTCAATCGAAAACACCATGTTTACCTCAATCACTGAAGTCCAAATTAGTTGAAGTTCTAATCAGTAGAGTTTTTCAAGTGTATTTTCCGACCGAAAGTGATTTTTTTCGATAATTATATACACGTTTACAGTTTAATGACACCTAAAATCAACGTCGTAACTTAATTCTAAGCAGTCATTTTACGTCCCCAAGACGATTTTAACGAAGTGGTCGCTAATTTAAACTGTTCGCCGTGTTACGGTTCAGGTTACTTTGCGACGTCACGTGACCGCGCCCTATAGACATACCGTGATTACGCTACACTATCCGAAAGGCCGAGCCCAAAAGTATAGTTTGATACTTTATGATTTAAACGAAAGGACAATTATATTTTAACAAGGGTCACTTCAATCAATTTAATATTTGTAGACAAGAGTAATGATAACTGTCCTTTTTTCTCCTGCTGCATGCTTTATTTTTTAATATGACTTAAAATTTCGGGGGGGGGGGGGGGGGGGTCCGGACCCCCTGGACCCCCCCCTTCGTTACGCCACTGCTGCATAAATTTGTTCAGATTAAATCTTGATTAAAAGAAGACTCATATAACCAGTATTTCATATTAAGGAAACTTTATCGTCGTTAGCATTTCCTTGTCATGTTTATAAAGTCAGAATATTTATTACGTAATCGACTATGGATTGCTTTGTAAATATAACTAAACTGTGTATCACAAAACCTGTAGTTATTTGTGCTTTAGTTAGTAAATAGCAGCGATTAAAAATTTCAAAGAAACAGCTTTAATGGCTGTTATTTATACAAAAGTGTACAGGGGTAAAATACGTGCAACAATATATAAAGTAAATAAAAAAATGAAAAATGAGTGTTATTTCTAAGTTGAATTAAAATTACTGTGCTGATAATAATTTAAAGATTGTATAAGTTTTCCTAATCAAATTACTTGTGGACCAAATAAACAACTACTTTTCTCTAGGGATTACAAATAATCTTTAAATCTCCCTCAATTACATTTAAAACTAATGAAGAATATGAAAAAGACCTTTTAAATGTTATAAATGTTTACTTGCAAAAGAATTTTCGAAATTATTGACTTGTTTGTGGAGACGATATCACCAAACTTTCAATACACAATGGCACAAATGTTTGAAAACATTCAAGGCTTTCTGTTAACTAGTATAAATAATTTAAGTAAGTATATAACATAAAAAATCTAAATAAAAACTATTTTATGCGCAATAAGTATACATAAATGCATTACACGATAACACTAAACAAGTATTTTTTCATTATTAACATCTGTAATATTATTAAATAAATTATCAAAACTTCATAATATTTTCACAAGCTATAATTTTTGTAATTTAGAATTTTTGTTATTTTTAATCCATTGTGGTGTTCACGAAACTTTGCTCTATAGTATTTAAGAGGCTACAATTTTTAAACTAGATTCCTCCTTTCAGCACAAAATAACATCCTAATAAGACATACAATCATCACAGCGGCTAAAAAATTGACAGACAGACGGTAAACGGAGCGAAAAAAGACCACAATGTTACAAAAAACCTTTTTGATAATTTTTCCCTATTGAAATACATCCTAAAATATTTTTTTCATATTTTAAAGCACAAACACACACACACACACACACACACACACACACACACACACACACACACACACACGTATATATATATATATATATATGTTTTATGTATACATATGTACATAAAACTTTGAAGAGGGGAGGGGAATCTTAAAAAGTTATGGTGAAGTTTGTACATCGATATCTCTCTCAATCCGTTTGGAATATATCCAGGTGTATCAGGACTTAATTGACACCCTATATATGTATATGGGTATACATTAACTTATAAATTAAGTACAGTGCGGTTCAAACTGTTATTCATCGATTTGTTTCATTAACCCGTACATCTATTTTACGCAATTATCTAAATTGAGATAAACATGTTTTTAAATTTTACTTCCATTTACAAACTATTTTGTTGCTTATTTATATATGAATAAGTGTTCACTTTAATGAACGCTTTACTAAGTTTTATTAAATTTTTATTTTCATTTTATTTCATGTTCATCGTTTGTTGAAGAATAAATTAGAAGATAACGACGGTTGGACATAATAGTTTTCTTTTCATTCTGGGTTTCAGATCTCATAATTCTCATATTGCTAGGATAACTTTTTAAAGAATGAAACAACCAACATTCATTTTGTTATTAAACATTATACTGTTGATAATTGTTGTCCTTTACAGCAATACTTGAAAAGGGACTGACAAAATTAGCAGGTTATAAAATATTGAAGTATACTTTTAATTTTAAACTATTGTTATTTGTCCTGTCCAGAGTTGTTTTATGGGTTGTTAAAACCGAGCGTTAAGCTGATTAATAGACCATGTACTATATCAGCCACCTGTGCTTTTAGCCATAAAAATATTACATTGTATATGCAGGCACCTACTATTATTACAAGTAGTATATAATAATAATAGTACTCAAATATTTTTCTGTCTTTAAGCCAGTTTATTAGATATATCAGGTTCAGCAATAATATATTATTATAGAAGTTATATTAGCAGTTAATGTTATATAAAATAAAAACATAATAATAAAAATTGGTAGTGCAGCTTGGCAATATACATATACATATACAAGCCGTTAACCAATTTACATTGTATAAGAACACACTATGGGTTTTAAATCATTCGATATTTCTTAAAAGAAACAAATCGATCGCCAGCTACTCTAATGTTTCTGGGGTTCTTAATGTGAGATATCAAAAGGGTTAAAATATGAAACGATACCTGTTCTAAAGTAATATTTTACACATTTAAAACCGATCATCTGTCAGATAAATAATGATTGTTATATCACCGTCAGATAACGAGATAAACGGCTGGAAGAGTCTGTAATAATTAGCCAACAAGGATTTCATATTTATTTATGTCTGGTGATCAGTTTTAAGAGATTAAAGTGTAAAAATATGATCTATAAACAATGATATTGTTAGATATCTTAGCCGTTTCAATACCCTGCCATTTTAATATCCACAAAACTAATGTGGCTGACGATACATTTCTGTTTTAGGGGAAATCCCTCTATCGGTTTCAAGAAACACCAGGTTGTCTGCTTATGCAATGCGAATTAGTTCTCGGCTCTCCTAAGCTAATATTACAGACTATAAATAGTGTGATATCCACAGCCTTACTGATCTATGTACTCTGCTGGTTTCGAAGAAAAGTTTAACACTTTGGGACAATATTTTTCAATTATATACCGCATCAAAATTCCTTGTGTGAGGCCGGGGCAGTATCAAAAGTCCTTTCATAGACCTGTTATCATGGTTCCTCCTTGATGTGAAAGAAGATGAAAGAGATGGTCGATTGAGATTAGTCACTCTTTCCCACACGATGTTCGGAGTGGCATTATTACATTTTGCTTAGATTAAGACCTATAAACAATCTTCAATCAAGGCTATAAGATAATTTTTGTTTATATTCTACAAAGACAATAGGTGAACTAAAGGCATATAGGGAACTAAACGATACATAGCGTTAAACTGCTTAAATTGCTTCGTAGCTAATAGATCGTACTTGATAGATACTGTGGATACGTGTTAATGCCATGTCTACAGATTTGAACGATCGTTATACCTTATATCATAATATAAAATGGCACAGTACGTGATGCAGTTACAATTTACAGCATTTTCTATTTAAGTATTACAAAATAATAACCAGCTGTATTTAAATAGAACGCATTGTCAAACTTTATAAAGGGCTAATTGAGAAATATTACTACCAAAGTTCCATGCCGAGTTTTAGGTAAGCAATTATTGAAATGGGGTTTTAATAGTCCTATAAAAAAGAAAAGACAACTTTCCATACAGTTTGGAGCATTTAAATATACGCCTATTTATAAATTCACCGTAACGTACAGCGCGTCTGACCTGTGGAGAGCGACGCCGGTGAGTGGCATCATTCCATAAACCTTTTATATTCTATCACTCTACTGTTGACTTTTCCAACCACAACTTTTTTCTTTAAAGCGAAAATATTATAATGAACTCTTTGTTATTATTTATATAGTCTCATAATATCCGTTGGGTTTTTACTTTATGGTTATCCCTTTAGTGTTACAAGATGCAGGTAAGTTATGAATATAGAAGTTTATATTATTCAACAGCACGAACGAAACAATGTTTTTATGTTATTGAAAAGTATGACTTTTATCCAACGAAAACGTCACATCTTCATTCGTTATTAAATAAATACAATTGATATTGATTAATTACCAAGATAGTTTGCCATAACAAGATTTACATGGAAGAACTGGCGCATATTCCTTCTGAAAACCAATTATGAAATAATAATTTATTATATAATATTTTCCTCCTCTCCAGTAAAAGTTTCGAATTATTATTCATAATAATATTAAAAGTGATCAATCTTTATTCTAGATTGTTTTTAGTTAAGATTTTAAGGAAAACTTATTTAAGTTTCCAGGAAATATTGTACAGTTGTCAAATACTTAACTTTAATTTACTCTCATGAACACGTAGTATACACTATGTTGTTAACAAGACTGTTGTACCAAGTAATGTATACAAGAGAGCGACAGGAGTGGTGCACTAGCGGTAGCTCTGTTGTGTTTATACCACTTGAGGAGCACAAGCTTCAGTGGATTGTGTGAGGGTTTAATTAACATGAAGAGAATATAACGATTAAAAATTGTATTAATGTATAACGTTAGCCCTCGACCTATATTATTGTTAATATATACAACTTCTCCATTAAATACTAATACATATTAACAAAAATTGTTCAAAATCACGTATTGCTATTTATAATTTAATGGTGTGTTAAACATATTGTTTATCATGAATTTAAATCATATTTATTTTAAAATGTTATATTGATAGAATTAAGAAAACTAATATCCTTTATCTCAAGGATTTAATATCAAACAAATATTATCTTGAACAACTAAATGTTTAAAATATAATGGTTTTTATTTTACTGTACTACTTGCTATATCATCATTTACAGCAACGTTGTGTAACTAATGATGTAATACAAATAAAAATATAATATAGATATAATAATTAGGCTTATTGTAGTCGGAAATCTAATGGGAGGGTAAAAAATAACTAGGATGAATAATAAAAAAGTATCAAATTTATTGCATAATAATATTATTTGAGAACCGTGCTTATATGTACAGTACTTAAGAAGATTTCACATTGTTATCAAACTAGCACACCTATGAGTGTAGCACACTCAGTGTAAACCTACAGAATCAATCATTTCTCTCTTTATCAGATATCTCAGATCGCTGCTTGTTTTGAGGTGTACCAACAACTCCAGAGTTTTAGTTAGGATGGTAAAGTACAAGGAGTTTTGTGAATGCAAAATTTTTCTAGATAAGTTTAAACACTATCAAACAAAATTGATGGCAGCAGGATTTGTAAAAGGCGTAAAGAGTGTCTGACCAGCCACACCAAAATCGGAAGAGAATTTGACAAGAGTGCATGGAATTTTAACGTCAAAACAAAATAAGGCACTCCAGAGGGCTAGTGAACGTTTTTTTTAACAAGGAATGCGATACGTATGCTTTTGAATAAAGAATGGATTTTTTAATCCTTGGAAACTCTATAATACTTAATATTTGAAATTTTAAGACCTTTATCGAGGGATAATTTCTGGATTGATACTGTCTTGGCATGAGGCTTAACTACAACTGTTTCAAACTGATATGGAATATCCAACCCATGTTTTATGTTGAAGGTTTTGTAAATCTTTATAACCACCATTACTGTGCACTAAGTGATACTGATTATACGTGGCATGATTGTCGAAAGTGTGTAATCTCACTCAATAGATACTGTGCGGTGCACAATGCTGGTCAATATTTTCTACGTGATACCATGAAAGCCTGCTTCCTTCACATGTGCCCTGTTAGTGTGAAAACGTTGGTGTAATACTGTTATCCACTCCAATAAGCAATAATTGTCCGCGGAAGGCTAGATCAGAAATTTCCTAGTCATTGAGTAGGCGTATAGGACGGAAGGTAGAGATATACTTCTTTTACGTTGGCACAACAAGCAAGTAACATTAGCAAGTTATTAAAAAACATATCAGTTGAATTTTTTTCAAAAAAGAGTAACTTGCATCCCTAGTAATTTAAGATTGAAAATACAGGTACCTTTTGGTTTCTTATGTAATGATGCACATTTAAAATATTTTGGTAATAAACTACAGTCAATATCACAGAATTCATAGACACTTACTTATTTACTTAGTTTTCATCCACCTTACATACCAAGGCAGTTCCTTTTGCTTCGGAAGACAAATAAGTTTACATTTACTCGTAGTATTTATCATCACTCGAATTTCAATGAAATTTCAAACTAATAATTGACGAGATAGGGTTTTAAAGTTAAAAAATGGGAAAAAGGAGGAAGGTGTCATGGAATGACAATTTTTTAAACATGCATAAGATTTGCGCAAAGATGAGCAATTCCAACAGTAAACAAACAAAGATAAATATATTACCAATTTAATATTAATACTAATTTACATAAATTAACCTAAGTTAACAATTTAGAGACATTAGTTAAAAATGTTTTGAAAACCCTAAGAACTACCAACTGTTAAATCTAATTGGTTTATCTATTATTGTAACGATGTTACTTATGAATAAGATCCACTTGTATTCCATATTTCTATTAAACCATTACAAACGAGTATTTGTCCAAATGTTTTTGCTTTTTGTTGTTTTTAAATATCAAAGTTTATCATAAGTAATAAAATAATCGTAGTAAAATAGTAGGATTTTAAATCTCCAGAAAACTAACTATTGAGCTTAAATCAAATAGAAAAAAATACCAATGACAGCAGTTTTACTTTGTATATAGTATGACTAATTATACTCAACATTTTCACTTATAATATATTATAATCGTCGGTGATCTGTTTGTAGTAATGCTCGAGAGGCCACTCAGGTGATTGTCTCAATTACGTCGTTAATTAGTTATTCCATTAACTATAGTGATCCATGATATGATGGTCAAGTATGTGTCGTTATTACGCTTTTAAACTCATATTTATAATTTATTAGTTATCGAAACCGTGTTTTACTGTTCTAATCAAAAGATATTAATTCTTTAACGTAACAATGGATAATTTTGTTAGATTAAATGAGTGATATAACTTGAATTTGAAAGTACATTAGAAATAATTATTTGAACACAAGATACACTTTTTAACTATAATTTATGTAAACGTTTCCACATATCCAGTAAAGAAAAGGTGACCAAATAAATTGGAAATTCGTCAAAATTTATGCATTCGTTAATAATTGTTCGTTTGAAATTATTATTTTTTCAAATGCCAAACAACTAATTGACACTATTTAAAAAGCTTTTGTAAAACAATCGAGCGGAACAAACGACGCTGCACAAACATCAAACACATAGACAAACAAGGAATGTATGACGTCAGCTACGGTCACAGTTTAATGTGTGGCTTTTGTGACGTATGTTTTTGTGTGCAGCTGTCAACCTCGCTCTCCGACCATCTCTCTATCTTTTAAAACTTATGTGAACCATAATTTTGAAACTTTGGAAACATTTATAGCACAAATTCGATGTGATTTTCATTTTAACCTGTCCATTTTCTACACATAAAATAATTTTTATTTTGATAAAGAAAAGTAATATTTTAGTATACAAAAGAATATAATAATAATAATGTAATAATATTCTACTTCTTTGTATAGCTCATAGTTCAGCACTAAGTCTATAAATATGGGAAAACTTTTGAAAGTATTCCTCTTATTGCAACTATTTTTACTCTGTTTACTTAACCATTTACTTAATAAGGAAATAAAATCATTGTAATAGTATTAATTATATTCTAAAGCCAATTTTTAATCATCTAATCCTGATCTTTCAGTGTTTGTATATAGATTCAGGTCATTAGATCTCATTCAATATTTTGGTAGTTCAATCTATTCTAGACTCAAAAATACTACTATTCTAATCGTAATATTTTGCAGACTGTGCTATGTTTAAAGCCAATTTTTTATACACTGACTTTAAGAAGTGCATAAATTTGATATATTATACGAGTTATACATAATGACATATAATGAATCTAGATGGAATATATGTTTTGTATACTTAATATAACATTTTTGTTCTGCATACACAATAATTTCTGTTCGAATAATATTATAGATCTGAAAATTACACGACGGTAAGTATCTGTCCAGATGTTACTGTGAGGCAGGCAGGCACACTCATGTAACAAACATACATCACGAATCGAGAGCCAAGCTGGTTATTTATTGAACTGATACGATTTTGATAACCACTTTTAAGGGTGGAAGTCTAATTCAATCACCGGACCGTTATGCAATATTGGAGGCGCAGGAAAATTAAAAATTGAAATCCCTATAGGATGCTTTGTGACGTCAATTACAGTATTAATACCACTGCCTCTATAGAGTGAATATGGTTGATTGGATACAAAATTCGTTTAGTTTTATTTTTCCATTCCAACGGTGTAATCATTTAACAATAATATTTATAAATTATTAAAGTCAATTCATAAACAATAAATAAATAGAAATAAAACAATGTATAACATGTTCAGAAAAGATCATCGTTCAAGGGAGGAGGGCAGAGTTGCTGGTTCTGATGCAGGCAAACAAGAGCATGTCTTCTGAACACATTGACGTCATATGCAAAATTATACTTGTCGACAACCAGAGTTAACCAGTCATAGAATGCTTTACATTGTAAAACACATAATAAATACTATGAGTTAATAGCTACTATTTAGTCTCTTTAGCCATTAGATATATGTTGTTTAAAGTTTAACTCAGAAGCGGTCACGTGAGTGGAGCTAATATCCAAAAATACGAATACAGTTTGCTGGAAGAAAAATTACTTTTTGATTAGTTGCCAGAAATCAATAAATCTTTCTCTACAACCAGTGTATTTATTATTTTTTATTAACTATATTCGTCGTGTGCCAGCACTTCGACATCTCTATCTTCTCAGCCGAAATTTTGCACTAAAAGTTTAAAAGAAATATAAAAAGTTTAGTTCTTTCAACAAAAATGTGGTAGAATTTACTAAAATCTATATGTAGTTATACAAATATTATAAAACAATTCCCCACGTGCCTGTATTACTACAACATCATTCCACCCATCTTCGCTTTGTAATACGTAAACTGGCATAAGTTTCTAAGATTGCCTTAATTTCTGTCTTGTTATTTACGGCTTGGAATAAGTGACAGCATAAAATTGCTTGCATATCTGACTTATCACCTATAATTCGGCGTAAGGTAATCAATTGCATGGCTAACAGCTGTGTTTGACTTCGACAATTGGGTATCAAGGGTGCAACAAAGGATGCTGGAACATATCCCACCAGCCATGATTTTAGACCTAGGAATACAACATTCTTCCTCTCACCAGTCTTTATTTAGAACTAGAAATACAATATCCTTTCTGGAACATCTCTCAACTGTCATAAATTAAAATTGGGAATCTCCCTCTTGTCGCAATTTCATGTTAAGGATACAAAAGTTTATCCTAAGCCGCTCTAGTTTGTTTAAGACACATTATCTTTGGCATACTATCTAACTTGGCAGCCGCAAAAGATTGCATCAGTATAGATTAGCTCACAGATCCATGAATGGCTAGAGACATAAATAACAAATACAACCTAACCTAGGTACTGCCCTTAATATGGTGTTTTAAGTAAACGGTGACATTAATCTGAAATATGTGAAGTATACAAAAGTTTAAACGGACTAGCACAAACAAGTGGATAAATATCAGTAGAGTAATCAGTGTAGCTGTACGTGAAGGCGGCGATTTGTGCTATTGACGTGATTTATGTGGTCGTTTTTATTGATGGAGGCGAAATTCAATTACCAAGCTGTTATTACAGCCTAAATTGGACATATGTGCTATGAAAAGTGAGAACCTCTCATTGCACTGTGTGAATTAAATTAAATCTTTGTTAATATTGTTGTAGTATTTTAATTCGTGATTTCAGGTGGATTACCTCGCGATATTTAGAAAACCCTTGTACACCTTTCTGCTGAAGGACAATAGTTTAACAAGTCTAATTGAAAAAGATTTATTGTTATGAAACACTGGAATGGTATCTCTCTTAGAAATTACATAGATAATATATTCTGGTGTAAACAGATATGTAATTATTTCTCCTAGGTTTGTAATTTATTGGAATAATAAAAAAAATCATTGATAATAATACTGTTGTTCCCTGCACAAAAAACTGATTTTATCAACTTATAAAGTTAACAATAAATTATTTAAATGATAAAATGAAATGGAATTGGTGCAGATTCAAACTGAACTTACTAAATCATCCCTGTTCTAAGAGATGTGGGCATGACCTAGGCTTGAACAAATTTGTGATCTGAAACTTAAAACTTATAAAATTGGGTGCTTGAGAAGTATTACTTTTATAAATGTAGATTATATAGTTCTTTTGTTAATTAGTCGTACTAAAGTTTGACAATATATTATTTTTTGGAAAAAAAAACTTTTTACCGATATCATCTTCAAGATGGACTTTGAAGATTGTTTTGATTCTGCTTGAATAGGTGGTACTTAAACATGACATCAAGATCACCTTTACGTAGACAACCTAAAGTATGATTTGAAAACAGGCAAGCCTGAAAGACAGATTTTGATATTGTTAAAATAAAAAAGTACAAACTGTTGAAGAAAACAAATTTTAGTGAAATAAACCTCAAAATTTTGTGGTTTATTTGTCACTTATTTACGTCACTTATTTGTCACGTAATTAAGAGTAAACGTGATATACATTATAATTAGTTTTGTAGCGAATTAATGCAACAATGAATATATTCAGTTCTATTTTCGAGATTTATTTGAATTTTGTATTGTATCGTGTTTTACACAAGCAATGAATTGTAAAAAATTGCCAGTTTGTGCAGCTAAGATAATTCAAAGTTGAATCAATCCATTTTACATGTACTTTCTGACATGTAAACCGAAGTAAAGTAATATCAATCGAACGGCAATATCATGCGACAAATACTATTGTTACTCTAAAACAATAGTTTATTTTAACTATTGATTTATTAAAAAAACCAAACGGTTATATTAAAAATATTTTCATCTCCCTTTTTGTTTTTATTTGCCGTTATGGTAATAAAGTAATCCGAATAATACTTTTGCATCAGCCTAAACTAGTTCCTTATATTTGTCACGATAAGTTAAAGAGAAAGTAAAATTCATAGTAAATTGTACCCTCAGGAAATACGTAAGAGACATCAGTATATAAAAATTCATAACACCCAAGAACAGATCTTCGTAGAAAAGGAAGTCTTGCATTACAAATCAAAACAAACATCCTACGGATGTAAGTGGATATCCATGTCCGCCCAGAGTCCACTGCTACACAAAGAAGAAATGCTACCACATCGTTTTCAACAATTATGAAAAAAACCATTTCCACAGACAGTAACGCCGGAAATAACAATTTAAAAGAGTTCAAGGACAGGAGGTCATGCTGATATAAAAAAATATTGGTACTTTCCATTTACCAGCGAAAGGTTTGGTAGGGGCGTGGTCAGGCGAGCTTCAACGGTGAAAGGAAGAAATCGGAAGTGCGAGTGAGAGGGTCCGAGTGCGGGATTAAATTACTTTCGGCGATATAGTGTGATGAGGTAGCGTCAAGTGAAAATAAAATGTAAGTTAAGGAGTTTTGTATTTAGTTTTTAGCAGCGTAACATTAGATAATATAAGGATTTCATTAACTGTCTTAAAATTTGTCATTTAATTTTCCAAGTTAACTGTACCTGAAGTAATTAAATAAATTCTTATTTCTTTGTTTGAAGTTTATTTTTAACGATGAAAGGAATGTGAAAGAAACAGGATTTTCCGGACATTTGTCATCGTTTAGTGAACAAAAAAAATCAGTAATACTAAGTTTCGAGATGTGCAATTTGAACTCTTCTTTAGGTTAATAACAAACCTAACAAATAATTACAAACTAGGTTAAAATATACAAATCATACCAGAGCGTTGTGACACGCCTGTCATGACTTTAACTTAAGATGAAAGCTCTCGAGGTCTTTGCTTTGTTTACTGGTTCCTGGTCCACGCCGAGAATCAATTATATGTAAAGATCAAATTACACATAGTTCGTGGATGAAATTAAAGTGAAACCAAATAATTATGAAGTGTGATGCTAAAATATAAAATTTGTTATTAACATCAATGAAATATATCCTTATAATATAGAATCCATTATCAAACTCTATTGATGCTTAGTTTAAAATGAACTCAATATAATTGGATTTTGCCGGTTAATTTAAGTGTGTTATTTGACTGCTAATTAAACATACTAATTAAATCTTCTCACAATAGCCCTTGCTAGTAATATTTTAATTTACAGCGAAACCTTATTTGGTGAACCCTCCATCAAACTCTGCATAGAATAATCTAACCACAACCTTACTTCCTGGTTATACGTGTTAATTTGTAATAGGAGTAGGACTTCACTGCAGTGGTTATTTATATTAAGAGTTATTTACGCATGCATATGCGTAATGTATAGATATGCAACACGGATAAATAATTAGTACTTAAACATCTGCTGTTACATAATAATTTTCTCGATTACTACCAAACATTAGTTAGATTGATTAATTACTGGAAATTCATTCAGCATAAAATCCTTACTAGTTTATTGTTTAAATCTATTTCTTTGTGTTTTAAATTGTATGGTATGCAAGTTTCTTGACACTGATATTAGATATTTCACAAAAGTTTTGTATCACTGATAAGATGAAAAAGGTTCTTTGAAAATTATACGTGTAGCTGAAACATATCTCCTAAAACAAAAACTGACTAAAAAAAAACGTGTCACGTAAAATTGCAATGGTGGGTTTTTCATTTTATGAATACTTCCTTCAAAATTACTTTGTAAAATTAAGGGTAAAGAAAATATAACAATTCAATTGGCCCTGAAATATGGTTGAACGTACAAAAATAAATGTTTTGAGTTACAAGACAAACGTAAGACTTTGGGTGAAGACGTATTTGAATGGAGGCGCAAGATTTATCAGATAAGTTTTCTCTTTTTCACTTCCAAATTTAAGTGTAATATAAAAACTCTCTTGGGCGTTGATAACTTAGACTATTTGTATTCGCTTCAGGCGCGGTAACTGAAAAGAAGATTGAGAACTTATTCTTTTCAACTTTGGTTAAAAAGAAAACTTTTAAATACAACTTAAATTTATAAAACTTTTATTTTATTTTACATTACTTAGTTATAAACGAAGTTTTATTTAGTAATACAAGTTTATTGTAAAATAAAAAAATAAAATATAATGAATTGGCATTCTAGCCCATCCACCTAGCCGAAGGTTGCTTCAATTAAATGTGTGTGTGTGTGTGTGTGTTCGGGTTCCATGATGCCACTACACAGAACTATGATACTTGGGCATGTGCTCATAAAATGGCCAGATACAAAAAATATGGTACATCACGTACTGATACCGATTAATATTCTTGATGGAGTGAACTTTTCAACATTCCAAGATTTAGTTTTTCTGATAATCCAGATATTGGAACGACCTCTGAGGTTTCTAGAGATTCCTTAGAAACCAGGAGAGTGTACACATTACACCATTACCCCATTTGTTATTACCAAACTACCAGACGTAGTGATGCTTTGAGCTTGTATTATGCGGCGCGGAGATAGAAATTGCGTCTAGTATTTGCAATTATCAATCGCTGGAAACAATTTGCTAATTAAAAAAAATTATGATCATTCTACCAGGGATATATATACTCAGGGATATATATATAAATCACCATTTGTTCATTTAAGACTGCCTAAATAAAGATTGCATAACTATTTCGGACATTAGTCATCGTTTAGTGTTAAAAGAAATCAGTAACACTCTGTTACGAGATCTGCAATCTGATTTCTTCTTTCTTAGGGGGTTTTAAAATTAACACATTAAAATGCGACAGATGGAGTAGTTTCCACAGTGACTATCTTACATAGAAGGTCTGGGCCTATATAACTTGAAGTTCTTTTTAACTACAAGGTTTGAGTTTTATGGTAACAGATGAGAAAATGAATATAGTACCAACTGAATGTTTAACTTAATGTCTGCTTAGAGAATCTAACAAGGGAATGTAAAAGGAATTAAATCTTAAACTGAGCAAATCATGTTGAGATGGATCTGAATCTATTTTGTTTATTATGTAAAATATTACATGAAATAAACATAATTTATGGGTTTCGTTTTTTTAAAGTATTTATGTGTATGATTATGAATATTAGGTGGAATTTCCATCACTGCACTACATTATACCTCACACAACCACCGTGTCTGATAGCTTCGTACTAATAAAAAGGGTTAGTAAGAAACCACCTGGTTTCTAAGTTATCTGCAATCGCAATCTGGTTCGAATTAGTTGTTGGTAGCGATTAGGTTTTTATGTTGAACTGGTAAAAAATACCGTTTAGGAATCTCGCAAGATTATGATTTTGTATTACACTTTTACCTTAAATGAGATATAAAAACAATTTTAAATAATACCTTTGGAATGTGCTTTGGGTATAAAACATGAAGATATGTATTAAGTGTACTGGAAATAAATTTTCCAACGACATTATGTAATAACACTAGAATTTCTGTGCATAGAGAACTCCACAGTTTTAATGATAAATACATTAAATATAAGTATGCGATTTACTGTATTCTACTTTCACGAAAACAGTAATAATGAAATTGAGTTTTAAAAATTCATGGAAAAAGACAAAAACTTGTTTAAAGTTGGCAGATTTACAATGGAAGTGTTACACCGGGGTGTGGTGTGTTACAGCAGCTACATCGGTGCGCGCCCTGGAGACATACTTCACTAATCAATTGTCAGTCCGAGGTGAGATGATGAATTAAAAAATGTCAGATTGTAATACTTGTTTTTAAGATATTAAAAATGAACACTAATTTATAAATAACATGTAATATCCCTTATTTGTTCCAATATGAATACGGTTGCTAATTTATGTACTACAATAAAAGATAACCTCCGATTATCCTATCATAATTCTTTAATGCAACCTAATTTAATTTAAAGTTTTATCCTTTTCTAGGTTTTCCAACTTACGTTTAAAGAGAGTCAGCAGAAATGATTTAAAATGTATTAATATAATTTTATAGTACTCAGGGATAAATACCAAATAATTTCCAGTCACTTAAACATTGAAATTCGAAATGTACGATTGTATAAGCAATATAAGTGACAAGGTTGATTCTTGTTTATGAATGGACACAAAAGACAACTAAAGGCAATTTATGGAATTTCTGCTCAGTGGTTTTGGATCTACTGATGGAATATTGGTTTCTTTAATAACAAAAGAATCACGTTGTATATACAGAACCTAAAATTTACTTTTCCATTTTGTGTTAAGTTAATTTAAATATCAGAACAATCTAAAACTATTAACTTAAAATGTAGTTTACAAAACTTAATATTGTTATACTTAGAGCAGACGAAATAGTGAGAAACTGTTGATTTAGAATATGTTATTCAACATATGGAGAATAATGTGAAATTAAATAAATTAAAGGAGGTTGAAGACGTTTTAATTATATAAACAAATCCTTATTAAATTGTGTAAAGAAAAAATAAAACTCCTTAAAGTGATAACTTACTGGAAATGTTATTAGCCCAACAGGTTTACCTAAATGAAAC
This sequence comes from Homalodisca vitripennis, assembly GCF_021130785.1. Taxonomy (NCBI): domain Eukaryota; kingdom Metazoa; phylum Arthropoda; class Insecta; order Hemiptera; family Cicadellidae; genus Homalodisca; species Homalodisca vitripennis. The sequence continues at coordinate 52,537,594 of NC_060209.1, read as the reverse complement.
TTGTATGGGCCAGCTTCGTTCTTTAATGACATACGATAAACAGTTTCTTACTATATTCCATATTCCAGAACTTTACAACGAATTGAAAACCCATATTTTAACTTTTTAATTGAATTTTTTTGAAAGCTTTAGCTGAATGTACAATCATATAAGTACACGATACAATAATTTAGAGAAATAAATCTATTTAATCCGGCTTTTTCCACTCATCCTTGAATGTAAAATATGCACTTTTAAGGAACATGAAATGTACATATTATACAATAATGGATATGTAAAGCAAAGAAGAAAAAGTAGAACGAGTACGGCGTTTTAAATCTAAAAATATAGGAAAGTGTTGCAGCAAGTTGAATTTTACACGCGGTAAAAACTTATATGAGTAAGAGAAATGTCCTTACAGTGTAGGAACGGCTAAATGTTTGGTAGGTATAAAAAGTCTTTTGAAGACATCTTTTGAAGTTTTATTGTTTGTTTTTTACTGAAGCAACGTTAAAGATGTCTAAAGTATGATAACGCTCTTGTTACAGTTGGGCTGTGTTTAATGTTCCTACATAACTGTAACATGACCAGGGGTTGTCTGTGTTTCTTGCTTTACCGTGTCCTAATAACAACTAATATTCGGTATGTTGTGGAAATAATTTCCTTCTTTTTATTTCCTATTTTGGTTTATATTTACTAATTACACTGAACATCTCTCTCTCTAAACAGTTTTAGTTTATAATATTTCACCTAATTTTGTCACTTATAGAAAGTGTGGCCGTTTTAATTTGCGAATTAAAACTTAATTAAATTAATACCACTTAGCTACAAAAAGTGGTTAATGAAAGTATCACCTTTTATTTCCTGTTGATTACTTTGATCCAGTGGACTCTAATAATTCCATTCGATTTATTATTATAATATAAAGAGATAAAACCTATTTTGTTGTGACAAAATAAAATATTGGTAAGGGGGTATTAAATTAAACAGAATCGCACAATTTTAAAAAAAAAACTCATGGAATGTTATTATCGTAATGAATACCTAAATGTATGGTTAAAATGAAATCCTGTGAGCAAAAGATGGAATAGTGATGAAATGTTCCAACTACTAAGTAACTATTAACCAATTAAATGATGTACAAATAGAGTCAAACTCGAAAGCATACAGCCATGAGTTATTTGTCAGCTAATTACATATAAAAGAATGCAAGTTAAGAAGTTGCTAGTTCAATATTTTGGTATTTTTTGTTATTTTAAGAAAAGGAGAACAAAATAATTCATAGGAATAAAATTCATAATTAATTTTTAACTAGTCTATTGACTAGTTAAAAACCAACACAAAACAAAACAACAACAAAGAATGCAACGTTCTCCCCTAGGGGAATTGTGCAAATGTCCGGTATCACTCAGTGGAGAAAGGGGGGGTGGTCCTTGACAGCGCGCCGTAAGGGTAAAGGGTAACCTACGATTAGTACTTCTTCTTCTTTAAGGTTGCTCGGTGAGGGAAAGGGCGCCACCTTGTTGTAGGACAGGTAACAGGCAGGGCTCCAACAAGGAACAGTACCCCTGCTCCAAGGAAAGTACCAATCAGGCTCTCCTACTACCATACACTAAAGCTATTTTTTGTCAAACCAGGCCTTTGGACTACACAGATAGTTGTATTGAAATATTCTGAATATAAGGTTAAATATAGACCCCTAATACTTATGCGAGGTTATCTAAAATCCAGTTACTAGGACTGAACAAAAGAAACAAAACACTCAAATGTTTGCAATTAAACTAATTATTTATGTGCAGGAATTTGTATGACATTTATCACATGTAATCCAGCCTTACAGTAAGTAAATGCTTTAGACAGAAAATAATCAACAACAAATATAGCGAAGATACAATGTTACCACTTATTAGAGAGAATTACAAATGGCTAAATGAACTCTATTTATGGTAGGGAGCGCTCCCACTTCCTCAAAACAACATTCAACATACATAAATAAATACAATAAACACATTGCAATAAATGGCCTAGACATGTAAATAATAGACGACACAAGTAAATATACTAAAGATACACTATAATGCACTAAGTGTGCAGTTAACGTCTGGAGGGTAGCGTTTGAACCAAATTTTAAGGGCTCCTTCCACAATACAAAGGCTCCTGGTCCAGAATTAGGACATTCAGTCCGCGTCCGACTCACTAATCCATAAGAGCACTCTGTGAAATAATCCAAGTCTGTACTCACCAACTGGGAGTCACAACACAAAAGGCCTACTACGTCCGGTCCAGACCGTGGCGCGGAAGAGCGCGGCGCGGCGAGAGCGATCCGCGGTGCGGTAGTGGTAGGTGTAAGGCGGCACGGCTAGGAGCAGATCCCAGTGTCAGGGTAGTGCAAGCTGGAGTACCCACTAGCGGCTCGGCAATAAGTCCACCAGGCTCCGGGCGCAGTCCAGAAGTGTACCCATACCAAATCCCAAAAGCCCTTGAACACATTCACTGCAAAATAGTTATGGACACAGCAAGCTTCTTATCGATAGGTATATAGGTATAATCACATAATTGGTTAATGTTATTATGAACATATAAAACCTTAAATCAGAGAAATTATCCAAGTTGACAAGTGTAGTATCATCCAATCAATTAAAATCAGTTCATTTTTCTTATAGTTAGTTAATTAAATTACTAAAAACTAACTTACTTAAATTACCTGATTAATATGTTCAACCAACAGAGAACATCAGATAACAACAGTTCTCAGTAGCAATTGAAATGGACATTTACATACAAATGAAAAAACAACAATGAAACATTTAAAAATAAAACACATTAGGTTTTTGTTAGTTTGAAGCAAAGAAAATATTATGCTAGAATGTATATTCAGCTGATTAAGCAACAATACTCTAGGGGATAATGAATCTACCTGTATTTATGCAATTTCTGGCTATAAAATCATGAGAATTGTAAGCTTGACTGTTCATATCAAAGGCTAATAAACACTGTCGAAAATAATAAACAGTTAAAGTACCCTACATGTACACAGTATGATTTTAACATAATAGGCAGTATAATAACAAAGTTGAATTTATAAATTTAATGTGATATCAAAGACTAATTATTAATAGCTTGAGGTAATAATTTACCTTGACTTTTATTACAAATAAACATTGATACATTAAGAAGAAACGTTGAAACTATTGTATCGTACTAACATGAAACTGTGACACATCAAATTAGGACTGTACACGGTCTGTTACAAAATATATGTCAATCATGGTTGTATTTTATGCGACTTGTATGTATTTATATAATTAAATACTTACTTTACTATAAACAGAGAGATTAATTTTCTTCGATTAAAACATTTAAAAACATTGCAGTTATAACATTCAAGTTGTGACATTAATTCTCAACATATGTACTATTTATAAGTTTACCTCTTTCTCTTAGAAATGTTGTTAACATAGTTAGCGTAATTGGTTTTGAAACAAATACTTTAAACAAATTATTAGGTAAGATTATTAACTATTAAAAGTAAATGCCACGTTTTAGCTTTACACGTTCAATTCAAACCTAACAGTTTTTCCAAAGGCTCAGTTGAGTGATTCTATAATCTTGAGTAGTGTTTTAAACTTTAAAATTAGTATATTGAATTCACGTAAGAGTGACGAGAACTAAGGGAAAATATATGGTAGTAGTTCACCTTGGCCAATTTATTAGTCGGCTCCCGAAAATCCAGCGAAGCTGAAGGGCTCGTAGACACACACAGCACCGACGCAATCCAGTCACTCGCAAGCTTCCTCACTAATCAATCCACCAGCTGTTTGTTATAAGTTCACCTGCCGCAGCGTGTCGTCCGGTCGTGCGGTGAACAGTCCACCGGAGATAAAAGGTTACTCAATGGGCTATTCTTTTATGCAGAACAGGCAAGAGTGACGTACGGGCATTGGTATAATTGGTACAATGTCGGCGCGCTTACGACATTGATGAATTGAAATTTATATAATGTAGAGTGATCAGTTCTACATGTATTTATACCATAAACTCACCATAAACTGCACACGTCACAAATACCCCTCTGCCTGTAGAAAATTTCCCAAATTTTTCTTCACTTGATGAACCTTTTGAGGGTCAGCCACATGCCATTTCCCGATACGTTTACCTTTCATATCAGCCAGGGTGTATACGAAAGGAGATACTTCCTCAGCCACCAAAAAGGGTCCTACATATTTAGGTGCTAGCTTCGCTGAGAAATACTTTGTTGCGCTCCGCTGTGGGTAATTCCTTTTGAGGACGACATCACCCACTCGGTAGTGTACAGGTCTTCTACGAAGGTTATAGCGACGAGCTCTCCGTCCATGGGCATTCTTTAACCTATCAGCAACCTCTTAATAAATGTGCTTCAGCTCTTGTAGCTTGTCACCATAATGCCTTGATGTCAGCTACTCGTCCTTGGGTGATTACTCTGCGACGACTTGGATCTTGATAGGCGAGGTCCGGTTCAAGCGTTACCTCACTTCGTTGAGATCTGTTTCTCGTCATGCTTAACCGTCCAGCTTCAGCTCGACGTCCCATGGATCGAAGTTGATCTAGAGTTTGGATGCTAAATAAAGCCAATCTATCCTGCAACTGCGGATGGAGTTGTAGTAGATCTGGGCCAGACGAGTACTCTCGGGAACGGGGACAGCAAGTCTGCCATACAGGCCTTCCAACAGCCGCGATGTAGAGGTCCAAGGGTTCGTTGTCGCCTTGTACTCTATTGAATATCTCCTGATGAAGCCGTTAGATCGTAATCAGCAGGTATGAAAAGACTTCTTGCAGTTCCTTCGTTAGTTGATGCCATGACCGGATCCTGTTAGCGGCTGCACGATACCATACAAGCGCGGGGCCAGCAAAGAGATCGACAGCCGAGTCATAAAGTTCTTGGTGAGTTACTCCTCGGGCTCGACGAAGTTCCTCGACCCTTTCCAAGAAGGCTGCGATGCTAGGACCAGAGTTGTCGAATTTCAGGCCCCACTTATACACAGGTACATATCTGGGGCGTGAGCCTTCTCTTTTGTCTTCTAAATATCGCAGATCGTCTTGGCGGGGCCAGTCTTGAACAACTCTTCCCATCGAAGAATGATTTTCCTGCTTCTTCCGGTCTTCTTTGAAGCCTCCACTCTTCTTTTTGCCATCTACTCTCTTGCTGTTGTCTCTCTTCTTGTAGTCTTCTTTCTTCTTGTTTTCCACTTCTCTTCCTGTTTTCTTCGTTCCTCTTGAAGCTTCATCTCTTCCTGGGCGAATCCAGTTATCTTGCTGTCTTTTCAAATGTTGTAGCTGCATCCCGTCTTGACGTTCTCTTTCTCTTCCAAGTCTTCCTTCCTCTTCATGTGTTCTTTCCTCTTCTGGTGAAACGATTGAGCCAGAAAATGCTAGAACTTTCGTGGGGACAAAGAGAGGATCCGTCCGCTTATCTGAATCTGGCTGGGGTTGTGGATTGCCAGCTGATAGAGTCTTGTTGTCAGGAGAATCCACCTTAGCCGCACAGACTTAGAGTCCTTGAAAGAGTCCAACAATCCCTTGCATTTACCCACTAAGCACTGCTTGGTCTGCTCCTGATCTTCATCCGCCGTCGCACCACTGGTATCCTATCAGCTCGAAGGTATAAATGCCATAGGCGTGCAACAATACGATGATACTCATTATCGTTATAATTCCCCTCATAGTCACTCACAAGTGCTGATAAATCCTGGTTACTTTGCCTCACACTCCTCTAGTTCTGTATCCGTATCCAAAGAATTAACTACAGTCTCCTCTATTGGCGTATTCGACGCTAAACTCTGAGAAAGTTGTTTTCTCAAATCTCGGCTGTACCTCCAGAGGGAAGATTCCTAATCTTCAGCTCATAGATAACTTCTGTTTTACGCAGGTGATAGGCACTCATATTTAGATAAGATACAAAATTCAAAAGTGGAACAGAAATACTCATAAGTTTCCCAACTCAAAAATATAAAACACCCTTAAAAGGTCACAAAACCTACATGAGCGTATAAAATTAAAATTTCGAAAGAGTACGCTCAATAAGTGTCACGACAACAATAAATAGAGATATGTTGTCCAAATAAACTAAAACAATGACCAAAACACAGAATTCAAAGCACATGTCAGAATTATTCCATAACTGAAAAGGAGAAATAAGTTTGTTTGATATTTAGGTTTTTGTACTTTGTTTTGTTAAGGAAATGTGAATAACTACTTATTCCAAGCAACACTAATGCAAACCGATCATATCAGCAGCAACAGTTCAAGTTCATAGAAATAGTTTAATATTTACAAAAAACACAAGTATGAAGGACAAATAAAAAAAAATGTGTACAGTTATAACTATTACTTCAGATTACTCCAAATAATCCAGGGCCCCACGTTGGCAGTGCCATTTTGCAACGTTCTCCCCTAGGGGAATTGTGCAAATGTCCAGGTATCACTCAGTGGAGAAAGGGGGGTGGTCCTTGACAGCGCGCCGTAAGGGTAAAGGGTAACCTACGATTAGTACTTCTTCTTCTTTAAGGTTGCTCGGTGAGGGAAAGGGCGCCACCTTGTTGTAGGACAGGTAACAGCAGGGCTCCAACAAGGAACAGTACCCCTGCTCCAAGGAAAGTACCAATCAGGCTCCCTACTACCATACACTAAAGCTATTTTTGTCAACCAGGCCTTTGGACTACACAGATAGTTGTATTGAAATATTCTGATATAAGGTTAAATATAGACCCTAATACTTATGCGAGGTTATCTAAAATCCAGTTACTAGGACTGAACAAAAGAAACAAAACACTCAAATGTTTGCAATTAAACTAATTATTTATGTGCAGGAATTGTATGACATTATCACAAGTAATCCAGCCTTACAGTAAGTAAATGGTTTAGACAGAAAATAATCAACAACAAATATAGCGAAGATACAATGTTACACTTATTAGAGAGAATTACAAATGGCTAAATGAAACTCTATTTATGGTAGGGAGCGCTCCACTTCCTCAAAACACATTCAACATACATAAAAATAAATACAATAAACACATGCAATAAATGGCCTAGACATGTAAATAATAGACGACACAAGTTAAATATACTAAAGATACACTATAATGCACTAAGGTGTGCAGTTTAACGTCTGGAGGGTAGCGTTGAACCAAATTTTTAAGGCTCCTTCCACAATACAAAGGCTCCTGGTCCAGAATTAGACATCAGTCCGCGTCCGACTCACTAATCCATAAGAGCACTCTGTGAAATAATCCAAGTCTGTACTCACCAACTGGGAGTCACAACACAAAAGGCCTACTACGTCCGGTCCAGACCGTGGGCGCGGAAGAGCGCGGCGCGGCGAGAGCGGATCCGCGCGGTGCGGTAGTGGTAGGTGTAAGGCGGCACGGCTAGGAGCAGATCCCAGTGTCAGGGTAGTGCAAGCTGGAGTACCCACTAGCGGCTCGGCAATAAGTCCACCAGGCTCCGGGCGCAGTCCAGAAGTGTACCCATACCAAATCCCAAAAGCCCTTGAACACATTCACTGCAAAATAGTTATGGACACAGCAAGCTCTTATCGATAGGTATATAGGTATATCACATAATTGGTTAATGTTATTATGAACTTATAAAACCTTAAATCAGAGAAATTATCCAAGTTGACAAGTGTAGTATCATCCAATCAATTTAAAAATCAGTTCATTTTTCTTATAGTTAGTTAATTAAATTACTAAAACTAACTTTACTTAAAATTACCTGATTAATATGTTTCAAACCAACAGAGAACATCAGATAACAACAGTTCTCAGTAGCAATTGAAATGGACATTTACATACAAATGAAAAACAACAATGAAACATTTAAAAATAAACACATTAGGTTTTTGTTAGTTTGAAGCAAAGAAAATATTATGCTAGAATGTATATTCAGCTGATTAAGCAACAATACTCTAGGGGATAATGAATCTACTGTATTTATGCAATTTCTGGCTATAAAATCATGAGAATTGTAAGCTTGACTGTTCATATCAAAGGCTAATAAACACTGTCGAAAATAATAAACAGTTAAAGTACCCTACATGTACACAGTATGATTTAACATAATAGGCAGTATAATAACAAAATTGAATTTATAAATTTAATGTGATATCAAAGACTAATTATTAATAGCTTGAGGTAATAATTTACCTTGACTTTTATTACAAATAAACATTGATACATTAAGAAGAAACGTTGAAACTATTGTATCGTACTAACATGAAACTGTGACACATCAAATTAGGACTGTACACGGTCTGTTACAAAATATATGTCAATCATGGTTGTATTTTATGCGACTTGTATGTATTTTATAATTAAATACTTTACTTTACTATAAAGAGATTAATTTTCTTCGATTAAAACATTGCAGTTATAACAGTTCAAGTTGTGACATTAATTCTCAACATATGTACTATTTATAAGTTTACCTCTTTCTTAGAAAATGTTGTTAACATAGTTAGCGTAATTGGTTTTGAAACAAATACTTTAAACAAATTATTAGGTAAGATTATTAACTATTAAAAGTAAAATGCCACGTTTTAGCTTTACACGTTCAATTCAAACCCTAACAGTTTTTCCAAAGGCTCAGTTGAGTGATTCTATAATCTTGAGTAGTGTTTTAAACTTTAAAATTAGTATATTGAATTCACGTAAGAGTGACGAGAACTAAGGAAAATATATGGTAGTAGTTCACCTTGGCCAATTTATTTAGTCGGCTCCCGAAAATCCAGCGAAGCTGAAGGGCTCGTAGACACACACAGCACCGACGCAATCCAGTCACTCGCAAGCTTCCTCACTAATCAATCCACCAAGCTGTTTGTTATAAGTTCACCTGCCGCAGCGTGTCGTCCGGTCGTGCGGTGAACAGTCCACCGGAGATAAAAGGTTACTCAATGGGCTATTCTTTTATGCAGAACAGGCAAGAGTGACGTACGGGCATTGGTATAATTGGTACAATGTCGGCGCGCTACGACATTGATGAATTGAAAATTTATATAATGTAGAGTGATCAGTTCTACATTATTTATACCATAACTCACCATAAACTGCACACGTCACAAGAAACCAACAAAAACAACCCCAAAAAACCATCCAAAAAAAAAACCTCATTAAAAACCTCTTACCTTAATAGGATTTTGACCGTTAATTCAGTAAACCCATTCAATATGAATAGATAGAGCAAGCTTTCCACCGAACTTAGTGGAAACTGATTAAAGACATCATTACCAATAATGGTAAATACACAAATATACAAGTTATTTTAGGATAGTTTGGTATACACAATTACAGTTTGATTATACTACAAAATAAGGAAAACATTCTAACCCTCTATTATCTGTCAGTTTATATTAAAATTTTCGGTACTGTGATTAAAATACAACATTTAAATCTGCACAAGGAAGAAATTACAAAAGTTTTATGTATTTAAAAATTACAGCTTTTGACAAACCTCTAAAATAGTGACGTAACATTAAAACTTAAATAAAATATACACGATGAGCCAACAGACATATAATTTTGCACCTAAACTTTTAGAATATAATGCAAAATAACAAAGTAAAGAACATTTGTATTGCCTAATAACATAATAAATAGTATCGGATTCCATATACAATGTTAAGATTAGTAAGTTTTATTATTTTTAATTATGAATCAATACTAACACGGAAATAAAAGAGTATACATAGCAAGGCATTTTAAATCTTTTGTATGTACTTTGAAACTACATGTTTTTGTGAAATTTGATAATTATAACCATTTTCACACGAGGTAAATTAGTTTTGGTGGGATATACGTTATTAATAATATGAATGGTTTATGCGAATTTGTAATAGTGTAATTTTCACCATTAATGTATGTATATAGAAAAACGGGGAACGGCGGTTTGATAGAATGTAAATTAGAAGGTATATTTTAGAGTCACTGAACTTATTGTGTCCAAAAATATAAAAATGGATTCCTTTATTTAATATTTATTTTCATACGATAAAATACCACCTAATGTTTTACGACCTGGTATTGTAAACTTACCACCTTTTAGGACAAAAATAAATTTTTGTTCATATAAAAGGGACAAATTACGTCTTTAATAACCAATAATGATTTTAGTTTTAAATTATTTTAAATTTAAAACGGTTTAGCTTTAATTAAAGATTTATTTCTATGAACTACATGTAATCTATAAAAGATGTAATGAAATTCAAAATATAAGTAAAATAAGTTATCCTAGAATAATAGTTCTAGAGATTTTTATAATGAAAATAGATTAATTTATTATGCAAAGTAATTTATTAACTTGGTGTCACCTTTCTTAATAAAATCATAATAGCTTGTCTCATTTTGGTAGGGCAGTTTTTAAATCTTCAATCCAAGAATTATAGCCAACAAAACTGATCTTAAAGCACGATATAATACTAAACAAAAGAATATGTATTAAACTGGTAAACAAAGTAATTTACCACGTATCCATTTTATTTTGTAATACAAATGTATAATACATTCATTCGGCATTTCAATACATGTGTGGATTGAAAGCTCAACACAAGTACGACATGAGTAGATCGAAGAACATATTATAAAAATAATTCACCCAAAAAATACCTAATGACAAAGTATTACTCTAGCAAGGGAACATTAATAATACTAGTTAAAACCATTACGCAGACTTATCAGTTGGGCGAAATATATTGGGCAACATTAGATATATAAAGAAATATACGGCATTTCTTTTAAAATTTAGTAGCAACGGCATGTACTGATTCCTAAGAACACATTAAGCTGTGTATGGAATATTTTAGTAAACAAACGAGCAGACTAGCTGATTGTGAGATTTACTACTTTGAAGTTCGAACTCATTTAGTCCTGATAATAAACATGTTTGCATTAAAAGAACTTTGCTTTTGCAGTCAGACTTTGATGTAACGATAGCAGTCTCAGTAAATACTCGTAGTTGTACACAGCTAGAGATTATCCTTAATGTCACACTTCAAGTTACATTAAGTTTTATTTCCGTAAAGGACTAAACAAAATAAGGTGAAATGTAAACTACTGTTTAATTTATATCTAAATATTGATAGATATATATTTAAAACCAGCTATTGGATGCCACAGCGGGTAAATCCATATTTATCAAGGGATTCACTTTTCCGTATAAAAGGTTTATTTTTGTAAACAGAGTCGTTGGTTGGACATTTTAAATGTAACTGAAAATACCATACGCCTGCTATATTTAATTTGTGAAAAAAGCGTCAAGTAAACGGGAAATCCAATAAGACCAGCGTCAAATGTCACTCATGTATCATATATTCTCACTTTGTAAAAGTTTAGTTAATGAATATGTTCAATGTAACTAACTGCTTGCGTTTTACAATGTACATAAACGCAAGCAGTTAGTTACTTAATATAATACTTAATATCTCAATAAACACTCAAAATTAGTTAAAAATACAATTGTTAATAGGTATGTATGTATTTTGTGAACATGTGTATTACATTAATTTATTGAAATAATAGTAAACATTCTATTTGTAATTTCTGTATAAATTAGTATATATTAGGCATACAATTAATTAATGCTCTTGTAGATTGATATTTATTCTTAGCTTTTATATAAAAATAGATATTAAATAAAGTTATAAAAGAACCAGTTAAATTTCCAATCTGTATTTTTAAATTTCTTTGTGCGACAGTAGTAAAAATAGCATGAAAATGCATACCGTAGGTTTTACAAGCGGCTATAACAATATAAATCTACATTATATCGCAAGAGGGCTTACTTTGTTGAAATAAACCCGTTAGATGTAGAATATAAAGTGGAAATTGAGAGAATCCTGTACATTGAATTGAACATACCATATAAACTCTCGTATTACCTGCCTCGTGTAAACTGTTTTCCAACTTTAAACTGAACACGATCTCCTAACTCCAACACCAGCCTCCGATTGAAAGTCGTACGATGGTTATGTTTACATTTTCTTGAATACATTCATAAAATTGTTTTGTTCAATCGAACTGTTTGATTATATTTACGATAAAGTTTAGAAAATAATTAAGTGTTATTGAGACTTTACCCAATTCAAACAGATTTCGTTAAACAAACTTCCAAGTTCAAAGGTTTAAAAAGTTTAAGAGACGTAATTATCTTTAGCGTCATAGAATGCAGAGAGTATTTATGACTTTAAGCTTTTAATGATAAATTAAAATATTTAAAATCAGTTAAAAAAAAAAAATATTTGGTGACTCGAGTTTTATTACTAAGCCTGTTAAAAATATGCAAGTATTTGGAAGAAATTTCGTGTTTTTTTGCGTAACATGTCACAAGATAAAGAAAAATTGTAAGTAATAATAATGAGACGTGAAGTTGACATTAAAGACATGACAATGATTTCATCTATAGATTTCGTTAAACAAACTTCCAAGTTCAAAGGTTTAAAAAGTTTAAGAGACGTAATTATCTTCAGCGTCATAGAATGCAGAGAGTATTTATGACTTTAAGCTTTTAATGATAAATTAAAATATTTAAAATAAGTTAAAAAAAAAAAATATTTGGTTACTCGAGTTTTATTACTAAGCCTGTTAAAAATATGCAAGTATTTGGAAGAAATTTCGTGTTTTTTTGCGTAACATGTCACAAGATAAAGAAAAATTGTAAGTAATAATAATGAGACGTGAAGTTGACATTAAAGACATGACAATGATTTCATCTATGTTCGATTACTTCTTGCTCCATGCTAGAAATGTTCTCAAAATCCTATTTGCTTGTATTTAATATTATTCATTTGCCAACTTCTCTGTGTGTGAGCTCTTTACTATGGTTCTATATACTATAACTGGCAAGACTTTTAAATGTAGACACATTTCGAAATCACACTATTTATGTACTAGCCCAGCTTAGAATTTTATCCTTGATTATCCTTTTATCATCAAGTATTAATTTTTTTCACGAATCACCCAATTTAAGAAGCACTTTCCAATATGGGCAGTTTATTGTACTGCCCGCTCAGTATTTGTTTTTATTTTATCAATGGTAGTAAAGTACTCCCACTGGTTGTTCTTTAATTTTAGGAAAAGTCACATTAAGCCATTCGTAGTAAATATGGAGGGTGGGAATTCGTTCCATATATGTTTTTCCGGAAAGTCAAGAAGCAAAAAGTGCAATTTGAGTGTTAACTTAGTGCGAAAGAGATGAACTATTTTATATAAAATTACGGTTCGTTTTTAGGATAGCAAGATACATTCTCAATATACATATATTTGATTATATACTATTTTGAAGCAACGGTATTGATCTTGTGAATGTTAATGTTTCGGTAGTTATGAATTGTTATGGAATTGCTGCTACTACAACATATTGCTACATTTTTTCCATTCTCAAATTTGAGTAAAAAAAATGTTAAATCAATATTTTAAACTAATGAACAAATTTAGAATAAAGTAGAGATAAAATATTTTATAATGTAAAATTTAATGTATAATTTTTACAATTGATCTTGAAACATCTTTGTATTTAACAAAGCATCGAAATATTGCATGAATCCAATTAATACAACCGCAAAATTACTATCACTGTATGAAGAAAACGCATTAGAGTAAATGTGCTACGTAGAGTAAAACTGTGTTTTATATTTATTTATTAAACACACCGTTTAGCAATACATAGAAGCAATGTGTAATCTCTATTAGCCATAATCCAAAATAAATATATATTTTCGCCTTAATAATCTGGTATATTACTCCTGAGGGCTGTGAGATCAAAAAAAGGTTTATATTTTTACGTGCAGGAGCCTTTTATATAATATAACTTAAAGTAGATACTCGTAGAATAATAAATTCCTTTAACACATTTAAATTATGTGCCATATACATTTCGGCATAAAAGAGACGCCTTCATCATGTAGGGGAGTAATACATATATTCAAAATATATAATAACTAGCTGTTTCCCGCGGCTTCGCACACCTATCTTAACCTTTGTTCGTGCATGATTACTTCTGGTTCAAGTGAATTATATTATTTCCAACGTCGATTTAGAGTTTGCCTCTTTCCAATATAAAAAAAATGTGTCAAAAGTGTACGTTTATGGTTGTACACGTGCATGTACTTTATTCTAAAGTGGTCTAACACACAAGCTTTAAGTTCAACCAGAAATTTATTTTAAAGACAAATACAACTTAGCGCCCACAAACATTGTTTGGCTATTTAGTATACGTAACTACCCGTATATTGCAGTTTATAATGTGCAGGCGCTTTGAAAACATCCTATGCAGCGCCGCCTGGTAGCTAGTTACAATAGGCATAGCATATACCTCCTCCGTGGAAAAATACATATAAATACAACTTTTCATAATGATTGGTCAAACAGTTTAAGATTCTATCAAGACATACAGACACACATTCATTTATGAATAGATTAAAATGTCCAGATTGTCAGAGCAGTACACGTCTGTTATATGCATTTAAAGTAATACAAAATTGGTTGGATGACCATATTTATCCATAATATAATTAACATGTTAAGTAATTAGTGCATTCTACATATATTACAATGGCGCTATAGCCCACGTTTCTCAGTTTAATACCGTTTAATATAAAAATGAAAGATATGGAAACACAGCATAAATAGTTGCATAACCGCATGAATAAAGCAGGCCCTGAAATTCAAGATTTCTAAGATCGTAGCGCCTTGAATAAATATGGAAATATATGTTTCAGATGCAAAATTTCAGCTAATAAATCAAGAAAAACGAATAAGTTCGCATGTCCTAGAGGATTACAGATATACTAATAGATTTTGAACAATAAGTAGCTCCCAGTTAGGCCAAATAAGATGTATTGCCTAGCAATGTGTTATTTATGAACAAAAATGCATGTAATACAGAATTAAATATAATGTACTTAATATAAATGTTATACTCGTAAAAATGAAAACTACAATACAAATCCAAAGTCTGGTCTAAATTTACTTGACTACTTTTCATTTAACAGATTGAGATGTACCACAGAATGTCGATTGGTATTAAAATATGGTTTTGTTTGTGTTTATCTAGTACAAATTTCTTCATATGAGATTTGTAAACCATTCTAACATAGTTTATGAGTAAGCAATTTAAATTAAGCTCTTAAAAAGTGCAATATTGTTACCTATTGAATGAGCGTCAGCAAAGCCTATAAATTGTAGAATTGGAAAATTTTTGAATTAATAATTATTTTTATTCGCCGGATGTTTTAAACACGAAATGGCCTATTTATAGACTAAAATTCTCCATGAAGTTTTATTCATTAAAATGAACACTGGGTCGACGATAGTGCTTTCCATCCCATTGGATTTGGTTGAGCGACAGCAAATATTTTGAACATGAACTAGAAGCGTAAAACTATTCGTCACTCTTATGGATAATGAACAGTTTCACGCTTGTCGTTCCAGTTTTCAAGCAGTTTCACTGCAGTGGAAACAAACTGTTTTCAGTTATACTACTGTTAGTGAGACTTTGATTAGAATTTTGCTGTTTCTGCAAAATCAACCATAGATCTATAGTTTATCATTTGTGTTTTATGTGTAGTTGGGCAATTTTTATGGAATTTTATTTCTCTTTCTGTTAGTTAAAATATTTTAAGAAATATAAAAGTTAAGAAATTTTATTCAAACACATTTTAACTAGGGATAAAAGAGTCTTTATTTTATAAAAACGTTTACCTGTAAAAAGTTACTGAGAAGATAAAAACAGAAATGGAAATTACTGCGCATTTTAAATATTGTATTTATACATTAATACTCTGAAAGCATGCGTTTCCACAAATTTATTATTGTTTCAGATAAAAAGAAGTATGCTGTTGATACTATGAAATGAAATGAAAATGGCCCTGATCTCCGCCCCGAAGCGAGCGCGCTTATTGAAGGCTCTGATTTTTACAGCTAAAGCATTCCACAATCGACAGGCAGAAAACTGTAAACGACTTACTAATGGTAGTTGTTTCATACATAAATTGAAAGTTGTTTTGATAGACAATTGGACGATTTGTATTTTAAAATTGCGTGTATCAGAGTGAGTCTCGTAAATTTGGTAATTTTAAGATAGATATTTGTTGGAGGCAGCGCGTTTAAGTGATCATCTCGTCTGAGATTGAAAATGAACCTAATACAAAAGTTCTGAGCACGCTGGAGTTATAAAAGAACCATTTTGAGATCAGAACTTTGCTTAATACTAAAATACTTTTCTATCTGAATTAGAAAGCCTAATTTTCGAGATTTTTTAACAAATACATTTTTTTTTTCTTAAAGCTCTTAAAATCTCTAAGAATGAAAAACAAGAATAAGATAATCCCCGTTTCGGTAAAGAAGTAAACATTATATTAACCACAATTCGTAATATTTTTCAGTTTCACACTTTTTTGTCGATAGTTAGGCCTAATGAAGGCCTATCAATTGGCCAAATTGTTTAGCATTACACTATAAAAGAAGAAGTACTAACAAGTTTTTAATAATAATAGATTTAGACACTATAAAAAGGGAAAATGTGATAAATCTCTTACGCGTACCTTACTACAAAATATTTATTTTATTGTACACTAATACCTTACACTTTTTACTTCTGATCTATATGTCCTGTATTGTGCATTTATTTACATGAATTTACTCTGGTACATAGAATATACTGTAATAGGACAGGTTGCTCTGAAAAGCTTTGTTGGGTTCTATTCTATGTGGCATTAAGTAAATCTCTGTTGATCTCCGTTGATAACGACTTCTTTTCCAATTTGTATTTTTGACTAAGCTCTAGAACCTAGAAAGATAAGAGAGATGTGAAACACAAATCCTTAGAGAACATTGAATTAAAGTTAAGCTTATTTCCCACTAGAGGAAGTGCCAAAAGAAGTAAGTGTAAATTGAGTTAAACAGCTTCAAAGCAAGAGCTGCTTGAGAAAACCGTTAATTGTAACTTATTAAACCATTATCCGCCTTTTACTTCTGTAGCAATGTGGTTTCCCTAGTAAATGTATTTATTGCCTGTGTGTCACCACAACCTCAGGGGCTGGACAAATTTAATTTTCTGTCTGCCTGTCCGTCTGTCCGCACAGTATTTCAAATACCAATTTATATATAATTTTGCATTTAATTTTGATTTCTATATTTCAAAAAATCAACGTGTGATGGAGGTGGTGCTTGTTACTGTATGGGATTTGTCTGAGGTTTAACAGACAGTTTTATATTGGTCTTAAGGGTAACTATGCTGACAATGAAATAATCAGAGATACAACAAAATTTGTAAACATGCAGCTCATTTAGCATATTAACATAAAGTGGTATTTTTGTGGATTAGATTGGTAAGACTTCTCATTAACATCGCATAGACTCCCTTTGGATACTTTTTTATTCTCGTTTAATTTTATTTAGAAAAGGTAGATTTCGATGATGATGTATGTTACATTCATAGTATTGTTCAAGTATTCAACAAGTCAGGTTGTATCTTGAGAACAATTGTAATCCACTAGATGATTTAAACGAATGAACTATGTAAATTTTGCATGTAAAGCCATTTATGCATACCTCAACGTCATGTTTGTAAATTGGTATGTGGCAGATCCAAATGTAACCCTAACTACTAGGGTGGATATTCGGAAACAATTTCATACTAGCATATAAAATGTATGTGTAGACATGAATAGTTTGATAAAGGTGCATGTCAATCATGGAATTTGACTAAGAGTCATTTAATCTATCTTGCAGTGGCAGGCACATGTAACCTTTACTCCATGAAAGATGTGCAAAGCCTGTCTTAATTTGGCTATCAGGCCTTTCTGCAGTATGTTTCATTATGTAAAATCACTATAGTTTGAACAATTTTTGTACTGTCATCCAAATGGATGTATGGCTGATCATTCAAGTCTTATCTTCAAGGGTGCAGTGAAACAACATGGAATAAGTAAGAGTCATTTTAAACAATCAATCAGTAACTGTATGTTGCAAAGCTTTCTAGACTCTTTGGATACTTTTTTATTCTCGTTTAATTTTATTTAGAAAAGGTAGATTTCGATGATGATGTATGTACCTTCATAGTAAGTTGTCAAGTATTATCAAGTCAGGGTTGTATCTTGAGAACAATAATCCACTGGATATTTCAAACGAATGGAACTATGGAAATTTTGCATGTAAAGCCATTTATGCATAGGCAACGTCATGTTTATAAATTGGTATGGCTGATCCAAATGTAACCTCACTACTAGCTGGATATGTCGGAAAAAATTTCATACTAGCATATAAAATATATGTGTAGACAAGATATAGTTTGATAAAGGTGCATGTCTAATCATGGAATTTGACTAAGAGTCATTTAAGTCTATCTTGCAGTGGCAGGCACATTTTTTTCTTTCTCCATAAAAGATGTGCAAAGCTTTTTCTGTCTTATTGGCTATCAGTCTTTCCGCAGTATGTTTCAATTATAAAATGAACTATAGGTTTAAAATTTTGTATAAGAAACATCCAATGATATTTGGCTGATCAAATTTAAAAATTTGTCTTATGAAAATTCAAGAAGGCAAAGAGAAACAAACAGAATAAGTAAATTTATAAAAAAAATCAGTACACTTATGTGGTATTTTAACATAAGACATAGTAACACGTGTAGTCTAATTAAAAAAGCTACAGACTACAGACTGCATGAAACCTCAGTAACGCCTTTACTCCCACAACGCGAGATATGACGTACTCCTAACTTCTATAGTAGACTAAGAAAGTGTATAAATAAGTTAATATGTGTGTAGGAAGTTAGACACTGATATTACATTTATTTACGGGTCTGTCGGTTGACTTTGAGTATGTAAAAAAAATTATCTGAAGAAAACTTTATTACTTCATAATTTTAACCCTTTTGCTACCATCCAATTTCGACCTAAACTAGTGTGGGATTACGATTGATTTTTTTCGTAGAAGAAACTTCTCTATCGATGCAGAGAAAAGTCAGGTTGTGTACTTATACATTACAAAAGGACTATAAGCTCCTGAACTATTCGTTCTGTGTGATCTTTCTTTACGACCAAATTATTGATCTCAGCGTTATAAATTTGAGACTGATACATATTTGGTCAGCTTTGAAAATTACCTAAAGGACTCACATATATCCTTTCTGACTATAAATCATATGTATGTGGTTGAGGAACCACTATGTTTATTCAAAATCTAATACAAATATAATTATAACTAGGAATAATTAAAAAGGATTTTTAAATCGTGACCTTTAAAATATATATTTTTGATCATTACAGCAATGGTTTTGACAAGTAGTGAATAATTAGGTTTTATTTGAAATACGGGTTAAAATGCAAGATTAGAACATGCTTTCATATTTTTAATCACTATATAAGCAACTTAAGCCAGATTATAAAAAGGAGTATTAATGATTGCAGTAGAACATACTATAAAAGTACCTCTTCTGGATGTGCATCTGCCGGCCAGCGTAAGACGTACTGTATGGGCGCTCGTTGTGTGTTGTGGAGTTGCGTTTGTCATTTTCAAATTACAACCACATGTTCCAAAAAACGAGAGTCTGGTATTTTAGTATACTTGGTCTCTTCATGCAAATCTGTTGAATTAAATATTGTATAAACTGAGTCCCAAAACAATACATTACTCTTATATACAGAAACCACAGTGTGTAAAAACAAGAAGCGATTAAGGTCACTTCCGACGTACTTAAACCGTAAAAGTAAACATAAAAGTAACATAACCATTAACTGTAACTCTGATACTCTGCTTTGTCTTCTGTGTTATTCTTATGTTACCCACCTAGTTAGAACTGAAATGTATATCTTTTCCAAAATTATAATTAAAGTACGTATATAAACTAAGTTCGGATTTACTTATAAATTTTAAAACATGTTTTCATTTATAACACACAAAGTACTCATCAGTAGAAAGAGTTGTTATGTGATGATCAATGATCAAATTGATAAAACATCCTGTATTGACTATAAAAGATTTTACTAATGTTAGTGTTTTCGTTCGATGCAATCAAGAAGATTTTTTATATAAATATTTGATTCAAGAAGAAATCCATGGTGTAGAGAATCAGAAATACAGTTCAACGAAATAAGTCAACTAACCATGAACGAAGCCAGTCATGTGAGAGGATAATGAGATTCTATCAGCCGTGTTTTGCAGCTTGACTTCTCTCTCCCTATCCTTAGTATTACGAACCTCAGTGTCAAAATTGTCAGTGTGAAAATTGTCAGTGTCAAGTGATCATTCTTCTTTTAAATTATTAGTCTCTAAATTAATGCTTTATAACTATATTTACATTTCTAGTTGTTTATTGAGTCATTCTAAAAAAAAATATTTATGTGATTTTTGTTATAAGATATGTATTACTACCACTTTATTTTTGTCTGTAATAATTTGTTATTTTCATTTTAATAAATTTAGCATTGAGTACTAATCATATCATATTTACTGTCATAATTCACATTTTCAACTATATGAGTTCTGTTATTTTTGTAATTAGATCAATTGATTCTTACCACAAAAAGCATTTTTTAACGATGAAACCTTTAATCAATCTCTGTTTACTTTCCCCCATGAATACTGTGGAAGGACTAGCTAATTAGAATAAATGTGGCTTAAATATAAAAAGTCTAAATACAATCATTATGGTTCTGGTACAATATAGAGAATATATGGAAATTGAGAATTTAAATTTAACTTAGATTATAAATATGAGATGAAATTACTGCTTCAATGGTGGTGTGCAAACTAGTACCTATATTATCAAGATCTTTCTTCAGGGGATTGGTTGATCGTACAGTGTATTATTACATTTTGTTATAAATCAATTAAAGATAATAAAAGGGGGAAATGTTCAGAATTTTAATCAATTAGAAAATTGATTAATAAAGATATTATCTCTTACAAAGTTAAATTTGGGTCAAACTCATATAGCCTTCTTACAAAATATGAATTGTAAAAGTGAAAGTCTTTTACTTTGGTTGTAAACTTCAGATGAAGTACTAAAGGATGGGTTTCACAAACTAAAGTATGGTCTTTACCTCAGAAATCTTTATGAGAAGTGTTTTAAAAAGGAAAGTAATGACTCTGTGGCTCTTTCAGCCTAATACAGTGGTTTAAGCACTGGTTTTAAGAGGAATATAATACTTTTATTTTATTATAATATTTATAATCAATGTGTATAGTATTTTTAATAAATGAGAGATGAATGATTTATGAAATATCACGACAGATGAAATATTTTTCGAGATATCTCAAGAATTATTAGGCTTCACGTGTTAGTGTGTCTATTATTAAAATGACATATTATTACACTTAATTGATCTCACCCACGGGGTGACAGACACCGTCATCAAACTCGATGCAGCCTATACACAATGAATGACATGTCAGTTCGTCTAGAGACAGACTGTCAGACGAAATATGAAATATATCCCACCCCTCGAGTGATAGGCTTTACTAACACTCAGCGAAGTGAATTACGTTTATTTACCCAATAGACAGACAGATCACACAGACACATTTATAATGTTCTTGTTATGTTAACGATCAGAAATTAAAACAAAATACTTTAAATCGTTTGGAATATTGCTTAAAACGACCAGTTATTCATAATTATAATTTGAAACAATTATTTTTAACTTTGAATCTTAAATCCTATTACAATTCCTAAAAAGGGGAAGCCATTAAGAGTCAGAAGATTAAACGTATTAAATATTCAAGTCGTGCAAACCTGCACCGGGATGTTACTCGAGCCAATTTTCCGCTTGAAAAAAAAGGATCTTAAATTATCTAAAACCCTCTTAGAATCGTTATAGACACTTATTCCTTCCGGAGTTGTCACCTATCTCACTTTTGCTCAAAATATATCAGTTGTTTTAACTAAATTACTGAGAAATATTAATTAGTATCTATAACTAAATAACTTAATCAGTGATAATATTTTATTGTTTATTACTATGCAATGAATGATAGAACAAAAATTTGTTTATTAATATTAAACAATCACTCAATATTATTTGAATAATTTTCTATTTTTATCTACTTTTGGCAAGTGAAGTAATTACTTATTGATATTGAAATTATATTATTTGTCTGCACTAATAAAACTAAATATATTCAAAAAATAAATTATAATGTACAACTATAATACTATTATGAATATCAACGATAAAATATTTCTATTGTTTTGTGGATATCGGTTGTTAGAGGTTTGATTGGTTTGCCTTGAATAGAAAAGAAGTTTATAATTTATGAGGAATAAGAATGTGCATACATAGAAAAATCGCTCATTCACATTAAATTCCATCTTCTCCTAGCCACCCTAGAACTCCGAAAATGATTTCCATATTAAAAGCTTTTATTGAAATTCACGAATGCTAGAATCCAATGACTGAATTCCACGCGCATTGATCGCATGACAAAGTGATATTCATTTATATCATATATTGAGCCTTCTAGAACAATTACCTCCAAGTGTATTAGAAGGAGCTTGTTCGAAACATGCGACATTGTGGAGTTATACATAATAAATAGGTGGAATAAAATTTTGTTCATAGCTTATATTTATTTAGGAAATATTTATGTAGGAAAAAAACATATAATCAATAAATTATTAAGGTTTGTAATGATTTGCCTAATTATTGTGCATAAAACCATAGTAAATAATACAAAAATTAAAGGTTTAATAACATTGGTGAAATAAAATATTATTTAGATACAAATTTATTATTTGAATGATCTTTCTATAGGGAGTTTAAAAATTACGAGTAAATTTTGTTGAATGATAAAATAAATAAATACACCTTATAAAAATTGCTTAATTTCTTTCATTTCGGCCGTTTTTCATTGTAAAATAATTATATATCTTAAAATGATTTATATCGTAGAGTAACAATTTGGAATGATTATTTGTGTTCCTATATAACAACTCACTAAAAAATAATATTTTGTCCGATTTTTAAAATAATGCAATTCTAAAGGTTTGTACCCATGACAGATGTATATGCTATGATAAATGATCGAAAATCTAAAAATGATACTCAAAGCGACACACACACACACACATATATATATATATATATAAATAAATAAATATATATATATATATATATATATATATATATATATATATATATATATATATAAACAAAACGTTTTAAATAGTGTTCTCAACCTAGTTGTCTAAATGGACACTTTTCCTTCACAAACATATAATTTTAACAGTAGCGATATTCACTGATACTATTTTAAAAATGTACCGCTATAATCTTAGCTCATCTAGTTGTGCCATGTATTTAATAATTTACTAATACTATGTGTTATGTCAAAATAAACATATCTTTGTTGTTAAAACCACTGTATAAAATATAGCCAGGTTATAAATTCGTGCCATATCAAGACGATTTCGTAATAAAAGAATAAGGTGTCTTGGTTGACAACCTATGGCTCGAGAATGCAGCTCCCGCAGCTGCTGATGACAGCAGTACTGCAACAATCGAACGTTTTCCTGTCTGCGGCACTGCACCCAACTGAGACTTTAACAAGGTCTCTTATTATAAACTTCTGCTGATCAATAGTACTTTTTATTTATGACTTTTGTTGTAACTAGTAGCTTGTCAAACAAAGCTAATGTACATCAATGTAAAAACATTTGATTTAAGTAATATTCATATTTTGTTACCACCAGGAACCATTATGTGGTTATTTAATAGATTTTTGAATGTTATTGAACAGATCTCAATTTAAAAAAAGTGTTGGCTTTTATGTGTTGGAAACCAATTATTACTTTTTACCCAATGATTCATCTCAAACCAGCTAATTGTTTACCTTGCAACCAATCTTCCTGGTTTTAAAAGTTATAAAAGTAAGAAAGCTGTATTTTTATAATTAATGAATGAAAGAGTACATCTTTTTAACGCTTATTAAAGAGATCGACACCGTCTAGTGCTTGGGTAGAGAGAAATGTAGTTTGTTTTTAAAGTTCATTGGCAATTATATAGCAACATAAAATACAACTAAAAACTGCCTCTACGTATATCAGCACATACATCGTAATAAATAAAAATCATCGTGATACAAGGATACAATATATATATATATATATATATATATATATATATATATATATATATATTTATTTGACAGGTATTTGGTCTTCCGATCATATGTTAGTTTGGTTATTTAAACACATATGTGAAAGAAACGGCCAAATACTAAATAATTGAATCGTAAAAAGTGAGGGCTCTGTGGTGTAATGGTAGCACATTCACCCGGCAAGTGAGAGATCCGGATTCGAGTCCCGGCGGAGCAAGTGCTTTTTGCGATTCAATATTTATTGAAATTATATATATATATATATATATATATATATATATATATATACGATATAGTATATATAATGATATATAAAAGATACATTTAACACATCAAAATAATTGTGTTCTGTTTCCAAAACATGTTTGCTCTTTTGGATTATTTTTTGAAAAAAGATTTATCAGTGCACACGGGATGGAAAATGATTCAGTTCGTTAAATCATTCTTACAAAATAGTATCTTAAAGAAAATATTTTAAAATTTGGAGGAAATCATATAGTTAGCGAAGATATCTTTCGGGGATCGAGAAATTTCATTTGCCTGTTAGTCCACATGATATCCCGAGAACGAACAGGAGTAGCATAGTTCTAATTTGTAATTAAAATACACCAAAATTAAAAAAATTAAAAATTAAAATACACTTGGTTGGACCTTTAACCTTTTAAAATTACAGAAAAAATAAACACTAATTCTCTGAAAAAAAAAAAAAAAACACAGGTACGGTAGCAGGACTCACTGCACTGCGTCACAAGCAACAATAGAACATTGCTCTCCACTACAACACATGGTAACATCATTAATCTTGCCGCTCTAGAGATCATTTATCTCCGAGTTATCAAAAATATAGGTAAAAGAAAGTTTTAAATTTAAAACGGGCTCTCTGCAGTAAATATCGCCTTTTTTGTGTATGTAAGTAACCTAGTAGGTTTTTGTCCTTATTTCCATTAAATGACTTCATAATCTTTATGTGAAATCATCACTACGCTTAGCAAAAAATCATTAGCAGTGGAATCGTAATCGTCAAACAATTTATCTAAGAATATTTTTCATGCAGAGTAAAATATTCTTCATAATACAAGTCTTTATTTCTTCTACATTTTTTACATATATTAATGGTGTTTGCATTTAAAACAACAAGTTGCAAAATCTGTTATTCAGTTAGAATTTCAGACTAAATATTAAAAATATTTCCCACTTTAAACTGTTATGTTTATTTAACGGGGAATCTCTAACAGAAGGTATTTTTACTGATATGTACTTTTTTGACTTTTTCAATAAAAATACTTTAAAAACTAAAAATTTTAAAACGTGCATGAAGGGTTTTTGTATGTATGTAAATACTGTCGTTTTATTTTATCATGACGTAGTGAATGCGACGCAGGCTATCCGTCAAGCTTGGTGAACGACGAAGACATCAAGTATCTCAAGTTTAGAAATTTAAAAATTATTCACAACTGCTGGGTGTCAAGGTTTTGTAGATATCTAAAAAATATTCTGTAACGCTTTTCTAAAGCCCATTTTATAGTTTTGGGAATTTATATTGTTGTCATACTAAATATATCGTAATTCATTAGAAGAGGACCGTCTGCAAGAGGGCTTTGTTTTAAACCGCAGGATTCAACGTAATCCCACGGAAAATCTGTGTGGCCCATTTGGTGTAGGGCCGCCTGCCTTTATTGTTGGTTAAATGCTTCTAATTAAATGCAACAAAATATTGCCCATAATTTGTATCAATAAATTTACAAGTTTCATTTGTAGAATTTCCCATTATTTAGCCTATTATTATAAATCTATATTTAAATTGTATTTCTTCAAAGTAAGAAAATCAAATAAATCTGTATTT
This sequence comes from Homalodisca vitripennis, assembly GCF_021130785.1. Classification (NCBI taxonomy): domain Eukaryota; kingdom Metazoa; phylum Arthropoda; class Insecta; order Hemiptera; family Cicadellidae; genus Homalodisca; species Homalodisca vitripennis. Next base: position 52,511,647 of record NC_060209.1, on the reverse strand, counting down.
AAATTACATATCATCACCGTTGTACTTGTAGAAAACAAATTTAAAAATATTTGAGCACACACTAATATAAAACATGTGTTTCATTTCCCCCCACCTCTTTTGTTAGGTAATTTTTACATTAATGAATAAGACCAATTAGAGAAAATAAATTTCAAATTGTGATACGTAGATTAGTTATTTTGTAACGAAAAAGACGAAATAATCCTCATATCGGAGATATAAGTGGTTTGACTGCTACAAGGGCTTTCATTAAGATTTGAAACCAGTATAATGCAGATTATAAAATAATTATGATCCTGGCCATCATATTTACGAATTTAAAAGTCCTTAGCAACTATAAATCCTGAAACTATATCATTATACTCGTATTTAGTACTTTATCTCAACACCATGAAAGTGAGGTGTTTCGGTATACATCTTTTTTTGTCTGTCTGCCCTGATAGTTGCAGTCGTGCTGGGTTTCTACTCCAGGGTTGTGATATCGCGTTATATTTCTATCTTACCCGCGCCCTCACCGTACGCTGGTAGAGATCGAGATGATACGCAAGGTTAAACGTAAGTGAACAGATAATGACTCGTTCAGGGCGAATTAAGTTTTTCGCACTATTCAATGGAACGATATCATCACAGGTTTCTGTTTCTATGTTTCACGATTTTACGTAAATAAATGTTGATTAGAACTGTCAATGCCCCATTCTAAGATATGGCGTTTAGAAATAAGTTCTATTGTAACGACGACTAATTTAGCAATTATTTGTGCGTGAGAAAACAGATTTTTAATATCGGTGGTCCACGAGATCTTTATTCCACAGCCGTTACTTAAACCGGTCTCTGTATCGTCTGCTCGTTTCTTCAGTATGTTGTTGTGCTGTGTTAAGCTGAGGTTACGTTTTGACTGTACAAATATCCAAATAAAATATTAAATATATCAAGCCAAACAAATTCCTTCTCTATACTAACAAGACTAACGTTATCGTATAAGTTTAACAACCTGGAAGCAAAATGTCTAAGGGGGTCTTGAGTTATATTCCTCCCCTGTGAAGCAGCTAAATTCCTTCAAGCAAATATATTTAGGTTACTTAATACAAGTATCCTAGTTCAACTATAATACAGGTATTTCGTGTGTACTATTTTCCTCTTTAGACCCTTAGTATCATATCTATTGATTTAAACAAGCATTAAAAGTTTGTTATAGCCTACAACCTAACATTCACTTTGAAACATACTCTTCGAAGTAGGAAGTAAAGCTTATGCAGTTTACAGGATACTAAACAAATATTTAGAAACCGGGCTGAGAATTCAGAGGTTTTATTAAAGCCAACGAATAATATATTTGTAAACAAGGCTGAGTGGCTTGCCTCTTTGACTGGCTTGAGTGGTCAAAGACAGTCAAATATTTAGGACTGACTCTAGACCATAAGCTTACTTGGAATGATCATCTTAACAATATCCTGCACAAAGCAAAGTGGGCGCTCATGACGTCCAGGAGACTTGCAGGAATCTCATGGGGCGTAAAACCCCATATAGCACTATGGCTTTACAAAGCAGTTGTAAGGCCTCAAATCACTTATGGTTCATTAGTCTGGTGGACAAAGGTGAATCAGGTAACTGCCAAAGCCAAGCTTGAAAGCTTACAAAGGCTTGGCACAATCTTTTACAACCGGAAGCATTCAGGAGCAGTCCCTCAGCGACCCTCGAGGTGGCTTTAGGACTTCTACCTCTTGATGTCCATATAAAAGCTGAAGCGCGTAAGTCAGCTTATCGGCTGATGGTTGCTGGCTTGTGGAGGAATGGCACGTCTAACGCGAGCCATGGCGCCATCACTGAAGCTGTAAACCCAAGCGCTTATTCTCGAAATGGTCTCCGACATAATGAGAAACGGAGTTCGTATTTAATAAGCCATTCTCTGTTTGACTTCTACTCCAGAGATGAGTGGAAATCGCAAGATAACATCCCAACAATAAGAAAGAGCTTTGGCTGGTACACGGATGGCTCGCTTATTAAGGGTAGAACCGGATATGGAGTGTTTAGTCAATCCCCTAGAACTGCCCTTTGCGGCAGTTTGGGTCGGAACTGCTCCAGAATTTCAAGCCGAAATCTATGGTATCCTAAGCCTGTGCCAACCTAGGCCTCACTAGAGGGTACCAGGGATGAAACATCTGTATAATGTCAGACAGTCAGGCAGCTCTTAAAGCTCTTGACTCCAACAGCATCTCATCCAGGCTTGTGTGGGAGTGCTTTAACACTCTCTGCAAGCTTGGATCACGCAACTTTGTGCGTCTTGGTTGGTACCGGCCACACAGGCATAGGTGGTAACGAATGTGCCGATAGGCTTGCCAAAAGCGGAGCAAGCATGCCATACACCGGTCCAGAACCGAGTTGTGGTATAAACAAGTCAGCCCGCTACCAAAGTATAAACAAATGGTCCAGGAAGACACACCGCTTGCGGTGGCAGAGTCACCAAGGACAAGCACTCGGCAAAAGACTGCTTGCTGATTCTAGCTCCGGCTTCACCAGATGCTGATGGGGCTGGGCAGAGATCGGGTTAAGCAAGTGATTGCCTTGATCACTGGACAACGGCCACTTCAGGAAACACCTAAACACTCTAGGTTTACGACATGAGGACTCGGAGTGTAGACTCTGCAATAAGTCTGAAGAGACTGCAAAACACATAATACTGGACTGTGAGAGACTGCTAGCAAGGAGAAGGGCTCTTTTCGGTGATAAACAACCAGGCGACGAACCAGATGCTAGTATCGGGGAAAAGCTTCTTAGCCTAATTAAGGGCACAAAGATAGGCTTACCCCTCTAACATCAAAGGGGCACACACAATAAGCTCAGGTTGACGTGTGAGGATCTGTGAATCCACCCCAATACCCCAAAGAAAAAAAAAAAAAAAAGAAAAAATAAAAAACACCAAGGCTGTTACCTAGATAGCCTAATTAAGTTCCCAGCCTATCCTGGCGTTGATCAATAACTTTAAGCTTAGGCTATTAGGCCTACACACGACTTACAGTAAGCAAAATATATTATCAAGAGCTATAGAAAGGTTTATATATGCTATATCTATTAAATTGACAAGGTACATACACCTAACTTATCTTATGCACCAAACTATTAACTTTTAAGGATAGGATTACAAGCCTATGCGGCTTATAGGATGCAAAATATGCGTTTGCAAACTAGGAAAGGTAGTGATGGGCAGTAGAACCTATATTTAATAGATATACTACTACCACTAAACGAAATAAACTATAAGCTGGTCTTACCCTATCCTACGTTCCGAATTATTAATTTTTCAAAGATTCCGTAGAATTCAAGGTTATAACGAATCAGTACTAGCTTTTATATTTAACCTTCAACATTCGATATTCGTACTCTTTTTAAATTTCCTTAATGATTACAATTCGGTGTGACTCACCAAATAGATGATGTATGCCGACTGCGTATTCTCTCGTACAGGCTTCTCTCCTCGACTCGACTTCACAAACCGACATCCGCAAGCAAAAAACTCTCCTCCCCTTGTCGGTCGGCTGTATAAGTAGACCGCTAGCCGGTCATGCGCAGAAACGCGTTTTCGTCAGTCGTCGCCAGACGCTGCAGCGGCCACATCGTAGCTCCAGCTAACTGCACTGCCCCGAGTAGAAGGTTCCCTAACCTAAAAATCAACTCCTTCTAATGGAATGACGACTATCGACGAAAAATAAATCGACAACACCCTACTTGTCAAAATAAACGTTTTCTTATTTAAGAACAAACAAAAAAAAACGGGGTATAAAATTGAACCCTTACAATTTTTTAATGACAAAAGATGAAATAATCCTCATATCGGAGATATAAGTGGTTTGACTGCTACAAGGGCTTTCATTAAGATTTGACACCCAGTATAAATTCAGATTATAAATATGACCCTGGCCATCATATTTACGAATTTAAAAGTCCTTAGCAACTATAAATCCTGAAAATATATCATTATACTCGTATTTAGTACTTTAATCTCAACACCATGAAAGTAGTTGATGTAGTAATGAGATATTTGAAACAATATCAACCAATCTTGTATTACACAGTAAGTAATTGGAATGGCCTAAGATATATGTTATCAAGATATGAGCTAACAGTTCAGTGTCCCTCAATTCACAGTTTTATCGGCAAACTGAGCTCCTTTTATACACTTGAAAATTTAAACTGTGAACAAGTTTATGGTGTGAACTGTGTTAAAATTTAAAAACACATTCAAAATTATCATATAGTGAAAGAACGTTTGAAATTCTGTAGGTCGTCATTTCAAAATGTATAAGCGTAAAAACACACTCTATGAACTCTGTATTTTATTCACACCCGATTAAAAGCTAAACAACGCCACCCATTTTAAGTTATAATGATTTAAATAAGTTATTTTAAGACAAATTTGCTAAAGCCCAGCCAAATCCCATGGATTTAAAATCATCGTTGAGCTCAGTTTCGTATATATAGAAATGAAGCTACATGCGGAATATAAGTAGCTCGTTTTAGAGGTATCGTGTGGACTGAAAGATATATAGAACTAAAGAAAAGTAATTTTTTAAGCCCCCGGAATAAATAGGTTTTTCTGACAATGTTTTGGAAAATTTTTGTACCTCTTAATAGGGATACAAAAATTTTATTACTTTAATGTCTTAAACTGAAAGGTAAATTATTTCGCTATATATTGTTGGGCATTTCAAGGCTTACTCTAACAATGTATGTAATCGAAGTTTGAAACTTCTAGAATATTGGAGGGCAGTACAAACTTCAGTAGCTGAAGTTAATTAAAGTTTTCTGTTCTTTTACTCTTCGGCGACGAAATTAACTCACTAGTTTCTTCAATATTAAAATGCTGTCTGTTTATTTGATTTTATTTAATTTTAAATTAATCGATTTGGTCTTTTATATAAAAAGAAGCTATATCAATTGGATTGCATAACAAATACAAAAAATATAATATTTTTATAACATAAGCTATTATATTTGTAAGACATAATTGAGGATAAGGACGAAAGTCAGTAATATTTATAAAAACAGTAGACGTGCCATAGTAAAAAAAAATAGTTGAGAATTCGAAAAACAAAAACATTTCTGCTATCTTGTGACCTAAGCACTACTCAGTGACCTTAGTACTTCCTAGTTTATATTATTTGCTGGATAATACTGGATCGAGTGATGGACAAGGACTAGAATTAAAGTACGCTAAATGTAGTGTGTCTTTGGTTTTTGGACGAAAACTTTGGGAGGAGGATTACTTTACGCTTTTCACAGTAGGAGATTGTGTTTTAGTATCCTTCGTAATCTTTTATAATAATAATAATAATAATAGAAAATGAGCTGGCCTTATCAAGATATTCATTAGTTCATTTCAGACATTCTAGACCGTATCAGAATATTTGGTGAGCTTGAACGTGCTATTCACGTGGTTAAAAAGTGCTCTATAGTAATAATGGTCGCATTGCATGCCAATATGTGAATGCATTTTGGATGATAGTGCTACGATCAGCGCTCTCTGGACAGTGGCCAAGGATTAGCTGTTCGACACTAATGTTACATTGAGCATTCATACGGTACATGCAACGCCGTGGCCCTGAGAGCTTTACACGCTGCGAAAGTAGTGAACTACCGAGATGATCAGACACTCAGGGTTCCCTTTTCCTGAACAGTTCAGCATGTCTATATAAGCCGAGATCTTAATGCGTTTGAAATGGAAGAATTACTCGCAACGTTCTTTAAGGCAGCGAAATACACTCCATTAGGTAGGTCCTACGTGAGACACGGATAAGGCGATTAAAGCAGTAGAATTTAAACGAAAGCACAAAATGTTTACTAATTTACATACAGATACTATGAAAAATTTAAAATTAAAAAATTACCATTAAAGATACTATAGATATTAGAAAAGGTAATACAAATACACTGACAGTAATAGCATGTTAGAAATTTTCAAAAGTTTTGTTATGATAATGCAATTAGGGGATCATTCTAAACTCCAGGGAACAATAAAACATTCAAAATACTTTGAATTTTGAATCACGTAGTCTTAATTATAACCATAGGAATGTCAATGGGCTGGTAGAAAAGTTTCAATCACCTAAAAATTGGAATACAAAATGTTTTAATAACTCAAGTCTAATTGTATTAAACTATATAATTATTTAGATCTGTACATTTTAAATTGATGTATATTTCAGGTGCATATACTGTGGGATACCAGGTCTTAGCTATATTTTTGTATGAAAATTAAAAAACAAGCATTTCCTCTACAATTAAAATTGGTTATAAAGACATAAAACCATAACATTATGGCTTTTGCAAACATCTCAAGAGTTTATAAGTTCTATGTTTAGTTTAACTGTTATAGTCTATTATAAGTATAAAAACTAATAAAATATTGCTCATTATTAGATTTCACTATTATAATGAAATCTAATAGTCGAAATATAATGATTTGTTTGATTTTAATTGAATTTTGAGTTTAGCTCCAGTTTACCTTACTTTTATTGCAGCGTCTGGTATCTGACGCTGTCTTAGACTTGACTCCTGGAATTTGGAGTCATGTTCGTCTAAATAGATCCAAAGAAAGTCGACGATGAAGAAGCTGAAAACGAAAAATTTACGTCGTTTCGACATGCGAGAGATCTATAAATATGTGAAGTGATAGTCTCATTGTCTCATCAGGTACACAACTGAGTGCACTATGATGTGATAGTCTCATTGTCTCATCAGGTACACAATTGAGTGCACTATGATGTGATAGTCTCATTGTCTCATCAGGTACACAACTGAGTGCACTATGCTATGATGTGATAGTCTCATTGTCTCATCAGGTACACAATAGAGTGCACTATGATGTGATAGTCTCATTGTCTCATCAGGTACACAACTGAGTGCAATATGATGTGACAGTCTCATTGTCTCATCAGGTACACAATAGAGTGCACTATGATGTGATAGTCTCATTGTCTCATCAGGTACACAACTGAGTGCACTATGATGTGATAGTCTCAATGTCTCATCAGGTACACAATTGAGTGCACTACGATGTGATAGACACTATATCTAAGCACGGCGGAGCAACCGAGTGTCCTACACACAACGTAGGTATAGTAGGAAGGGTTGATTCAATTGAATTTTGAGTTTAGTTTTTTGTTTGATGATGGTAGCATAGTTTTTTTATATTTATATTTTTCAAATTACCAGGACAAAATTAAAGGGCCAACTATTTAAGTACCAACTAAAATTAATTAAGGATATTAATGTGATAATCAAAACAAAACATTTGTATCATACTTAATTTATGTTAATCTTCTCTTATATATATAATTTTTCTCTATAGTAAATAATGAATAAACTGAGGAAATCTCCATTTCGTCTGTTTCTCATTTTAACTGGTGGATTAAATGTGAAAATATTGCTTCTGCTGCTATTTCTACTTTATGACATTTAAAATAGTCCACCAACGAATAATCGGACTATTCAACGAAAAAATATGTATGTAAAAATTCACTTTCAATCTTGTTCTAAAAATAAAGCTAACGTTTAACTACACGAAAAAATGTAGTAGCTTGTATGTAGTTTTTGGGTAACTATGAAGTGAAGTAATATTTCTAGGTGTCTGGTGTTACAGCATTGTTCACAAACAGTATATGTTCCAGCTAGGAGCTCATTCCCGTGCAATATAAACATAATATATTAAATTCCACCCTACGCTCTACACTAATATTATTTATACACCGTCTATCTATAATTTGTTTAGAGTTTTGACATGAGAGATTTTGTCTACCAACAAAAGTTGATTTGTACCTCACAATTTTCACTGTCACCAAAAATGTCTGTTTGGTATTTACAAGAAGTATTATTTACTTAGTAAACGTCTAAATAAATAAAGATGTTATGTAAACATTTCAACAAACAGCAGTGGAACAAAGTTATGTTATTGTGGCGAATATTTGTTAATTATGTTATAGGATTAATGATTTTGATACAAGTCTATAATTATTTCCGGTTACAGAGGTAGGAATGAAGCGAGGTGTAATTAAAGGTTTAATGGCACAAATGATCCGAATAATAGGTACACTTTACTTCATTGTCAATAAAATTACCGAAATACCACCAAATATGGAAATAAAAGTTAATCATAAAAGTTTCTGAAATGGTGGAAAACATTTTAATTCTACGGTTGTAGCCTTCAGAACAAGGTCTAGTGGATTAAATACAAATACCTAAACTATATTACTGTTCAGAACGTTAAGGTATGCCGTGCAAATCTTGTAAATTGTGCAGAGTAAATTAAAAACATGATCCTTAATGTTTCGTTACGGTTAATAATATGATACAACAGAAATATGTTTATTGTGTATTAAACGTACAGTCCAACCAATACTATTATTATTTCTAAAATGGCAATCATATCAAGGCATATGAGTATTTATTTACAAGAACACAGATGAGTATAAAATAAGAATTAAGTAAAATCAGAAAATTTAACTATGTCCATTCATAATCTTAAAAAATCTAGAAATCTAAAAGTCTACGCACCTACTAGTTCCTCTTGAATTGAACAGATTCCTGTGTATATTTAAGATATTATTATGTCTACATGAATGGCATCTCCAAACACAATTATGAAATTCCAATATATAAACGGATTTTATTTTAATACTTTCCTGTTACTTCGCTTTGTTATCAGTCAAACTCGGTAAATCAATTTTAAACCAACGTATTTTCAAGACATAAAGCTTTGTTATTTTGAACATAGCTGAAACTGTATTACAATGCAATAATGTAAGTAAAAAAAGAATATTTTTACCCTGTTCTTATGGATACCCAAAATTTGAATGAGAAAAATGCAAAAACGCATATTTTTAAGCAAACTGAAAATATTGTGTAAATTAATGATATGACACATTCAAGTAAGTTACTGAAACATAATGTGAACGTCCTTTGTGCATTGGTTGGGTTAATAAAATATCGGAAACTTTAACTAAAGTTATAACCATTAAATAATATATAATCTTTTATAGCCATTCATCATTATAGCACAACACTAAAAACCAAACAATATTAAATTAGAAACTATTACTAAATTCCATTTGTAAAAAATAATTTAAAAGATTTTTTATACTAAATTTTAATATACTAATAAACTAATTCTAATTCAAAATACGTAATAGTCAATTTAGTAGTAGTCAAAAATACTTGTAAAATTTAAAAGAAAAGCGCAAAGTGCATATTTAGTGATTATTTTTATACATAACTGCCCATTTCTTTCGCCTTACGTTCATATTCCCATAAAATTATGAAACATAATTAGTAAAAAGTCAACCAATCTAAAAGGTCACATGAAACATGTAGTTTATAAAATAAAGATCAGTTATTTTATGAACAATATATGTGAAGATGTACTGCACATCAGACCAGATTATATATTACACTATACCGGAAGATCCAGCAGTAAACTACGCCAGTTGATGGGACGGCTATTCTGTTATCATGTTATTGTTTATGCTGTTTGTATTGATAGAAGATATTGGGTTCTGGGGACAATACATTCTCAAACATGTTTTGATTGAATAATACAAGACCAGTTGTTTATATTTAAAGTAACAAGTCATAAAAATAATTAAATACATAAGTATGCCCTCTGCACTTTTATTTCCTGAAAAACTACCTCTAGAATTCGAATATTCAAAATATTGTGGGATATGGTATATTGATATATAGGAATGTATATGGTATATTGATATATGTATGTATAGGAATGTCACTCACATGGTGACCAATAATGAGATCTTTAAAATAATTTGCCTAGTTGTAGAAAACGTGACTATATTGATAACATTTATATATGTTCATAGTATTGACGTATTATATTATTATAATTATAAATCAGTTTATCTTGTTTTTAATGATCCTCTATACATCGTTGATTGACGTGTTAATTTTAAATTTTATGACGAAATAATAATTTTAAAAATTATTTTATTAAATCCAGCATTTGAATAGTAATCTAATTAATCTATTTATCAATTCCATTTCCGTACGGAAATAAAGGAAGTTTATTTAGGTCCCAACATTGTAAAGAGCTTTTACACTGTTATTATTTTGTACACCATATTTATGAGTTTATTTCCAAATAAATAGAAATTTAACTTAAAAAGGTAAAAGTTTTTGTAGCAGTCCATTTCCCAGTGTCATGTTTTGCATAGAAATTGCTCTCTAAATAGTCTAAAACTGTTAACTGTACAAACTTCTTTACTGAGATCAGTTCCCGAGTAGGTCGTTAACATAACTATCACTGTGCCTTACAATCTCATAATCTTAATTTAATTTAATATATAAAAAGCTGTAATGTATAAAAGTTGTCTTCCCTTTTGCAAATGTTTTCGTGAAACATATAAACAATGTAAGGATATGATGAAAATCGAGTTTTCTGACTTAATAAATGTAACGTGTATGAAGTTGTTATAGATTAGCATATACCTATACGACAAAAGATTCTGAAACTTTCAACTTTAGAGTCTATAGTAAATTTAAAAAATTCTTCCGGATAGCACGATGGAGGCCCTCCTAATTAATGAACCAAAAATATGTATTATATATAAAAATACTGGTAATCCTTCAACATCACAGCTTCTAAAAATCGTTGGAGGCATGTTTATAGGAATATAAATATAATAGTCTTCAATCAAATCAAATCAAATCAAATTCTTTATTGTTCATTGACATGAGACATGCATGGAACATGGGTCAGGTATTATAGAACCGATTAATACTACACAGAAGAATACAACATTACACATTTAAATAACAGTTTAAAAAAGTTTAAAATATAAAATAGTACAACTTAAACTACTAACAATCTAATCTATATCGTCCACTAGGCTGGAGCACCGCTCACCAGATCGTTAATGGAGTTAGAATGCCTGTCTGGATTAGGTATTTTTTAAGTTGTTTTTAAAAGAGGTCTCAGTCTCGCACGCTGTGATACTAGAAGGCAAAGCATTAAAGATTTTAGGGCCCATATATGACATTGATTTTTTTAAATGTGTTGTTATGGTGTTGCGGAATGATTAGAGCATCTCTGTTTCTTGTAGAATACACGTGGTTAAATGATGGGAAAGATTGAAGGTTCTTTAATGTAAATGTGGCAACCGAATATATAAAGTGATGGCAATGTCATTAGGCCTTCCCTAGGGAAAACCTCCCGACAGCTCTCATGATGACCCAGACCACACATCAGTCGAACAGCCTTCTTCTGCAGTTTAAAAACCCTACTGATCAACCTACCTGAAGCCGTCCCCCCAGAAAATCAATCCATATGTTAAAATGGGCACAAAGTAACCAAAGTACACCAGCCTAACGGTATCTCTAGACAGAAAACTTGTTAGGTACCTTAAAAGAGTAAATGCTGGCACCAAGTCTTTGACAGACATGACTGATGTGATTTGACCAATCAAATCTGGAATCAATGTGGAGTCCCAGGAAGCAGACCGTTGAAGAATGCTCGATAGGTATATTGTCAAGGAGAGTAACTAACGCACTCTCATTCTTGTGGGGGTCTAAAGTGGACTATTGAGGTTTTTTTTCAGGATTGAGAAATAAATAGTTAGCAGAAAACCAAGAAACTAAGACTCTTGAGTGAAAAAGCCAGCTCGGTGGAAAAAGAATGAGCTGTGTCAGGCTGAATAAGTACACTGGGTGTCCGTCCGCATATTGCACCAAGTGGGCCCCTCACAGATGAGTTAAGGTCATTCACGTATATATTAAATAAAAGAGGGCCAAGAATTGAGCCTTGCGGCACACCAACCTTGACCGGTAAGAGAGCAGACCTACCCCTACCCCCTTTGTTGGTGATCTCAACAAACTGAGAGCGACCAGAAAGATAGGAACGAAACCACTCTAGAGGGATGCCTCTAACACCGCACATTCCATCTTGTCCAGGAGACGTTGGTGGTTGACGGTGTCAAAGGCACGGGAAAGATCACAAAAATGCCCGCAGTCTCACTGCCAGAGTCAACAGAAGAGAAGGCGGTATTAAGGAAATCATTTATCGCGTGAGTGGTTGATTTATCTTTAAGAAACCCGAATTGTGAAGGAGATAGTAAGGAATTTTTTCGTTAAGAAAATTAATCATTCTATTGTGAATTAATCGTTTACAGATATTTTGCCTCAACGTGGGAAGTATTGAGATGGGGCGATATTGGTTAACTGAGGTTCTATCTCCCTTCTTAAAGACAGGAATGACCTTGGCGGATTTTAACGCAGAAGGTAAGAGTCCTTGGTTAATAGAAATTATTAAACAGGGAAGTTAAGGGACACGAGAGTGAATCTGCAACCCTCCTGACAATGGATGGATTTATATCAAATACATCAGAAGAGGAGCTGGCCTTAAGACCCTTAGTCACACTCAACACTTCACTGTACGAGGCAGGAGCAAAAAAAATGCTCGATGAACATGGAGAGCTGGGCAACCCCGAATCAGTTGATGTTATTTTGCTCTGAAGGTCCAACTGATTACAAGCGTTAACGAAATGAAGAATTAAACCTTGCAGCTATCAAATTAGGTTCTGAGACCAACAAGCCATTATCAATCAAACCATTTATGCGTTTGTTACCTTTGCACTTCCCTGAATATTCAGCCACAATCTGCCAAACCGCTTTTCCTGTATTGTCACTATTCTCAATATGAGACCTAGCCACAAAGCTCTTCTCTGATTGGATAAGCTTTCGATACTCGGATTTTCTTTTATTATACAACTTGCGATGGAAAGCCGATGGATAATCGCGCTGGAGCAAATATAGATCCTTCAACGCCTCCCTCCTCGCTCTGACGACCCCAACAGTGAGCCATTTAGGACGTACTCTACGTTCGGCCTTGCGAGTGACAAGAGAAAATGCTAAATTAAAGATATATACAAGAACATCCATAAAAAGAAGAAAAATTGGACCTCAATATCCTCCCTATCATCAGGGAAGACATGTTTGTTCCAGTTTAACCTGTTGCAAAAGACTAGAAAATCTATCAACGTTTATTGAGGAGAACTTTCTCGCTTTTACCATCTTCGGACTGCTACCAGTCGAACTAGAGGTGTCTGAGACGGAGAACAACTGGGCTTCGTGGTCCGATAAGGCTGTAGGGACTATTTCGGCTGAGACCTGATTGACCTCAATGTTAGTCAAGACGTTATCGATGCACGAGCCACCAGAAGAGCAAGGACGTGTCACTCCTCGAATAAGAATTTTCAGTGAAAAAAACTATTGAGACACATCTAATAGTTGAACAAATTTCTTGTCAGTTACTTCCCAAAAATGAATATTAAAATCTCCGCATATGATAACATTCCTGTTGCTTCTCATAATTATTCTGAGAGCCTCCTCCAGTCTCTCAATGAAAACGTCACAGTCGCCATCTGGAGATCTGTAAAGTGACAGTAATGTCAAATTCAGAACATGGACAACAACAACAGAGGACTCAAAGTGCTTCTCGTAGTTGAGGTGAGAGATAACCTGGCGGTCTGAGACGAGATGAGGGAATCTGTTACTGACAAGTGTACAAACACCACCTCTAGCGAGGTTAGGTCTACAGTAAATGTCAGCAACCCAGTACCCCTGTATATTCAAACTACTCGCTTGTCGGGGGTTAGCCAATGCTCTGTTAAACAAGCTATATCTACATCTTTACTTTGGAGAATGGCTTCAATGGGCCCAATTTTTGAGGCAACAGATTGTACATTTTGATGCAACAAGGTTATAGACTTCTTACTACAATTATTAGAAAAAGGTGTCTGATTCTATAAAAAAGAGGCTGGTGAGTGATGCTCGTCAGCTCGAGAGAACTTTGTATAATGAGACAACAGAGCATACAAATGCGTACACAACAATCTCTTACCAGATAAATTCAGGTGCTGACCGCTCCTTACGTAATGATTTTTCTCTAGAAGATGGTTGAAAATCAAAAACGGTACTCTAGATTGAGTTGCAAGAGAAAAAAATCGTGCCATTACAAGCTTTGATTTGACTTAACTTAGTTTTAGTGGCACCAAACAGCAACGGTATCTCAGTCAAAACAATTTTACACTTGAAGTTGTTAATTATATAAACAAGTTTTTCATTTACCACGTGAGCAGTGGTCAGAGCTAGTGTTATTGGTTCCACTCATTACAATCACAGTGTCCTGCGCTCCCCAAATCCTCACGCATCAAGACAAGAGACTCCAAAACATACTCCAATGGAGCTCCAGGGTGACATTGAACCATGACATTATGCTGAGGTAAAAATGGTTGTAACAACCATGCCAGGTGTCTTACATGGCTGTCGCCAACTACCACTTCTTTGCGTCTTGAATTTTTACTTTTAGGAGTATCTGTACAATTACTATAAGACATTTTGGTCAAGTTGTGAGTTTGCTGTGTTGGTACTTTGGTTTTTGACCTTTTGATTTTCGACATAATTTCTTTTCTTGCTTCGTGTTTTTTAGTATGCAAAGCGAGGGGGGGGGAGCGGGGAGATGCGGGACACTCCTGTCCCTGCCGGTGGCACACCTGTATGACTAAGTGCGCATGCGCCAACTTCAACCCACGGGCGAACGGGATCCCTCAGGCAGCGTTATCAATGTCTATTTATAGAAACTTGACTGACTAAGAGTTATTTAGGCAGAAAAACTCACTTGAGTGTAGCACTGAGGATGCTTTCCCGAAATGATGAACACTGATATTATAGCGTCGCGAACTTTAAATTGGTGTTCACGTATTATAACTGTCACAAAATGATATATATTTTTACGGAACAAATTATTGTACAGTTGACTGTTTATTGTCAGGACTACCAACCTCAATTTAATAAAGATATCGGGTTCATTATAGGTTTTAAGCGTTCTATAATAATTTAGATATCTTTTATTTATTTATTTATTTATTTATTTCCAACGGACATACTCCATTTTTACATTCAAGATCCATAATTCAAGATCAATAATTACAACTTAACCTAAACCAAAAAATTACCTCAACAAAAACATGTGAATGACTGAAAGGAAATATTACATAATACTCTAATGCAAGGCATGATATATGCTAGAATAAAAACGTATTTAAATGTTTTTAAAAACTATAACAATACCATAATGAAAGAACGCAACAATAAATAAACTATAACAATAGAAATAACATAATAACAGAAATAACTTAATAACAGTAACAACAGAAAAAAACATAATAAACTATAAAATAATATAACAGGGATATTCGTAACAGTGTTTCAAAACAGCAGACAGTTTTCTATTGATTTCAACACATTTAATCATCTCAATTTTAGTTATACGTTATTTGCATTAATTAACATGCAAAATAATGTGTTGGTTTAGAATTGGTCATATATTTATAATTCAGTATTTATAAACATTTTATGTAAAATAATAATTACCTAGAATACCTCCAATGTTGCATGTCAGACATAAATGTTACCTTTACATTTTATTAGAGCTATAATCCAAAATATATGTATTAGATTGACGATTTAATAATTGAAATCAGCTATTATTAAGTTTATCTGTTTTTACAATTTCCGATGTAGTTATTACTCTTTCTAAAACTGGAATGTTTGTACCGAAGTAATACTTCTGTGCTATTAGCTAATAGATTTGGTGGAAAAAGTTCTTTTGTGTTATAAAATGTGGGAAATGTGGGGAATATATATATATATATATATATATATATATATTGAGTCCAATCTACAACATTTCAAAGATTATCTATCTCTATCAACCAAAAGTAAAGTAGCGGATTTAATAATACGTAATGAATTGGATACCTCCTGATAAACTGATAATGACAAGAATATCTCAAAGAAAATAAATTTAAGAGTAAACAAGAGGAACAGAACAATAATGTCTTCTATCAGTAACTTCTTCTCCACTTCCAAGGCGACCTGCTTTGCATGGAAATGGCGTCGTTAGAAGTGCAAAATGTGATCCTTTAGCCTTCTTTATCATTGAGGAAGTCATTACTTGCTTTGTTAAGTACACTTATCTTTACGTTCTGATTGTAAGTTGAAAGGTAAATTCGAGACCCATTTTCAATTTATTTTTTATGTATTTGTGATTCAATAACACATATTTTTGCTTTAAGTTACGGTTTGTATGTGTTTCGATTAATCTGGTAAGTCCATTGACAACATCTGAATATCCAAAGGTTCATCTTTCAAACCTACTGTATATTTTATAATGGAAGACATTGCTGCATATTTTACCGAGTAAATATTTATGGGTATATTATAGCGATGTCCTTGTAATTTTCATGTTAAATGATAAAGAGCTCTAATTATTTTCCTTTATATTTTTATAAAATTTTGCACAAACCAGTAGTGACATATTTCCATGAAATGGGGTTTGTTTATTGTCATTATTAACTAGCTGCTACTTACCATATCATTTACGTTTCATTTATTAAATATATTGTTATGGAAATCGTAATATTTTCCTATTACGAGTATAATGTTGTTTAATTAATTTAGAATAGATTAATTTACCGTAAAAATGATTAAAATTTTTAACTGTATAAAAAAAAATTAAACTGTAAGGAAACAATCCTGTTCCCTTTCCAAAAGGTAATATATCAATTTTATGTTTAATTTTCAATAAGACATTTTTAATTTGAATCATATAGGTTTGGAGGTAGTATATTCAAACTATCCGGGATCATAGATATCTAATTCCTCGCTGATTTCGTTGAAATGCATTTGCAACATCTAAACGAGTTGAGATAAGTATCTGAATGTAGAATAATAATTAGGGATATAATATTAATATAAAATTATTAATCTATTAGATTATTTTGTACACGTCATAGCTATTCAGGATCATAAGATTATTTGGGTGGTTTATGTTTAATTAATCCTTTAAAATATGCCAAGCAATTTTTGGCTACTTCATGTTTTTAAGAAAACATGTATTATAAAGTGATCTTTTATACAAAAATACACAGGGTAATGGTAATAACGTAGACCATTATTCCACAAGAGTTTCATTTCATTTGAATATACTATCTTGGATATATTATTATGGTTCTAAATTAGCATGAACACATTTTAGACTATGTCTACTTTAATTTTCATCTTGATGTACAGAAAATAGCCCCGCTACATCATATCAAAGAGCAAATTACAAAATTTGTAATGCATGCAGCTCTTAAACGAATATATACATAAAAATACTAAAAAATTAAAAGTTTAAAGATCGCATTTAAATCGAAATTGATCACAAAATACGGAGTTTTCCATTATAAAAATGTAGTTGGACGCCATATTGGAAAATAATTTTAAGTGGAACACTTTGTGATCGAAGGAAACGTGCAAGAAAGGTTCATAGATTTTACACATACATAACTTATGTTAAAATTAAAAGGAGTTTAGTGAAATATTAAAATATTACCGAAATAAATCTTAATTTTGAAAGAAGTCCAAAGATTCGTAAACTAATTAATTGTAAACAGTAACGATAATTTTTATTAACAATTATTCAAAGCAGTATAATGCATTTGAACAGAATACTATATCAGCTTTATCAACATATAAATAAAACTTTTATGTTATTGAAGGTATTAATAAAATCTTAAATTTTAGTCTATTAAGCAACATATTATTTAGTATAAAAATGAAAACTTTAACTGCCATTTTAATAACTTTTCTTTTAAAAGAAGCCATAACATACGACATGTTTACTAATAAAACTCATCAGAGTCCTAGGCTATTTTACAATGTTGAAATAAGTAATTTGATAGTACTTCTGAATAGAATCTGTATGCACACCTTGCTGAGTGACGGTCCCAGATGGGCACTACAGTCGAATGTGAAAGGTATTCCCTTCAGTGCTTTGGTTATTGCAGTTTTGCTTCGTCTGTAATGACAGAACGCTCTCCTAAATCAATATGGGAAACAGGAATCATATTACATAACAATTTTGCTTTATTCTGATAAATTGCTTCACGGATGCTGAGAGATTACCAACCAGTATTCCAGTGGGAAGTTACGAGTAACTAAGTTCGGGGTTAGCTAAAGTCAGAAATTAAGTTTCATTCCGAGTTAAGTTGTACAGCATGGACATAATCTAACCAGAAGTTAAAAGCCCTGAAATATATTGGTGACAGTTTCGTAGCTAAAGGCTACAGTTTCTTGGTGACTTTAGTACATTTCGTAGCTAAAATATGCGAGATAAAATGGAAACGTAACAATTTGAAATAGAATCTTTTCAATTTTATTTACAAGAATATAATTATACTTGGTCATCCAATTTTCACTACTACCAACATGATAAAAAAAAAAAAAAATGTTTGAAAATCGGATAGAAATTAATGTTTGCTTAAGTGTTTTATGGATGACAAGAATTACAAAATTTTTTTGACTTTTAATGTGGGACGTAAGTGTTCTGACTACAGAATTTACACTTTATAATAACTTACTTTGATCATAATCGACGTTTAAATAAAAGTTTATTATTAAAGTTTTAGTTGATACTTTATCGTACATTCTGGTTACCCAAAAAACCCTGATATGAATCAACATTACGATTTTTAATGCTCTAAGTTCTAGTCTGTATCTACCCGATAAGGGGTAAACGTTATCAAATGAAAACTTATAAGGCCTTGTATCTTGTAATATTCCATCCATTTGTAAAAGCTTAAATATTATGGAGTGAGAAATTAAAAAAATTAAGATAAAAAAAATCTAATACTTTGATACATCCATAGGGTGTATACTGTTAGTTAATACAAAAATCATGATATAGTTAAGTTCAATAGGAAATTAGATATTATAAAGTATATTATCCTAATCTCAATTTGACGTATACCGTATCAAAGCAAGCTTGATCCTATCATGTTAGTTTATACAAATATAAGTATATGGTTCAGTTTAATCAGTTCAACATAGAGCTAGATATTAGAATGTATATTACTCTCAATCTCAGTATAAGTCACACACCGGCACAGAACGGGCGTCGTGCTATCCTATAAATATATACAAATATCATTACGTAGCGCTAGCAAATCGTTTTGTTACATATTACACAACACACTTTTTTGATTAAACAAAGTTATGTTGTAGAAGTGTAGCATTTTCCACATAGGAAATAAATTAATATGGGAGAAAATATATACGAATATATTTTAGAATATAAGGAGATTTGTCAAAAAATTTGTAAAAATCTTAAGAAAGAGTATATGAATGTAGGAATAGACATTGAGACAGCGGTTAACTTGGAAGTAGACTTTAATAACGGGGTGCAATTGGGGTTGTACAGTTGACAATTAATTTATCTAGCTCTGTGATTGGATAGTCGGGGGCCAGTAAAGGACATCGGTGAAGAGTTATGTTTTGTTAGGGAAAGATTTAGTTTATATATAGCATTATTTATAGCATAGTTTATAGGATTTTGGCTTTCCGGTTATCATAATTTTTGATACAAGTTTTAGGTACCGTACGTAAAAATGTTATAGCTGAATTAAGATTCTTAAATAAAAAATTTGTTATAAGCTAATATTAGCTCTCTTTTTCTGAGATTATTGTATTATTTTGATCCGAAATGTATCTAAGAAGATTGGGAGATCACTAAATAATTAAAGCAAGTTTGCAAGAGAGTACAAGTTGTAAGAATTTTATTAGTAAAGTTTTCAAGTCTATTCAATATATATCAAGTTTTGGTACATGTCGTTGGGTGAGGTATAGTTTAATTACAGTTTTTACTTTGAATCTGTACCAACAGCAACAGAAAGTGACTGACACACGTGGTGCGAAGACATATTCAGTGAGGTTTTAGTTCCGTTTTATTTAGCTTCGCTTATAATAGAGCAAAGAATATTTTACAAAAACTTTTAAAGTAGCTCTACTGTATATCTATACCTATAACCTAAAAATTTGAAATAAAAGCACAGATAAACTATTCACAAATTTATGTAAAGAGATATTTTGGGCTTTATGGATCCCTCTACAAGCACTCTATCTATATGAAAATTGTATTAGAAGCATAAATAATAATTTTTGCATCACGATAATGTACGGCGTTCCTAGATCATGTGTAAGTCCTCTAAGCAAATTTTTAGATTTAATACGTATAAAAAAGATGAAAAATGGTCAAGCCTATTACTTTTATATGGACTATGTGATTAAAGTCTTATGATGTGTAATATTTATTGTTTCAGATTATAATAATGTACTATTTAATCACATGTGCTGTGATAATTAATCCAAAAAGAATGTGATAATTTCATGTATTCGAAAGAAAAAAATAGAACATATTAAATGAGGCACAGTTATATGTTACGTATTACACAATACACTCTTTTGGTTACACAAAGATATGTTGTAGAAGTGTAGCATTTGGTATATAGGCAAATTAAAGTTTAATTAATAAATTAATATTGGAGAAAATATATACGAGTATATTTTAGAAAGTAAGTAGATTTGTCAAAACATGAGTAAAACTATTGAATCTGTACCAACAGCAACAGGAAGTGACACACGTGGTGCGAAGATATTTTCAGTGAGGTTTTAGTTCCGTTTTATTTAGCTTCGCTTATAATAGAGAAAAGAACATTTTACAAACATTTTTAAAGAAACTCTACAAAGTATTCTACTGTATATATATATACTTATAACCTAACATTTGACTTAAAAGCACAGATAAACTATTTACAAAATTATGTAAAGAGATATTTTGGGCTTTACGGATCCCTCTACAAGCACTCTGTCTATATGAAAATTGTATTAGAAGCATAAATAATAATTTTCGTATCACGATAATGTACAGCGTTCCTAGATCATGAGTAAGTCCCCTAAACAAATTTTTAGATTTAATACGTATAAAAAAGATGAAAAATGGTCAAGCTGATTACTTTTATATGGACTATGTGATTACAGTCTTATAATGTGTAGTATTTCTTGTTTCAGATTATAATAATGTACTATTTAATCACATTTGCTGTGATAATTCATCCGCAATTTGCATGTATTGAAAAGAAAAAAATATAACATATTAAATGAGGCACAGTTGCATAGAAAGAAAACAATACGAAATTTATGAGTCTTTAAATTGCTTAAACTAATTTTCAATTATATTGGTATTTTGGAATTCAGTATCTGAAATATATCGAAACAAAGTCTCTTTCTAGGAAATGGTTGGCGTAGATTTCAAATATTAGGTCGTGTTCCGCAGTAAAGTTAGTGAAGTTTATTAACAATATCATAACTATTTAACTATTTACATATCATAAATGAATGCATAAATACGACAGTTGAATTTGCTCTGCAAATAGAACGGTTCACGTGCTAGAATTGTGCATATAAAGTGCAATTTGTAAGTCTAAAATGCGAACATTTGCCGGCAATTGTCATGTAAGAAATCCAATTCAAATGTGTGAACACAATACATGCATACAAATGTAAATGAGATAACTATTAGTTAATTTGTTAATTTTGATGAGTTAGTATTTTCCTAGTTTTTAGACGATAAATTCATCAATAAGATTTAACATTCTTACCCACTTTATTGGTTCCAATATAAATGGATATATCAGCTTATACAGCAGGTCGGAATTGGAGTACATTTCCAAATGTTTACTATCATGCGTGAAGTATACTGCAAATTAATCCTAAAAATAGTCTTTGGTGTGATATATGTCAGACAGAATGGATTCCACATTTAAGAAATGGAATTCAATTGACTCGTAATACTATTCAATTTGAAATAAAAACTAAATTTCTTGACACATTTGATTTTAATTGATAAAAAAATAAAAAATGAAAATCATACGGAAAATACATTAATTTCATTACTACGGTAGATATGTAACAAAATAATATATTGAGAAATAATAACTCGCACACAGGAAGCATAAGCTTTTCTTGCATGTAGAACTATTCCTACACCAACTTGTCTATTTTAGATTCATAGTAGTAAAAGGTAAATCTCAAAATGTCTATTGGAATGCATACTGTGTACCACTATCTGTATTTGAATTTTCACATATTCTTCTCTGAAAAAACTAATAATTATTGTGGGGAATAAACAGTCATTCTTTAATTCATCTATATATTCTGTGTACTGTCATCCTGAAATATTGTGGGTTGCATCACGCTAAGTGTATGTAACTCATACAATGAAATATATATATATATATATATACATTTCGAAAATATATATTTCTGGATTTACGAATGAAAATTTAATTAGTTTTGGAGCTTATTAATTTAGCGAATTCAATTATATTTGTACATTGTATAAAGTTTTGTATATACACGATTATTATGTACTTGTAAATTCCTCTGACTGTAAATAATTAAATTAATGATATAAAGATTAAACATTTGATTTATACAATTAATGAATATGTATAGGTTTTTATGAACAATATAAATATATCTAATAAGTATGATTTACAAATTTAATGTGTTAGTTTTACTTTATACATAATTTCTCAGTGTTTGTCTTTTTCAATAGGGGTTAAAGAGTTCTAGCCTTAAATTCTGAGGACATGTCTGCCTGTTTGTGGTTCAGCTTGTGAAAGAAAATTTATGTTATGAATTCGCTTCAGAAGATTATAAGACACTTAGTTACATTCACAATTCATACGGAATCACAGAAAGATAGGAGGAAAAGGAAGGTATTGCTTGCTTAGCGAGTAAACATGTTTCTTTGCACGAGTGATGTTTCTTCAATTTATATGTTATTATACATGAAATATTTTCTTCTATGGACTTAGTAGGCTACAGAAAGTCTAAATCCGAATACTTGGTATTCATTAATATTACTGCGAAAGTAATCGCAAGACAATGTGATAGAAAAAGATTTTTAAGGTTGTAAGTGTTGTAAGACTGTGTAAATTTATATTAAAAAAATGATAAAGCAGCGATCAATCTAGACAATATATGTCACTGTAAAGGTAACAAAGAGTTTTATGTACCAATTTGTTCATACAAGTATTAAACATAATTTATATAGAAAATTAAAGTAAAGAGGACATATATCGTTATTCAAGATTTTAAGTGTAATTTTTTAAACCTGTAGTTCCCTCAGTAGTCGGTAGATAAACGAGGTGTGTTGAACTGTCAGCCAGCAGCCAGGCGTGATCATACAAGCCGCCTACAGACATCTACTCCAGTGTATCTCGATTGCTGCAGGAATATAAAGGTAATCGGAGGGAAATTGCCTCTATCAAGGACTGTCTGAACGGCCTTGCGTATAAGGCAAGGCTGTAGGCTTTGTCAATTCTAGATTCTCTCTATTGGGTGTCGGTAACTGCTTCATCTTAGAACATTTAGCCTAATTACTGATTGATAAATTTAACAATATTAATGTAAAGACTTATTAATTGACTTTCTCGTCGCAATAGCACATAATAAATATGTAAAATAATAAATAATTCTTTCAGTGGTACAAAAACAACGACATTTATTAGGAACTAATTAAACAACACACGATATTTTTATTTGACATAAGTTAATAGGAAAAATGAAGAATATATAATCTTATTCCTAAAACTTAATAAGGTTATTTCTAGTAATTTTCCGATAATAGTGAATGTATAAGTAATTTTGCATTGTAACTCATATAAGCCTTTCCAAATAGCTTTCCAAATAATTACGGTTATTTAAATGACGGTATAAAGTTTCATTTCAAATAACTGTCATTTGTGTTAATGTGATATAAAATAATTTTTTTTATGCTACCGTAAATGTTTCGACACATTAATTTAGATTGATAGTGTAACAAAACATAGTCGATCGTATTATATAAGGTTTTGCACTCTGCGGTTAGACGGTGAGATGTTGATAATGACGTCATCATTAGTGATATTAATGGCTGAGTCTGCACATGCAGTCAATTTATTTTTCTGGTTTGTTAAACGAACCGGCACGTATAATGGGGAGGTGAGTAACACAGTTCAGCTCCTCGCCTGCATTTACATTAAATTTCTGCCCAGTAGAAATATATAAGCCTAATGATGAGAAATTGTAATTTTTAAGTTACGGACATCATTATTAAAGATCATAATAATATTTTAAAATTACTCTGGACACAGTTTCACCATATTAATTTTAATTTTTTTACACAACTGTAATTCTAGACAGGAAAAACAATTAAAAATAATTTGTTCACATAAAATACTTCTTTATTATTATTTTATCGCTCTAATGCGGACGAAATTCTAGTCTTTAATTAAAACAACTTCCAATGGACCGAAGTTTTCTATTTTTTAATAAATATATAGTTACTAGTAGTTTTACATCAAATTTCAATTCTCTAAGATTATCGAGCACAGTGTGTGGCAGACCAACCGTTCGCGATATATTTGTCAGTTTCAGTTTTCAGTGTATGTACGAGTAATATCAGTTCCAGATATTAAAAAAAACTGAAAAAGTGCTGAAGTGTGATAACTGTAACATATTTTTAGAAAGGATACTTTTTTGGTAACCGAGGATAAAAATTTGCATTTGCAAAAAATTTGTAACGAGATAATACTAAACAAAGACCGTGTAACCGCTAAACTTAGATATTTTGGACCATCATGCATACAACAATTGTATATAATAAATTACAACTTGTTTCATAATGATCATTGAATAAACACCTTGAAAATGAGGAATGGCGTGACCTACCTTTACATTTTAAAATCTTTCAAATGACTCCTACCTCCCCAAAATTGCTTTTTTTGGTTTTAAATATAGTTTTCCTTGGGGTAAAAATGGGGAGGTTTTTGTTAAAACGAAAAGGTCTGGCCCACCCTGTATAGATACACAGATATTGAAGTCTACTTTCGTCATCATGGAGGGAAAGTCTACTTTAAACTGTCAACCGGCTAACCTTCGTAGTGGCTAATTTTAATAATAAATCTGCAAAACCATAAAAATTAACAAAAGCTGTATGCAAACAACTGTACATGTATATACTTTTCATATTTGAAAAATATTTTAAAATCGGTGTTGTACCTAACAGATAAGAAAGTGAGTTAAGAGAAACTATCGAACTACCATATATTATATCCATGCTCCACCATCCTATTTGTCATTGGTAATCCCAGTAAACACAAAGGCCCTATATTTTTTAATCGTTTATTTTTCCATGAAGGATACACATAAAATGAAATAAAATATCCAAGATTTGTATGAAAGTAAAGATGCAACATAGTAACTGCATTACATGTGTTGATAAGTTACTGGCAAAAAGTCATATTATTAACCCTCACCATAAGCCCTGTTTAAAGATTTGTTTATTCTGTTTTTCGCACGAGATTTTTATAGGGCAAAAGTAACCAAAGTAAATTTTTGGAGTACATAAATTGTATACCAACAATCCCAATGAAACCGCAGTCGAATAGAGTTAGTACAGGTGACAAAATTGCAACACCAATCGGCAGTGCCAATCACACACACAGTCGGCAGTGTGTGGTGGGTGGCCAATCGGGGGGTTAGTTTTTGTTCGGCAGTTATCGTGACAATTGTCAAACAAAAATTAGACTGTGTCGTCAACAACTATAGGGAAGGCTTCACTATACGCTCAACGAATAAAATGCAATCAGATATCACTATTTTCACGATAAGAATAATGCGAGGTCATCGTCTTAAACCGAATGTCGATTTCAACACATTTGGAGAGCGAACGCCGAACACTTCTTGATCATACACCTTCTTTTGTGAGAAAACAACGTTTATCAGTAATTTACAAGACGGAAGTTTTCATTGACAAATGTTTTTGATTTATATAGGCTGAATCAACAACGCAAACTTTTAATAAGTAAAAAGTATTATATTTTTCTTTTTAGAATAAATTAGTGCAGAATAATAAGTATGGAATGGCTTAAATGGTGTTGATACTTTCAGAAGCAAAAAATGTAGAAATCATTGCTTATTTTACGTCTAAATTCGTTTTAACGTAAACAAGTAATTGGTTAAGAGTAATTCCGAAAACACACACACACACATATATGTATCTATTATGTGTGTGTGTGTTCTTTAAAATTTATAGAAGCTTATGTTCATTAGATTTTGAGTGATAGAATAACAAACATCAATTAACAAATCCCTTCAGATTTTAATTTTATAATATTAGTTTTTTAATACAATCGCATTTAAAGTCATATGTATATGCTTAAAATTTGGAATTAAATTATCAGTTAAAACGTAAATGTAAATAATTGTGAATTGTAACTACTTGTAAATATTGTTCGATAACGCTAAATACCATAATATGCTTTCTTCGAAATCTTTGAATGCCTGACAAAACAGCTTTAAATGGAGATATCAATTCCTTTTGGAACAAAATCATTTGTCAATTGAGAATTGCAGCAACAAAAATGTTTATTTTTACTCTATATTGATTTATTTAAATTATAGAAATACTCTTGAATATCAACTGTCAGCAACTGAAGCGTATGATTGAATATAGGAAACTTCCAAATGTGTTCAATCGTATGTAAATACAACCGCTGTGCGGCTTTCAAACGGAGGGTGGTCTATGGATTAAGAGATCTTCATACATGATTCTAAATTTAAAATTTGTGTAATATATAAAATCTATTAAATTAGATTAATTTTACTCTTCAAATCTACATGGTACGAACTCTACGGTTTACCGTTTTATTGAGTAAAAAAGCATATTTGTTTCTAATATAAATCGATACTGCTATAATTATTACTGATAATACCCAGAGTTTCTGTATTTTTAACACAATTATTTTGTATTTACTTTTATTTCGTGATTCATGAATACTATGTTATTTGTACCGATGAAATAGATGAAATAAACATACGCACTGTTGTTTGACTGATTACATAAAAGCATGGTTTTGAATGTTTAAGAGATTCTGTTTCATTAAGCCACACAATGCAGATGAGAATCATTGAATATGAAAAGAACTCACACAATGAGAGAATCCATAATGTATGAAGTGCCATCTGACGCCGTCCTTATTGGATTTTACGTTCACTTGACGCTATTCTTTTCACAAAATTGGGTATAAATTTTAGCACAAGTGGGAGATATTTTCAGTTACATTAAATGTTCATTTCCACGATTCTGTTTAACCGATTAGGCATTCACGTGTATGATTGCTTTAGTCCTACAGTTGCAACTACAAGTTCTCAATTAAAACTATTAAATTAAATTAGACAAAATAAAATATTGTCTTCAAACATTTTTAGAGTGATCTGGGAATGTACTTAGGAAGCCAAAACACAAAACTATAGAAAGCGATAAATTTCTACTGTTAGCTTAAAGTATAAATCACAAAGTTAGGTTACAGTATTCCTAGATAACTTTACATTTCCATTCATACAGTTACTGTAAAAGTACAATTGTCAAAACAAAAAGAAGACTACTACATATTTTACTACTATTGAAATCTATTTAAAGCTTATATGACGTCAACTGTATCTAACTTCAGCTGTAATTTAATTACTTTTATATATTTATGAAATAACACACATGTATTTAATTTTCGTGAAGATCGTAAAATATTCTGAATTTATATCTAAAAAAAGGAAATCCAATATTTTATAGTTTAAATTGGCAACTACTTTAATAAATTTTAAAACGTTTCAATATTTATAAATTTATTTATTTTGAAAATAAGGTTTTTTGTACACGTTGAATATTACACAATAACGAAAACCGTGTTGTGTTCATTAAAAACATCTTTTAGGTCTAAGATAATAGAAATTGTATAAACAAAACTCAGCTAAGATTATATTTATATATTACCTCGATACAAACATTTTTAACTGATCCAAAATGAATTTTCAAGTTTTCAGAAGTTAAATCACCACCACCTTTTTCTCACAGCTATAAATGGCTAGAACAAATATAATTCAAATGTTGAATAAATTAAATTGAAAAGTATTAGTACACTGACACACAAACTTGGAATATGCAAGAACTTTCGTGATATTTGATTGTTAAACAAATATAGGCCACATACACGTATTGTACGCTTCAGGAATATAAAGTAACGATAAATAGTTTGAAAGGATCATTGACGGGTATTTTGAATTACGCTAAGGCCGGAAGTGTTTGAATAGGTATGCATAATACGAGTCGCGAAGTGGGCGGCTCGGCGTTCACCTCGGTAAAACAAGGTTATTAAACGGGAAATGGGGGAATTATTTAGTGAGAGCCAACCTTTATCATTTATTTCCCTCTCATGGAGGAATTATGTTTTCGTGCCACTTTTAAGTTTATCGAGTACTTTGAAATTGTTGCTACATATCTGACTACATTTTATTATGCCTACGACCTTCTTTTGTTATGAATTGTAAATTCTTCTAGAATGTAGTAAAGAATTTGTTTGAATTTATAATACAAAGAAAAATCTCTATATAATAATTTTTAATCAAAGTATCCAGTATCCAGTTTAGGTGAAATTCCATATTGAGCGATAGTATATATAGTACACTGTCGTTGGTAAAGTGTTTTACAGTCAATGCCTTTGGTTGACGGAAATTATACAACAGTAAGGAAATCATATACATACATGCTTTTACCTTCAAAGTTCTGGGTTAAAGAATGCTTCTGATTTTCCGTTATAACAAGATTAAAAATAGTTAAAAATTTATATAAATAGTGCATGGTATAGTTCACAATATTCAGTATATATTTTAGTTAATATTGTAAATTATTTTTTATTTTATGAATAATGTATATTTTTGAAATTTAAACAGGAAATTTTGTAATCTGTCCAAACTTATATTTCCCTAAAGAGACAAAGGCTAGTATGGAGTAATGTAAATGTACAGAAGTGTGATGACTAATTAAATATAATTTATTTATTTAATATTGACATGAAGTGAACTTTTTATTATATAATAATGTTTTTAAAAGACCAAGATTGGGAAACTGACTTATAATACTACTTTAAAACTGAAATGCTTTTATAGAATTTTTATGTTACACTTACCATATAGTAGATTCACATCACCAAGCGATATTAAAATATTATATGCTGGTAATAATTGAAATGAAATAATTAACTTTGAAGTAAACAGACTTTTTAATAATAATAAAAAAACCATCAATAAAATGTATCAAAAGTATTTAAATTATTTAAAAAATCTTAGCAAATAAAATTCTATACACACGATGACTTTGAGGTCTAGAACAAAACAAATAGGACGAAGGTAACTGGCAAATCATTCCTTTATTCACTAACGTGCCGTGGAGTGATTCTCCTACGGTATTTATTTTATATTAATAATTTTTTCTTGCCAAGTACGAATTTCGTATATTTAGCACATCCTTTTGTTAACTTACATGCATGTTTGACCTCGTGTCCTAATTGTTTTGCCATATAATGAAGAGAACAGGTGCCAGTTATCCAAACGTAATTTTCAATTTTTGTTAACACATAAGCACCCAAATGTTTTCAATAAAGTGATATTTTTAATCTGTATGTTTTTTATTGTCGTTTAAGTACAATTAAATGAAAAACAGTAAGAATAACCTCTACCTTATTTAATGATCATCTCACTGAGTACGAAATTTATTTGAAAATTATACAATAAGAATAAAAA
Organism: Homalodisca vitripennis; assembly: GCF_021130785.1. NCBI lineage: Eukaryota > Metazoa > Arthropoda > Insecta > Hemiptera > Cicadellidae > Homalodisca > Homalodisca vitripennis. The sequence goes on along the minus strand of NC_060209.1, from coordinate 52,482,085 downwards.
ATTATAATAGCGTATTATAACAATAATAAGTTTTTGGACATTTACAATAAATATATGTAACAAAAATAGACCACTATGTTTCAACGATTGGAACTACCTTCTTTTTCAGTTGTCAAAAATCTTAATTTAGAAGGTTAACCGTGTGAAAAACTTACAAAAAAGTAAGACTGAACTTCACACACTAAGCTAAATTTAACATCGTAATATATTAAACTTCAAAACTCAAGCACGGGTACTCAAAGAAAGAAATCCAGAGTAATGAGAATGAAACCAAGCGATGTTACTGCACAGAACCATGAGCACTAACTAATACACGTTGCAAGCACTAAGGAAGGTGGAAGACTGGGGAGGAAATTAACGTCGACATTTCTCATAATATCGTGGCGCTTTATCTGAAACAAAGGCAGCGGGAAGGTCGAGAAGGAATGTAAAGTACAGCCGCCTCCGGCCCTATGTTTTGGTTCTCAATCTCGGTAACAATGACTTTTTGTTTATAAAAATGTGTTAGCTTACCTAGTAAAGGGTTTAAATATTAGTAATCAAGGTGGTCTACTACTATCTTCAACTTCCTTTGAAGGTTGACTTGGTGGTTGATCTGCTCATTGTATGTAAAACAATTCAATATCGCTTGAGAAAATCTCGTCGCGGACTATTATTTAGGCTTCATCCCACTTACTTAATGTGATGAATATTAATAATTTAAATTATTATGTAGAGGATTTCTGTACATATTACAGTCGAAGGATCCGAGTTTTTTTATAGTTGTTAGACTTTTTTTACTTGACCACTGTTTTGTAGAGTTTATTTAGCAAGATGCAGGATATTTATTTTGAGTTATTTATTAAACATTTCTCCTCTTATTAGCTTTGGCCTTATTGGAATCTGGTCTTGTTCCGCAGTCCATCAGCGATTATAAACTGCGAGATAAATTCTGAAGTTGTAGCTACGTAACGTGTAATCTAAATATTACGTTTGTATTTCATAATACAAATTAATATTCATGTTCAAACGTAATTCCGGCTAACTTATTTTTAAGAATATTAATTATTTGTTTGATAAATACACGTAACTAAATTATTGCATAATAAATAGTTCCATATAACCTAGTACCAGTAGGTGAATAAATCGCAATTACCTGAAAACAAACTTTTCTAACAGTTTTTGTTTTGTAATCTTTTTGTACGTTTTGGTAATTACCACTTATTTGAAGTCAGTTATGAATGTGATTTTATTAGCAGTAATATTTTATTTGCTTGTTTTCACTAATAACGTCGTTGTTGACTGAGCACGAAAAAATCGTGAAAATATATATTACAATGGTTAAAAATAAAAAAATTTGGTAATTGAAAATATCACCCTTTACAAGTACACAAACATGAGGTATTTAAAACCGAATGAGTATTGCAAAACCAGATGAAATACTAGATGAATAAGTTTTACATTAATTGCGGGTTTAATAACGTTTACTTTTAGAATAAAACTGTATTTGATTTTAATAGAGAGCTGACACTCACGTTTATTCTAGTAAGAGCTAGATATCAACAGAGATGGAATGTTTTAATGTAGCTGCACGGTGAGTAGCTTCGTCTGTATCGGTGGTTTTACAACAGGGAAACGCCAACAAAACCGTATTTCATTCTTGTACATTTGTAAAATTAATACTCATGGTAGAAACTGTTCTAAGTAACACGCTCCAAACTTGAATGTACAGTGGATGATTATGTTGTGTCAAGTGACTCTCTCAATATTAATTAAATCCTCAGTCAACCCATTGAAGTTAAGTTTCCCTAATTGATGTAAGCGAAGCACGTGCTCCCCTCTTGAGTGTGTCGCCTCAATAATGAGGCAGTCTCCAGCACACTTGTCGCTCGTGACGGGATAACAACACAGGGAATACTCAATGAACATTGGAAGTATTAGATGATTATGTTCGGTTCCTGTGATTTCGCCAAAAATTTTGATATATTGGCAAAAGAATTTTAATATATTAATAATTTTTAAAGGGGGTTAAATTAATATTTTTGCAAGTTTCAACTAGTTATTGCTAGCTTCTATGACATGTAGTTTTTTATCATTCGTTACGTTATATTGCTTATGAATGCAACTTTTTTAATGCAGTTTAATACTCAAGATTTAATAATTGGGTTTTTGGTTTTAGCCGTAAAAAACAAAGGAAATATCCGTAAACTTGTGGCTGAAAAATAATGAGACTGATTAAAAAAAAACTATTTAAATTTAGTTTTACCCAATGATTTTATTACTTTCAAACTAGTTTCTCTGTGCAGCTATACAACGGTGCAGGCGTTGTTCCTTCTCTCCACAGCAGTGCTGGAAGGCTTCAACTGGTATCGCCTTTAGTTCCTCGTTTACGCTTTGCTGGGTGTTTTCAGTAGTACCAAGATGACGCCTTTTCAAGAAATTTTTTAGGAATCAGAAAGAAGTCACAGGGACTGACAGCAGGTGAATAAGGGGAATCACAGGAATACATTTACTGTATTGCTAAAACCTGTTTGATAGAGATTGCCGTGTGACAGGGGGCATTGCCATGCTGGAGCATCCAACGGTCTGAAATTTCCGATCTGACGCAAAGTACCCGTTTCCTAAGACGGTCAAGGACTTCTTTATAAAAGACTTGGTGAACAGGTTGTCTTGGAGGCAAAAGTTCTCTGTGAACGATCCCTGCTACCCAAAAAGACAAATAAGCATGGTCTTGATTTTTGTTTGCTCTTACGACCTTTCTTGGCCGAGGAGATTGTGGAGTATACCACTCTTTACTGTGTCGTATTTTACGGGTTCATACTCACAAACTCATGATTCGTCACCAGAGTATGGATCATTTTTAGTACTGTCAAGAAGATCAAGATACACATTCTTAAAATTGGTTTTTTTACACTATCAAATTTTTTGGTACAGTATTAGCAGACACCTTTTCCAAATCATGAGTCAGAATTTGAAAAGTGAAACGATTCAAACTGAACTCTGTACTCATTATACTTAAGACGTAAATCGACGATCTGAACTCATTAGTTTCATGTTCTCTTAAGTTTTCCATGTTCAATACATTCCAGAACGAGCTTCAACTGCAACTCATTCTCGTCTCTCTAAAAATATCTTACGCCACCGAAAGCTTGTGCTCCTGATAATAAGTGTTCCCCATAAGCACTTTGCAGCTTTGCAAGAGTCAAAGTCGTAGATTCGCCCAGCCTAATACAAAATTTAGTGCCACACCTTTGATCTAAACTATGCTGTTAAATTTTCAAAATAAACCACTCTAGAAACACTTATTAAGTTCTAACGAGCCACTGGACAATATCGAAATTTCTACTAGGTCTTTGGGGGAGATCAAAGTACCAGTTGTAATAAGGTAAAAGGTTGCATTTTTTCCAAATCAATCTGAATGATTAAAGTCTCAATAATTGTTTGCGTTGCAACATAGTATTAGGACAGGGTTTCGGAGGCATGACAAGCTAATATTATTAGAAAAATTTACGGTGCAAAATAATTTAATTGCTGACAGAACGAACTGATTGAACATAAATAAAATCTTTAAATAAAAAGGTAAATTGTTCCTGATTAATCGTGGTATAATGACAAATAAAGATGTAATATTAATCTTCTTGGAACCAGTTTTCCAAGTCAAATTCATATATACGTTTTTTGCACTACTTTTATTAACACGTGCAGTAGTTGTCTAATACATAGATAGAAATTTGTCTTGGAGATGTCGTTAACGATCGAAAACCTTTTTCGTGCTAATATCAGCTGAAATAATTTCAATACTACTCGAGGGCTTCCAAAGGCATAGTACGACTTTGGCAAAGAGCATAAATCTGTGTCTTTCAAACGTACGACGTCTTTGTGGCTGACTATATAGTGGCTTCTTCTAGCGCATCGAGCCTAGCTGTTATTACTGCCACTAGGTTTCGACAGTAGTAAGGAAATTTTCACATTTATTATTTTTAAATTTTTCAATTAAAATGCTATGCATAATATAACAAAACTGGATATGTGCCAATCGGCCTTTCAAAATAATAAATTATTATATTAGAAAAAATCCAACATATATATTATACTTTATAAATTAATATCATACCTTTAGTTATGTTTCTTAAATATAATATTTCCAAAAGGTAGAAATGTATAAAACGTGTATTTTTCCAAACTTTACTATAAGATGTCTTATTGAATGTTTTTAGACTGTCGTTTACTTCTGTTTTCGTAGAGAGTTTCCAAAGAATATAGTTTAAAAACAGATTACATTTTGTATTAATTTTAAATAGTTTTTTACTTTTATTATAGTGCTCAGGTGTATTTCATTTCAATTTTAAATTATATTCTGCACAATATTAATAATAACCCTATTTACATACACATAAAATACACATATTACTATCCAATATTAGTCATTTCTATCTGCAATTATTTAATAATGTAATCTCCCCTTGATCCTTTTTAATTTGTGTTTTTAAATAAAAATAAATGGATGAATATTTCCATTGAGTTACATTCGTGGAATAAAGCTAGAAAATGTGCTGTAAATTGATGTAATTTAATAAAATATGGACATTTTCCTCACCATTTATTTTATCACGTGATAATAAATACATCTGTTTGTTGAATAAACTTGATTAAAAATTTTAAAAATTACAATAAAAACGTAACATAGTATAAAATAGTGGTTAAATCTTGTGTTATATTTTTGGTATTAGATATCGATTCTTAAAAAAGTACTAAAATTACTGGTAATTTAATTACACGAGAATACAAATAATCGGTTTTCTGCTACATTTGAAAATGGGGCTCGTTAATTTTGCATAATGTTATTCGGTAGTTAAATATATTTGTATTTAAATATTATATACACATATATACATATAATGTATATGTATAAAGGGATATGTAGTAAGCGTATGTAACTAGAAAGTTTCATTTATATATAAATATTTCTTATAACAACAATGATCAAACATAAGAAACCGAAGGTTTTTAGTTAAATGTAATAAAGTAAAACAGCTTCAGCACACTTCTGGGTATAGTGATTATGACACAGCTATATACATACATATACATGTATCCGGATCCACAAATTTAAAAAAGTTTGATGCCCAATATCAACATTAGGATGGCAAAGTAGTGATTTTGGATAAAATATAATTGTTGTTAGTTATTGAAGAAGCCCCATTTGCAAACTTTGATATCGTTATGGAGAGATAAAGTTTCTTATAACTCCCAATATAGTTGAGGTTTATTAATTTACGTAGAGTTACTTAATTTTTGGATCAATTATTGAGTATAAATTAGCCTTATCGATGATTGAATCAGTAGTGGTTAATGAAAGGTACTTGGTTATAATAGGAGCTTTTCCTCCAATCGTTTCAGCCTGAATAAAAGCAATTAGTTTGCCATAAAATAGTATATTACAAACATTAGGTTTTTTAAAGTTAGTATAGATTACTCCTTATGCAATTTTTACAGTTCCAATTTTATTATATTGAGGTTTCAAGATCCCAAAACTGAAGTGAAAATCATAGAGTTACTCTGTAAAAACAAAATTCAATTGAAATATTGATGATTAATACTCACAGTTCATTTTAGTGGCTGAGTTGATAAAATACGATTATCCCGCCTTTAATTGATATAATATGCTAATTCTTTTGACTTTATTTTGTCTCTCCAGGCCTAGGTAAACCAGAAGGTCACTAGTGACAATATTAAATGTGATATTACTTGATATATGAATAGGGCCATCAGTAAAATCAGGTTGATACATTACTACTACTAACAATATACATGTTGAAAAGTGTAAGTGACTCATTTATATCTATACATTTGTTTAATGTAAGACTTTAACGTTTCAGCCTTAGCCTAAGTACAGGTGGAGTAATAATCTCAACAACAATTTAATACTTGTTCTGGAAAAAGTATGATTTTAATTTCATTTACTAATTCTAATGCCTCCTAATGATATTAATAATAAAAACAGCAGGAAAAGATTATAACTTTGTAGTTAGCTTATAAACGTTATAGAATATAATTGTTATAATGTGTGTTATAATTTATAACAGAAACCCATGACGCGACTTAATAAATGAACAACACAGCCATGTCCGTCATACATCGCTCATCGCTCATTTCCTAATATACGATATCATATATAAAATGACGTAATCTCACACATAAAATAATTTATTCAAATACGAATACATTAAAGCACAAGAATCTGTTTGGAGTAGTCAAATCTTATGATTTGTTATTGTAGTGCTGAAACTCAAACAATAAACATTATATTCCTCAAAGCTAAAATTCTAAATACAAGGGCTAATAATAAGTAGCAGTCAGTTAAAACTTACAAGATAGACTTTCTTTAATCAAGGAGAGACTAATCGCCATAACTTTATCAAAGGTTTGATTGAAGTCACACTGAGTGTCGGGAGATTACCATTTTTATTAGTGCCCACTTCCAAAGTTAGATGTAATAACGGCTCTGTAATTGAACTCAGCTTCCATCAATAAAAACTGCCATCTAAATCAAACAAGCAGCGAAAATTATCGCCCTAGTTCCATAATTGTGATTGTGTAATTAACGTTTTAAATTCCCATCTTCGTCACATTTTTGTGTCCTGGTTCTGCAATTGCATTTAGCACATTTATCTTTAAAATAGTTAATGGTAAATGCCATATTGAAGCTAAGAAACTCCATCTATCAATAAAGCCGGTTTGTATCTACTGTTATTTGTGCATGGTGAATTGGTCAGCTACGGATAAATCATGATGAGATCCGATTACCTTATGAGTTCTAAACCGCTATCTATGCTTGTTGAAAAGTACTAACAAGCTGATTAGCAAATGGAAATTTTAATGAGTTGATAACTATATGTTTTTGCACCAACAATGATATCTCTCGTTAAGTATTTCAGGCTTGTAAATTTGTAAACTATTGGATAGCGTATACGTTTTGCAATGTTTAATTCTATATTGCTTTTGGAAATTATTAAGAACTGTACACCATGGGCAAAGCAATTACTAATTCCAACTTTTGACTGGCTAGAATGAGGACTTTTGCTACTAAAATGATAAATTCATAATTCCACATTTCGACTGTGAAGTGAGGACTGTCTGAAATGGCCATTGTCCTTATGGATGTTAACAGAACGGTTTTCATAACAGATATATGATAATTATTTGGGATATATAATTTAGTAATGATGTGCTGAAAATGTTACTTAATTGTTCAATAAAGCCGTTTTAATTTGTATAATTCATTTAACCTGGATAAGTATTTTGCTAAAAAGTAAATTCTGAGAATAATTTCATAAGTCCTGTAATAGGATTAGGAGTGTAGTATTTTTTCGAAATGTTATAGTGTCATGACGTGCTAATAAGGTTACTTTTATGAGCAAAAGATCTGGGAGGTGTAACAATTGTTATATTTGAACATGTTTTGGATGGGTTAACAAAAATGTACATAAAAACACAAATACTCACTCAAATATTTTTAGTTCCGCCACGGCCGTCTTTATAAATTTGCTAGTATGCAGTCTGTTTGTCCCAAAAGCAAGGCTGTTCTTTGGTAAATCTGGCACTCGGATAAATACGAGTATGAAAAGACATTCAGAGAGAGTTTATTTGAAATGGTTGCAGTTTTTAAAATATTTAGAGGACATTTTTTGAAATATAAATAAATGAAATAAATACATAGAGACAATATAGCTTCTCATAACACCATAATTGATGTAACAAAGTAGGTTTTCCATTTTAAAATTACCTGGACCTCCAATACTTGATGTGATACCGCTGCGATGTTTAAATAAAGCGTTAATCGATAGAAGGGGTTAGGTTATCGACATCGTATCAGTTTAGTAAAGAACGAGCCAGACTATCAGCCCACGGTAAATACTCGGTACTTGATTTTTGTAGACTTGCAAGTATATCTGGATAAGCATTTTCCTTTTTTGACAGAGGAAGAGTGCTTAGTAGCATAAGGTGAACAGTCGGCATATGAAAAATAAGTGATAAAATAAGAGAAAGAAGCAGACAACGAGTCTAATACTAGAGTCTAAAATATAAAGCTAGAGATTAGTCAGTTTTAAAACTTATTATAAAATGTTCTCAGAAAAAGTTAAGTAATATTATTTTGGTTGTTTGACCAATTGGTTATAGGGATTAAAATATACGGTAAACGTAGAGAAAGTTTCACAGATTCAATGCTATAGCAACGGGACGGGTAAAATAACGTACTTGAAAACCGGTTCTAAGATTCCAAAGAACAATTGTGTCTTAAATATATTTTTTAGTTAATTATTAAAAATATTAGAAGCCCTACTGCCAAAATCTAGGCTGTAATAGTAAATAAAATTTGAACTAGTAAGAAATGCATCTAGTTTTACAAGATCTACAAAGATACTGTCAGTCAGATAACAAAGTAAGATAGTCTCTCACAGCATGAACATAGTTATTAAAAATTATTACGAAAAATATTGTATGCACTTATCTTATTAAAATGTCCTTAAACAAAAAAAAATTAGTCTGAAGTTTTCATGAAGCCGAGAGATTTTATTACTTCATGCCTTTATTAACTATTTTGCCAAATTTATAAACACTGCTTTAATGTGAAAATATGTACCTTCAGTGCCGAATAATTAAATCTACAAATAAAGTTTTTACAGTAGATGCTCTACGGTATTGATTGTTGAGCTTGTAGTTTTAAAAATTGATCTTTACTAGCTTTTACCTAATTTTGACTCCTCGAAAAACATTAAAATGCAGATAATAATTTAAAATATTTAATGATTTTCAGAGCCATCGCAAAACATTTATCTTTTACTCATCAAATATTTAGAAAGACAATTATATTTTCTTTTACTCTATAAAAAACTCATATTTATTGAAGTAAATTTTGGCTCAAATAAATAAATGCTAATTAATATTTAACACATACTGAATAACAAATGGATTTAAAATTAACGAAACTGGATATGAGCATAATAAATATCAAATTTAAACATACTGGAGTAAATTTATATGTTTAAATAAAACATATATTATATTCAAAAATACCTGGCATTGTACATTATTCGAATTTATTACCTAATTTAAAAATAAAATTTCATATTTATTGTTTTACTCTAAAATGTTGAACCCACATGACAGAATCTGTCTACTTGACCCTGCGAGATCAGGTGAAACAATCAATAACCAAACATACATTACGAATCGGGCGGCAGGCTGGTTATTTATTGAACTAATATGATCGTGATAACCAATTTTATTGATGGAAGTCTAATTCAATCACCGGACCGTTATTACATCCAATAATTGACACGGAGGAAAATTTAAAATGTAAATCCCTATAGAATACAGTGTGACGTTAATTGCAGCTTTAATAAAGCCTCCTGAGTCTATATACTTTGGTTAAACGAATCTGATTAAAATTTACTTGATTTTCTATAGCTACAAAGCAAATCAAGTGATTTTTTAATAACACCACTTAACGCCCCTTTATTAATTATATTTTGATGGAATAGTAATATGTGCAACCGTAAATGAACTGTTTTTTATTACATTAACTAAGCTTATTTGTCATATTGAAATGCGTTATATAATAAATCTGTTTTGATAATGCATTTAATTAGTGATTATATTAAATGTTAACTCTCCATTAACTTTATTTAAAAGTAATTTTCAAAGAGTTACTACTTATTTGATAAATTATAATCTCGGTTAATTTTATAATAGTGGTATTCGTCGATTGGAATGGTTTGTTGTCTTATTTAAACGTAATACTCTTACAAGATTTTACATGATTAGTTGAGTTTCCACTCGAAAACAGTAACTGAGATAAAAACACCAAAAAAGTTACGAGTAAATTTTTTTACCATTCAGGTTTGAGATGTTAGGTGACATGGAAAAGCTTAGAGTTTATAGAGAGTATAGAACGTCAGGCAATATTTGCGTTTGTTGTTTACGGCGAATTAAGGGACATTACAGTGATTTACGTCACGCCTTACCAATGTTAAGTTCACAGATTGTAAATAAAAATAGTTATTATTAATGTAATATGATTATTATTGAAATTTGCCATCTTTAGACAGAAATCAGTAAAAGAAGTTTCTAAATCTGCAATCTGATCTCATCCTCAGGTGAGTAACTAAAGTATTATATAATTATAAACTATGGTAACATAATCAATACTTGCAAACAAATTATGGCAAATGTTCGAATGTATTGCTATCTCCATTATAAATATTTCTCTCGTCAGAAACAAATCTTAACATCTTCACTCTCTTTAATCGTGTAAAAACATAAGGAAAATGGTGGTCAATATAGACAAGTCAACCTGTATACTTCCATACCACATCACTAGTTTCGCCTAAGTTTGGGAGTTAAGGTAGTTCTTTTCTTTTATGTTGTTCTCATTGTTTTAGCTAGTTTATACTCAACATTTAAGACCAATATGTCTTAATATAGGGAGTAATACAGGGAGTCTATAAAATGTTTACCTAAATATTTGAAAACAAAATGTAAAAACAAGTTTGTAAAAATACTATTGTGAGGCCGAGCTGATAACCAAACAATATTTGAACTAACGAAAAATGTAAGATTTCTTCCTAACATAAATAAAAATATTACATTATTAGATATAACATGATTTAAAAGGAAAAAAACATGGTGCTCTTCTATTTTACTTACCTTAAGCGAGATGCATTTGCAAGAGTTCGAAGTATGGGAGTCACTAGTCTTAATTGTTAACGGAGATTTACAAAATTCAAACCTGAGATACTGTGAAACGTATTGATTGTGTGTATACGTATCTGGAGCTTTGAAATCAAAAGTAGTATTTTTGTATAATGTGTTTATAAGCAGATATTGGAAACCATAAACAAAATTGACTAACTATACGTCTTTCATGAACGAGAATTAAGCGTGCTGGTTTAAGTGAGATGTACAATATTCTCCAAGTTCTAAAATACGATTTGGAAAGGAGTAACACGTATGTATATTAAATTGCCAGCATTTAAATCCTCAATCTAGTTCATAACAGAAATTCGTTTGACTCTCTCTCGTTATTTATATTTACGTTATATTTATCTTAAGTCGATGTTTTTTTACATATACGTATTTGTAGTGTTTTGTTGTTAAAATATAATGAATAATAATATTGTTAAAAAAGCTATTACGACATAACAAAACCCATAAATTTTAGACATATTGCAAAGAGTTCTTTATGTTACTCATACGGTATTAAATTCAAATACTCGTATAATAAAACATTAATCTTTATTTGGATTGTTTTTAAACAATATTTTATGGAAAACTTATTTAAGTTAGGAAATATTGCAAAAGTTGTCAGGTACTTAACTTTAATGTATTCTGATGAACACGTAGTATACATTATGTTGTTACCAAGACTGTTGTACAAGTAATGTATACACGAGAGCGACAGGAGTGGTGCTCTAGCGGTAGCTCTGTTGTGTTTATACCACTTGAGGAGCACAAGCTTTAGTAGATTGTGTGAGGATGTAATCAACATGAAGAGAATATAACGTTTAATTGTAATGTTTAACGTTAAACTCTCGATCTATATTATTGTTAATATATACAACGTCTCCATTACATATTAATACATGTTAACAATGATTGTTCAAAATCACATATTGCTTTTTAGAGTTAAATGTTATGTTAAATTTATTGTTTAATCATAAATTTAAAATATATTTTGTTTAAAAATTTTATATTGGCGAAATTAAGAATACTATTGCCCATTATCGCAAGGATGTAGTTTCAACCATAATTATCGTGAACAACTAAATATTTAAAATACAGGGTGGTGCATAGAAACGGGAAATTTTGAAGTTGTTGTTGGTACACCTGTAAGTCTCGTAGGAGTGGGGGACGGAAGTCATGATGCCAAGTAGAAACGGTCATTTAGTTGAGATAGAGCAGTGGAGTGGTGCGGAGCATGCTGTAGCCGTGAGAGCGTATTACAAAAATGGCGACAGTGTAACAGCTGCACTTCACTTCACTTGATTGTCGAGAGGATGCAATCTCGTCCCATAGCAATATGTGGTACGGATTGTCCGTATTAGGAATCGTTGATCAATATTTTCTACACTCTACCTTGAACGAATGTTTCCGTCAAATGGCCCTGTGATATGAGAAAATGCGGTTTAATAGTTTTTAAATCAAATAGAAAAAATTATCAATGACAACAGTGATACTTTTAATTAGAAAATAAAAACGATTGTTTTGCGCAATATTACTAATTATACCCAACATGTTCACTTATGAATGTTATTATCGACGCTCATCTGTGTGCTCGAGAGACCACTCAGCTGATTATCTCAATTACGTCATTAATTAGTTATTCCATTAAGTGAACTGATCCAAGATATGATCGTCAATTATGTGTGGTTATTACTCTGTTGAACTGATATCTATTGTTCTTTAGATATCGGAAATTAAATAAAAAATGATGATATAATTGTTTCAAGGTACAAATGAATAATTGTCTTGAATTAAATAAATGATATATTTTAACTTGCAATTTACAAACACAATAGAAATAAAATTTTATGCTATTTGATTTCCAGATTATGATTTAAAATCTTTCATTTCTACAAAAGATTTGACATATCCCGCGAAGAACAGCTGACATCGAAAATACTTCCAACAGTATGTATTCGTTATTAATTGTTCGTTTGTAACTATTTTTTTTTAAAGCTAAACAAAACATATTTGACCCGTTTCTTGAAGTGTTTGTTGAAAAGACCGAGCTAAACAAACGTCTGAACAAACAAATAAACAAACAAGCAATGTATGAGGTCAGCTACGGACACAGTTTAATGTGTGGCTTTTGTGACGAATGTTTTTGTGTGCAGCTGTCATCCTCGCTCTCCGACCACCTCTCTGTGTTACCTTGTCAAACTTATGTAGATAATTTTAAAGCCTTAAAAAAATTCGATGAAATTTCCAATTACCCTGTTCATTTTCCACAATTACACATAAATAAATTAAATTTTTAATTTTTATAAATAAAAGTAGCCTTTTAATAAGAAAATGATATTCTTAGACAAACAACATTAATCCTCTTTTTATAGTTCAGTGTTCAGCGCTACATTTAAAATCTCAGGAAAACTTACTCTTACTTTACCTTTTTTTAACCCTAAAACCATTGACTTATTAAAAAACATTATGTTAATAGTATTGATTATTTCCAGAACAAATTTCAAAAGACAATATTTTAAACAATGTATTCCCTGTCAGATTTTGAATCTCCAACGTCATGTTCCTCTAATGCTTTTTTATTTATGTTTTGACTTTTGTTTACTTGGCTATATTTTCATTTCATCCTTCTGGATATACAGGGTGTCCAAAAAGTCCCGGGTCGGTTAAATATTTTTCAAAATATTTAAAATAGAGCTAAAAAACCTTACACAAAGTTACTGGAAATAAAAATCTGTTTTATCACATATTCAGTGATCCGCTACTTCCTCGGGGGGGGGGGGGGGGGGGCGGCCCGCTAGGAGTCAGAAGAAAATCTCAAATGTAAGCATATGTTGATATGCATATCAAATAAAAGGTCTTTATTAGTAGAGTACAGAGCCGCAAACCCGACCTCAAACGAGTAATCGAGTCAAAAATTACAGCCGTTCAAAGATGGCTAGAGTTTGCAACTTAGGTTACAGTAACAAATACACGGATTCGCCTTGCCTTCAACTACATTTTGGCATGCCTAACTCATTATTGGGAAAAAATGGACATGAGGTGTTTCCAAAATGACTGATTCAATTGTTAACAGTTTTGGGTTAGTAAAGTTAAAATCAAAAAGCTCAATAGTGTATTTTTTACATTAACCTAAGTTGCAAACTCTAGCCATCTTTGAACGGCTGTCATTTTTGACTCGGTTATCCGTTTGAGATCGAGTTTGCGGCTCTGTACTCTACTAATAAAAACCTTTTATTTAATATGCATATCAACCTATGCTTACATTTAAGATTTTCTTCTGACTCCTAGCGGGCCGCCCCCCTTGAGGAAGTAGCGGATCACTGAATATGTGATAAAATAGAATTTTATGTCCAGTTACTGTGTGTAAGGTTTTTTTAGCTCTATTTGAAATATTTTGAAAAATATTTAACCGACCCGGGACTTTTTGGAAACCCTGTATAATCGCTCTCTAATAATTGTGTTTCAGATGAGATATTCGCACATGCTTTTCAACTCTATGAGCACTTAAATATTTTGAGCCACGTTGTCATTATGGCTTTCAGATTACCCTCTCCCATAAATCCAAGAATCGCAAAAACCTGGGGGAATACAAGTATTTGCTGAAGACTGAATGAGATATTTTTAAATTTAGGTGTTTGAATCCAATTTAATATTTTAATAGTTCACCTCTTCAATCCTTAACATATTGTAATAGTAATATAGAGCAGACAGTGAGTAACATTCACTTTAAACATAATACACTTTATAATAACGTGCTGGATATTTATTGAACTAATACGATTTCGATAAACACTTATTGACGGAAGTCAAAATTGAATTAGGAGACCGTTATTACTTGCAATATTCGAAGCCCAGGCATATAAAAAATGGAAATCCCTATAGGATGCTTTGTAATGTCAATTACAGTGTTAATAGCACTGCCTCCATAGAGTGAATATGGTTGATTGGTTACAAACTTCATTTCGTTTATTTAATTTCGCATTCCAAGTGCGGAACAATTATTTAACAATAATCTTTACAAATTATTAAATTGAATTCATAAACAATAAATAAACAAAAATAAAACAGTATATAGCATGCATAAAAAATATTATCGATCAGGGAAGAAGGGCAACATCGCTGGTTCTGGCATTGGAGTGTACACATATTTTGGCTTTCACTCAGAAGCAGTCACGTGATTTTTAGTAATATAAAAAATAAGAATAGAATTTATTGAAAAAAGTTTTACTTTTTGATTAGTTTTAGAAATCAAGAACAATTTCTTTAAAACCAGCGTCTTTTTTGTTCAATACCTAAAATTGCTGATAACTGCAATTTGTTGTAAACGTCTACAACCCTCTGCTCAAGTAAAAATTTACAAGTTAACAATCTCTCAAGTAACATCATATATTCATGAATGTAATGTTTACATCAATGGTGTAAGAAATTGGGTCAATATGCAATTTCCATTGTAACCTAAATAACAAGAGTCATTGTTATTCATTCAGTCATGTTATTGGAACGATTAAACTACCAAAGTTGCTAATTGATATTGCAAAGAATGTGCGGGCAGTTCTAAAACTTCCTTCTGGACAGTTTGGAAGGGTTCCAAACGTGTACATTTTACTCTGTCGTCACTTTAATCCACAGTCATTTATCCTTAATATCATCATAAATATCAGTTAAAACTGATGGAATTAAGTATACGACAGCTTTGTAGGTAACACTGCTTTGGCAATAGTAAGTTACAATTTTTTGTACACAGACTAGCTGGAATATCGGATGTTTGTTGTTAACAGCAATATTAGTGACACAAAAGCATTCCAGGCGGTTCTGATTTTTAATACGTAAACTGGCTTTAGTGTTCATCCTTGTCCATCCATATCTATCTTATCAGCCATAATTTGGCATTAGGTATCAAAATGTATTGCTGACTGCTGTGTTTGTCTACCACAAGTGGGCATCTCGGATACAACATCCTTACTGGAACATCTCCCAGCAGCCATAATTTAGAATTAGAAATACAGGGTGTTAAAAAATTCCAGCCCGGGTTTGATAGTTCCCGAAAGATTTCAAGTAAACCAGTAAAGATTGGTACCTAATAAAGTTGTATTAGCAATCATTTGGTACTTAGTAATGATGTACCAATATTTACTGCTTTACCTGTATTCGTTCGGAAATTGACAAGCCCGTGCGGAAATCTTTTTAACACCTAGTATAACTTCCTTGCTGGTACACCTCTCACAATCCATAATTTAGAATTAGGAATACAACATCCTTGCTGGAACACGTCTCAAAAACTATAATTTAGAATGAGGAATACTAAATCCTTGCTGGAACACCTTTCAAAAGCCATAATTTAGAATTAGGAATGCAACAAACTTAACAATTACAACAATTAACAAATACAACACCTATTACAAGCCGTGATTTAGAATGAGGAGTACAACAACCTTGCTGGAACACCTCTCAACAGCCACAATTTAGAATCAGAAATACAGGGTGTTGAAAAGGTCCCGCACGGGATTGATAGTTCCCGAAAGATTACAAGTAAACCAGTAAAGATTGGTACCTAATAAAGTTGTATTAGCAATCATTTGGTACTTAGTAATGATGTACTAATATTTACTGCTTTACCTGTATTCGTTCGGAAATTGACAAGCCCGTGCGGAAATCTTTTTAACACCTAGTATAACTTCCTTGCTGGTACACCTCTCACAATCCATAATTTAGAATTAGGAATACAACATCCTTGCTGGAACACGTCTCAAAAACTATAATTTAGAATGAGGAATACTACATCCTTGCTGGAACACCTTTCAAAAGCCATAATTTAGAATTAGGAATGCAACAAACTTAACAATTACAACAATTAACAAATACAACACCTATTACAAGCCGTGATTTAGAATGAGGAGTACAACAACCTTGCTGGAACACCTCTCAACAACCACAATTTAGAATCAGAAATACAGGGTGTTGAAAAGGTCCCGCACGGGATTGATAATTCCCGAAATATTACAGGAAAAACAACAAAAAGTGGAACATAATAAAGTTGTTTTAGCAATCACTTGGTATTTAGTAATGACGTAAAATATTTTGAACCACTTGTATTCTTTCGGGAATTATCAAGATGTGCGGAACTTTTTTAACACCCTTTATAACATCCTTACTGGAACACCTCTCACAAGCCATAAGTTAGAAACAGGAATACAACATCCTTGCTGGAACACTCTCTCGCAAGTCATAATTTAGAATTATTAATATAACATGCTTGCTGGAACTCCTCTCATCAGCCACAATTTGAAATTAGGAATAAAATATCCTTAATGGAACATCTCTCTCTGGTTATAATTTAGAATCAGGAATTATAATGCCACTAGTTTGTTTGAAACGGACATAGAATTTGCCATTATATCTGTCATAGCAGCCGTAACAGATGGCATTATAGATTGAACCACAGATCCAAACGCTAGAGAAACGCAAACTAGATACTGCTCTTAAATAGGGAGTTTATTAATTAAGCGTTTATAATAATCTAAAATACTGTAACTACAAGAAAAGTTTAAAAGGAATGACACAGCCAAGTGGATAAATATCAGTAGAGTAATCAGTGTAGCTGTACGTTACGGCTGCGATTTGTGCGATTGACGTGATTTATGTGGTCGTTTTTATTGATGGAGGTGAAATTCAATTACCGAGCTGTTATTACAGCCTAAATTCTACATGGATGTTAAGAAAAATGGAAACCTCTCATTGCACTTTAATCAATCTTTGTTAACGTTGGTGGAGTAGTTTAATTAGTGATAACAAGAGAATTACCTCGCGATATTTAGCTAAATCCTTGTACGCAATTCGAATTTACAAAAATATTAAGCTTACTATTTTATAAAAGCTATTATCTCTTATCACCTCTAACCTCAAAAAGATTTAGTTTTACAAGATATTTTAACAGTAACTTGTACTTCAGCAATTACATAGGTAACATATATACGAGTGAAAGAATATGTGATAATTTCTCCTAGTATTTAAACCGGTTTAACATTAATATATAGGATATTCAGAAATCTCAAACCACTAAGAAATCTTTTTATGATCAATATCAACTTATAAGTTGGGAACCATTTAAATAAAAGTGGTGAAATTTAAACTGAACTTACTACCTCATCCCTGTAATTGTATATGAGAGCATGGCCTTGGCTAGAACACATTTGTGATCTAAAGTGTAAAAAAAACGTACACTTTGCTGCATGAGAAGTGTTGCTGATATAAATGTTTCAAACCAGATTTTCAACTACAACTGAGCTAACAATGTGGAACCGTATTTCCAAAAGACAGAATATATATTGTTAAATTTAAAATGTTTGAATCAGACGGAAGACAAAAGATATTTTGGCATTTTTGTGACAAATAAACCACAGAATTACAAGTAAACTGTATATAAATTATAATTAATGTTGTAAAGGTCGTATCGAATAATAGCATGAAACAATGAATAGATTCAGTTACAACTGCAGCCCTATGTGGGCACTGTACTCTCATGTGGATAGAGGATATTTACTACTCTCTTGAGAAACGTTATTTATTACCAAAAATATAACACTGAGAGAGAAAGGTACAACTGCACAACCCTTTCATGTTTTTATTTCGACAAATAATTTAATGTTTATTCAAGTACAGCTGCATATGCTAATTAAATCAACAAATAAATTAATACAGGGTAAGTGATTGTTTATATGCTTAACTTCGAATACGAATTACAACAACGGAAATCTTTTTTATATCAACTAAGTGATCCAAGTTATAAGATTGTTCTCTATCCCTGTATCAAGAGAAAAACCCCCCAAGCAGTTGTTGGTTAGTAACACCTATTCTTCTCACAATTAGACGACTACCAATATATTTCACACAAAACGCCAAAAAGATTGTAATCTCAACAAACCTGTTTATTATGTATAAACGCAAACGTGCACTGCGTGTTTAATGTTAAGTATCAAATATTTAACAAATATCAATACTAAACAATTATAATGATATCGAAAAAAATCACTTTTCTATTTAACCCACTACAGACGAGTAGGGTATTAAACCAAAGAATGGTTCTTTCCGGATGCACATTCAATATTCGTTTTAACAATTGTAAATATATTATCATAATAGAAAAATACACAAATATATACTATAATTATAACGTAATTATACATAAATATAACGTTCCCTATGTATATTTAGTTTCACTATAGAAAACATCAGGGTTGCATTAGAGTGAAACATAAACCAAATGAGGGTACCGATGATGATTAAAATGATCAAAAATTTGTTTTATCGGTATGTAAGTAAGAGCAGTGATCAATATTACTCAACATAAAGGACCTGAGTTACATTATAAGAGAATTTAACGCAACCTAGGATGAATTCCCAGGATTGTTTAGGATGCCTCTTTCAGTCAAAGAGGGAAAGACAAGCTGCCTCTCATATTTAATCTCTCATATTTAGGCTTTAACATTAACGGAGCCTCACCCACCCAAACAATCTTCCTCCGCAGTCAACTAAACCTATCCACATTTGCGGTTAGTGATCTCCAATACCTGGACATCCATTAGTTTTTTAATGTACCAAGTTTTTATTCTATTTTCAGGTATTAACTGGAATATAAACCAGCCAGGAGTGAAGCCTCCTAGGATCAGATGTACTCGTATTTTATGTGAGCATTTATATTTTCGTGATTCATTAGAATTTTGTATTGTATCGTATTTTATACAAGAAATAAATTTAGGAATTTGCGATCGTTAAAATTATTATTCCCAATTTGTTGCTAGGATGTCATGTTAAATTCAACCAATCCATTTTCCAGTTGATCTGTGATACGTAAACACAAGTAAAGTAACAGCGATTGAACTTCCAATTATCTGCGAGCAATAATACTCTAACGCACAGACAATAGTTTTTTCAACAATTTATTTACTAAAAAATCTAACTTGTTAATTTCAAAATATGTTTTCTTTTAATTTGATTTTATAGCTAAAAAATTATTGAATAATAATAATGCATCATTAGTTCGTCGATTTGTTACAAGTTTAAAAGAAATTAAAATGTATAGTAAAATTATTGTTGATATATTTTGCTACACCAGTAAATAGCAGTTATTAAATTAGAAATGGGAATAGATTTCACCCTAGTGGTTATTTATATTAAAGTTTACTGTTATGTTTTGCTATGCTAATGCATAAATATGTACGCAGAAATAATTTTTATTAAAAGATATAAGGTGTTACATTGAATTTTTTCCGTTTCCTACAAAATATTAATTGAATTGGTTAATTACTGGAAATTTCTTTTAGGATGAAATTCTCACTAGTTTACTGTGAAAATCTATTTATTAGTGATTTAAATTATTTGATATGCAAGCTTCTGGTTTTTTACTTATGTTGAATAATCTTGGCACTGTCGCAAGAAACTTCACAACGGTTTTGTATCACTGATAATTTTAAAAGATCCTTTGAAAATTATATTCGTCAGCTGAAATAATTCCTTGAAAAACAAAATAAACAACTAATATGTTGTAAATGACGAAAGAAAACATTTCATGTAACATTATGGTGGTGGGGGTTTCATTTATGAATAGTTGTCTAAAAATTTACTATGTAATAAAGAGATAAAAAGTATAATAAGTCGATTGCGACTGAAATATGTTTGGACTATGGTTGGAATTTTAATACACAACTTCTCTTTCAAAGTGAAATAAGAGCTTACGAGCTTATAATACTATAAAGGTATAATAGTTATTTCAGACGTTTGCCATCGTATAGTGATTCAAGAAATCAGTAACACTACGCTTTGATATATGTAATGCGTTCTTTTCTACCCCAGGCGGTTTTAACAGTATTGTATAAAAAAATGTGACAAGGAAGAGGCAATTGTAATTTCACACTTCTACCTAGAGATTTTGGGGTACTCTAACTTGAATATTGTTTATTTTAACTAAAAGGTTGGAGTTTTGTCATTATAAACTAGGTAAAAGATGTTTAAAAAAAAAAAACAAATGGATGTTAACTTGATTTCTGT
Source organism: Homalodisca vitripennis (assembly GCF_021130785.1). Classification (NCBI taxonomy): domain Eukaryota; kingdom Metazoa; phylum Arthropoda; class Insecta; order Hemiptera; family Cicadellidae; genus Homalodisca; species Homalodisca vitripennis. The sequence goes on along the minus strand of NC_060209.1, from coordinate 52,461,316 downwards.
TTAGAGAAGCTTACAAAAGAATGCAGAAAAACTACATCTTAATTCGAGTATCTCTGATTGAGATGGATTTGAATATATTTTCTCTCATTATGTAGAACATCAAATTAAATAAACGCTGTTTACAGCTTTGATTTTTTAATGTGCAATTTCCATCACTGAACTATACTACCTATCACCACTACCGTCTGATGGTTTCATACTAACAAAAAGGATCAGTGTGAACCTTCATCTGGTTTTTTAGATATCTGTAATTAAAACCCGAACATCTTTGTAGAATTCCTCCTCAGTGCTTTTGAATCACCTAATAGGTATTTTTTTCTTTGATTACAAACCAATTACGATGTTTCTACAAAAAAACTACCAGTTTGATTGTTTTGTTTTTCACAATTTTGTCATGAAACAATTTACATTAAGTTTTGCAATAATCATTCTTATACCATTAAATACTTAATTAAAATGATATTAAAAATATCATTGTACTTGACAATTGTTTGAACCTAACAATAATTTCCACTCAGGAGTAAAAGAATGGTTTGGTCTTATAATCTAAATATCTCTATTCCAGTTAAAGTAACAGATTTGTATGCTTTTACTATGTAAAGGACACGCCATGCTCTTCTTGAATGTTTGTTATGCATACTTATTTAAAATCTACAAATATCAGTATATATATTTTTTTTTTTCTTTTTTGTGATTCAATGTCTATTGAAATTAAATTAGGCTATTGCCACTTATACAAATTTAATGAACCTAAATAAAAGTTATTTGACAGGTATTTGGTCTTCCGATCATATGTTAGTTTGGTTATTTAAACACATATGTGAAAGAAACGGCCAAATACAAAATAATTGAATCGTAAAAAGTAAGGGCTCTGTGGTGTAATGGTAGCACATTCACCCGGCCAGTGAGAGATCCGGGTTCGAGTCCTGGCGGAGCAAGTACTTTATATATATATTTATATAAGGATGTATATATTTTATATATATATATAATATTTATTTAGATATATATCAAATATATTTATATAAGGCCCGTCAAGCCCTACGATTAAAGTCATATATGTCAACAAAGGAAACATTATTAATTTATTAAAAGGTGCAAGGTAAAGATATATATCTTTGCCTAAATGTTTCCTTTGTTGCCATATATGACTTTAAGCGAAGTGCTTGAGAGTCTTATGAGTTTAGATGATATATAAACTAATAAAATTACATTCATATAGTTAGTATAATCTAATCAGGCTGTAAAACTTATAAAATAAAGTTTGATAATAGAAAATATCTTGGTTATTTCTATTTTTACATTTAAACCTAATAAATCATCTTGTTACATGTTTATTGAGTGTCTTGAAACATTAGTAGAAGGGCACATGATGATACTCGGTACATGATGTGTAAAAACTGGATCTAGGAAATGAGTGTATCACAAAGATGAATATTGTCAGGAAAGCCATTGTTGAGATCAGTAGTGTTTCTTATACGCCTCAACTCACTTCACAGGCTTCTTTACTCACTTGGATTTGTTGAAGACCTATTGGGATTTGGGATTTGGGTTTGATGTTCTGTAGGATGTGGAGGGCAGGAAAAATTCATTTTCTTTGAGTCTGTGATAGTTTCACTAAAGTATTGGTGTTTTGGAAGATAAACGAACACAGAGAAGATGGTTATATGTGCTGAGCTTGAAGCTGTGCCAGAGTTAGTAAAATGTATGCACAATATTTATACAAAGCAAATTATTAAACTAATAATGCAATTCAAAACGGATTTCCTCTTTGAAATATATATGTAAATTGCTGAATAATAAGATGTGGAGTTCAATTAATTTAGATATTGGAGGAATTTTTCAATTTTATTTTAAAAGTCAGAATGCAAAAGTCAATTTTATTATACCTGACAACCAACGAAATAGTGATTCAAAATTTCGAAGATGTTCACTCAATCAATATGGAGAATACGGGAGGCACTTATAAGGGTAATTATATGAAAAGAAAGAAGACATCTTAATTATATCATATAAAATAGTCCTTATTTAAATATGTAATAACAAAACAGGCTCTCTATAGAATTATGACTTTCGAGAAATGTTACTTGTCTATATTATAAATTTCTAACTGAATTTTTGTTTCACGCTCTAAGTAAATAAACGTTTTACATACGTATGGAATAGGTAGCTTTAGTGAAGTAAAGTCTAAAAAATGATACAAAGGAAAGTAAGATCGCTTTTTTGTTAGCAAAATCTGGCTGCTTTCGTTTTTTTACATACATACATATTTTACATAAAGAATAAAAAAATAATTAATTGTATACTTCAAGGTTTCATAAAGCAAAGAACAAAACGTAGAACGAATGTTATTTTACTCTTATATTTTAAATATGAAAATATAAGAAAGTATGTTGCAGCATATGTTTTACATGCTAATAACTTATATAACTAAGATAAATTTGCTTACAGTGTAGGAACGGCTAAATGTTTGGTGGGTATGAAAAGTAAACGGAAATTCAGGCTGGGTATACAAAACACCTTTTGAAGTTTTACTGTTTATTTTTTACTGAAGCAACGTTTTAGGTGTCTAAAGCATAACAAAACATCTCATGTTTGCAGTTGGGCTGTGTTTAATGTTCATACATAACCGTAACATGACCAGGGGCTGTCTGCTTTTCTTGCTTTTCCGTTCCCCAATAACTTAACTAATATCTGTATGTTATGGAAGTTACTTTCCCCCTTTTATATCCGTTTTTGGTTTATCATTACTAATTACATGCTTTCTCTCCTAAACAGTTTATAATCATATATATTCTGTAATACTTCACTTAGTTTTTCCGTTCATAGAAAATGTGGACGTTTTAATTTGCAAATTAATAAAACTTAGCTGTAAAATGTAGTTAATGTAGGTATCACTTTTTCTTTCCTGTTGATTCCTTCAAACTGGTGGACTCTAATAATTGCGTTAGATTTATTATTATGATAAAAAGAGATTACATTTATTTTCAGTTGACATAAGAAAATAAAGAAAAGAGAGCATTTAATTAAACATAAACGCAGAATTTAAAAAAACTCAGATACTTTTATTCTCGTAACCTTAATGAATTGTTAAATTCAAATCCTACTAGGAAGAGGTGACACTCTGATGAGGTTCAACTACTAAGTAACTTTTAAGCAAGTAACTGATATTTAGAGAGAGTAGATATTTGAAAGATTCATCCCTCAGTTACTTAACAGCTCAAAATTAAATATAAAATAGTGTAATAGAATTTAGGGTAAGACGACGCTTGCGGTTGAATATAGTGGTTTAAAAAATAAATATTTTAAAAGAAGGAGAACAAAATAACTCTCGCGAACCAAACTCATATTTGCATTAATAATTGTCAAAAAAATAACTAAACCCTCTTACTTTAATCGGGTTTAGTAAAATCGGCGATTTATTAAACTCATTCATTATGAATGGATGAAAGAAGCTTTCCATCAAATTAAATGGAAGCCGATTTATCACTACGAGTAATATCCACAACTATTACTCTATTCTTTATACTATGTAGTATGTGTTGTTTATTTAAATATACTGAATTAAATATTTATTTTACCACAAAATAAAGATAATAATCTAACTCTTTATTACCTGTGTGTTTTTGAGTTTATTAAATACACGCAGTTCATAAAAAGTTAAGGTTACTATTAATATATATCATATATATCATATTTATATCATAATTTACGTTACCATGTCTTAAATACAAATTAAAACCTGCCCAAGGAAGGTATTAAAAATAATTGTTATTGTTTTGAAAATGATGGCATTTGTTAAGCTTCACTATTTGTAACAAAACATTAAAACTTAATCATATAAAAGATATAAGAAGAGTCAACAGATAACTAATTTAACAACTACTTTGTTAAAATCGAATGAAAATAAACGAAGTAAATAACATTGTTAATGGCTAATAACGTAAATAGTATCGAAATTCATATAAAATATTAATGTTAGTAAATATTTATTCTTTTTATTTTACAAACATTCCTATCAACATAAATAAACAGTAAAAGTAAAAAAGCATAGTATGCATTCTGCTATTTTATTATCTTTCGTTTTGTGAAATCTTACAACGATTTGACGACCATGACCATTCTAACAGGGGTAAAATTATTATTTGTGTGATTATAATTAATAATAATGTGATAATTTCTGAATACTATGAATTATCACATTTCTGAATGCAGGAATGATAATAGTGCAGCTTCTACCACTGGAAATATGTCAAATAAAACTGATAATGGATGTTGGATAGAACGTAAATTAGAAAGAATATTTTATGGTCTCAGAACTTGTGTGTACAACGTACCATCGTTTACCCACAAAATGTTGGTAGCACAAATAACAAGAAAGAAAAACATTTAGTAATTATAAACTATAACGCGTGATATAGTTTATAATTTAAATTTCAAAAATCCTTTTTAAACGAACGGGAAAATGCCTTGAAACTCAAGAGACTATTTTGCAAATCTAACATCTCTGCACAAGATCAAAATAATCAACGTATTCGTGCTAGTTTATCCTATGGCTAATTATATTTTTTAAACTAACTATTGTAAGAGTAGCTTTTTATATATTCTACTCAATTTGAATGTTGTTCTGATATCCATATTTATCATTTTTTTAATTTTTGAACGAATATTAAACAACAAAAATATAGAAACTGTTTCCTTCAAATAATCTTTATTTTTATATCATAAAATATCTCTTAATATTGTAAATTTTCCGTCTTTTTGTTAATAAACCTTTTTTTCCTATGGAGTTAACCAATTACGCCCTTTATGGTAAAACCTATGGTAAGGCCTGTTTATGGTATATTGCATTAAATATATTAGATTATTGTATAATGAGAAAAATGTCAGTACACAGCTGGAAATTATACATAATTAAAACCTTATACGCCTGGATGTATTATAAATAAATTGAGATATCATTATACAATCTTCACCATTCTTATTAAAGTACTTTTTTGGATTTCTTGAATGATAAACAATTTTATACCTTTTTAAAATTATGATATAGTTACATGATTATAAAGGACGATAATTTTAAATTTTCAAATAGCAACCCCTATCTTGTGACATATAATTTTAATGGACTATTTAGTAGCAACACAGTAACATGAATAAAACATCTCTACGACGTTCCTAGCTACATTTATGGGTAAATAACCCCTTACATTGTATTGGGACCTAGAAAAAATTCTTAAGACACCTCTTACCAAAACTGTGCACAAAATATTAGCTACTACGTAAAGGGATGAGCTGTGCACCTATTACCTGCTTCAATGTAATAAGTGCTCAAATTGTTGACCTTCAGCAGTTTCGCAATGGGCTAGCCGTGTGTAAAAAGCTGAGAAGGCTTTAGAAATTGGCTTTCGAGAAATGAATTGAGCCTTTTCTAGAATTTTTGTGTGTAAGTTGTAGATGTCAATTGGTTTTGTTTGGTACTTTAAAAAGGGAGAACATTTTTTATCATAAAAAAATCCATAAACGTATTTTAATAACTACGAAGAAGGTTGTGAATCCATATCTTAATCCGTTTGTCATATATTACGGCGTATCATGGCCTAATATGCACCCTGTACATCACAAGTAGCATTTAGTTAATTTCGTGAACATTTCCGTAGCAGTTTATTTCCTGACAAAAGAGATATTAAATGTAAAATACAGTTTAATTTATATCTAAATATTCAAAAATATATTTAACACCGGATATTGGACGTTATAGCGGGTAACTCCATATTTATCAAGGTATTAACTTTTCAATATAAAAGGTTTATTTGTTAAACAGAGTCGTCGGTTGGTTATTTTATATGTGACTGAAAATACCACACGCCTGTCATATTTAATTTGTGAAAGAATAGCGTCATTTAAACGGAAAATTCAATAAGGCCAGCGTCAGATGTCACTCATGTATTACGTATTCTCTCTTTGTTAAACATTTTTTATGAAAGCGTATAATGAATATGTTCAATGTTACATAGCTTCTTTCTTGTGATAATATAGGTTCTCTATAAACACTCAAAATTAGTTTACAATACAATATTTAACGGTATGTATGCATTTTGTATGAGTGTGTATTAGAATTTATTTTAATAATATTAAATATTCCATTTGTAATTCCTTTCTAAATTAGTATTTATTAGGCATATAATTTTTTATTAGTGCTTTAGTAAATTGATATTTTTTGTAAGCTTGAACACATAAATAAATATTATATAAAGTTATAATGGAACTAGTCAATTTCCAATCTGTATTTTTAAATTTGTTTTTACGACAGTAGTACAAGTAGCGTGAGAAAGGCATACTGTAGGTTTTACAAGCAGTTATAACAATATAAATCCAGATTATCTCATAACAGGGCTTAATTTATTGAAATAAACCCGTCAGATTTTGAATATACAGTGGAAATTTAGACAATACTGTACATTGAATTGAACATACCATATAAACTCTCGTATTACCTGCCTCGTGTAAAACTGTCATCTAACTTTAAACAGAACATGAGCTCCTAACTCCAACACCAGCCTGCGATTAAAAGTCCTAAGAAGGCTGTGTTTATATTTCCTTGAATACAATCGTTAACTTGTTGTATTCAATCGAACTTTTCAATGGGTAGTTGTTTATATTTATGCCCAAATTTACATATAATACCCACAAGAAGAATTAAGTGCTATAGAAATTTTACTCAATTTTAAGTCAATTTCATAAACGAACTTTCAAGTTTAGAGTCATTTACAATTTTTGAAAGATGCAATCATAATTTAGTGTCATAGCCTATAATACATCTGATTAGTTATTTCCCTAAATTACTGCTATAAAAGTTTCAATTTTAAATTATTATACATGTGTTAAAATAACTTGTTTTCTGATATAAGTTAGTATTTACTACTTAAGGCTGTTAAAATATCCGAATATATTGAAAAAATATAAATTATTATAAAACAAGTTTTATTTATGTTACATGCCACAAGATAAGGAATAATTCTCAAATGAACTTGATTACTATAGATCTTATTGTTTGTTTTCGGATATCAATATAAAAGTATTGTTAAATAACATACTGTCTTATTTATATTTTTATGAAGAAATAGCCTTGAACTAGTAAATAGTAATGTGTTTAGTAGTTCTGCATTATTATAAACTTGCTACTGCTACAAATTATTGGTAAATTTAATTATATTCTCATAAAAACGTTAGTACTAAATGTCAATTCAATATTTTAAACGTATAACAAAATTTCGGTTCAACTGCAGATAAAAAAAATCCTGTAATGTAATGTATAACATTTACAGGTCAGGTGACCTTTAGACACGTTTTCTAACACAAAACCGAAAAAAGTGAATTAATCAGACCAATGAAAACGTAAAATTACCGTTATTGTAAGAAAATAACCAGGTTAGTATTGTATTGCTTCTTAAAGCGAACCTGTTTTACTGTTACATAGAATAAAACTGCGTGTTATATTTATTTATTTAATTATTGGTTATGGGAGCAAATTATATTTAATTTTCATACAGGGTGGTCGGGATGGCCTTAACCCAAAATAATTTTATATTAATTGTCGAAATAACCCAATAGATTAATCCTGTTGGCTTTGTGATCCAAAGTTTTGGCTTTGCGGTAACTAATTGTATCCCTTGAGCGCTGCGCTGCGCTAGTGTTGATTAGTTCTGTATGTAAGTTAGCAAAACAAGAAGAGTTAGTATATTCTAACTTGTATTAAATAGAAACAATACAAAACCTTTAACACATTTAAATCAATTTGAAAACATATTTCATGTATATCTAGGCTTCAAATAGAGGTTTTCATCACGTTCAGGAGTAACACATACAGGGTGGAAAAAAGTATGGAAACGCTTTCACTAATTTTTGTATGGCTTCACTTATACAAATTAAATTTTTGTACATCACAACTTGTATTAAGAACCTAGTTTTGAGACCAATGGGGACATTTTATCTTTTCAGGGGGACGGCCCGTGAGGAGTCGGACGAAAATCTAAAATGTAAGCATAGGCCGAGTTTGGTATCAAATTAAAGGTCTAGTAAAGAGAAACTCATTACCGCAAACAGCACTTAAAAAGGTTGACCCTATCCAGAGTACGGGCCGTTTGAATTTCATAAGTAACGTTTGATTAATTATTATTTCTCCGCAATTTCACAGTCTCAAGTAAACTGTTCAGACTGAAAATGACACTTTATGGAACACAATTATCCAAAAGAATTAAATTAAAAATTATCTATGTATTACAAAAAATAACCATACCTTTTAAATGAGGTGCTCAAACTTCTCTCCGAACACTTGTTGGCAATGAGCTAGTCTATTATAAAAACCTACTGCAGTCACATTTTGAAGCATCTCGGGTGTAATTCTTCTTGCTTTTTCTAATAAACGATTTGTCAGCTCCTCAATGTTGGCTGGTTTAGTTTTATACACATTATCTTTTAAGAAGCCCGACAAAAAGAAATCTAGTGGATTAAGATCCGGTGACCTAGCCGGTCACTCAGCGGTACCCCTGCGACCATCCAACGGTTAGGAAACACTTCATCTAACAGATTGCGCACCCGCAAATAGTAAATGGGGCGGTGCTCCATCTTGCTGAAACCATACTGCATTAAAATTTGCCCCAAGAAGAGCACGCACTGCTGGCAAAATGTTATTTGTCAACATATTGAAATAAATTTCGCCTGTTAGATTTCCTAAAATTTGCCCCAAGAAGAGCACGCACTGCTGGCAAAATGTTATTTGTCAACATATTGAAATAAATTTCGCCTGTTAGATTTCCATCTATCACAAACGGTCCTACAATGTTATTGTTTATTATTCCAGCCCACATATTCACTTTCTGAGGCCTTTGTGTGTGGCCTTCTATCATCCAGTGTGGATTATGGTCGGCCCAGTAACGGCAATTATGCCTATTAACGTGCCCATTTAACAAAGAATGTAGCTTCATCTGAAAACAATATCGAACTTAAAAAATTTTTGAATTTCGTCACACTTTCTCATCATTATTTCGCAAAATTCAGTCCTTCGATCAAAATCATCCTCTGCAAGTTTCTTGGGTTAGGGTTACTTTAAAAGGGTGATACTTGTTTTTGTGTAAAACATTCAACACTGAGGTATGGCTCATATCAAGATCTTCTGCAGCCACTCTGGCCGAGGTGCTGGGATTTTCAAACAAATGTTTGGAGTACATCCAAAGATTTTTGTTCATTTGTTGCCGATTTAGGCCTGCCACTTCTTTCGCGATCTTTGACTGTTCTAGTTTCTTCAAATCTTTTTACTGTCTTAAACACTGTTGACTTACTAACTGGGGTCTATCAAGAAAAAGTGTCATTGAACAAATGCGCTGTTTCTTCATAGGGACGAACTAGATATCCATACCCACGCATCATAAGCAGCGTGATTCTCTCAAACTCACTAAGTGACACTGCTTTAAAAACTAGTAGAATAAAATGTAAACACTTAAGTAAAAAAAATTATAACTATCGCAGTACCTTCTAAGACTTCAACTTTATCTTACGTGGACGAAATTATAACGTAACTAAAAACCAAGCTGATATTAAAAATACAAAACTGTGGAGTTTTGCAGTGACAGTACTGTTTGTATTGCCTAAACCAGGTTTATGTTTACCTGAGATCAAAGGGCTGGAGCGACTGGACCTTGACCTCATGTTGATAAGGAGTTACGGTGGTATTATTGAATACTCTCAGTTTCTTGAAAACAAGACAGGAAAACCCCTATTTACTGTTATCCAACAAATGTAGAGGTAAAAAAAATAATTTTTTGTCGGAAATTGTTTTTCAAATTTTACATAACCGACATAAAAACATACTACTGAAAGTAAATTAGTTACTTCACAAGACTAAATTACTAAATTTCTTTGTCATGAAATTCATACGGCCCGTACTCTTAATAGGGTCAACCTTTTTAAGTGCGGTTTGCTGTAATGAGTTTCTCTTTAATAGACCTTTAATTTGATACCAAACTCGGCCTATGCTTACATTTAAGATTTTCGTCCGACTCCTCACGGGCCGTCCCCCTGAAAAGATAAAATGTCCCCACTGGTCTCAAAAACTAGGTTCTCAACACAAGTGGTGATGTACAAAATTTAATTTGTATAAGTGAAGCCATACAAAATTAGTGAAAGCGTTTCCATACTTTTTTTCCACCCTGTATATTGAATGCATAGTAATTAAAGTGTCTAACCTGTCAGAGGAGTAGGCTACTCGTGTGTTATATGTATTTAAAGTAATACAAAATTTGTTGGATTACCATAAGTATCCATCAATTGATTCCTATATTAAATCATTCGTATTATCCATATTATAATTACGCTATAGTATATATATATATATATATATATATATATATCTCAGAAAATAATAATAATGGAAGGGTGGAAACACAACTTAGAGATTTTAAATTGCATTAATAAAGCAGGCCCTGAAATTCAAGATTTTCAAAGGACATAGCGTCTTAAAAATATAATATTACATTTAATGTTCCAGACGCAAAATCTTCAGCTGTGAAATCAGGAAGAACAAAGAAGTTTGCACGCTGTAGAAGCTTATAGATATAATATATTTTAAGCGTCGTCTAGCTCTCAATTGAGCCAAATAAAAGATAGTGCCTACAAATCTGTTATACTGAATGTAAGACTTATACAATCATGAAAATATATATATATATATATAAAGTATATAATCCAATTAAAATCCAATACAATATAATTACAATCTGGTTTAAATTTGTTTGGCTACTTATTATTTTGAATATTGGGATGTATCACAGGATGTAGTTAAATATTAAAGACGTTTTGTTTTGTTATGTATGTTTGTCTAATAAAAGTTTATTCATGTTACCGAAAATTACGTGATTTGTCTTCATTATAACATACTATATGAATAAGCAAAATAATTATGTTTCTAGTTTAAGCTTAAATTAGAATTGTACTCATGCAATGCCGTTAGGAACCTAGTCTCTTTCAGATACTCTTACACTCCAGATACTAAATTAATAAATGAGATTTGATTCCAACGTCTATTCAAATGACATAACCAGTATCTACAGGCTAAAATACCTGACTATTTCTTGATCGTTCACTACCTACAAGCCAACTTTGAGAGAATAACAAACAAATAAACAGGTTCTGTTAGTAATCAATCTAAAAGATATTTTTACACGTTTTATACTACGACATTTGTAGACTTTGCAATGATGACAATGATCACGGAGACGGTTGAAAAACTTGTTAAAATCACGTGTCTTAATTGTAGATTATTCCATGATACTACGGGGTTGTCATAGTAACTTTGGCCTTGTTCTCTGCAGGTTTTTAGACGAGGGTAGTAAGTGTGCAGAGTAAATATACTGCGCTATATAAAAAGAATGAATAAAAACAATGCCAATACATACGACTTCAAAAGTATTTTTGTACTTAAAAATACTGGTATTTTTGCATGTTTGTAGTTTTATTTTCACAATTTCCAAATGGTTGCATCTTTTTATAACAATGTCAGTAATTTTATGATAAAGAGCATATGTTTTTAAATACTACTACTACAAAGTAAAGGCTATGTGCTTAAAATAACGTATTAATAATTTTCAAAAAAATCTAATCTATTTTAGGAAAGTGTTTATTTGTATGTTTATTGTTGTAATATTACGTATGTTTAACAATGTTAAGGTCACAGCTTTGTTTGATTTAATATAACTTTCTAGTTGAGTGAAAAACCTACCTTTTAGGGGTTTTATCGAAAGAAATACGAGTACATGTTGTCTCCCAAAAGTGTCTTAAAATCTGTAACAATGAAAAGTAGGTATTATTCTCATTTATTTAAATAATCAAACATTATATTAACCATAGTTCTAAATGTGTTTGATTGTTTCGCGCTTTCTGTTGATTATAGATTCAGTAAATTTGTGTATATGTTACACTCAAACACCGAATTCGGACAATGTCCGAAATTTTTACTCACTCCGCGATGTGGACAACGTGAATTACCCACGTCCGCGGATTGAGCATTTTTTTCGGACATTGGCCGAAGCGAAATACCCAGAACGCGTTGTGGGTAAGCGAAAGTACTCAAGAGACGAAATAAACACGTTCATCGGAGATTGAGCAAAACCATAATACCCAGATAACCCGACGTGGGTAATCTAATTTGCCCACGTCGGGTTGTGGTATTTGTAATTTGCGCAAACGCCGAAATCCGTTTCCCACAGTCCAGACGTGCAGGTCGAGACATGCGCCCCCCCCCCCCCCACTATCGTCACTGTTAGCAACAAATAGGCCCTACTGTCCTATTTTCATTGACATTAGTGCACTGTCGTTATACACAAGCAGTTTTTCTTTGTTCTGTGCGTAAAGTGGCGTGTGTTGACTTATTTTAAAGTGCTGTTGTGTTTTGTGATTTTGTTTGAAATGAAGGAATCATTTCACAGTAAATTGGAAGATCTGATGTCCAAGAAGAATGGTCTCACAAGTCGAAATTTTTATTATCGAGGAGGAGCCACGCTATGAAGAAATTATCAGCGAAGTAAAGGAGGCAAAACAGAAGAGGAGAAAAATGGTCAGTCCTTGATGTCTAAAAGATTATCGCCGAATCAATCGGTTTGATGTCATAAACATTGGCGATAAAGAAATGTTGATTGAAAAAACAACTGAAGAAATGACAGATATAAAATATTTTCTGTCGCATTGATCAAATGTATGACACAATTCATTCAGCTCACTTACGAGTTGGTCATAAAAAAGAAAAAGCTATGGAAGCCGAGCTAAAAAAGAAATTTTGTAACATTACCAGGGAGGTAATTAAAATATATTTTGGATCTTTGCGAACCTTGCGCACTTAAAAAAAAGTCAAAAAGTAAAGGGCTGGTTTGTTAAACACCATCCATCAATTATGACAGCATTAAAATTCACGCTGCCATGTAAGATATCATAGCATTTCTCTAAATAAGACAGTTTCTCCTTTGCTGACAAATACCTAAGCGTATTACGCACTGGCAGTTGTTATAATGAGGTATATGGTAATAGTTGACATAACATTTTATGGTTGAGTCGATTTATGTATTTTTATTGTATTTTAGGTGGATCTAATTGATATGCAATCAGAGCCTGACGGCGAATACAAGTTTATCCTTAATTATCAAGATCATCTCACCAAGTTTGTTGTTCTACACGTCCCTTGAAAATCTAAAACTGCTGATGAAGTATCCGACATCCCTTTTGGATATATTTTGCTTATTTGGGGCTCCATACATACTTCACAGTGATAATGGACGGGAATTTTGTAACCGGGTAAGTGGTAAAAAACAAATTACTGTAGTGAAAAGATTCCACCCTAGAATTTAGTATTTTTGTAATGGTAATGGTACGGTTTTCAGGTTATCGAGAACCTAGCCAGTAAATGGAGTGCCATAAAACTAGTACATGGAAAACCAAGACACTCGCAGAGTCAAGGGTCTGTCGAACGGGCCAATCAAGACGTTCGAGATAGTCTTGTGGCTTGGATGAACTGATAACAACACCTCAGGATGGGCAAATGGTCTCAGGATCATTCAGAATACTAAGAACAACAGTTACCACAGTGGGATCAAGAGAACCCCTTATGAGGCAATGTTTTGGTTCACCACAGAAAAATGGATTATTAGATTCCCCTTTGACAGCCGACGTCGTAAAAAAAATAACTACTGAGGAAGAACTAGAAGGAGAGTTCTCTAAGCTTGAAAAAAGTTTTAATGAAGAAGACAACGAAGAAATAAAATGCCTGTGGATGAAGATGCTTCGGAGATTTTTGACAAGGACTGTAGAAAACAATGAACACGTAGAAAAAGAAACTAATGTCCAGGCGATAACTTAACACTCTGTAATATAGATTGTGACAAAGCAATAGATTGTGACAAAGCAATAGATTGTGACAAAGCAGAACAGCTGTTTTGAATGTGGTCAGCACATACATTATGAAGTTTTAAATAACGAAGACCTAGGCTTACCTTTGTGCACTCTTTGCTCAAGAAAAATCTGCCATAGACACAATACGAGAAAAACTGTGTAACTGCGCATTGAAAAAAGTCAGGCAGCCAAAATGTTAAAGCGTACTGAAAGAAAATTAACTCCAGTCTCAGTGCGGCGATAACGTTTTGGTAAACATTCCTGATGTCGACCGGGCGCCGACTAGCTCCAAGAAATGTAATGGCTGTTGTAATAAATAAGAAACGATGATTCCTATACCCTTGGTACAAAAGCATGGAGTTTCTTGACAAACAGTTTTCCAGAAACCAGTTTCCAGGTAGCTCCTAATAAATTATAATAACATCGATGTACCTGATGAACAGCTCAATGTCCGTAAAGAAGCAATGAAGTCATCCGGGTCCAAACAAGGTTTCATCAGATGTTGGATGCAAGAAGAAGTGTTCGGGCAGATCTTGCAAATGTGTAAAATCAAATTTAAAATGCAATTCTAAATGTCACGGTAGCACTTCTTGTGCTAACAAGTAAAGTGAATACTTTCTGAAAAGAACTTTAATAAACATTGAAAGTGGTACATGTGTGAAAAAATAACTTTTTTTTCTATTTTCAATACATAAGATACTTGTATTTTACTGTTTAGTTTTTTGTTTTGATTGAAATAAATGGAATTTCAAGGAAAATTTGATTTTATTTTACTTGTTATAATGGAATTAGTGAGGGTATGGTATGATGTGTTTGGAGGCTTTTCGGGCGTTTTGCGCAAATTACAAATACCCACAACCCGACGTGGGCAAATTAGATTTACCCACGTCGGGTTATGGGGTATTATGGTTTTGCTCAATCTCCGATGAACGTGTTTATTTCGTCTCTTGAGTACTTTTCGCTTACCCACAACGCGTTCTGGGTATTTCGCTTTCCGGCCAATGTCCGAAAAAAAATGCTCAATACGCGACGTGGGTAATTCACGTTTGTCCACATCGCGGAGTGAGTAAAAATTTCGGACATTGTCCGAATTCGTGTTTGAGTGTAACATATACATTACTGAAATCGTTCAGTCTTATCCTATATCAAGGAATACTGTTGGTCTACGATATATTGCAAGAGTATATACAACATGTAATAAAATTCTTTCGTGCAGCTTACTTTCATGTTTTTGTTTTATTTTATAAAATCCTAACGTCTTCGCTTCTTATCTACGTCTCATCTTTCCTCTGTATTTCTCTCTAAAGAGTCTTTATTTAGCAATAACTTCATAATTATTTATTCGCACAAAAACTCATGAAAAAGAAATAGCACAATGAAGCAAGAAGCCTTTGTTAGTCTACTATAATAAAACGGGTTGTTTTACGCTCTCTTTGAAATATATTCTGCGCGGATATTGCTTTTATATTAAATATGTTTTCAACAAGAGGCTAATAGTGGACAATCTTTTCCAATTTCCAGAACCTATTAAGATAAAAGACGGGAATAGCTATGAAACAAATCCTTAGGGAACATTTAATTAAAGTTAAGATAATTTCCACAAGAGGGAGCGCGAAAAAAAATAATTGCCTTGACAGCTTCAGGAGGAGAGCTGCTTGAGAAAACTGTCAATGTAAATGATTAAACCATCAGATGGCCTTTTCATTTAGAAGTAATGTGGTTACACTAGTAAGTGTATTTGTTTACTGAGCCCTATTACATGAGGAACTGGAAAAAAGTTCATTTATATTTGACTGTTTGTATGTCTAACTGTCTGTCTGTCTGCACAGTATATCAAAAACTAACTTACCTGTAAACCTGAAATTTTGAGTTAAATTTCATATCTATATAAAGATAATCGAGTTCAATGATGGTGCTTATTGCTCCATAGGATTTAGCATAGGGTTAACGTGTAAGTCAGGGTAACAACTTGAAACAAATTGAACTATATTTGAAATTTTGTATATTTTGCTTACCTATTGCTAAGGTCCTGGATATCTCAAACGAATGGAGCTATGGACTCTAAAATGTGCATGTCAACGTCATTTCTACATAGGCATCGTCAAGTTTGATGATTGGTATGCCTGAGCTTTAACGTAGCCTAACTATAACTAGGGTATCTCGAGAAAAATTTCAATATAGACTAAATTTTGCATGTAACTTAATTTATATGTAGTCAAGAAATTGTTTGATGAAGGTGCATGTATATCCATAGGACAAGTGCAACAAGGTTGTATGAGTATTGCAAGCTATATGAGTAAATAATAAGTACATACAAACTTACAAAATGTAACATTATAGATAATGTTTTATTCAGCAACAACTAAAATATAAGACAATAATAATTAAAATTGCTTAATATTTCAT
This sequence comes from Homalodisca vitripennis, assembly GCF_021130785.1. Taxonomy (NCBI): domain Eukaryota; kingdom Metazoa; phylum Arthropoda; class Insecta; order Hemiptera; family Cicadellidae; genus Homalodisca; species Homalodisca vitripennis. The sequence continues at coordinate 52,444,978 of NC_060209.1, read as the reverse complement.
GTTTAAAAGTTACTAAATGAAAAAAATGGTTATTTGACTTTTTTCACATTTAGCACAGCATAGCAAAACAAACTCAATAAAAAAACAATCCATGGTAAACAGATGGAATATTTGTTCTGTACGCCTTAAGTCTGTGCAAATATATTTTCTGTCTTCTTGCCTGGTTGTTTACATGGAGCTTCATTTCTCTATAAGGAACTTATTGTTCAACGTTCATGTACTACAATGGTATTTGGCTGAGCGTCAGCAAATATTCTAAATTTTGCCTAATGAAATGAGCTACAGATTGATTTTGCATGGAACCTCAGCAAAGCCTGTTACGCTCAGATTCCACAACACGAGTTTTGACGTACTCTTAACTTTTACTACTAGATAAACAGATTAAGTTTTGCTGTTTTAAGGGTATGTATATAAATAGCTGACACTGATTATAATTTTATTCATATGTCTGATGGTTGATTTTAAGGCTTCAAGCTAAGAAAATATGATCTGAGAGAAACTTCATTGTTTGATAATTTTAATTCTTTTGCTACCATCATATTTCAACCTTTACCAAAACTAGCGTGGCTCACGAACAATTTCTTTCTTATGGGATATTGTTTTGTCGATGACAAGAAAAGTAAAGTTGTCTACTCATAAAATGCAGAGTGGCTCTTGGTTCCTGGACTAATCCGTCCTTTATGATGTTGGTTTACGATGAAACCTAGTTACTGATCTCAATGTTATACTTTTGAGACTGATTCAATATTTGGCCAGCTTTGAAAATCATCCAAGAGAATCACGTGTATCCCTTCTTACTACACATCGTAGAAAGTTGTTTGATGAAACCTCGATTAGTAGTAAAAACCTATTACAAATGTAATCAAAACTATAAATATTTTAAAAGGCTTTTAAGACTGTGACTGTCAAAAAATATTTATTTTGTGATTATTAAAACATTGTTTTTGAAAAAAGTAGTTTATAATTAATTTTAATTTGAAATAGGATCTAAATTGAAAATTAGAATATGTTTTCTTATTTTTAATAAGTGAATAAAAAGCATATGTCATTTTCTGAAAAGCACTATTAAAGACTGTACTAGAACGAATTTTAAATTTTGAAACAACCTCTTCTAGAAGTGTGTCTACCGGTCCGCGTAAGACCTGTGTTGTGAAGCTGCGTTTAACATTATTAAATAAAAAGTAGATATTCCACTCTTAAAGCAAGAGGTAAACAATGCAGTACGCAATTCTGATATTCCATGATTGTCTATGCAAAATTACATACCATTTGGTTTATTGATACTTACTGAGATTTCTTTATCACTGACAGAGGAGTTAATGTGGTCTCTTTATACTTGTTTGTACAATTAATTACAAATTGTAGAAATTAAATCGTAAAATAATACAGTACTCTTTATACATAAACCACATTGTATATAAACAAGAAGCGATTAAGGTGACTTCCGATGTACTTAAACCGTAAAAGTTAACATAAAAGTGACATAACCATTAAAGGTAACATTGATACTCTGCTTTGTCTTCATTATCTTCCTACGAAGTCAGTAAATAAACTTATGTTATCCATTTATTTGTATCCAAATATATATATATATTTTATCCATATAAAATACAAAAAATACGCATCAGTAGCTATCTAAATTTTTTGTAAGTTTTTTGAACATTACAAAAATAATATGCACTGTATTATTCTTTAGCAAAAGAACGATATTATAGTAACTACAATATTAACGATTATACAATATTTGATTAAAGTTAGCGTTTTCATTCAATGCAACTAAGTTGAAAATATACGTATATATTTACAAATATTTAGCAAGAAGTCCATAATATAGAGAATCGGAAATGTACAGTTCAGCAAAATAAAGTCAACTAACCATGAACGAAGCCAGTCATGTGAGAGGATAATGAGATTCTATCAGCCGTGTTTTGTAGCTTGACTTCTCTCTCCCTATCTTGACCGGCCAGGCGTATCCTCAGTATTATGTACCACATTGTCGAAATTGAAATGATCATTTGAATTACGTTTGAAATGATTCTTCTTTTAAATTATTAGTCTCTAAACTAGTGCTTTGCAATTAGATGTACATTTCCTGTAAATGTAATAAAACAGATAGATATAAATGTGATTATATTTGTAAATCTCATAGATGGTAAAACATTTTATTTTACAATAGTTAATTTAGCTTCAATTGAATTTTTTACTCAAAAAGACATTTGAAATAAAAGTAGTAAATCATTCCTACGAAATGAATATATGGCAACTATTATCATTTATATATGGATACATATAATGTGATTTAAATCATTATTGTTCCATTTTAAGAATGTTAAGCTCAGCTTCAGTTCACCTTCCACTTAGTGTAGGGTCTGAAGTCTAACGTCTGAGAGATTTTACTCCTAGAAGTCTGAAGCTTCTTCGTCGCCGACTGTTTTGGATCTCTTCAGATGGATTTCGATTCCATATTCCAAGAGTCAAATCTGACTTCCGACGCTGCACCAAGTGGAAGGCGAACTGAAGCGGAACTTAATTTTCTTATTAAATCAACCCTTCCCACCTTTGTTCTACGTTATGTGTTCATTGCGTTTTGATGCAGGAAAATATATATAATATAATGAAAACTCAATCTCATACACACAACAGCTATTCTTTTTTATTCGTCTCTATAAATGGTTTTTTTATAAACCCTTACACGGTCACTTTGAAAACCCCAAAATAACATAAATTATATTAAAATATAACTAAAGTTAATCTAGTATAACCCTAAAGTAAGACCTGAGTAATATTTCTGTTTCACAAGCCTATAACTGTGATTTCCAGTTGTATAACTACTTTTAACACTTTTATGGACTATAATGTACCCAACCAGCATTGAAGTACGATACTTCAAGAAAATTGTTCTAATAGTTTTTATAGATGTACCCAATATCAACTTTAGACGTTTTGACTTATAAGGATGAATTCACAAAATTCCATCTATTTAAACCCTGTTAGTGAACATATTATTACTTGGAGAAGTATTAATAAAATACACTGTTTTAGTTGTTGTAATCTTGTAGTATTTTTTACATCAAAAGTCAGATAGTACATAATAACTGCTCAGAGAGTAATTTTTATATCTTTTTCTTAATTCATTAAAAATTTATTTACAATTTCTATGTATCAAAGTTTATTTTAAAATGTTACTATCTCAAAACTTGCCTGCAATACCTAAATCCCTATCGTATAATTTTTATCATTTTCATAGTAAATATGTCGTAATTAATTAGATGAGAACCGTCTGCAAGAGGGCTTTGTTTTAAAGCACAGGATTTGACGTAATCCCACAGCAAATCTGCGCGGCCCATTTGGTGTAGGGCTACTGGCCATTATTAAAAAGGCATCTAGTTAAACGCAATAAATAATGGCCATTCCTTGTAACAAATAGTTTCCAAGTTTTATTTTCATCATTTCCTATTTAGGCAGCAGTGTTTCCCAAAATTTTTGGACTCAAGGCTTCCTTTAGGTCTGTACTACTTTCCGCGGCGCCCAACCTCCTCAACTAATCTCAATAGAGTCAATGAAGCGTAGCAATAAAGTATCATAACTGTTTTTAATGTAAAATAATTTTTAAGTAATTTACGGAACTCTAGTTATATTAATAATAGGTATATTATTCGGTGTGATAATATAAATCTAGGCTAGCTTGAAGGCAGTAAAAACTATATAAAAATTTTATTTTATTTACTCAATTATGATAATATGTTCTTACTCACTGTCGCTCAACCACGGCGCCCCTGCCAGCTTTACGCGGCACCCGACGGCCCAGCGGCGCATACTTTGGGAAACATTGATTTAGCCTATTATTCTCAAATACATTCATATATAAAATGGTTTTTCTTTAAAGTTTAAAATCCAGATAATTATGTATTTAAATTAATTTAACGTCACAATTTTAAGTGTAGATAACAAATTTAGCGATATTTGGCACACACTACTATAAAACATGAGTTGTATTTTACCCCAATCCTTGACCATTATCGAATAAGATCAATTAGGGCAATCACATTTCAATTATGTGTGAATTGGATTAGTTTGTAAACGCAAAAGATGAATTCATCCTTACGTCGGAGCTATGAAGTGGCTTGATTGCTACAAGCGCTTTCATTAAGTTTTGACACCAGTATATTGCAATTTATAACTAGGGTTATAATTTAATTAATTAATTTACACATACTATCGACTTGATAATGATACGTAATACTGTTTCCGTGTCTTTGATATGAGAAAGTTGTGTAGTGTGTAAAGTGTTATTCGTCATAATACGATTAGCAGTAGAAATTCAAATATGTTTTCACACTTTTCGTGTAAATGGTCATTCTTTGGGTGAATATAAGGTTTTAAGAAACTCCATGGACCTAACTCTGTGTTTGTTTTACTAGTCATTCTTTGTATTTAAAAATCAGAGGCCAGTTTTAGATGTTATTTATTTTCATTAGGGTCAGATTGCAGATTGTCTAGTTTTATTGCTTGTATTCCACCTACATTCTCTTGTGTTGTACTCTTCTCGGTGGACCGGTTGTACCTACCGATTTATATAGAAAGATCAATTAATTTATTATTTCTAACTTTTGGGCTGGATGATGCTAAGGTCAAGTTGTAATGTATATTGTTGTATCGGTTTCCTGTAAATGAATGGTAAGTACTCAATCTCATTTTCTCGTTGCCATTACGTCCAATATGGCAAAGTAAATATTTTTAAAATTCTATCGTAAATTTCATGTTGAGAATTGTATCTATACATAAGAACCGCCTGATAACATAGATAGGATTTGAGAAAATACGCAATAAAAACGACATAGTGATGACTTTAGACTGTTCTGTGATTGATTAAACTTTAGCAATCATGATTAAAGCTTCACTTCTTTCATTTAATGTGTAAGCCTGAGAGTAGAGAATGCCTGTTTACTTTAACATCAGCTGAGTGAATATGGATCTCCAAAATAAGGCTGGGTTATCTCAAAATATTAATTTTGTTAGGAAGTTTTCGTTGAGTTGTACATCAGAAAATGTTGCCTGGGATGTAGTCTTTTTAAGTAACTTTGTTTCAAAATGTCACAGATTTTATGATTTGTACTTTATATACATGGGTCTTAATTAAGTGAACAGTTAATTACGTTTTATATCGTCAGAGAAAATTGTAACAAGCAATTAAAAAATCGAAATAATTATCTATTTTTTCCATTAATTAGTGAGTGCAGCATTTACTTCAAAGTGGCGTAATTAAAGCGCTGCATATAGGCTTTTATTTTAAAGCGTATATTATGCATAAATGTTGAATATTGCAAAGGAATTCTATTTTTTAAATTTTGTGAGCTGTTTTTAATTAAGGCTTCTAATCCCTTTTTAAAAAAATTGTACAGAAAATTATATTGTTAAACAATTTTGCCATTAACTGAAGGGGAGTTGGAGATAAATATCGGTACTACTCACCACATGGTTCCAGTAGAGTTACAGATAGGATTTTTCTGTATTGAAATATTAAGAGGATTTACAAATGATATGACAATTGAGTGAATACTAAAACCGCACAAACACTTCTTGCAGTAACTCCAATCAGTTAATGTCCCTTAGTGAGGTTACATCCAATTCAGGTTAACTGCTATAATTGTACTCTGGAATTTCCTTTTACAATTAACATGAACATCTTCTATTTTACCTTAAATCTGATATACTTTTATCTTACTATTGGTTCTAGAAAACAACCACGTGGTACATCTAATATTTTAAGCGTGATATAATAGTCCAAAACATTCCTTAATATTTTGTACAAATAAAGAATACTAATAATTGATAAATTAATTAGATGCCAGATATTGGTGTACATAGTATTAATCGGTGTTTTTTTATTTATAGCGTGACAATTGTGCTTCATATCAGTTTTATCTTAACAAATGGCTATTCATACTTTTTCACAAATGGTTTGTACTGCACTACTGTAAATTAGGTCATTTGGTAAAATACATGCAGAAATAAATCCAAGGAATGATGAAATTACAAGTGATACTATCATCTTAAAAACTATCACATTTTCATATGTGTATCCATGGAGGTGTTATTAAATTTATATATTTACCAAAACAGTTTGGTCATATAATGAATTTACTAATACAAGAAGACTAATAGGTGTGTGATTTGAATTAAATTAAATTTGAATTTAAAATACATTTAAGTACACTAATATTTAGAAGATAATTTTCCTTATCCTTAATTCCCTCCTTATAATTCCTTATGTAGGAACTCTTCTCAATTCTTTCTTACTTTGATTATATAGATATACTTGTGAGCATTTTCTGAAGTGTTTTGTTTTCGTCGTTATTATAAGGATTTCTTTGTTTTAAATATAACAGCTTTAAATTGTAAACTGGATAAAATGTTTAGCTCCTTAATCGACTATAATGAGAGTTTATACTTTTACATAATGTATAAATTTTGATGTTTAAGGTTTTATATATCACTGTTCAAAACCTATTAAAATTAAGCGATTAAAAATACGATATTTTTAAACAAAATTCGTAAAATCACTGCAAGACTAGAAAACATACAATTTGTGTGGTTTTCAACTAAAATCACATGGACTGTAAACAAATATTTGTATCAAATAACTATTCTACAACCTGAATTTAGTATACTTAACTTTTTTTCAAAAAAATAAAATATATTTTGGTAAACCTTAATTAATAACTGATACAATAATCATTAGCAATCAACATTTATAATTTATATTATAGATTTAAAAGTTGTATATTTTCAATGTATTGTATAATATGCTAGTTTTTATGACTCTGAAGCAGTTTAAGTCTTTAATTTCCTAAATATTTTTGAACTCCAGGGAGGTTTACACTGTCAGTGAATATTTATGTTGTACAGGTATACTTGTACAGTGTAGGTAGAATGGGTAAGTAAATATGCAGTTTTCTTTCAAGCGAAACTTGAAAATTTCTCATTGGCTAATAAATGAATTTACTCTAGATAATTGGAAAAGATGCGCTACAATTTAGAAGAAAATTATATGAAATATCTGACAGGTACAATACTCTCGCTCGTGTACAAACAAGTTCATAAGAGTTTTAACAAACCCCTTAACCAAGTTTTAGAAGCTGTATCGGTAACATTTCGGACTTTGAGGTTGGTACCATAGTGACCACAATAGATAATTTTCCACTATAGAATCATTTAAGAACTAAAATATATAAAAATGTGTAATATTTAAGTAAAATTTTTTATTTCTTTTGTATCTATGCAAGTAATATTTTTATGAAACATAGTTTGATTACAACTACATACATCTTGCTATGTAGTTGTATGGAATAATGCACGATATTTAATTTCACTTCTAGACAATGAAATAAAAAGACATATTAGTGATTTATTTACATTAAATTATTCGAAATACTTGAAATAGACTGCTGCCCATCGTATTCAATCACATCTCGAACATGTAAATCATTTATTGTGTTTTAAATATAAGAATCTAGAACATTTGTAGATTGATACCTATAAAACACTGAAAGATTGCACATTAATATAAAAAATAATGTTTGATTTTAAATCAACACGTCCAGTAAATTAAACTGTTAGATTGTAAATTAACCTGCACGTATCAAGGATGCAAAGCCTGTTGAGTTTTGAATCCTATACTCGAGAGGCTGGGTGTCATTTCGGTCTCCCTGCCAGTTTGTCTTTGCACATGACATCTCGAGAACGAACATATCAAAAAAACGTTGCAAGAAGCTTAATTTGTATACGTAAGCAAGATCGAGTTGAATAATATACATGTCACTCCATTTATTTTGACTGAGCTTAACGCTGAGCATTAACAATATTTTCACATTTTTCTTACGAGTAACAGAGATGGAAACGAGTAAATAGCAACATAAATAAATTTGTAAATAAACTGATTACTGTTAAATGAAATTTAGCATGTGGCATATTAACACACAAAGCTAATGAAATGACTATACTTAGCAAAACCAAAAAAGCCAATGCTACTCTTGGTTTCATAATTCGAGTCTCTAGAGATGGGTTTTCTCCTTGGGCTTTGAGGACATTGTTTGTGCACCTGGTGCGGTAATTGTTGGAATATTGTTCTCCCGTGTGGTCCCCTTACACCTCTGGACTCATCAGCCTTATTGAAAGTGTACAAGTACGTTTCTTGTGTCTTGTTGGACTGCGTCTGGGCTATGCCTGTCGAGAAGTGCTCATCGAGGAACTCCGACAGCAGCTTCATCTTCCTACTCTGAGATCCAGACGGCTGGTTTGCTGACATCGTCTTCCTTCGGGGAGTTCTTACAGCGGAGATCGACTCAACAGAGTTGTTGAGTAGAGTCAACCTTCCTTGTTCTCGCCCGTCACGCTCGAAGGACTTGTTCGAGAGATGGCATCACTCGACGCAGTACGCCTTCAACAGTACACTGCCAAGATTACACCGTTTGGGGAACAGTCTCCCACATACTTTGGATTTCTTTACACTGAGTTTGCCTGCCTGCCTTTAAAAGAGAATTGTTCAAACTGTATGCCACATGAACATTTTTATTGTTATTCCTTGTGCATTTTTGTAACTCCTTTTTTTATTTTTGTTGTTGATTCTGTCGGCTTGGAATGTTGATTATGGTGAGGGTGTTCTGATATTTAATGGATTGTAATTGTAAAGCCATGTTTTAAAAAATAAAGAGTTTATTAAGTGTGTTTTTACGCTGAAACATTTTTAAGTGACATGCCGAATACATTTTTAAATGGCTTTTAAATTACATAGACTAAACCATAAAAACGTTTCCACTGTTTGAATGTTCAAGTATATATGGGTCTCAGTTTCGCTAAACTATGAATTATGAGAGTCAACGATAATGAAAGATGTTATAGGTGTTTCTATACATAACCTTATCACTTGAATTAGTCTAAATATTTGATATAAATAAGTATTATATGGAGTTATTTAAAATTGGTTATATATTATATAAATATCTACTGTATTTGAAATTGATTCGCAATATACTTTACATTGTTAATTACTAAATGTCATGGATGACTGATGTAATAAGACCTAAAACTGTTTAAATTATAAAATTATATTTCACATATTCTTTCAATGTATAGTTGCTTAAAACGCATTAACATTGTTCGTGATATATTGTGAACTTAACAAAGTTTCTTTTTTTTAAGAAAATATACTGGTTAAACTATATTAAGTTTCATAGACCGTCTATCACAAGGCAATATTTATCCTGATATAAATTAGCTTTACTGACCATTTACAACCAACTATATCGTTGAGTATAAAGCACGTCGTTATCCGACAGAAAGCACCTCGCCCCTACAAAAGCTGACCGATGATGGGGTTGGAGCCAATTTTCTGTTAACGCTCTGCTCTCTTTAAATTAAATATCAGAACACCCTCACCATAATCAACATTCCAAGCCGACAGAATCAACAACAAAAATAAAAAAGGAGTTACAAAAATGCACAAGGAATAACAATAAAAATGTTCATGTGGCATACAGTTTGAACAATTCTCTTTTAAAGGCAGGCAGGCAAACTCAGTGTAAAGAAATCCAAAGTATGTGGGAGACTGTTCCTCAAACGGTGTAATTTGGCAGTGTACTGTTGAAGGCGTACTGCGTTGAGTGATGCCATCTCTCGAACAAGTCCCTCGAGCGTGACGGGCGAGAACAAGGAAGGTTGACTCTACTCAATTTCAACTCTGTTGAGTCGATCTCCGCTGTAAGAACTCCCCGAAGGAAGACGATGTCAGCAACCAGCCGTCTGGAGCTCAAGATAGGAAGATGAAGCTGCTGTCGGAGTTCCTCGATGAGCACTTCTCGACACGCATAGCCCAGACGCAGTCCAACAAGACACAAGAAACGTACTTGTACACTTTCAATAAGGCTGATGAGTCCAGAGGTGTAAGGGGACCACACGGGAGAACAATATTCCAACAATTACCGCACCAGGTGCACAAACAATGTCCTCAAAGCCCAAGGAGAAAACCCATCTCTAGAGACTCGAATTATGAAACCAAGAGTAGCATTGGCTTTTTTGGTTTTGCTAAGTATAGTCATTTCATTAGCTTTGTGTGTTAATATGCCACATGCTAAATGTCCCCCCTAAATGTTTTAATCTCGATTAAAAGAAAATTTATCCAAAACCCATTTCGAGCTACAATTAAAATCAAAATTAATTTTCCAATAAAATATCTCAAGAATACTTAAAAAAAAAACAAAACAATCTTGATATAATTCGCGTAACAGTAAGCTACACGCATAACGGGCTTCGCTGATGTTTCATGCAAAATGTCAAGTTTATAGCTCATTTCATTCTAGAGATGTCCTGCGAACAAGTCGACAGCTTGGTAATCATACAGAAAATCAATTTTTACACCCCTTCCCTTGCAGACAAAAGAAAATTGTGTCAGACAACTGAGTGATAGGCTAAACCAATCTTCATGTTTGGACATCTAACAACTTACTCACTCAATGTACAACTCTTGTGCAACAAAAACTACTTAACATAATAGGGAATACAACTTACTCTTTTCTATGTAAAAATGAAGTTTCGTAAAAACAATGAACGTCTTCAGATGCGATCTTTCTTACCTCATGATACATTAAAATGTTGTTCATTGTGTTAGGTTTGCCAGTAGCGTTTAACGATGTGTATTATAGCTAGAAAGTTATTGTTACATTCATTAAATAATAAAAGTTCCAGTGAGCTGGAGAGGATATCGCAACGCTAGAAATCAAATCTGTTCACCGCCTTTTAACATTGACTTCCACCCTAGTATTTGTTCATTTTATTATGTAATAAGCTACGAGAAATAATATCTCAAATTTGTATATCATATGACATATACTACATATTACATACTTAGATTTTTAACAAATTTAATTATTCTGATATTGTATAATTGCTATTACAGTAATTTTATGACAAGCTTGATAGCGCTCAGCCAAATTCCATGGAGTCAAAAGAAACATCATTAACTCCGTTTCGCTTATATAGAAATGAGAATTCATGCAAAATATAGGTTAGCTCGCTTTATAGATATCGTGTGTAAAGACACACAGAAAAGGAATGTTTCCAGCCTCCCTGACGCACAGCTAAACAAGTGCAAAGTATTTGAGGGTTTTTGTAGCTCTAATAGAAAAATATGAAATTGGCAGTTAGAGTTTTACATTGTTAGGAATTTCAAGGCTTACTCTTACATTTTATGCAATTGTAGTCTGAAAGCTCTAGAAAATGAGATAGCAGTGCAAACTTTAATAGCTGGAGTTAATTAAAGTTTTCTGTTCTTTTACTCTTCAGCTACGAAATGAACTGAGCTGGTTTCTTCAATATTAAAATACTGTCTATTCACTTCAATTTTGTTTAGCTTTAACTTAAATCAATAAAATTCGTGGCCAAAAAGAATTTATTGTTTCATTTATTATATAAGGTAGGATAAAAAAATGCTATCATAACTATCAGTATTCGTGTTTCCCAATTTCCAGTCCATATTTCCTAATTTTCCAGTCAGTATTATCAAAATTTCTCTTATTTTCTGGACAACCCTGGATGGAGTGAAGGACAAGGACTGGACGGGAAATACGAGTACGCCAAATGTAGAGTGTCTTTGGATTTGGGCATTCATATTTCCATTATGGAAGATTATGTTTTATTTTTCCACCATCTGCTTTTGAAAATAAGGTCAATTCATCATTAAATTTATCAGTTGGATTTGTGTTTTGTCTCTTCAGACATTACAGATCGTACAAAAATATTTGGTGTGCTTTACGTGCTAATCACGTGGATCAAGGTGCTCTGTAGTAATAGTGATCGCATTGCACGCCAATGTGTGTGTGCGGTTTGTATGATACAGCTATATACGAGCGTCTCTGGGCATTCGATAGGATTAGTTGTTCGACACGAATGGTACATTGACCATTCATGCGGTACATGCATAGCGGTGAGAGCTTTATGCGCTGCACAGGTAGGGAACTATCGAGATAATCAAACACTCAGGGTTCACTTTGACTGTCCATATAAGCTGAGATGGTGCGTTTGAATCGATTGCTCGAATGAAAGAATCGCCCGTAGCTTTCTACTAAGCAACGATATGCTCTTACTTAGTTTGGTCTTGTGTGAGATGCGTTAAAAGCGAATAAAGCCGTAGAATTTAAAATAAAGGCAAAAAGTATAAAATATGTAAAAATTAATAAAGTACTATAGACGACACTACAGATATTATAAAATATACTTAAACATACTGACATTAATTAAGTATGTGTTAGGCATTTCCAAATTTTTACAAGTGGAACTTTAGAATCACTCAAAGCTCAAGAGAACCATTACATATCATACTAATTAAAATATGGATGGAATTGTGAATACTTTTTTATAATTGTATAGGAATTTCCAAGGGGTCTAACGAAAAGTTGAAATCATCTAAAATTATAATAAAAACTTTCATATATAGTCAAAATTTAATTTGATTAATTATGTAATTTTTAGAAAAAATGCATTTTAAGTTTATTGGTATTATAGGTGATTTATTGTGGGCTCCGAGGTTTAAGCAAAATGCATGAATAAAAACGAAAACCTGGCGTGGAACTGTCTGAGTGATTCAAATTAGTTACTCAGATCTAGCTTTAAAATAATAACTTGTGTAAACATGTCAAGATTTGCAGGTTTCTTTTTTTAACTAATATAATTTAGCACTAGTATAACAAGTCTTAAAATAATTTCATCATACTAGATTTCTCGATATATTCTTAATTAGAGATATATTGATTCGATTGATTTTGTTTCAATATGTACTTAAGTATACAATTCATAGGCACAGCACTGGTCAGAAACTATTAATTTTTTACACTGACAGATGCCTGAACTTAAAGTTCAGATTCCTGGCCTGCCAATATAACTTAGTTGCTTTAACAAGAAGTATTTTTCTGAGATCCATTAATGATCTGAAAGTTTGGCACGTTTAATTTCAGGCTTCGCTTTTAAATGTGTTTAATCAATTAAAAGGGTCGTATTAATTGGTATGTTAATTCCAAGTTTGGTAATTCAAAATATAATATAGCTACTGAACACTTTATTTAATGAATTTTTAGGTCACATAATAATAAGTGATGAATGTTATTTGTTATAAAGGGTGGCATAATTTTTTAAATTTATATTTCTCAAATTACAAGGACAAAATTTAAAGGCCAGCTTTTTAAGTAAATACAAATTCTTATTCAACACATAAATATTGTTTTCGCTACTATTTATACGTTATGACAGTTAATATAGTCGCACTACTCAACCAAAACAATATTATGTTTGTAAAATTCACTTTCATTCTTTTACTAAAGATAACACTAATATTTAAAAAGTGAATTGATCTTTCTAGGTGTCTGGTGTTACAGCGTTGTTCACAGTTATATTTATAAAGAGCGGAGCTCATTCACGTGAAATATAAACATGGAAAATTGAATACCGCCCTACGCTCTACACTAATATTGTTTATACACAGTCCGTTCAAGTTTTGGAGAAAGTAGGTATGGAAGGGGACCTCCATATCTCCACCCATGTTCGTTTCTCTGGAACCACTGCAGATAGAGATCGAAAATTTGCAACATACATACATAAATATATATTGTTCATTTGTAAGTAAAAATCAAAGTAAAATTTTTACCCTTGTCTTATGGATACCCATGATCCCACCGACAAAAACGCCGATTAAATGAATATTAAGCAAACTAATAATACTGTAAAAATTAATGATATGACATAATCTAGTTAGTTACCAAAACATGTTATGTTCTTACTTTGTTGCATTGGTTGGGTTCATGGCAGATGGAACATTTTAACTTAAGTAATAACCATTAGTTAATATATTACTAATATAAAACTTTTATTCCAAATTTTACCGCAATGAAAAAAAAGCAAAACATTATTAAATTAATGAATAAAGATTCTGTGGAACAGCTTTTGTAAAAAAATAAACTATTTTTATACCACATTTAAATAGACTAATAAATTAATTCAGATTAAAAATACATAATTGTAAACTTAGTAGATGAAAATGACTTACTAGTGCATTTTTAGTGAATAGCTATCCATTTCTTACGCCTAAGGTTTATATAAATAGGAAAATATGGAACATAAGGAATAAAAAGCCAGCCAATTCAATAGCCTATATGAAACAAACGTAATTAATAAAATTAAAATAAATTATTTTATGAACAATGTATACGAAGATGTATTATACATTAGACCAGATTATACATTACAGTATACCGGAAGATCCAGCAATAAACCATGCCAGTTGATGGGACGGCTATTGTGTTATCAAGTTATTGTTTATGCTGTGTGTATTGATAGAAGATATTGGGTCCAGGGGACAATAAATTCTCAAATATGTGGTAAATAAATAATTCAAGATCAGCTGGTTATATTTAAAGTAACCAAACAAATAAATTATTAAATACATGAATATGCTTTTTGAACATACGCTTTCTTGACGAACTATTTCGATATTTTGAACTATGTTAAGGTTCGTTATATTAATATTCAGGAATATAACTCACATAAGGAACATTAATGGGATCTATAAAATACGAGTAATTTTCCTGGTTGACGAGAACGTGATAATATTGATTATATTTAGTTATGATCGTTGTATTAAAACAATATATTACTATGATTATAGACAGTTGATCCCCGAGTGTCTGCTTCTATATTCATCGTTGAATGCCGTGTTAATTCTGCGCTTCGGTTATAAAGAAATAATTATAAGAAAATAACTGTTAATAAACCTAACGTGTATTTAGTATAGTAATTCATTCACTTATCAATTATGTTGTTTAACTACTTTTACTTAATGGAAGAATAGTTATGTTCCATGAATTAAATTCGTTACACTGGGATAAATTAAGCAGGCTATATTTTAAAGAGGTAAAAGTTTAGTAGCGGCCCATTTCCGCTGTCATGTTTTGCATAGACATTGCTCTCTAAATAGTCTCAAACTGTTAAGTGTATAAACTTCTTGTCTGAGATCAGATGTTGAGTAAGTCCTTAACTTTACTACTGCTGTGATTTAATGACTCATAATCTTTATTTAATGTATAAAATACTTATATTTTGTTTTATCATCGAGGGTTTTTTATAGGAATTTGAAATAATGGCCATTAGCATAAATATTTTTAATAACAATATTCGGTTCTATTTATGTTTTGTAAAACAATTTAAATGCCTGTTCTAATAATTTCAACACAATCATTTGATCATATTATTAATTGCCTGTCGGACATTGTAAATAGACCGTTCTCTCCCAATAGCCTGCAATAGTGAACTCTTCCCTATTGGTAAATTTAAGTATGGAAGACCGGAGGCAGGGAAGCTTTGGATTTTTAATTTCACGTGACTTTTACCCGTTCCCATTCTTATTCTCGTTTGTGCATTTCACCTTTAACGCTCACCAATATACAAATTTTCAATGCAACCTTTAAAATATTTACAAATTTCAAGTTCCAAAACATGTCAGCATGCAACAACATATTTCTATTGTAAATATGAAACCATTAAATTTAATGTGATTTTGATTTGTATTAGATATTAAATAAGGCATAAGAATAATGCCTCGTGATTAATTTTAATTTCCCTTATTAATTTAAGTGTTACTCATTTCCGCAATTGAAAAGTTTAATTTATTTGTAATGTGGAATAGCATTTTTAATTTTAACCCCACACCTTCAATGATTCTACTCTTCTCAACCCTTCAGCGTCTCTGCACTTTACATCTCATCGTTATCTCCGTCAGAAGGCGCCTTCTTTCCCCCTGGCAGCGAGGCCCTTATTGTCCCCATTCTGTGAGTCCCTTTTCACATCTTGGATCTGCTCAGTATGTCATATCCCAACATGTTCAGTTCCACAATGAACAGTGAGTGAAATTGTAAATCAGGTATTTTTATCTTTTTCATTATATATCTCAGAAAATGTTTTTATACAAAATAATGTGTCACTATGTTCATCTTCAGTAACAGTTTATTACTTGGAATAGGTTTCACTATGGGCAACTCTCTTTCTGTAGTTGTATAGCGTACAGTTATACCCATACGCTAGACAACTAAAAACGTAAGTTGTAGTTGTTGAGCCGTACCTTACGCGACTTATCAAACTTGAAGATGGTTTCCGCTCTTCTAAATGAAAGTACGCAAAATATCAAAAAAAGTTCTATACCCATTACTAACTAGCTGCTACGTACCTTTTCCTTTACGTTTGTTTTTTATAAATATTTTTTTCATGGAAACCCTGGTTTATTCCTATTATAGTGTTGTTTAATTGACTGAGGATAGATTAACTTACTGTACGATCTCCTTCATTTAGATTATTATTAGTGAAATTCGTTACATTAAAAATAGGGCACACCTGTAAAGATAATGCCACTTCTACGGTTAAGTAGTCATGTTTGTAGCTAGTGTTACAACCATTTTACGGATTATTATTCTAGTAAACTGATGCTATACTTTTCAATATATTTTTATAAAAATGCTATTACTGACGATGCTATTACTGCTAAATGCTATTATTGCTATAACAAACGATTCAATACATAAAATACTCGTACACATTATAAATAATAACAACAATTTTTTATTTTTTAAGTGAAATATTTATATTAGGAACTAATAATAGGAGAACAGAAAAATATTTTACAATGAACATTAAAACATAAGTTATTGAAAGGCAAGCAGAAGATGAACCAGTGCAATATCAGTTAAATGAAAATAAAAAAACTTATCTCAATGTGGTAGTTGAAATATTCTGCTCATTCATCTCTTTACTGATACAATGAGCTTAATTCATCTTCTAAAATTTTGCGTAGTAGGCGCTAAACCCGAGAAAGAGATCAGATTACAAATCTTGAAACGCAGCGATATATTTAGTGTTCCACGTCAGGAATGAAATTGTAAGGAAATAATCCTATTACTTCTCCATGAAGTAATATATCTGTTTCATATACAAGCTTGAAGCTCTCTTCTTATTGGAAATTAGTTATTAATATAAAACAAACCCTCCAATAATGTAGGTTTTTATTTCTGTGAGGCCTTTCATACTCAATGAGCTCATCATAATACCCACATAACTGAATAAAAGTGGTAATAACATAAACATTTTTTTAATAAATAAAAGCGTATGTCATTAAAAATACAAGGAGATAATATTCTATGACGGGACAGTATGTCTATGTATGTATAAAAAATAAAGTTGATATTTAGTTAAATCAAATAAAGTAATGGTGTATTTTGAAAAAGCTCAGGTTCGTTGTTTACTATATTATTTTGGTTTTTCTTTATACAAATCGTTTCATATGCATCGAGGAATTTTTTATTTTGGACTTTTTTTTTAAACAAATTTAACAAATGCATAACAGTTTTAGCAAATGAATTTGAACAGTGATTGAATTTATTAACATTAATCTTAAATTTTAATCATTTAAGTATCATAATACTAAGTATAGGAAATGAATTAAAATGTTATATATGGTGTTAATTTGGGCCAAAGTCAAAAGTTATATGGCTATGAGAAATACATATTTTACTATGTTGTACCGTTTTTATAGCACATATTTTAAATTTATATGGAGCAAATACTTTATAAATTAAACAACTTTTCGGAAATACTTGGTTTATTCCGAAATTCAAGTTCACCCAAAAGTTTACAAAGTTTACAAACTTTTGATTCAATTTTATTCAAAAATCACTCAATCAATCAAATCTAATTAAGAGTCTGATCAAAAGGTACTGAAATTAAAATTAAACTAAAAATGTATACTTCTCCAAAAATGGTTTAAATTAACAAAACAAAATAAAAGTTCTCTTCTCAAAATACTCAAAATTAATATAACACAAAACTTGATATTTACTTTATCACCAAAATTTAATTTACAAAACTTCAAAAATTTGAATTAAATTTTTCAGACTCTGAAAGATGGGAAACTTTAGAAATTTGTAATACAGTATTATAAAATAAAAGATATTAACTATACGCTGGTACGGGACTTACTACTTTGAAGATTACGGAGGCAGATCGGATCTTAAAACGCACTAAAAATTTTAAATACTTCAAATTGACTTTACCCACGAAAAATAAATTACTCTAAATCCCAACTATTGGGTTAGAGAAAGAACTTCAGCTACTAACTCGACCGCTACACGTACTCCTCAATCGCCAAGACTAGACTGAACCTCCAGCGAGCCGGGAGGAACGCATCACCCGATACGTCACTGACCGATCAGCTGATTGCCGGTCCAACTGAACAAACAATGTCCCCGCACCGCGTCTAGTTAATAAGAGCCTACTTCCTACCGCGATTCAGCATAAATGAATTTGAACTATGGTACAATGTCTCAAGCTAAAACTCTATGTGAAGACAAGATATCAAGTATGAGCGCAGAATAGTGGTCAGTAAAGTGCAAGCACGTAGAGAAAATCGAAAAAGACTGTGCAGCCGCAGAACCCCAGATTGGCAATATTATAGAATCCCTTATTATATCAGTTGGTTCGGATACAGACAGCAGTGACAGTGACCTAGAAGAGGAGGACAATTTGAGTGGGATTGAAGAACTCCAATAAAAAAGCAATAATTGCAAATAACATTGTTATTTGAAAATTATATTTATTCTAGCATTTTAATTAACTAAATATTTGTGAATTTATTGTACATAAAATAATAAGAGAATGCCAAGTAATAGCAATAATATGAATTATCCCTGTTTTCCTGTTGTTATAGTGTTGTTTAACGTGTTTTTGAAAATAACGTATTAGTCAATACTAGTCGGCAAATCGAAGTCGTGAGGTTAAAGTCGTTCAAGAGATTGTTGCGCCTTCATCTCAGCGGCTAGCACGTAAACGCAACCCGCCACACAGATAGTGTTCGTTGGGCTCCACGAGAGCTGTGTGAAGCTGGTGGCACCCATTAACCAAAATACACACAAAACTAGTGGAATCGTTTGTTTAGCATTTGTTTAGGTTTGTTTAGCTATTTTTAGCGTTTGTTTGGCATTAATGTGCGAAATATGCAAAAAACAAAGTGGGTGCCGCTAGCTTCACACCAGCGGCACCCATTAACGAAAATAAGCCAAAAACTAGTGGAATCGTTTGTTTAGCGTTTGTTTAGGTTTGTTTAGCTATTTTTAGCGTTTGTTTTGCATTAATATGCGAAATATGCAAAAAACAGTGGGTGCCGCTAGCTTCACACCAGCGTCACCCATTAACGAAAATACGCCAAAAAACTAGTGGAATCGTTTATTTAGCGTTTCTTTAGGTTTTTTTAGCTATTTTTAGCGTTTGTTTGGCATTAATATGCGAAATATGCAAAGAAAACAGTGGGTGCCGCAAATTGTTCGCTTTGCAATGTCTAAGTTATGATTTAATGTTTAAAATATTTGTAACTGTATGTTTTGCCATTTTGTCTATAAATTTAATATATTATTATCTATATTTAATCAAGGTAACAATCTCGTATGTTTATAATGTTATATATGTGCCAAATGTTTCACAATATTTTATATGTTTATATTTGTTTACGTTTTATATTTTTAAGAAACATTTTTTACGTTATATATCGATAAGGTAAAAAATGTTATCGTTTTTACTATATTAGATTTGTTTCTTAAAATTGGTACCATGTATCATAATGTAGTAAATCTTCAAAAAATATTTATAATTAAACAATAAAGCTGTAATTTTGAACACTTTTCATCATTATTGTCCTTTTTACTAAAATTGGATATTAAAAACAAGTATGATTGATAAAATAATATAGTGGGATCATTTTCCCTACAACTATATGTTTAAACTTTATATCATCAATATTCCATTAATGGTTGGATTCTTTTGTATAATTTATTATGGTACAGTATGATAAGATTCATTCATTTGTCCCTTAGTTGTATTCTTTATAATGAAAATCATACTGTGTATAGTAATATTATGAAATATTAATTAAAATTGTGTTGGATGCAAAAACACATGATACTTTATAACCGTACAGTATGATACAATTCAATATTTTGTTACTTTTCATTGTTTTATTATATATATATATATATATATATATATATATATATAATTATTATATATATATATATATATCTTATGCAAATCTTACAGTGTATAATAATATTCATTAAAATTATGTTGGATTAAAAAAACGTTAAATTAATTATTCCTTATATCAAACGTAATAAAGTTAAGTTAAGCTAGCGGCACCCACTGTTTTTTTTGGTTATTTCGCGCATTAATGCCAAACAAACGCTAAAAACAGCTAAACAAACCTAAACAAACGCTAAACAAAACGATTCCACTAGTTTTGGGTGTATTTTGGTTAATGGGTGCCGCCAGCTTCACACAGCTCTCCACGAGCACAGCTGAATTCCTCCAACTGTACGTTAGGTCGGAAATGGAGTATTTATCGGAATACTAAACGACCTTAAGTATTTCCCCATAAGAACAATGTAAAACCACATGCATTTTTACGCTCTTACCTAACATAACCTAATCTAAACATTGTGGTTATTAGATCGTGGTGCTGTGGTAGATTTGTAATTTTAAATAACTTCTTCTTGTAAAGTTCACTCTTTTTATTATTTAAATGATGAAATTCAAATATCACTTATGGTTTTCTTAATAAATAATGAAAACATCAAAAGTTAATAAAAATATGTTTGAATGCGTAAAAAATATAACTTAAAATGAGACTTCTTCCATAATTCTAAGATTAAATATAAGGTCATAAAAGTGCATGATTTACATCTAATTTATATTATGGAGTTATAATCAAGATGGCCACTAGTACAGCCGGTTCCTAAGGAGGCGCTCCATCCAGCAATGATTTCGTTGTCGACTGACCCGCTCCATAGGTGCGGCGACTATTGGTACTACTTACAGGAGACGAAAGCTAAAGATTATATATTATATTTTTAGAACAGGATACTGAAGAGCTCCTAGGCAGACATTGTCAAAATCGTGTACGAGTATCTTATCAGCAATTAAATTACCTTGTAATGTGAATTTTATAATAGTATTATCTTGTAGTTTGTCCCATACGCTGTCCTAACACTTTCTTACGACGTTATAAGTTCATATATTTACCTTCGTTTTTTTACTCTGAAACAAAAAACCCAACAAATATAGCCTGAGTATTAAACGTAATTTTAGACAATTGAACAAAAGTGGGTACGAGTGTACTGATAAACAATGTAATACAACCAGAAATAAATAAAAAACTACAAATAGTAGCAGCTAGCAATAACTAGTTGGAACTTGAACAAAATCAACGCAAATATTACTTTAACCTACTTTAAATTAGAACTATGCGGTACTATCCCTGCAAATATGTTATAATTTTTAGGTAAAATTACAGGAACCTAATAGAATCATTTAATACTTCCAATGTTCATTCAGTATTCCCTATGTTGTTATCCCGTCTCGAGCGGCAAGTGTGCTGGAGACTGCCTCATTATTGAGGCGACACACTCAAGAGGGGAGCACGTGCTGCGCTTACATCAATTAGGCAAACTAAACTTCAATGAGTAGACTGAGGATTTAATTAATATTGAGAGAGTTGCTTGACATAACATATACATCCACTGCATATAGGAGATTTAAGCATGTTACTCAGAACAGTTACAACTATGAGTATTGGTTTTATAAATGTACGAGAACAAAACACGGTGTTGTAGAAATTTATTTTTGTTGTTGTAAAACCAACATGCAGACGAAGAGCACCGTACAGCTACATAAAATGGTTCCTTTTTTTGTTGCTTTATAGCTCTGACTAGGATAAACGCGAGTGTGAGTTATCCATTGAAAGCAAATACAGTTTTATTCCAATAGTAGTAATCATCATTAAAGGACCAATTAATATAAAATATATTTAACCAGTATTTTTATCTAGTTTTACAATACTTAGTGGGATTAAATAATTTGCTGTGCTTTTGGAAAATTTTGTTTTTAGATAACTGCGATTCATCCTGGTATTGGACGACATTTATATAGCTAAAATTAACATTGTGTATAG
This sequence comes from Homalodisca vitripennis, assembly GCF_021130785.1. Lineage (NCBI taxonomy): Eukaryota > Metazoa > Arthropoda > Insecta > Hemiptera > Cicadellidae > Homalodisca > Homalodisca vitripennis. The sequence continues at coordinate 52,422,894 of NC_060209.1, read as the reverse complement.
TTATCAAAGGAGTAATTAATATTCGTAGAGAAATTATCCACAATTCAGTTTGACTAGGGATAAGTATAAAAGCATAATATATAGATCAAACGTGGCTACAACTACACAATTTATCTCGCAGTTTAGAATCGATGACATGATAGAAATAAATTAAAACCAACATATTAAGTAATGTTGACTTTCCAGTCCACATCGACTGCAGAAGAACACCCCTAGTTTCAATAAAGTCAGTGGTAATCCTAATAGAAAATCCTTTTAATATTATAAACGCGAAAGTCCAGTGCTAATCAAAATAAATATTTTTAAATCAACCAATCATAATATTTTTAATTCCCACATTTTGATGGTTACACATTTTGTGAACTAAACATTTTTAATAATAAGCTTTAAACAAAGTAAGATACCCTAAGGGGTTTTCTCTGCATTTAGATAGCTTTTGTAAGTCACTAGTTCGTTGAAATTATAAAAACAATATTTAACTTAAATGATTATTCTGATCGTTCATGTTGCTTTACATTAAATAAATATAATAGAGCCCGCCAGTTAATATTTGTAATGAATGGTATATTTATTGCATAATGTAAATTCAAGAATTGAATTTATTTCCAACAGCAAATATGTACAGTCATTAACAAAATACAATCTTTGGAAAGACTGACCACTTTTACAAGTAGTGTGGCCAGAGCGAGTACTTAAATTACAAGTATCTTATCTGCGTCCAGATAAAAGTTCAATTGTTTCAGCCGGGCTGCTCTCTGAAATAAATACATAAATATACATTATACATTTACACATACATTTTTTTATAGATAAATACATTTATCTTACCATATGGGTTACTTGTTTTTAATTTTTGTTTCGTTTTATTATATCATACATAATATTATTAATTTGAAATTAAATTACAATTATTATTTAATATTAATATATAGTATATTTATAGTTGTATCACATTTATAGTTTCTTCTAAGTATTATTTGAAAGGAATATACAGATGTCTAGTTAAACTATTTGTAATTTTTATTCAGTTATTTAATTTTTTCTATTTAATTGTAGAACATTTTTAAACCCATTAGAAAATAGTATAATTGTATTGAGATGGGTAGTATTATGCATTAAAATTAAGATACTTAAAATATACACTCAATAAATTTTAAAATGTATGATGTATATACATGAAAATTATATATATTTAATAAATATATATATATATATATAAATTATATATATATATATATTAAAATTTTATATATACTTCAAATAATACATAGAAGAAAGTATAAATGTGATACAACTATAAATATACTATATATTAATATGAAATAATAATTATAATTTAATTTCAAAGAAATTACACCGTGGAGACACAATCTGGTTTACTGAAGCGATGCCTACTGATAGAATCTCAACGAGGAAGCCTGGCCAGACCCGACCGAGGGTGTTTGTTGATATTGGTGCCTCGTAATAATTGGGACAACGGGGCATTGACAGGTGCGAAACTACTGAAGATCTCTTCCGTATACCATTCTAAAAATAAAATATATAATCTTTAGCTTTCGTCTCCTGTACGTAGTACCAATACTCGCCGCAACTATCAGTCGACAACGAAATATTTGCTGGATGAAGCGCCTCCTTAAGAACCGGTTGTACCAGTGGCCATCTTGATTATAACTCCATAATATAAATGTTAAATATCGTGTACTTTTCTGACCTTATATTTAATCGTAGAATTATGGGAGTAGTCTCATTTTTAGTTATTATTTTTACGTATTGAAACACTTTTTATTAATTATTTTTAGTGACCATGGAGTCACTCTCTAAGAAGGGCTTAAAACGCAAATTAAATTGAAAGCTTGATGATTACTACCTACAGTTTAATTATGTGGCTGAATTAATAAAACATGATAAACTATGATTTTATCGCATTTTGTGTTTCTAAAGTCTTCTATAAAATATTTAACAATAAAAATAGTATGAAAGGGTTATACCTTTGTACTTAGCCCATAAAAGTTATTAAAGATTATTGTTGTACTCTGGGAAAGAAATAAACAACACAGCCATATGCCTCATACATTGCTGTTTTTCTGATTTACGATATCGTATATAAAATGATATAAGTTCATGCATAAAATAATATAATCAAATACGAAAACATTAAAATACAATAATCTGTGTGAGTCATTAAATTTGTTATGAGTTTTTGAAGGGATAAAAATTAATAAATGAAACGTTATATTCCCAAAAGCTGAAATTCTAAATACAAGGATCAGGGCTAATAATAAGTAGCAGTCAGTTAAAACTCACAAGATAGATTTTCTTTAATCAAGAGTAGACTAATTGCCCTAACTTTATCAAAGATTTGATTGAAGTCACACTGAGTGTCGGGAGATTTCCATTTTTATTAGTGCCCACTTCCAAAGTTTGCTGTAATAACGGCTCTGTAATTGAATTCAGCTTCCATCAATAAAAACTGCCTTCTAAATCAAACAAGCAGCGAAAATTATTGCCCTAGTCCTCAACTTGATTGTGTAAATTCATTTGTTAATTCCCTATTACTTACAAATGTTATGTCCTCTGTTTTTGTGATTGAAATTAGTATATTTATAGTTAAACTAGTTAAAATGGCTAATTCCATTTCGGAGCTAACAATCTCCATCTCTAAATAAAGCCGGTGAATATCTTCTGCCATATGTGCATGTTTAACTTGGCAGCTACTGATAAAGGGGGTTTATGCTTATTTCTGATAAGAATTTCATCTGCCTGTGAGTGCCTGATGAGTTCTGAATGCCTATCTACGCCTTTTGACATTTTGAATCTAATAAGCCGATTATCTATTGATAAAGTTAATTAGGTATTAATTGTAAGGTTACTTTCTTGACTGCAAAAACGTCATCTCTCGTTACGAATTTGAGGCTTGTGAATCTGAGAAATATTGGCATAGCGGATACATTATGTCATATATAATGATATGCTGCTTGAGGCAATTATCAAGCAATGAGCAATGCAAGTTAACTCATTGTTTTGCCTGGCAAGATTGAGCACATTTGGCACTGGTTGATAAACGATAAAGTCAACCTTGCGTCAGGCAAGTGAGGACTGAAAATGGCTAATGCCTTTGTAGCTGTCAAATATGAGAACATTTTTCATGACTGATTAAATACTTAATACTTTGGAATGTATAATTTAGTAATGCAATGGTGAAAATACTACTAAATTATTCAATGTAGTCGTTTTAATGTCATTCAATAAGCCTGGAAAAGTTTTTTTACAGAAAAGCGAGTCCTGGAATTTCAGAATCTCTACAACAAGATCAGAGTTTAGTTTTTCAAAATATCATAGTGAAAACGTGTTAATACAACTAAAAATTCGGGAGGCGTACCGATCGTAAAATAAAAACATATTTTGGATGGGTTAAAAAAATTGTACACAAAAGCTCACAAATATTTTTAATTTCGCCTCGGAAGTCCTAATACATTTGCTATTAGGAACAATATAGCTTCTAGTAACATTCTAATTGATGCAACAAAGTATCATCGGAGGGTTTCCACTTTTAAAATACCTGGGCCTAGAATATTTAAAGTAATAATACTTTGATGATTATGTAACAGTTTTTTAAGTGGTTATCAACATTGTATCGTTTTAGTAAAGAATTGGCCGTGATGAGTGTTTGGTGATTGCTTTCAAACATATCTGTGTGGATACTTGCCGTTATTTTGTAGTATTGTATATGAAATATAATATTGCTATTTTTATAGTTTAACCAACAGAGCAAGAGTGCTCGGAAGCATAATGAACAGTTGGCTTATGAAATATAAGTGATAAAATAAGAGAAAGAAGCACATACCTATCAATGAAAAGATAAAGTTTGAGATTAGTAACTTTTAAAACGCATTTTAAAATGTTCTAAAAAATTAAAAAAAGTTAAGCGTATTTAGTTTCGTTGTTTATATAAATTCGTTATTCGTCACAGACGATAAAATAAACGATTAATGCCTGGAAAAGTTTACATAGGTTCAATGCTATAGAAACCATTGGTTTTAAATAACTTGCTTATAACAGGTTATAAAAGCCAAAGAATAAATTATGCCTCAAGTATCTTTTTCATCAAATGATTACAAATATTTTTATGAAAATAAAAAGTAATTATGTGTTTAGTATGTGTGTAAAAGTGTTCAAATAAACTGAAAATTTCAAATACTAATATATATTTTCGCCGTTAACAAATATGTAACGTTTATAAAACGATATGTCCTAAGTATTAGGTAAGCTTATAAATAATGATACATTACGTAAGTTTTACAGAGTAACATATCGTGGCGGTAGTATCGGAGCGGGATTGACAGCTGCTAAAAAAAACCCATGCACACACATTGAACTGTGGCCGGAGTTGACGTCATACATTCCTTGTTTGTCTGGCTGTTTGTCCAGCACTGTTTGTTACGCCCCAAGCAAACAGCAAACACTTAATAGAACGTGCCGATTGTTGGTTGATTTTTCAGAAACATCATTACCACCAATAACAAGTATAATCTGTTTGATGAACTTCCGCTTGAAAGACAAACATTCAACGTCCTTCCTCCTTTTTAAAATTAAAACAAATAAAAGTGTTTGCTATTCTAATGAATTACTGTTTGCTAACGAATAACTGCAACGAATAATTGCAAAATGAAGATTTATTTCAAGCAAGTAATGCTGTAGGATAACACAAACATTTTTACAGTGGTTGATGTTTTTTAATCTAAATGTTTTTTTTAAACGAGATAACTTCCGCCTGGTTTCCGAGCTACCAATGCGGAGAAGATGTTAACACCGGCAAGACATTCGACAGCAATCAATAGACAATCGGTGGCTGTACTATACATCCGGTATTTACTTGTGAAGTATCAACTCACATAAACTCTGAGGTTTTTAATACTGTAAAATAATGTATATAAATACATAGATAACGTTTATCATCAGATAACATTACGTTGGTTATTGGATATTATAAACAATCAACTGAGTTGAAATGCCTGAGCAACATGAGTAAAAGTAACTGTATCAAACTACACAATGATACTGTCATAAGATTAACGAAATAAATATAAATTCCCGTGGCGCAGGTCCCTATAGTAGGATGTATTTAAAATCCACACAAAGGTAAACCTGGAGTGTTAGAACTTTATATTGATACAAAATGTATATATGGTGTATAATATCTCAGAGCCACGCACAGGATTCGTCCCATGTGGCTCTTTATTCATTTTGTAATGCGTGATTGATTAACAAATACAGTCTTTCTGATTCTGATTCTGATTATGATATAAAATTATGGTTTTAGGTAACTAAAATTGTCATAAAAAGATCTAGAATAATAACTTCTAGAAATTATTAATGCATGTAATATTTATGTGAATAATATAAATGTAAAACAACGTACAGCTTTCAATAGTATTGGATATTTGATATAGTGCAGTCTTTACATAAAATAATTATTCTTTAGTAAGAAAGGTGCAAGAAAATATTTATTAAATTTTAGCTAACACAAAAAAATGTCTTCCTATCGATAGTATTAATTTTACTTGCGGAGACGTAAGTAAATGAATAATTTGACATAATTAGGTTATATGATCTATTCCGCTTGCTGCCAAATTGCTACACAAGGGCATTTGATATAAGTTATTTTTATATATTATACTAGATCAGATATACTATAAGACATTATAGTATATTTTATAACATAAGTGTGCTATTGAAATTGTTCATACACCATATGAATAGGTAAAAAAATGTTGAACATGTTAGGCTATATAAATGATCTGCCCTGAATATCTCTCCTCTTGTTAACTAAATAAACATCTCATTGAAGTTTTTGCTGCCCAATTATGGATATAAACCCAACACGTGTTCCCTCTAGTGCACATCTCTTGACGCTTTCCTGTAAACATTTCATCACGAGTCCGGTAATAAAATACTGAATCACTACTTATTTATCAGAAATAATATCTTTTTAGCAGCTGACAAACTTACAACATTTCAAAAGATAAAAAGAATCTATTTAATTTCTCCAAAATATCGTGTCAATTTATACTTAACAGCAAGCAATAAAATGCTTGTGCTTCTATATAATATATAGATGTGCTTGCGAATACACTGGCACGTGCGAACTGAGCTGTATGGTGTTTGGTGCATTCTCTTTAGACATATCGCAGGTCCAAATGTTATTCACATTCCTGAAAAATACTTAAATGTGTAAACTCAATAATAATTTAAAATCATAGATAAGGATTGATTTCGACCTGATTGAGGGAGAATTGAGTGCCTTTGAACATTTCCTTGCTATGGTGAACCATAGCCAAGTCACTGTGATTCCCAAACACGGCGTAAGTCACTGATCACGTAACAGCAAGATGTGTCGAGATCAGCTGTTTCCTCTGGAGGCGACTCGCTTCAGGATCGTGACCATTGAGGATATTGCAAGGATGGTGAAATATCTCCATATGCTTTAAATTCCATGTTCTTTATATAAAGATATTACTCGAATGAATAAATATTCGTGATGGTTTGGTATTGAAACATCCCATTATTTAATATAAGATCTTAGTAAGCTTAAAAAGTATCATTTTCTCATTATCGTTTGAGGGACTGCAAAACTTTCATTTATATCTAATTTTCTGTCTTTCCCCACAACACATCGAGATTTAACTGACCCATAGATATAGAAATATTGCTTGAAGATTCATTTCTATATAGGCAACACTGAGTTCGATGATGGTGCAGATATCCACACAACATTTTACTAATACTTAGAGTTACTTTTACATTGGTTTCAACAATGGTGATGGCAACCAAAAAATCGCTGAATAAATAGAAATTATTCTAAGCAAAGTGAATACAATCATGATTGAAATAGTAACACACGCAGCCTAAGTATCCCAACACATATAACACCATCACTTGGTGAATAGGTATGAAGACTTTTTTATTTTATACTAAAAAGCCCAAATGGGAAATTATTACGTGACAATATATCTGAACACAGTTCATCCGTAGTCTTTAAACTTTGCAGGTAACTTCTTTGTACAAAGACAAGATTGAGTTCTATGTTGATGTTTGTCCAACCATGTAATTTTACTGTTTATCATTGAAGCACATCACTAGTTTGGGGGACATAGTTTCTATTTCTCTGCCAGAGGATGTAAACATTTTTTCTGTATGACTGTTTGTCTATCTGTCGGTACTGAAGACATTTCAAGAATGAAATGAATTATAGGCGTGACATGTTGCATAAAATTTCAGCGAAAAAACTTTTTTACGCGAAACGTGGCGTGGCGTATTCATATTCTTGTATAAATATAAATGTATAGTACTATAAACATCTATTACAAACATTTATAGTTTTAATATCTTTTTGGATATTGGGAAAATATATATTGTCAATATATGTTAGTTTCATGCAATGCAGTGTACTCCCAATGCAACCATGAGACTAATGGTGGTACTTCGAGGTGCAATGGAATTATAATTATATATTGACATTTTTACATCAGATGGTTACTGTTTAGCAAGCAAACTTTTAATTCACACAATAATACAAGCTTCAAAGTTTCCAACATTCGAATATCGCGATAAAGCAGGTTATTCCTAATTCCACTTTTGCACTGTAAATGTGCGGTTGCTACGAGAACTGTTCAAATACTGAACTGAGGCTATTGAGAGGTAATTATTTCCGGTGCTAGTATGCACCTTCATGAGCAAAGAACAGTTAATTTTTGACAAAACCTTGATTCTGGTGGGTAGGAGTTTTCGGTTAAATCACTTTGTTTTTGATGTCGATATAAAATTTAATAATTAATGTAATGTTAAATCTCCTTTATACAACATTCTCCCAAGATACTGAAGAAATACATTATTCTAGGAAAATTAAGGGAAAGTAAGAGAAAGCAGGCCGCAAAAGAAGTTAAGTTAAGTTGACGTAATAGGTCTTTACAGCCCATCAGGGATCACTTCTGGCTGGTTTATACCTACCAGTTGAACCCACCACTGGGCACAGCAAAAACCGATGTGCCACTTCAATCTGGGCAACCTTATGGATGTCCAGTAGCGGCACATCACTAACTGCAAATGTTGAGATTCTGGGGTTCATGGGCAATCCGAAAGGTCTAGTCTACTGTGGAAGATGACTGTTGGAGTTGGTGGGGTTTGTTCCCTTACCTCAGAGGCTCTTGTTAACCTCAACAAGGGTGTGCCACCCCTGCCTACTTTGACTGGAGAGGCTGGTTCAGAGCTGGCCTCCCCTTCTTCTGGGATGACTTTGAGATGTAGTGCCCTAATTCTTCCTCATGGATCTCGATAGGAGGCGGTCCCTACTCCCTAACCTTACCCATCCTGAATATCCTATCACTCCGGAAGCAGCGCAAAGGTTCTAAAGGTTCTTACAGGACTAAGTGCAATTTATAAGCTTCTTGTCCTAAGAGAGAGAGAGAAAAAAATAGGTCTTTACTCATAAAGCTTTATAGAAATATTTTTAAAACATTTGCTCAATGAAACAATTTGCAATAGATTGGCGTGACAAGTAGTGGAAGTTCGGTCGCTGGATTGAGACCGAGTGCAAAACCAAACACAGGACACTCATCATTGAGAGTCAACACGTCACGAACAGGTGACTCGCACTTCAGTTTATTTGTTTTTTCCAATGTTTGCTTTATATTCCGAGCAGTCATATTATTGAACAACTTTATAGAAAACACGAAAATTGTACTCGATGTAGAAATTAGTTGCTTCTTAAAATTATTTTTAATAAAACTTATTTTTGTTTTTTATTCTGTGTCACTTGTTGTTAAATCATAAAACCAATCTAATTTTGTACTTATTTTTTTATTTTAAACTATTCTGTCAACACCGCAATGAAACAGTATATTCATTTATTGCGAAAGTTGAAATATTTTAACAATTTATTAATGTAAATTAAACAGGAGAATGAAATTAAAATATATAAATCTGGGAAAACTAAAGATCAATATCCACACAACTACTACAACTCTTACTGAAAAAACTGTTTCTTACATAAAAATAAAATCACATACAAACAGGAATATTTATAAAATACTTGGAAAAAATCTCTAAAATAAAATATTTCAGTATCTGAGGCTGCAGTAGCAAGTTTAGTAATCTCATTAGAAAGGTTAGAAGTATTTTATTTTATTAATTCATAAAAGTTTTTAATATATCATTGAAATGAAATGTGTTTTTATGAGTGAAATTACATAGGAGAGGAACTTATATTTAAAATGTACAGTATTATTAAAGCAATAATTTAATAATTCAGAAATAAGTCCAATATATATTTGAATTCAATTAACACTGAATTCCTTGCAAGTATATAATCGTTGGCAATGTTATATATGTTCTATATAACAAATGTCTTCAACTAACTTTTTTGATTGTTCCATCTTATGGGAATTGATTCCAAATAGGCTTGATTGTACTTTAAAATATATTTTAGTTTTGGATAAATTTGATAAACATTTAGTTTCAATTTTAAATAGTGATTGGACACTTTTAAAATTCGTTTTGAAACGTTGATTTAAATGTAGTTTTGTAATATGGAAGGATAAATCATTGCTTATATAATTAAATGTTGAGCCATTATCCTATAACTATACAACAAACTAAAGTATCCCATAAATCATTCGATTAAAGTTTCCATAATTAATACACATTTTCCTTTTCGTCTTATTAATATGGTATATGTCATTGAACTTTATATCTTCATTATCGCAATTCCTAGGCCGTGCAAAACATTTACAATAATACTAATATTCTTCAAATTGAAATTCATATCCAACTATATTTTAAAATATATAAACACACTTAAATATATCATGTTAAGTGTGTATTTTTATTTATATCAAAGACGGTTAATGGAAGGCCTTCTCAATAAGGATGTCACGGCCTTTTAGATCAGGTTCAAATTTTGGTACATTTTGTACTCACTGAATATTGTGACTCTAGATTGCAGTCTACTCAAACATTTATATAGCAAATAGGACAGGTCCACGCGTCTTCAAATGGAGATCACATAGCCTACTATATGGAGATCTGGGAGTGCTTTCATTTACTATAGTTCCTAGTGGTATGGCATGGAACTATGGTGTAACCAGAACACTGTTCGTCTGATTATGCAGATTCTATTTGTATACAATTTAACTGTAGTTACTGAATATCAAGAATCACTATTGTTCTCACCATGCTTATCTGTAGTTTACAATATTCAAAAAATAAGAACCATAACATGTTTATTTATGTTATTTATTTACCGTAAACTATTACTATAATTTTACAGACGGTATACCTCGTCTAAGTAATTTTGGGCGTCTAAAATAATAGGGGTTTTATATTTTTTCCAGAAACACTGAGATATTTAATAGAGTTCGCTAATTTACTGAATACTGTTATGTTTAATTTGTGTAGAATTTACGGGCTTAAGTTGCTAGGTCTTACAATGCAGTTAAAAGCTTTCAAGACTTAGTGACGCAAAAGCATTGAAATGTTTATGTTGAATAATTTATTAGGATTTTCAGTTTGACTAAATTTGCTGCCAAGGAAAGGACAAGAGATGCTAACACTTACTCTGGTATCGATAAAATGCAGAAGGTTTCTATTTTAATTATTATTATTTTTAAGATTTAAGATAAAGAGTGTAAGTTGTAAAGGGTTTATCGCTGTAACGAGTTTCTGTTTATAAAGCGAGAGTTTTTATATATCATATTTTAATACGCAACTGTTAGAAATTTGTTTTCAAGATACCGTTTCCTAATGCAATACACAAAATGACGCTACTTTTTTGCAATCCAAAGTTCTAGTATTCAATTTTCCAAACCCTTCATGTACATTTATAGATCTAAATACATGTACATCTATGTTGTTTGGTTAGAGATTTGTTTGCTAACAGTATGTTTTTGCAATTAAGTCACTTTTCTTGAAAAGTTACATTGCAAAGTTTGCTTAACTAATAAACATTTTTATTTATGTTAGCCTTAACAATATGCGTATTTTTATTATTTGTTACAAGTTGAACAAAACTATTGTGAAGACACAGGCATGCAAAAAAATAATTGAATGAATTTTGACTGTTTTTACAGATTTATGGCTTAATTACTACTTTTTCAAAAACAAAACTTGTTTGTCAAACATATTAAAAGGCTGTAATTGTAAATAAAATTTAAATTAGTAAAAAGATACATTAATTTCTACAAAATGTACAAAAATATCGTCAGTCAGATAACCAAACGAGATAATCTCTCAGCAATATACAACGTGCTATTCACAAGTATTAAGACAAATATTCATTTCACTTAATCGTACTAAAATATCCTCCTTAAACAAATTTGTTTTAAAATTAATCTGATATGTTCATGTAGGTAAGATATTTGACTACTTCCTTCTTTTATATAATTTTAACTCTCGTTCAGAATTTACAGAAACTGCTTTAACTTTACCATACGAGCGTTCAGTACAGATTAATTAAATCTAAATATAGAGGATTGGTGTGCTGATAATTTTAAAAATAGATGTGTGTACTAACTTTTACTTAAATTTTATTCCAATAAAAATGTTAAAAGGTAGATATGCAGTTACCCGCTGCGTCGCATGCAATTCCGAAGGGTTTGCACCTGTATGAACAATACTAGTTCGAGTGAATTATATTTCCGACGTCAATATTGAGTTTGCCTTCTTTCTGCAGCCAAGAAAATATTTTGAAAGTGTATATTTATGGTCATTTTAATTTTTTCCGGTCTCAGCATTTTTTTGTTCCAAAGCTGATTTTGAATCTCTCCTGATCAAGAAAATAGACGTACTTACATATCTCTGAGAAGCCAACTTTTTTCAAAAGACAACTTAAATAGGTTTCGTATCAGTTTTTAAATGTGTAGTAAAAGTCAGACTACATTGCCTCTTTTATCTACATTGCTAGCTGCTTTGCATGCAATTTATTAGGCGTTGCACGTTTGCGACCACTGCTGGTTTAAGTGAATTATATTTCCGACACCAATCTTGAGTTTGCCTTGTTACTATCATCAAAATAAACACAAAACAATTTATAATTATAGCCATTATAATTTACTCCGTCCTTAGTAGGCTTTGTTTCATAGTTCGTATTTGTTTTGTTGAAAAATTGTGGTTACTTTTAGACAATTTACTTACTACAGAGTGGAGCGCGGTAATTTGCTGATTTGGAAATGAAATAAAAAAATTATGAACCTTACAAAAAATTGTTTTTTATTTTAATTATATTGAACAGTAAGGGAATTTTTAAATTACATGGTTTTAAATAATGTATCTGGCAAATGTCGACCTTCGGCATCCACACACTGCTGCATACGTTTTCTGAAGTTTTCATTAACTCTAACAAGCATGTCGACTGGTATTCTGCCAATTTCAGCCTCAATATTGTTCCTTAGGTCTTCCAAAGTGTTGGGGCGGTTGATATACACCTTCGACTTCAGGTAACCCCAAAGGAATAAGTCTCGTGAGCCAGTTCAAATCACCCCTCTAAGAGATAAGCCGTCCAGGAAACATTTGCCTCAAACAATTCATGGTAACCCTCGCTGTGTGTGCAGTGGCACCATCCTGTTGGAAACCACGTATCCTCTAATTGCATTGCCTCAAGATCCGGCTGAAAAAATCCTGTATCATAGTCAAGTACCGTTCGGAGTTCACAGTTATGGCACGACGGTTACCCTGAAAAAAGTAAGGGCCAATGATGCCTACTCGTGATATGACGCACCACACAGTGACGCGGTCCGAATGCAGAGGTCTCTGGTGGACTTCTCTGGGGTTTGTTTCACTCCAGTAGCGCATGTTTTGCTTGTTGACACACCCACTGAGGTGAAAATGTGCCTCATCAGAAAAGAATACAATTGCGTCACGCGGTATAGTTGCAAGCGTGTCTTCACAAGAAGTACGCCGTGTCAAATAGTCTCGTGCTGACAATTGATGGACCACGCACATTTTATACGGGTGAAATCTCAGTTCATCATGAAGAATCCGGTGGAGAGAACGTCTTGAAATGCCAAGAGCAAGTGATTGCTTCCGAGCAGAGCGTTTTGGAGATTGCAGTACTGCTGCTCTAACTCTATCGATGTTTTCCGGTTTTGTAATCCTTCTCTGAGGTCCCCTTCGTACACATGACACATTCCCTGCTGTTCTGAATGCAGTTACCCAATTTACAATTGATTGCCGACCAGGAACACGTCCGCGTGGGGGAACAGCGAATCGTAAACGAAAAGCACGCTGCACTGCAATGATCGAGTGGGCATTTGAAAAATACGCTTCAACACAAAACGACCTCTCCTATCGTGTCCACTGCATGATGGCAACTGAAACGCGGAGGAATACAAATCTCCAGTCAGCCACTATAAGCCACGCCCACTTTCCCCTCTCTTCGACCAACAGTACCGCCACAGCCTGCAGTGCAAAAAAGCAAATTACCGCGCTCCACCCGTATAAATGTAAACAAATAGAAAATAATAAACAATTTTTACACAGAAAAGATGATTACGTATTATGACAGGATTTTTAAATTAATATTACACAACTCTAGAGACCAAGATGAGATTTTTTGCAACTTCAGAGACCAGGGATTTTCGAAATAAGAATCGGGGTAAATTCATCCCAAGCAACGTAAGAATGTCCATATAAAATTTCAGTACAATCGGTTTACACGTGAAATCAAAACAAACAAACAAAATCATTTTCGCATTTATAATATTATTATCTGTTTCCCACGGCTTCGCACACTTTTTGTAAAATTTACCCGTGTATGAGTACTTTTGGTTCAAGTGAATAATATTTCCAATGCGGATGGCACTTTGCCTTGTTACCACGATCAAAAAAATCTGTCAAAAGTGTATGTTTAAAGCCATAGTACACGAACATGTACTTTATTATAAAGTGGCCTAAAACAGCTTTTATTTCAACGAGAAATTTATTTTAAAGACAAATATACACCATAACTTATCGCCTTCAAATAGTGTTTGGCAACTTAATATACGTAACTGTCTCGTAATTGCAGTTTATAATGTGCAGGCACATATAAAACATTTATTTTGTGCCGTTGCTTGATGGTGAGTTACATCAATGGGCATAGCAAACAAACCTTCTCCGTGGAAAAATACATTTACATACAAATTTTCATTCTGATCGGTCAATTGGTTCACGATTCTAAGAAGAACATACAATCAAACATTTATATGCATAATTGTAATATTATTAATTTAGAAATTATAATTTAGATTCTAAATATATAGCCTATATTTAGAACATAAAACATTAAACATGTTTTATGGACATAAACATTAAACATGTTTTATAGAAATAAACATTAAACATATTAAACAATCATACAGGAGTGAATTCATACGTTTTAATGCAAAATATAAAATCAATATTATATTCTAAAGTTACTTGACGTTGTAAATTAATAAACTTTATTCCGTAATTTTAAAAGCAATTTCCATCATTATAGTCACACACATCAATATGTTGAATACACATGACGGAAAGGATCTGTCTACATGACCCTGCGAGATCAGGTGAAACAATTATGAACCAAACATACATCACGAATCGAGAGCCAAGCTGGTTATTTATTGAACTGATACGATTTTGATAACCACTTTTATCGATGGAAGCCCCATTCAATCACCGGACCTTTATTACATCCAATATTTGACGGAGAGGAAAATTAAAAGTGGAAATCCCTATAGAATACACTGTGACGTAAATTACAGCTTTAATAACCACCTCAGTCTATATACTTTTGTTAAATGATTCAGAATACAATTGTTTGATTTTCTGTAGCAAATTAATATCGCCACTTTACTCTTCACCATTTTAATTTTGTATTATAAAAACTGTTGATGTAATAATAACATGTTTTTATTACATTACAGAATTTATTACATTGGTTTTCAAATACAATTTATTTAAACAAATTTTTTAAAACAATCAGATTTTAGTAATGGATTTAATAAGCCAATATATTGTATGTTAATCTTCTTATAAATAAAAATGAATCACAAAATGTGTTGCTAAGCGCAAATCTCGAGAACGGCTGGACCACTTCGGTTAATTATTTTTGTAAAGTTTGGTTAGTTCTTTTTGAAAAATTTCCATTGAAATCCGAGGAAGGTTTTTATGAAGAAAAGGTTAAGAAAAGTTACCTGGAATATTTTGGAATTCAGGAAAAGTTTTAGTTTTTACGTTTCGTAATTCAAATTAAACTGGCACTAAACAGCTGTTGACACCTTCGCTATAGTTCGTCAAACTTTCTGAAACATCTGTTTACATTTAAATTCTATCAAAAATAAGTAAACAGTTCTTGATCGGTAGTGTAATGCAGATAGTAAATAAAACATTAATATATCAATTTTATTCTAGATTGCGGCAGTGACGAATTAAAATCATCTAATGCATTAAACAGTATTATGAAACTAACCTTAATGAACAAAGTTATGAATGTTGTCACATAAGTTACTTTAAACTGGTGGGCTTCCGTGACATTATGATATTACATTTTAATAATGGCTTATGGCATAACAGAGAAATGAATACTAACATGCCTCAACGATTCAGTCTTTCCCTGGCTACAGTCCAAAAAACAACTGTAACGCAAAACTTTAATAACGATTATTTTGGAATGTTGTATAACCTTAATAAGGATTTTTCTCTTATACCGAAAGTACATAAGAAGTAGGTAGGACTTCCCCCTAGGTCGTAATAGTCTTTTCAGTGCTACTTACGTATGTATTTTCTTCATCAGAACAAGGCAAACTCAACTATGTCAACTCGATTTTGACCAAAATAGATTTCAGAGAACTAGATAATCGTACGACTATAGTATTTTGATTGAGGCAATATGGCAAGCTAAACTGTTACATAGTAGGTAAGTGAATTTAAACGGTCTTAAGTAGGCACTTTTTAACCGAAGTAGGCATCTCGGTCCTACGTAAGTATAAATATTTTTTCTTCGGCAGAACAACAAGGAAAACTCTACTATGGTACTGGAAATATCTTAGATCTGAAATATATGACAAGGACTGGAAATATACTCTTTTTGACCGAAGTAAGTTTCCGAGACCTGTGTGATCCGAGATTTGTGTTTTCTTGATCGGGATGACAAGGCAAATTCAGCTGTGACGTTATGTATATAATTTATTAGAACCAGAAATGCTACTAAACGTGCAAAACATGATATAATAATTAAGTTAAACTCTGATACTATTTACCATGAACTTAAATAATATCTTCTTGATGTATGCCTACTCCTGTTTTAAAATCTTTATAGGACTTCCATCATATTACATAATAATTGCTTTAACAAATTAATATAAGGACTCCGGTTCTAAAGATTGCGTGCAAAGCCGCGGGTAACAGCTACTTCTACGTAAATTTTATTTAATGTAATTTTCAAAAAGTTTTGGATTATATAAAATACACATACAATAGTCAGACAATTTTTGGATCCCTTCAGACGAAAATGACTCCAGATTTCAAGATGCAAAAGTATCAGATTTGAGATGGTACATGTAAGAGAAAGGTAAACTGGAGCTAAACTCAACATTCACATCGAATCAGCCCTTTCCACCATAACTGCTTTCTGTGTAGAATATTCGGTTGCTCCACCGTGCTTTGAGATTGTGTCAGTTAATATCGCATTGCGCTCAATTGTGCACCTAAGGAGACAATGAGAATACTTGTTCAACTAAATTGCAGTAATTTTTGTAGTCTGGGTGTCTCTGATGCCGAAACTATGCGGGGGGGGGGACGTTCCGTTTTGAGCGTCTTCATTCTTCATCATCGACTATTTTTTGATCCCTTCAGACGAACGTAACTCCAGATTTCAGGAGTCTAGTCTGCAACAGCATCAAATTTCAGATACTGCACGTAAGAGGAAAGTGAACTGGAGCTAAATTTAACATTCACATATAAAATACAGTTGTTACTGAAACTGAAATATTAAAAAAAAACATACTTCGTATATAATAAGTCATACGTTAGGTTCATTTTCATAATAGTGGTTTTCATCGATTGGAATGGTTTGTTACATTATAATACATAATATTCGTATAGTATCTCATATCATTAGCTGAAGTTTTAATCAAAAAATGTAACAGAGATAAAAACACAAAAGAAGTAACGAATGCATTTTTGCTTATCCTTAAAGAGAAAGAAATTAGGAGTTATGAAATAGCACAAAGTTACTGTAGCAGGCCAGGCAATATCCGCGTTGGTAGTGTACGGTGAACTAAGGGACATTATAGTAACTTATGTCCCACCTTACTAATGCTCGGTGCACAGCTTGTAATGGTAAAGGTAGTTTAGTGTGTCCTAAGTCTATGTTTGTGCATTCGTTAGATATACAGTTTATTGTGTATTGTGCCACCTCAGAACAATTTTGCTGCAAATTAGTATCACATCCTTAATTATACTTATATGTAATATAAAAAAAATAATAAATAATTTTTATTAACCAAAGAACAATATTCATTACGTGATTTTCCATTGCCCTCAAATCAATGATGATGACAACGTATAATGACTTATACTTGATATCTTATTACTGACAATTGACTTCTCATCAACGTCCAATTCAATGTCCATTCAATGTCCAATTGAACACTTTAGTAGTCTCCAATTTCATTAGATGATTGTCCATTGTCCTCAAATAAGTGATGATAAAAACCTATCATCAATGATAACTTAATTCTTATAAATGTCCAAATATTCTTACCATTTTCATCACATGATTGTTCACAGTCCTCAAACCGATGACTATGATAACGTGTCATCACTGACCTTTGGCTTCCCATTATTTAGAACAATTCGATAATAAATAGTTCTCAGTGGCAAAACATCTGTTGTTCTGCGACCGCATACCTTCTATAATCCGGCGCTGTGCCAGTGCCAGTGCGCTGTGCCAGCAATTCAGCAATCCGGTGTATTTTGACGGGCGTGGAGTGGGGGGATCAAGTTGAGACACGTTACTGAAGAAGAAGAAGAAGAAGAAAGTTTAAATACCTTTAATGCCTTTCATTTAAATCTAGTACACTGGACTGGAATAGTAATTTTGAATAGTGTTCTGTGTAATAAAACACACATTTTAAGCATTTTTATTGATAGTTTTCCAATGATACGGCGTTTTCACTAATCTGGCGATACACAATCTGGTCTGATACCTGCCGGATTAGTAAGAGTCTACTCTAATGTGCAAAATGAGAAGAGGTTTCAATGTTTACTAATATATGACCTCATTCAAGGACTTCCAATCGCGTCGCCGAATCTAAAACAGGACACGAGTTTGTGATGGGAGCAGCGGCATGTAGACTTCAAATGGCTGGGTGCAACGTAATGTTTCTAATGGCCCATTCATTATCGCCGAACTTCATGATGTAGTAGTCATTAATGCAATAACGGCCATGAATTTGTTGTTGGTATTTACCTTTAGTAAATAACACGTTGCCGGATGTTTAATAATTTTGAGGGGTTCTAATGTTTATTATTATCATTTGTTATTATTACATATTTTACTTGTGGCTTTCATCTCATTATAATGTTTTTAAAGTGATTTCTTCTAGTAGTAAACATATTTTCCTTCGCCTTATACTTGTGTATCTTACATATTAAAGATGTTATCATCTGCACTCATTCAATTGGTTTTAACCTACATAAAAGAATATACAAAAAAATTATAATATTAAATAGAATAATTTAGAAGGTCTCCTGACCTATTATGAAAGCTTGTCATTCTGAAACCATGTAAAAGACATTTTAGGATTGAGTACAATAGAGGTTTCCTCTGTTTCTAGTCCACGAGAATGGGAAAAAATTATTTGTAGTTTCTTCTGATTTTGCAGCAGTATTTTAGGTAAGTATTTAATTTGATTGTGTTAAAATGTTAATGTAGAGTATGAATTTGGCATTCATTACCAAATTTTAGTGATTTGTCAAAATTCGTGCATATTTTTTTAATTCCTTTCTCTTTTTTAATAAGTGAAGAGGAAAGCAGATATTAGTTCTCAAAAACAAAGTTGTAAAGTTTGTTTTAACATATAACGGTATTACACATCCGACATCCTGCTATCCTGTCCAATAGTTTATTGTAGATTATAAGCTGTAGGGAAATCAATTGAAATCACTATCCTTAATAAATTTCACACGTTATTAGCAATATTTCCATCTTTAAGATGGCTTTTTTAAGGCAAATGGATTAAAACCATATATCTTCCTGCAGATCTCTAGTCAAGATAGAAAATTAAAATTACGATGTAGTTGAGAGTTTTTGTGAAGTGTTTTGTATTTTTGACTTCAATAGGATAATTCCAGAAAGTCAAAACCAAAATTCACGGCCTTTATAATGATATAAAAGAAGTTTATATGTTATTTCTCTGTTTTATTTTTACGGAGTGCAAACTCCATATCCGAACACGCGCAGACTCTTTTAAACGTGGTATTAAAACAAAGTGTAGGTTTACGTACAGCTTAAAACATTTACATGTTACTAGATTATTGTCACAATAATGATGTAATAATAGATTATTGTCTTTTGTGTTTGATATTCAGCGTACAAGAAACAAGTTTATTTAACCCAAAACAATCCATTCCAATATGTGCCACAAACCCAGTCTGTCTGCCAAGTTTGTGTTCAAAGTTCTCTAATGTTCTGCTGGTAGTGGCCACTTCATCTGTCAACATTACACTTTATCAAATGTAGAAAACATATATTTTACGTTTTATCTTACAAAGTTTAGTACTTTTCAGACACATCTCGGCGCTCTTGACAAATAAATTAGAACCATAAATATCAGCTGCAAACATAAACTAAAGTGAAGCAATTTTATAAAATTTCCTTTTACGGGATCTCTGAGCGAATGTTATTCCACGAATTTTATTTTAAGACTATGAGAAATAACCAAGTTCTATTAAAACATGTTTTATAATAATTAAAATTTTCGTCCTATATCGTTAGGTTACGCAATTTCGTAACATCCCAACCTCAATATTACACGGAAAAGGATGTAATAACAGTATCACATAATGTTTGAAACTTACATAATTTATGCCAGTTTTCGGCACAAAGGTTAATTCGAATAGCTGAATCTTCAATTAGAATTGCATCACAAAACTGACTGTAAAGGTCAACGGGTTTTAGATTAGAACCTACGACCTTGCAGGGTCTGATACTTCATCCGTAATTCCTGTTGGGGAAAAAACGTTTCCGTAGATCGAATCTGGGTAAGATTTTCTACGCATGAATTATTCTATTAATACTAAGCGTATTAATGTAGTGGACAGGTTGAGTGTGTATTATTTGTTTTCATTTTCCGTTTAGATGACGTTTTTAGTGAATGTTTCTATATTCTGTTCATTCTCAATTGTAGTCTGCTTACAGCTAATGGGTTAAAGTTTGGCTAGTCCAGCATTGTAGTGGAATTCTTAAAGTTAGATTAATATTACATCTCTCAAGAAAGATTGTAAAAACAACTACCCATGTCAGTAGATGTTTTAGGTACTCGTGATAAAGTCAGTGGAACATCGATTACAATAGAGCTACCGTAACGTAATGACATCACACAACTACCTGAAAATGT
The DNA here is from genome assembly GCF_021130785.1 of Homalodisca vitripennis. NCBI lineage: Eukaryota > Metazoa > Arthropoda > Insecta > Hemiptera > Cicadellidae > Homalodisca > Homalodisca vitripennis. The sequence goes on along the minus strand of NC_060209.1, from coordinate 52,402,261 downwards.
CAACCGGTTGTTTGGATGAGAAACTATGACCTTGTTGGACTTGATTTTCCATCTACATCACCTGAATTTATTAATTATGTTATAAATAATGGTTTCTATCTTAGTTCATAAATTCTCCATTGTGAATAAAATGTAAATAGATTGGCTCTGGCAGTTCATGTTATAAGTTATACCCAGTTATGTGAGTTAATAGCCATAAACAGAGTTCTCAGGGGGTTTCCTCATCATCTTAACCCAAACAGTATATGGAATCATTATCAGAATGTATACGTATTTTAATGCAGTTAGTTCTTTGTCAGCGTCCTTCTAGAAATAAAGTTTTTTGTATAAGTTACCAGTTTTCTTTTCATTCCTCAAAATAATACTGTATTGGTAGCTGTTAGTGATACTGTTATACATTTGTTGCATATCAGATGTTGAAACTGATTGCACTGAAAAAAACCATAATTACTTAAAAAGAACCCTAGTGCTATAAATATAGTGATGTAAAATGTTAACTACCAAAATTTAAATGTATGTTAAAGGTACTGAATATGATAAATACATAAATACTGATACTAACATTATACAAAATCTAATTATTCCAGGAACTGAATCACCACTATATATAACTTGTTAAAAGTAATTAAGATAAAGGTGAAGTAATATTCTATGTAACAAAGTAATAATGAACTGATAAGGTGGCTGTCTTCAAGCACGTGTTTTAGCACATTTAATAATAAAATACAAGCATACAGCTGGTAAGGCTTATCAGCAAACAGATTTTGCCATGAGGCGGATAGTAATGCAAAAGATTCATAGCATGAATAAACCTTGAAAGAATTTCAAGCTTCGTTGACGCTCATCTGCAAACTTTAGCCAAATCTTTATAGTCACACATAAAGGACACCAATCACTTCATTGACAGACTTTCTGAAATACCCCAGCCCCTGGACGGTGAACTAATTTTGGCTACAGTTGACGTGGAATCATTGTACACAAATATTCCTCATGACGATGGAATAAGAACTGTACATTTTTTAAACTTAAGACCTAGGAATTCAAAACCTTCTATTTCTTTTTTATCTGCCCTAGTAACCTTTATACTTACCATGAATAATTTTAGATTTAAAAACAAAAATTAAATTACTTACAAATGAAAGGAACCGCAATGGGAACCAGAATGGCACCTTCATATGCAAATTTATTTTTGGGACTTCTGGAACAAAATTTTTTAACATCTCAAAATTTAAAACCGTTACTTTGGTTCCGATTTATTGACGACATTTTTATTATTTGGCAACATGGCATGGATAGTTTAACACATTTTATTCAACAATTAAATTCATTTTGTTTTAAAATTCACTTTAAATATTTCTAAAAATCCTGTTACGTTTTTAGATGTCGATGTGTTTTTAGACCGGGGACACCTAAAAACGAAAATCCATGTCAAAGATACAAATTCAATGCAATATTTACATTACTTAAGCTTCCATCCTGGTTATGTTAAAAAATCTATTCCGAAAAGTCTAACTATTAGAGCAAATGGACTCTGCTCTAATAAACACGATTATGATTGTCACACTGAAAAATTAAAAAATGTTTTTAGAATAGAGGATATCCTAACAAAATTGTAAACGATAACATGCAAAAAAAAAAACTCTAATCCTAGGAACTATAAAAACCAAGGAAAATGTATTACCACCTATTATCCAGGGCTATACAAAATTAATGGTATAATAAAAACTGCACACAATATTCTACAAGCTTCAACTGTAATAAAAAATGTATTTACTAATCCACCTAAAATATTTTTAAAAAGCCTCAAAATTTTAAAAACATATTAGTAAGACCAAAACTACACTCTGATGAGCTAACTCAAAATTTAAACAAACCTTTTGGCTGTGAACCCTGTTTTAAGCCTCGCTGCAAAAAATGTAATTTAATAATAAATTCAAAACATTTCTGTAGCAGCACAACGAAAAGAAATTATCCGATAATTGGTAAAATGACTTGTGAATCCAGCAATGTCATTTACTAATTGGCATGTAAAGACTGTCCGAAGGACTACATTGGTCAGACCATAACTCCATTGCACATTAGAATGAACAAAAATCGCAGCGATACAAATCTTAAAATTAAATCAAATCCTTTTTCGGCCCATGCAATGGAGCATAACAAAAAATTCGATGAATGCTTTTCTCTAAAAAGTATTAACAAAATTCAGAACCCCCATAAACTTAAAATTAATTATTTAGAAATAGCTCATCAGAGGGTGCTACAAACTAAACATCCGGATGGTCTAAATTTAAGATATGGATAGCAGTATGTATAAATTACACTTTACAATTTTAATTTATAACATTACACATTTAACTACAAATTTAATTTATAGCTTTATATTCCTTGTATTAAGCAAAATTATTTACTCTTTGTACGTAATTCAAAAATAGTTTTATTAACATATGATGTTTCTTTTGTTTATTATTTTTTGTTGATATATTTACTTATGTACCTTTTGTATATCTCTTTAAAGTGTCTTAAGACGAAATATAGAGAGTTTTTATGTTCTTTTCTTCTATTTTTTCTGTTCTTATACCCTCCAAGTGATAGCGGCTCGGACCGAGCCGTTAGGGACCCCGTCTGAATCGATAACGGCTCGGTCCGAGCCGTTCGTGAAAAACGACGTAAAATAATAACTAGTATCGTAATTCAGCTATATTTTATACTAAATGGTTTAGAAAGAGTTCCTTTACTTGATACTCTGTGTGGTATATTTTCAAGCAGATACAAATAAACATTATATGGAACTTGTTGATGAAAAGTACATTTTTTGGCAGTTTTTGATTTGTTTATGCTGGTGAAAAACATATTCAAAATCAATTTTCATGTAAATATAAACTACAAGTGTTATACATCTTTGTGTTCAAACGTAAATTGTGAATCGTTTGTATATAATGAATTTCAAATATGTTACTATGGAAATTGTGAAAAATAGCCTCAAAAATATAATTTTTGTTGGACAAATTTTTTTTTCGAGGCCATTAGTAAATAATAAAATGAAAAAAAAATTTTTTGTAAGTTTTTCTTTATCATTACCATTTAGTACATATTATAGTGAACATTTAATATATAATATGTTATATTTCAGGTATATAGTATATGTTTTATGAATTAAAACAAAAAACACTGCACGTCATCATAAAAAGGCCTATTACTGTAGAGTAATATGAGTATCACTTGGAGGGTTAAGACGAAATATAGAGAGTTTTTATGTTCTTTTCTTCTATTTTTTCTGTTCTTATTGAAGATATATAATATGTATCTTTATATATATTATAATATATATATAAAATATATAAAATATACATATTATGTATATGTATATTTTTAAAAGGATTGTAAAACAAGTTAAATATGAATGTCATATCATCCGTAATATTTTTTTTTATTTTAATAAAAACGTTTATCGTTAGGCAAGGGCGCATTGATGCGGCTGTTGTGATGATGGAGTCAAGCAACTTCGAGTGTATCTGCTGTTTGGATGGGTCCCACTGAGCGATCCTGTCCTTGCAAGCAGTGATCGGAAGTCCCCGGAACAAGTACCAGAAAGGGCTTCTTAGCCCTAACTTCACCTGGTAAAATAATATATTATTTACATTTTTTATTGGATATTGTTTAATCATTTTCTGTATTGATAACTGACAATTCTTAAAACAGATGGATTGATGTAGGTTGGCTTTGCCAATTCTAGGAAAAATATAGATAGATTGTAAAATAATGTTTTCTTCCTCTTCTGAGTTTAAATTAGGTATTCATTACAGTATGAATTTCAACAAATATATTTTATCATGATCTAAATGCATTTCTTATAGTCTCCTAGGATCAGTAATTAATATATTTGTTCTGAGGTTTATAAAGAGATTGTAGTAGTGAGATGGTCCGGTATGTAAATACAGTTTAATTTCATGCACTATTATAAAGAATACAAATTTTAATTTTTTTAAGGGGTCGTATATGTATATGCTTATAAAGATACCAAGAAAAAAACAAACTTAACTATGTCAATTCGTCAATGAGTTCTCAATAACCGTCCCGTAACGTGTGGTGTCCAAAAATGGAGTATACAGAAGATAATTGTACTCAAATTAAATTTTTGCAAGGTAATGAAATCTTCTGTCCATCATAATATTTTCAAGAGCTGATCATTGTTTAAGATAGGGTCGCTCAAGGAGCTTTCCACTTTCATGAGTCCACGGTGCTGCTTTATCAAGAAGATATAAAAAATGTGAACCTAGAGTAATTGGACTGGGAGTTAGTTGCATGATAAGGTGATCATTTTCATTTATACACGTGATGTGTTCGCCAGCATTTTACGATCAATTCGAACCACCCAAGACAGTAGGTGCATTTGTAATCTAATAAGAAGTCATGACAAGAAAGCTGAAAAATCTAGCAACAACTGATATAAATTTTAAAATCTAAATGATCATCCACCTGCCGTTTCCATCAGTTTAGTATAAAGCTTTTTATGAACGGGGGGAAAGATATATTTCCAAACGATCACGAGAAACAGGATGGAAGAGTCCTCAAAATAGCCATAGAGGAGGTTAAATTATAGGGTACGTCAAAATTACGAAAGTAAATATGTTCACTAATTTGCAAATTAAAAACCACAGCAATTCAGGGTTTTTCGAAAAATTAAAGACAAATTAAATCTTTACCAACTACAAGGTGATATGAAGTACATTAATTGTGTTTCTATAACATCTATGAAATATCTTTATAGTACTCACCAATAAGTCTGATGTACTTTATAAATATATATTTTCCAAATTCTTTTTATCATCTTGGATTATTTTCCGAAGCAGGACCATTTCCTCCGATGGCACAAGAAAATACAGTGAACTTTTTCATCCTTCAGATTTTTCCTCGTTAAATTGTAATCCAACTTTTCCCAAAAGGTAATTTAAATATAAGAAATCCCAATGTGTTCTGATTGGTTAATATAAATGTTTACTTTATTATATGGTAAATAATAAACACTGTTCTACTGTAAATCTGTTCATGTTATGTAATACACTACATGTGTTGTCAAGCGATTATTAGAAAATAAGTTACCAATAAATAAAATAATTTTAAACAAAACTTAACTTTACTTAGATCTGTTAAACCTAGATGTATATAAAACATACTTGTGATACACATACTTTTAGAAGACGAAAATAGAAATAACGTTCTACTGTACGGCTGTTCATGTTGTGTAATACAATACAAGTCTTGTCAAGCGATTATTAGAAAAATAAGTTACAAATAAATATAATGATTTGAAATAAAAACTTAATTTTCCTTAGATCTGTTAAACCTAGATATCTATAAAACATACTTGTAATACACATTCTTTTGGAAGACGAAAATTCCGCAGAAGTTTTCCGTGGAGATTGTAATATGATGCATTTATTCCATGATGTAAGCAAGCTTCATGCTATTTTTTCCACGATGGTGGAGTCTATTCGCACGGAATAATGTTTTCAGTACTATTGGACGATTTATCTATAACTATTTATAAAACTATAACCTTGATAAATTGGCAAATCTACTTAAAACAAGGCCTGATGCTCAAACGTGTAATGTTTGATCTATATCAACCTATTAATCTCTATTAGGCATTCCTAAAACCAAGTCAAGCCAAGAATGTATCATATAGCAGTATAAATGTTCCTTTTGCGCTACTTAAAACCTAACTAGAAAAATTATATTCTAAGAAATCTTATTGCTTAAGAGTGTTTGAGATGGTACTAAATCTAATTACTGGTTTACAGATTTAGAAATAGGGGAGAATAAACGAATTTATCGTTGAAAATGATTCTTCTGAACTCTTACACGAATATATTCTACTGATATGTCGTGATCATAAAAGATTCTAGACATAAACCTGCCACCAATCAGTCCGAAGAAGTGATTATACAGTAACTTACGTCCAAATAGCTCATGAAACCCCCAAACCATCTAAGAAAGGAATTTCCCCTGCCTGGCCTTGATCGCTCTAAAGTAGTAATCTCTATCCCTTTTCCCAACAATGGTTGCATACTTGAGTATGCTATTGATGGCTTGGGGCCACCAATATGTATATATTCTTCTCTAATTTAAAAGAATTAGTAAATTATGTAATTTGAGAAGAAGGGAAATATTGACCCGTCTTAAAATAATTTGAGTCATATAAACATCCAAAAGAATAAATTTTGAATCAGGAACCATTTAAAGGTAATAAATAGAAATTTATCTACTAAAACTCTGCATATGGCTTTCTGTATTAATGCAAAATAAATTTGTCCTAATGGACTAAACAAATTCAGCTCTTTTGAAATTGATGGTAAACAGAGTGGAAGACATAGTGCCATATTGTTTTACGGCTCCCACTCTGTGTTTTACTTTTAACTATAGGCAGTATTATTTATTGATGTTTAATTTCAAATTTTTAGTTCGTTAATTTTTTAAAATAGATTTGTTAAAGAGTAGGCCTATTGAAACCATAAGTTTTATATACAATAGAGTCTCAAAAGGCGCTGCTAAAAACTCCTAAATATAAGGCCAAGAAATAATGTATTGAAGCAAGCATAATGGTTGGTAAGGGATTACAGCAGTATTAATAGCATCTAGGAAAAATAATAAAGAATGCGAAAGTTGACAACAAATGTACGCTGTCAACAACTAAAAATATTTTGGTAACCTTTTTCTATAATTTCAAATAGATTAATATTTGTAAAGGAAAGAATAAAAATCTACAAAGAAGAAATCTATTGTAGTTGAATATGTTCAGTAGTTCCCTTTTCTTCAGTAAGATTGTCTTCAAACCCTTTATTATTTAATATTCTCAAAATTTCACTTAAAGACTTTCCTTTTGTTTCAGGAAGATGGTAATAGAAAAATATTGAAAATGCTAAAGAGGAAACAGCGTACAACCAGAACAGCCCGTGCGGCTTCAATAAAGATTTCATTATAGGGAAACACTTTACGAAAATAAAGGCTGTGGTGCCTAAAACCATTAGAAGTTTGGCGATTGCATAACTTTTTATGTAGGTAGGAAATATTTCTCCCATGATTATAAAAGTAACTGGTGACACGCCGATCGCAAAAGCACTTACACACACAGACAGAGAAACAACAGGTGTCCACCTGAACACCGAGTCTACAGACTGGCCATGTAAAAAGAAAAGATAAGTTCCTAATACCGCTAAGGAAAAGGCCATGACCATCATAGAAGTCACCAACAAAAACTTTCTTCCTAATCTATCGACTAGAAATGAAGAAGAACAAGTAAACACAACTTGCATTGAACCCAGTAACAAAGCAGAATGGTAAGGAGTTAGAGATGTACCACACATCTCAAATATACTGACAGCGAAGCTCATAATTGCCGTGATTCCACAGATTTGTAAGGAAATCATCAGAGCTAATCCAAGAATGAAAGCCTTTGTGGTTCCTCTAGTAGCAAATAATGACATAACAGACAATTTATTATTTTTACTATTAGGTTCGTGTTTGTAAGTTGACAAAACCTTCTCCGCTTCGACTGCATCTCCTCCTTTATACCAGAAAAGTGACTTTTCTGCATTAGCAGTTTGTCCATTATTGAAAAGGAATATCGGAGATTCAGGTATCCAAATAAAGCTGAGCAAAAAAATTAACGGTATAACAATACATGCAATGGACAAACCATAATAATGAAAGTAAGTTCCTATAACATAGGAATACATCATTCCAATGTTTATAAATATCACATAAAACGATCCAAAAAAGCCACGGAGATCGTCTTGTGCCATTTCGGAAATGAATGCCGGTACAGATGCCACAGCACCATTGTTCCCAATACCGGCAATAAGTCTCGCTATTATCAGCCAATAGAAATTCTTGGCAACCATCGTTAATATCCAGTGCAGAATGAAGGGTATGGCGACTAAACACGCAGTCTTCTTTCTGCCCCAGCTGTCAGCTACGATGCCCCAGAAGAAAGACCCGAGGAACGTGCCAACAAAGTTTATGGAGCCGAGCCAAGCGACGTTGTCCTCTGTCATGGGGTCGGTACCGACAGGTGGATCTGGAGACATCAGCAAGGGTTGCATGGGTGACGTCCATCCCAAGACCGATCCACCAGTGAAGCCCAATAAGCTCGCTGCAACACAGAGTTTGTGTAAGGAGTTGGAATATATTTATTTGTCTTCGTATATAAAAAATTAGTATTGTTCAAACCTTTGTTCCTAGATGGTACACATTGTCAAAGAGTCCTGAAAAGTCTAGATTCGCTGCGTTGTGCATCGACGTCGCTTAGGGTTTCCACATTTCAAGAGAACTATTATACGGTTATTGTAATAAAATTATTATTATATTAATAATTTTTAAGAGCATTACATATTTTATAACTAATCATTTTTCTAGTAGCCATCTACATCTATTTTAAAAATGCAAAATCAAACTATCCGTAAATAAGTAACAATGCAAAAAACTATAAATGGATAACAAGTACAAAAAAAGAAATATATAAATGAACAGCAATGTTAATAAAATATTCTTAAATAAGTGACAATGCAAACAAACAAAGAATGATTAACAAGTGGCAAAGCTCTATAAAAACCAACAAAGTAAAAAAAAAAAAATAAAATAAAATAAAACATTTTACAAATACAAACTACCATCCTTAACAATAAAGAGTGAAAAACATATACAAGGTGTTTGAAAAGTCTGGGTACGGCTTAATATTTTACAAACATAGCAGATAACATCTATAAACTTTGCACAGTGTCATATGGCTATGTGAACTATTTTTCCTTGCTATTACCATGACATGCCAACCATGGGGGGACGGCCCACAGAGGAAAACATGGAAATCTTAAATTAAAGCATGGGTCGAGTGATACCTCATTTTAAAGAGCTCATTTAGTAAAGTTGAATGCAGCAAACCGCATCTCAAAAGGTTTATCCAATCAGAAATGGCGGGTTGTTTAGGTACACATTGTGAAGTACATTATGCGCTGCCATTTCTGACTGCATCGTCGTATTCTGATGCGGTAGGCGGTGTTTCACTCTACTAACCGATGTGTTTTCAATGACCTTTTTTAATTAGAAAATTATGTCATAAATTTATAAAACAATAAATACAACTAAAATGAATTCGTCGTCTTTATGTTTATGAATTAACATAGTTACACACTAGCAATGCTATTTCATTCACTATGTGAAAATACATTAGAAAGTGACATCATCCATGAATGGAAACTTTTACAATAGTAAACATCCAAGTTCCTCTTAAATAAATTAGTTTAAACATATAAAAATGTTAAAGTGGATAATATCAATAATTAAGTTCTACCATTGTTCTTTGTTGGTGAAATAGTTAATTTACCACTTAATTTAAATTAAATTTTTTTGTTATTTTTTATAAATAATAATGGTTTACTATTTCACATATTAAAATGTAATTGTACTCCGTTTGTTTACAAACTTATTTATTCTGCTATTTTCTCGTTGCCATCAACGTTAATCATAAGACAAAAGTAAAATGATTACAACCGGTCAGCCAAATCTCTTGGAGATACATACATGCACTATATATCGTATATAGAAATGAAGCTTCATAAAACATTTAAAAATTGTAGGTCAGTTTATTCTATAGATATCGCGGAGGACTATACTTACGCTCAGCCAATTAAAAACATTGCTTATTTGGACTTTATGTGTTTATAGTTAGGGAATGGTACACGAAAAACTTGTTTTAATTTTTTAATCGTCACGTATCTTTTTGATGTTTATACAGTTTATATTATCATAAGTATTTGTGTTACATAAAGTAGTTTGAAATATTTATTGACTGTGGCAATCTAATTTAGCTTTTACTAGACCACCTTGAATTATCTTATCGTTCTAGTTGCGAGCAAGGCAAAACCACTTAATCACACAATAGTTTTGAATGACAGCAAAAGATAGAAACACTTTTGCTATTTTAATAAAATGTTTACAATTGCTTACAACGAGTGATCTTTTTATATTCTTATGCAGTGTTTAAAATAACTATGCTGTAATATCCAAAGATAGTCCCGACAATTTAGCCAAAAAATAGGGGTAACTTTGCATTAATTCCCAGAAAGCTGAAAATTTGCATAGATGTTAGGGACACCATTGTTATGAAATTGTCAAAAGTCTTCATCGATCCCATGTCTGCAAGACTTTTTATTCAAGGTCAAATTTACAGTCAAGGTACAGTCTTCCTCAGTCAGCCATACTGAGCGGTTCTCTGATAAGAGCTTATCGCTACTTGTCGTGCACGTTAAAACAAGTGAGTCGTATCGGTGTGTGCGTGGTTAGCCTACTTTATATTTATTGATTATTATTATTTAGATCAAATAATTATGTCGGATAACTGTTGCGTGTGTTCCGCGCTTTGTGGTGAGTCAACTGACTCAATTAAATGTGCAGGTTCGTGTAGAAGAGAGTTCCACTTAAACTGTGTTGCGACCAAGTTTCCTGATTCCATGAAGACCCGGGACTCAAAGAGGAAGTGGTTCTGCGATGAATGCAGGAAGGCCAAGGGGACATCTAGCATCAACAGCAGCAAGTCGGGTGAGCAAGCTACCACGCTGACTAAAGAATTTATGATCGGCTTAATTGAAGCCTTTAAAAAGGAGGTTTTCGACGAACTGAAGAGCCACTCTACCCAATTCCAAGACTTTAAAACCGCCTTTGACTTTTTATCGGCTAAGCTGGACGACAGCAATAAAGATATGGCCGAAATACAAACCCAGTATAAGGAGATACGAAGGGAAAATGAAGCGTTCATGGTTCAGAATGCGCAGCTGTCACAGTGGACGCTCTGGAGACCAAGGTTAAGCTTTAGTGCAACTGATCTTCCTTATATCAATACACTGTTCCAGTTGTTTTGACTTTACGTATTCTATATTTTATTATGTTCGTATTACTGAGACGTATTTTGTTTGTGCGTAAAATACACTATTTATCACATTGCAACATTTGCCTGGAAAAAGGACAAATAAATAATGAAATATCATGCCATTTGTAAAAGCAAAACTTAAATAATGGTCGTTTTATGTATGTATAAGTATATGTTTATTTATAATTTGTATTATTTATTAGGACACTACCATACTTTTCAGGCAGTATGAATTTAAAACGCTTTTAAAGTTCTCTTCAAATGAATGATAATCCTGTATTTGATAATTTAGAAAATAGTTTTTTGACTGTGATTTAAATGACATACGCTTAGTGCATGTAAACATACGTAGTCTAAGGGAGAACTTTAACTTATTTTTGGGTTTAATTAATAATTTAATTGAACAAAGTAGCATCAATTTTATTGCAATGAGCGAAACTTGGATAACTGAAGCGGAGTTAAAGTTTTATCATATTCCAGGCTATTCTTGTTGTAACGAGACGTACAGGGCGGGGGGTCACTCTTGTACGTCCACAACGATGTCAGAGCTGGTCCCGTCGTCTGTCGACTCAAGTCAGCTGATTGTACGCTTATCAATTTTATGGTCAACAAAACTCCGTTTTCGATCGCTGATGTTTACAGATTGCAGGCGTTTAATGTGACACAGTTCTTAGACGAATTTACTTCACTACTACCTTTACTGAATTGTAACTCAATTATCATTGGTGATATTAATATTGACATATCTGAAAACGCTTCCCACTTATTGAATAATCATGGCTTTGAATCACTTATAAATACAGCTACACGAGTCATACATTATCTCAAACCTGCATCGATCATATCTTGGTAAGATTATTTATTTTGCCGTAACCGATCACTACGCCATTGGATTAACTTTCTCACTTAAAAGTCATAATGGACTGACAAGCAAAAATAATAAAACCTTTCCAGATTAACCTCTAAAACAGACAATTGACTTCGATAAGGTACGAACGGACCTTCAAAATGTAGACTGGAATCAACTACTGGTATGTAATGACACCAATGTTAGATTTAATAATGATCATAATACAAGTACTTCTTGTTTATAGCTAGTACGAAAACAAATTCTAAAAGTAAAAAGTTACTAACAGCTAGGAGAACAAGTCCGTGGATGACTGAATCATTACTTAACCGACTTAAAAAGAGGCAGGATTTGTAAAAACAACTGAAAGGACGTCCGTATGATGTTGGTTTTAGGAATTATTTTAGTGTATTTAAAACCAAACTTTCAGACGATCTCGATAAACGGAAAAATTAATATTATGTACAGCTTTTCCAAAATTGTGGAGGGAGACAGGGAGATCAATGGAAGTTGATAAATAATCTGTTAGGAAAAATAAAACAAATTATTAAGAAAATTTCGTTGGATTGTGGGAGAGTATTAGAAAATGATGCGGAAATTGCTAACGAACTAAATAATTACTTTTTGAGTACTGCTTTTACTTATAGAAACTTGGGCAATTCTTAAGAACTATTAAATGTACATTACCAGAATAATTCCATGTTTATGAATCCTGTTCATAAAATTGAGATTGAAAATATTAAAAAGTCTATGCATAATAAAAAGTCAACTGGTTTTGACAACTTCAATGTAATTATATTAAAAAACATAATTCATATTATTGCTGAACGTCTCGCAAACATAATTAATATAAGCTTTTGTCATGGAATGTTTTCCCGAAATGTTAAAAACAATCAATAGTTGTGCCAATATTTAAGGGGGGGAACAATGAGTCGATTGATTAATATACGCCAGTTACTCTCCTTTCTATTTTCTAAAAAAGTTTTGAAAAGGTTGTTAGATTAAGTTTTTTAAGCTTCCTTGAATCAAATAAATTTTTCTCAAATAATCAATTCGGTTTTAAGAAAGGTACAAGCACTGAGGACGCTGTCGAAAAACTCATGCACAACATTTATTCCAACTTAAATTCAAACATGAAGGTATCAGGACTATTTATTGATTTTAAAAGTCCTTTCGATTTGGTTCGTCACGGTTTTCTGTTATCAAAACTTAAATTTGCCGGAATCAGAGGCCCGATACTTAATTGGTTTAGAACTTTTTTAGAAAACCGTACACAAGTTCGCGTAAATTCTTGCCTATGTGAGGAAAGATTTACTAGTCTTGGAGTCCCGCAAGAGTCAGTTCTTTCGGCAGATCTTTTTTCTCTCTTTATCAATGACCTTCTATCGGAACCCTTTTGTGGTGAAATAATAGAGTTTGCAGGTGACATTGCCTTCGTTTACTCTTCTGAAGGGTGGGATGGTATTAGGGAATCAATCAATCATGACTTGTGTAATATTGCGAAAGTGGTGTGATAGAAATGCAATGGTGGTAAATGCGACAAAAACAAATATAATTAATTTTGATTTGATTGGTTTCAATTTTAACTATATTTTCAAATATCATGCGAACAGTTGCTCTGATTTAGCTCGCTGTAACTGCGATGAAATAGAACAAGTGAATGAGATTAAATATTTGGGAATTGTTTTAGATAATAAAATTACGTGGAAACCTCACATAAATAAGTTACATTCAGAAGATAGGAAATCAATCAGAACATTTTACTTTCTAAGAAATATTTGCAATGCCCAGTGTTTAAGATCGTTATACTTTGCGTTAATTAACTCTTAATTAGATTACAGTATGGGATTCAATTTTGGGGGGGTACCCGTGACGTTCTAATTAATAAACTGTTTGTAACCCAAAAATATTTCATCCGAATAATCTCATTCAAAAATCAAAGAGATCACACAGAACATGTTTTCAAGCAATTAAAAATACTACCAATTAAAAATCTTTTTGTTTTCAAGTTTTACGGTTATTTTTTAAAGTGAGCGGTAACAGAGGAACCGAAAACTTAATATAAAACCAGAAGTACATCAAGGCGTCTTTTTATTAAACCTAAGGTAAATAAATCGTTCTTTTTAAAAACATTTAAAAAATATCTAGGGCCAACATTTTTTAACCTGTTGCCTGATTAAATTAAAGAAATTAATAGTTTCAATTTATTTGCAAAAAGTATTAAAGATTGGCTTCATAGTGTTGACAATTGAAATTTTCTTTTCTATATGTATATATGTATATATATATATATATAATTATGATTGAACCAAATATATATATATATATATATATATATATAATTATGATTGAACCAAATATATATATATATATGTGTATTATAATTATGGACACCTGTTTATTTTACAATTTTTGGTTCAATCATAATTTGTTAGTGAGTATACTGCACATTGATATTTTGCTGCTATTATATTATATTTTTTATTATATTTTTAGATATTTTTATTTTGAAGAAATGTTTTAAGTTAATAGTATGTGTTCACGCGCTGCTGAAGCCGTCAGTTCTAGTGTAATGTTTGGAAGACTAATAATTAAGTTGTAGTGTTAATGTTTTTTCCCATAGATTAATTTATTTTATAAGTACATGTGTCTGTTAATTTCCATACCCATCGCCTACTGGAGATTAGATGGTTATTTTTGTTCCGATATTTCTTATGTATATATTGTATGTAAAAATGGAAATAAATAAATATTCTATTCTATTCTAATTTCACAAAAATTGGTTTTTTGAATTTTTCGGCGAAACGGTTTGTTTTATGAAATAATATGTGAAACAAAAATTGCAGATCATGCAATTATCTACAAAAATGCTCCTTGTACTTTTTTTCATAACACTACCAATTTTTGAGAAAAAACAATTATAAACTTTCTTACGCTGTATTGTCCATAATAAAAACGACTAAGCTGCCTATGATATCATTGGGCGTGTAATATAAGTAAAACTATAAGTCTGCGTGACTAATACATTCATATTGACCGATAATTCCTAATTTTAAAGGACCATGTGTCCTTTGAACAATATCTGCCTGTCATTCCATTGTTCGAATGGCCGTTCCGGCTACCTGCTTTTCTGAGGTCGCACGAAATCACCGTTAGTCTTTAAAATTCCTTCGTAGTGAAAAAACGTAGTTATTTCAAATATTCTAAAGTTTGTGCTGTATTCGCTTTTTGTTGAAAATATGTCGCAATAGTGTTTTATTTGCACTAAATATTTATCTTCAAGTGAATGTGTTATTGTTGATCGCGGTATGAAGACGTTACTCAACGCGAGTATTCAAGGGGGGGAGTCAATTTACTGATTACTTGAAGAATGTAAACTCAGCGACAAATCATGTGCAGTGTCGCAAACAATACAATAGAAAAGGGTACAATTGCAGCAGCAAAACGGCAACATGAAGAGGAATCAGCTAGTACATCTCAAAAAGTCCTCCTCGTACTATAACACATGTAAGTGAGTCATATTTTTCTTTTAAAAATTGTTGTTTATTTTTCGGCGACAAGTTGAGCGAGGAATACAAAAAGAAACAAGCACAGAAATATCGTCGTAAAATTTGTAACGCTATAACTTTTTCATTTAAAGACTCAATTATGAAAGCAGCTTAGTCTCGTTCTGATGACACCACAAAAACTATTGTTGCTAGTATCGGGTTTGAACAAAATTTAGTTGCTGCTGAAGCTAAGTAATATAATGATTGTTTTGTATCAGTTTTAAAGCCGACCACTCGAGGCTAAGTCGGCCTTCATCAAGATGAAACATTGTATCTCGCCATGGGAGAAATATTTTCATATATTGAAAGTAGTGATGACTGCCAGTTTACCTTAGAAGAATTAGAAAATATTTGTAACAACGTAAGTGTTGATAACAGAAAAATTACGATTGAAGTTAAATTGTGGTAATATAATCATTATTACTCAGAAACTAGGACAATTAACCTTTTATGTTTTCTTGTTAATTATCTTGATGTTATCAATCAAGCTTGGAGTGAAAAAAACCTAAAGGCAAAGACAAATTACTTTACTTATATTTTTCAAAACAAACACGTAATAAAAAACGTGTGCAATTAGCCTGCCTTCCTCCAACCGCGGCTTTCGCTCACCAACAGTTTTATCGTGTATATTACTAGGTTCAGGTGTGGCTTGGTAATCAACTAGACCCAGAACAATGGGGTAGGAAGCATGTCAATAATGCATTGGAACCAACCCACACGATTCTTCCACCTGCACCAGAAAACCTCCTTAATTCTGTTCTTTGGAACTGCAAAAAGGGGTGTAACTTAAGATACGGCTGCAAAAAAGTAGGCTTATTTTGTTCACTAGCGTGCATAACTTGTCAAGGCCAATCGTTTTCAAATGTTGAATCTCCAAGAGAAGAAGGTTTTTACATGAACGACGAAACAACTTATGTATCGCTGTTAGTACAATTTACGTCTACTCAAGAAGATGAGTAAGAATAAAAAAAAATAGAGAGAGAGAGAGAGAGGGAGAGAGGGAGGGAGAGAGAGAGAGAGAGAGAGAGAGAAGGGGAGAGGAGAGAGGGAGAGAGGGAGAGAGGAGAGAGAGAGGAGAGAGAGAGAGAGAGAGAGAGAGGAGGAGAGAGAGAGAGAGAGAGAGAGAGAGAGAGAGAGAGAGAGAGAGGAGAGAGAGAGAGAGAGAGAGAGAGGAGAGGAGAGAGAGAGAGAGAGAGAGAGAGAGAGAGAGAGAAATAATTAAAGACGATGATGATGAATAAAATATGTTTACAATCAAGTATAACGGGACTTGTCACTCGAGCTGTACCTGATCGACAACGACCACACTGACAAGAGTGCAACGACTGAAAAGAAGAAGAATAACCAAAGACTCAATTTTACTGGCATAGACTGTGGAATAGGGCTACCGGGGAAACCACATTCAAAAAATCGCGCTAGGTACACTACTCCATAGGTGGCGTGGAAACGTGTGTATATTATAAACAATGCAGCATAAGAAACTTTTTTAATTGATTTTTCTCAAAAATGATTAGTGTTATGAAAAAAGCATAAGGAGAATTTTTGTAGATAATTGCATGATCTACAATTTTTTTAGATATATTTTTTCATTAAACTAACCGTTTTACTGAAAAACTCAAAAAACCTATTTTTGGGAAATTTGACCTTGAATAAAAACATTTGTAGACATGGGATCGATGGGAACTTTTCACAATTTCATAAAAATGGTTTTCCTAACATCTATGCAAATTTTCAGATTTCTGGGAATTTTTGCAAGGGTCAATGTCTAAAGTGACCGGACTAAAGAAAGAAATAGACTGGGCTTAGGTAAGCGGAATGCGAAGCCAGGTCGGGAGGAAATACATAAGTCAACCAGTATCTGGCATCGCACCTTAGTATTTCACAATTTAATTACTGTAAATAATTAAAGTATAATAATATAATAATTCAATTAGAGTCTTATAATACTTATTTACCCACAAATGCCGCCACGAACTGTCTAACCTTGGCTGTACGCCGGCATCTCTCCGTCTCGGGATCATGATCTGGCATAGTGCAGACTGAGCTGGTACAGCACCTCAACTTGGTGATAAGGATACTTATCAATCAGTTCTTGATAATCTCAACTGGCTTGATCATTGAGTACTTATGACAAGTGTCTGAGCCTTGTGTACGTGTTGGATTATTTTACTATGTGACACAAACACGACGTCACTAATCGTTACGTGCATTTATCAGATTTTGTTTCCTGATCTTTGAAATGGGTAAAATCAATAACTAGAGGCATCTAGAAATTGGGAGTAATTAGTTTTTAAACCATAAATTATAAGAAAAATAGGATCAAGAATTCATAATCAGACGTGCTAGACACAAAAAGAAAAGAGCCAATGAGATCATCAAGAGCCTGTAAATTTAAGTTTGATATAACATATAAAGTTTGATGTACCATCATTGTATGAGCACAAAATAAAGTTATGCAATTTCTTTCTTGATAGTTATCGATATTTCAATACCTAAGTATGCTTTTTTCAATCAGCTGTTGCCGTAAAACACAGTTTCAATGTCCAAACATACACTGAAGACTGATTCGGAACATCTTTCCACAAACAATAAAATCTTTATGAGTGTTGTTTTTACTTACGTGTTGAACTGTTTTGTCAATATTTAACAATTATTATACTGTTATAAAGTAGATAATAATAACTAATAAGAGGAATGCACTCTTATTTTGTCTTTATAAATAAAACAGATACACGTAGGCTACATAGGCCTATTTTAAATTTAATATCATTTAATATTATCTTACAATGATTTACTATAGGATAAGTCCTAGCAATTTGGTCGGCAAATGTCGACCTATTGTGATCTTTGTACCGTAGATAAGTTTTAGTATTTAGTTTTTTTATTGGTGCAGCTTTTTTAGTTAGTGGAGTTGACATACAACAGTGAGGTTGTGCTCTGGTATGATAATGTGTTAGTTACTCATCTGATAAACAGATCAGATTGCAGAAATCAAAATGTAGTGTTACTGATATTTTGGACCACTAAATAATCTTTGCAAACAATCCAGTTTCCTTTACAGTCTATTACTATTGTGCAGGCAGTGCCAGTTGTTTTGGTTCTTAGAATGATGAGGCTGGTGTTAAAATCCATTTACAAGTTTTGCAGTTCATAAACCGTTGTAAATTGTCTACAAATTGGTCTATCGAACGGCAAATATGCTATATTATTTGAAAAAAAAAAAATACTTCCTAAAATACCTCAGGAAGGAAGGATAATAGAGACAGGTTGTAAATAATCAAAAAAAGAAATATCTTGATTTAAAATGATTGGGTAAAGCCGTATAAAAGCTGGCATCCTGCGATAAAATGCCGTATTGATCACTGATGCTTATGTTGATCGTGGGTTGATTATTTCCTGATCACGATGCTGCCCCTCACTCCGAAACTCACTTAAACAGTCGGACATAAGTATTAACAGGTTCGGTTTTAAATTAGTTGTTTACTAAAAATGTTTCTAAAAAGTAAGGCCAACAGTTTTTTTTTTTTAATTTAGTAATTATTAGCTTACATAGCGTATCTTCGTGTATTCTTAATAATTGCTTATAATATTGCAAAATATACTTCATTCTTGTTAGTTTTGCTGTTTTATTGTTGATTTGTTATTGCTTATAGCTTTTTTGATGGTATTGGTGTTAATCTAAATGAATAATTATGAATATTATACAGGGATCTAGAAAATGTTCAGACATTAATATACATGTTTATATAAGTTATAAGGTTTTATTTATTATTATTTATAGAAGTTACTTTATCATATGTTAAGTATAAAATACAAAAAGTTCCTATGTTTTACTAGAAGAAACATATTGTCTCATAAGATTCACTCGTTTTATGTAGTAATCAATAATTTATTTCAAATTGACGATGTGCTGTACTCAAATTTCAGTTAATTCTTAAATTTTTATCATTAAAAAGTGTAAAAATGTAAAATCTTATAATGTCTCTAGTTTTACTGATGGCTTCCAGGAATCTTTCTCGTCTTGTACAATGGTGGAGACCTTCCCAATTATACATATACATGCACAACCTACTTGGGAGTTCAGACATCATGAGAGGATATACAAGTACGACGTGATTAGAGTTGATTAGAGAAAATGTGTGATGCGGATAATGTACTCATATATACTGTGCGAATTTCTCATATTGTACATTAACAGTTAAGGCATGCTTGTAATAAAAGTCCACGATGCAATAATCATGTCAAATGAGTTAAAAGAACTCTTTACACATAGTTCCACGCATATATGATCTAAAGAATTATGTAATGCCCTACTGGGGCATCTAAACATATCCAATATTTGTAACGAAAATTGACTCTTTCATTTCAAACTTTGTAGTTCGTAGTACTCGAGGGATATTATGCTTCGGTGTTGAAAGTTTAGAACTATGAATTCAATTTAATTATGTTGAACTAAAAGGTTAAAAATTCCACGGAATAATAATGGTGTCTCCCAAACCACCCAACCCAAAAGTTTCAACAAAAGAACTCCACTTAAACTTACATGAAATCAAGGTTTAGGTGGATGTACGTTGTCTTCCCTCATAGAGGTGCTTAACCTTAGTACATTTCTTATGTATCTTTAAAATCTCATTTCACATATCCATCTCCATTCACCTGACATGAAGGAGGCGTTACCATATGTGCATTAGGAATAGTGGCGTTAGGATGGTTGAGCGAGCCTTACTCTGCATCACACACAATGATGACTGAGAGGAGGAAGATGAATTGACAGATCAGCTAAGAACAGTTAGTGGAAGAGCCGAAGGCCTCGTGGCGCTCTGATTGTGTTGGTCAGGCGAGACACCCTGCATCACATAATGGTGACAGAGGGGAGGAGGATGAATTGACGGAGCAGCTAAGGACAGTTAGTGGAAGAGCCGCAGGCCTCTTGGCGCTCTGGTTGTGTTGGTCAAACTAGACACCCTCCATCACTCGCAATGGCAACAGTGGGGAGGAGGATGAATTGACGGAGCAGCTAAGGACAGTTACTGGAAGAGCCGCAGGCCTCTTGGCGCTCTTATTGTGTTGGTCAAACGAGACACCCTCCATCACTCGCAATGGCAACAGAGGGGAGGAGGATGATTTGACGGAGCAGCTAAGGACAGTTAGTGGAAGAGCCGCAGGCCTCTTGGCGCTCTGATTGTGTTGGTCAAACTAGACACCCTCCATCACTCGCAATGGCAACAGAGGGGAGGAGGATGAATTGACGGAGCAGCTAAGGACAGATAGTGGAAGAGCCGCAGGCCTCTTGGCGCTCTTATTGTGTTGGTCAAACGAGACACCCACCATCACTCGCAATGGCAACAAAGGGGAGGAGGATGAATTGACGGAGCAGCTAAGGACAGTTAGTGGAAGAGCCGCAGGCCTCTTGTCGCTCTGATTGTGTTGGTCAAACTAGACACCCTCCATCACTCGCAATGGCAACAGAGGGGAGGAGGATGATTTGACGGAGCAGCTAAGGACAGTTAGTGGAAGAGCCGCAGGCCTCTTGGCGCTCTGATTGTGTTGGTCAAACGAGACACCCACCATCACTCACAATGGCAACAAAGGGGAGGAGGATGAATTGACGGAGCAGCTAAGGACAGTTAGTTGAAGAGCCGCAGGCCTCGTGGCGTTCTGTTGCGCTGATCAAACGAGACACCCTCCATCACTCGCAATGGCAACAAAAGGGAGGAGGATGAATTGACAGAGCAGCTAAGGACAGTTAGTGGAAGAGCCGCAGGCCTCTTGGCGCTCTGATTGTGTTGGTTGAGCGAGACTCACTCTTTATCAATCACAATGGGGACAGCTCATATCTCAATAATGACGCAAAAGTCATTATTGCAGTTGATTACTAAACATATCATTTTATATTTAACTTTATTTATGTATTGGCATAAAAATACACTCTTATCTTGTTTAGTGCAATTATAGATTTATTCATTTCTAAAGACGACAAAATACTCATTTTAAAACATTTATTACTAAATCCAAGAAGTGGACTTGTAACAGTGAATTATATTTCTATTTAACTCTCAATTATATTTCCTAACATTTTCAAACACAACCTTTAACTCGTCATTTCTAAATTCAATGTTAGTGCTCTTTGTCATTAATTAAATAAAAGGATCAGTCATGTATGGTTTATAATCTTAGAAAAACAAAATTTTCGTAGATCGTAGAAAAGGAATATGAACATACTATTTGTAAAAGTATTAAACAGCACATTTCACATTGAGTGTCGTATAGCGTAAAATGATTTATGAAATATTAAGACATATTGTAGTTGTATAATGCAATTGTGAATAAACAACTTTACATGTTCTTATCGTTCTACTTGCGAGTAAGATAACACTCAAGCACATATTTGTCTTAAATGACAGATAATTTTACTAAAATACTTTCGTCTATTTGAAATTTTGTTATTAATTTCTACATAAATTTCAAAATTTATTATGATGATGCTTTGATATTTTTCACATTAACTTAGCTACATGAATTGATATAGTTCTGTATCATGTTGTTTTACTACACTGTCACATTTGGTAGCTTCCCAAAAAATAGAAAATATATTCGAAGATTATTTCATTATAGTATAGTACTAACTAAATGATTATATAATGTAATAATTTGCTAATGTATGAACTGAGTACTATACCAAAGGTTGAGTATAACACTAAGTACAATACTAATATACAGAAGAGATAATACTTATTTGTTGGAGCTATGAGAAATAATGCGTCAATTTTTCATAATTACTTCCTCTATTTATTGAGCGAAACATTGAGGTTGGATGGTGGAGAGATAGTGAGATGGCCTTGACATCACTAACTCCGCCTCTTTAATAAAGTAATTTTTCATTTGATTAAATTTACCTAAAGGTTTGATTCCAATAGTAATTCTATATAGAATCTAACCTGTACTTTAATTTAACACTACTATTTAATGATACTATCGATACAAAAAATAGTATTGTTGGAATTAGTACAAAACAGACTTTTATTCTTGTTCGCATGTGTACTTTAGAAGATAAAAAACACTATAAATACCAGCTTATATCCTAGCTACTGTGTCAATATGTGCTTTTCAATATTTCTGGAAAATAACACTTATTTTAAAAATGGCATTTTTACTCACTACAGTGGCCGATAAACCCCTATATTTCACTACCACCAACGTTTGAAATTCTTTCAATATGTCTATTGCCATCTTTAAGTTTGTTTCTTAATCAGTTATTAGCATGAACACTAAAGTACCCGATGTAGTGTTCAACATTCCTAAGTTTTTTTAAGGCAAAAATATATGTTATGGACATCCCAAAAATACAGCACAATAACATCATACATTTTAGTACATTTTACTCTCATTAACTACCATTATTGTTATATCTTCCAGTCTATTAAACATCGGTTAATCATTTATGTCTAAAAACTGGAAAATCTAAAACACGTTAAAAATATTAATATAGATTATTGTATACTTAAAACTAAGTATTCTTAATTTTTGTAAAATTTGTAAATTGATGTCTCTTAGTGAAAATGTTGTTCGTTGAATGAAAAGAATAGTGGACATATTTTATTAGCTGATGTTTGATTAAACTAGAAGCTGACTTATGTTTGCTGATTGCTAAGTAGTGACAGTTCAATCACTTTTAATATAATTACTCTCGTCTCTTCAAGTCCATTACACAACGCGAACCTTCATTCATTTATGGCTTACAAATGGCATTCCATTACATATTCGCAAGAGTATTATAATTAGATATTTAAAAATTTAACATAGAATATTTCAGGCTTCTCATAAAAGCTAATGAATTGAGGTATTTGTACTAAAATATCCTAAGTTATGTATAATAAAAATAAAACTAAACAATATTTTTTATGTTTTATAAGATTTTCTTTTACCTACACAAGCTGCTAGGAAGTGTGTGAACATGTCTTGAACTGCAGACTGCAGAGGTACAGCATCTCAGCTCGGTGATACGATATTAGGAATACAAATCGATCAATTCGGCTAATATTTATCTCATGGCTCAATTCTTTACTGAATGAATACACTCACAACACGAGTTTGCGACACGTGTGTGTGTATGAATCGGACTATTTAGGAAAAATCAAACTGTGTTATTACACTGTTATAGATTACTATAACGATGTAAGTCGTTAGTTACATTTATCATACTTATTTTTTCTAATACTTAATATTACTCGATACTTCTCTAAATAATATAATAAAGAACTACAGCTAACTGGATGTGTGCATTAACTTGTTTATAATCTATAATTATAGCGTACTGAAGCTTCATCCTATTACACTGTTAGAGATTACTATAACGATGTAAGTCGTTAGTTATATTTATCATATTTATTTTTTCTAATACTTAATATTACTCGTTACTTCTCTAACTAATATAATAAAGAACTACAGCTAACTGGATGTGTGCATTAACTTGTTTATAATCTATAATTATAGCGTACTGAAGCTTCATCCTATTACACTGTTAGAGATTACTATAACGATGTAAGTCGTTAGTTACATTTATCATATTTATTTTTTCTAATACTTAATATTACTCGTTACTTCTCTAACTAATATAATAAAGAACTATGGCTAACTGGAAGTGTGTATTAACTTGTTTATAATCTATAATTATAGCGTACTGAAGCTTCATCCTATTACACTGTTAGAGATTACTATAACGATGTAAGTCGTTAGTTACATTTATCATATTTATTTTTTCTAATACTTAATATTACTCGATACTTCTCTAACTAATATAATAAAGAACTATGGCTAACTGGAAGTGTGCATTAACTTGTTTATAATCTATAATTATAGCGTACTGAAGCTTCATCCTATTACACTGTTAGAGATTACTATAACGATGTAAGTCGTTAGTTACATTTATCATATTTATTTTTTCTAATACTTAATATTACTCGTTACTTCTCTAACTAATATAATAAAGAACTATGGCTAACTGGAAGTGTGTATTAACTTGTTTATAATCTATAATTATAGCGTACTGAAGCTTCATCCTATTACACTGTTAGAGATTACTATAACGATGTAAGTCGTTAGTTACATTTATCATATTTATTTTTTCTAATACTTAATATTACTCGATACTTCTCTAACTAATATAATAAAGAACTATGGCTAACTGGAAGTGTGTATTAACTTGTTTATAATCTATAATTATAGCGTACTGAAGCTTCATCCTATTACACTGTTAGAGATTACTATAACGATGTAAGTCGTTAGTTACATTTATCATATTTATTTTTTCTAATACTTAATATTACTCGTTACTTCTCTAACTAATATAATAAAGAACTATGGCTAACTGGAAGTGTGTATTAACTTGTTTGTAATCTATAATTATAGCGTACTGAAGCTTCATCCCATTACACTGTTAGGGATCACTATAACGATGTAAGTCGTTAGTTACATGTATCATATCTATTTTTTCTAATACTTAATATTACTCGATACTTCTCTAACTAATATAATAAAGAACTATGGCTAACTGGAAGTGTGTATTAACTTGTTTATAATCTATAATTATAGCGTACTAAAGCTTCGTCCTATTAAGCTGCTCGACCAGTAACACAACCCCAATTTAGTTTTCTATACTCCTGAACCCTCAAAACCGTCTCAGTATAGAAAGTTTGAAAATATTTATTCAGAATTAAACTTACCACTCATAAATAATAACCATTATACCTATACATTGTGTTGCAGATGAGGTTCAGTATAAATAAACAACTGAACTCTCTATTTCGTTTATTTTTAAACTCCTATTTCATTAATACTTATATTATTTAATTATAAAGTACATTAAAAATTTCACTCTGTATCTTAACTTTGGAATCTGGCAGATATGAGTAAAAGAACATTGAGAACAATAGACAGAACACGCTGTAAGCCATACGGCTGTAACAGCGTCTTAATGATGGGAAACAGTTTTACAAATATAAAAGAAGTCAAGCCTAACCCCAACATTAGATAAGAGATCGAGAGACCTTTTAATTGAGTGAGAAATATTTCTCCCACGACTTAAGAATTGGCCTCACCCTATGGAATATGCACTGACAAACAAGGACAAAGGTATGACGGGTATCCATCTTGTCATTGACGCGACCGTCAGGGTACTTAAGAAAAACATATAGGCTTCTAATACCAAAAGTGATACTAACATTGTTAACAAAGAAGCGATCAAAACAAACTTTTTTCTAAGTTTGTCAGTTAACATGTAAACACTAAGTGATTAGTTTTCATAAATGAAACGGTCCTTGAAATACTAGTGTAGCACCTCTATTTCTGTGCCAAATCGACAGTTACCTAAAACTAGAACTGAAAAATTGTGTTTTGGTTTGCGGAAAACAATTTGCAATGAGTATTACAAAAACATAATCAGCATTTTTAGTAGCCCAGTATCCCTGAAAATAGACCACGTTCAGGCCTTTACTTTTATCATCTAACCCATCAGAGTATAACAATTTTTGTCTAGTCTTTCATTTGTTTATTAATTTTACATTTGTTCGCTTAACACACTTCATGTTTAGTTTAATTTAAATTTAAATTTTGAACACTAACCATTACATTGTTTTTAAGTTTCTTATAGGCCATGGAAAGTTTGAAATTATAACAGGATTTTGGACATTTGCCATCGTTATACGTTACGAAAGGTATACTGCTGTAAGATAAAGCGATGAAAAATGACCGAAATCCTCTTATCCTTTCAAACAAATACAGTGACTAGACGTTATGTATTTAAGTATAACTTAATATTTAAAAGTTAATAAAATGTACACTTAATGTTACCATGGCTTTTTTATGAATATACAGTAAACTTAAATAAATTGACTCATATATTTTGCTGTAAATAGTTCTAGTACTGTAAATTACCTTTTGTAGTGAGATTGGTTCCCACACAATGCAAACGCATACATTAACAGAACATATAAGCATTCCAAGTAATACTGTCAGGTATGCAATGTCGTATTACGATCAACGCATAAACGATTTATCGAAACAATATACGAGTCGAAACTATGACTCGTATTTCATTTTTGTCATAGAAATTATAATGATATATGATCTCAAGCGTAAAGCTCGTTCATATCTGAAGGCGAAGTAAAAACACAAAATTTTCCTCAGTAATAATATTTCATAATTATGCCGAAGTGTGCAGCGAAGCGCTGAAAGAAGCTCACCGTTAAACACTTGGGAATACATTTCACAAATTACGTCTTTAAAATCCTAAGAGAATATTTAATTAAAGCTGAACCAATTTCCTCAAGAAGAGCTTGAGAACAACATAATTGCTTTGAGGTCTTAAAGAAGCTGCTCTTGAATAAGAAAATATGTTTAAAAGTAGTTGGTAATTAAGAGCTTTGTTTTGTACATGCAGTTGAAAACTGTCATAATTTCATTTTTAAAACGGAATCCGAAGCACATAAATATTTACATCGAAGTGTTTTTATTTAATTATTTATTTAGTTTAAGACAATTTTATCTTTTGCTGTTATCATATCTGGCAGAAAATTTTAAACACACATTAACTTTTTATACACACCTGGAATTTGAACTCAAGACTTCTTGTAATTCTGTAATAGGTTGTAACACGTTATCCAAGTACTATGCCACGCTTTCGTTATATTTTAATTTCACTTACAAGTAGGAAGCACATGTAATAATATTAGCCCCATTGGCATGGTAAATAATTTTTGTTCCGCCTCTATGCATATAAAAACACATACATAAAAACAGTTTATATTTCTCTACATTCTGTAGGTATTTCGTCTCCTTTTACAGGCATTATTTTTAACAAAAAATTATATTTACTGATATTTATTACATAAGAATTTTTTAAATGCCATTGCTCTAGATAATATATTACCTTTGTTTAGTAAATATTTAAAATTACCAGTATTTTTGTTACGTCAAAAAGTTAAGATACTTTATTAAAATATGCCGCGCTATTTAATTATTATTTATAACAGTAATATCTGAAAATACTAAAAGTTTCAAACTTTCAGAATAATTTCGATTGGAGATTCTAATTGGACAAAAAGATTATAGGTTGTAATTACTAAAAAACTATTTAGTACATTCTTAAAAACCTTAATGTGCTATATAAGACTCTGTAATTGCTTTGCATGCTAAAAACATGTTTGAACTATAGGTAAAATAAAAATAAAATATGATAAATCTGTGCACCGCGAATCGGTTCAAGTCACTTCCAAATCGAAAAAGACAAGGTATCAGTCGATCATGGTTAACCCTTGATCATTCTGTCTATTAAACATTAGCAAAAAAGTTTAATGTTTACGATGATTTAGTTTAGCCGTAGACAATCTTATGTAATTGCGGACAAGAGACAGACGAATAGGAAGGATTTACTTACTTTAAATAATTAAAAATGTAAATCAACTTATAACTTATTTAAAGACTTATAATTCTTATTTCTCAAAAGAATATTTTTTAATATTTTATATACATGCATACGTAAGAGGTATATGCAAACTGTCATGTACAATAATAATAAAAACGATAATTTAATCTACTTTGTTCTCATAATAATACTTTCAAAATTTGTCTGAGTAGAAATTACTATCTTCAAATTTGTTATATATGTCCTCTTCCAACGTAATATCGCATATTCTAATATAATTTTAACTAAAGAACAATATATCATTCATACGAGGTACATACATTATTCAATTTTGTCTTTAATTTCAATATATGCTTTTTTCAATTTAACCCTTTGCCCAGCAATAAGTATTTGAGTGACATTGCCTTCTACCAACCTGCAATCCTCATAATATTCTCCATAAATACTTAAATAGTCTCAGCATTTGTAATTTTTCTTTTACTTTTGAGGTGCATATTTTAAAGAAAAAAGAATATATATATATATATATATATATATATATATATATATATATATATATATATATATATATATATTTAATTCCTTCAGGACTTAATGCCATGTTATTTTTTCTATAAACCAACACATCAAAGCTGTAAGTCAATATTTATTTTATCTTCAATTTCTTCTCCTGTTTTTTCTATATAGCATAAACAATTATCGTAAAAAAAATTTGAACTATAACATTTTCCATTGCAAAGATTATCTATGTATGTTAAAAATAAAGTTGCACACTATATATACCCCTGAGTTTCTTAGTATTTTAGTAATCAAAATTCGCTTACGTACCCACTCACTTTTACACATTTCTTCATTTCTGTTAAATAACTTTTAAACAATTTATAAACAATCCTCTTACTCGGTAATCATACTGATTTTTTAAAAGTATTTTTTGATCAACAATATCAAAAAACTTTTAATGTCTAAAAATAGTGCTAATAACTTTTTCCTATTCAATCCATTAGCTAATATTTTCACGAACTGCAACAACGCTGTTTCGGTGCCAATTCGCTGTCTGAAGTCATATTGATTTCCCCTAAAAATCTTATACTCTTTAGGAATCCCAACGTTTAAAAAAAATAATTTCCTCATGCACCTTAGTAAAAGAAGACGTAAAGGATATTGGTCTATAGTTACTAAAAAACTTCGAATCTTTTTTATGTATTAGTATAACCATAGCTAGTAACCTTTCCGGAAATTCTCCCGTTTCACAGTTTAAATTTATAAGAAAAAGTAAAACACTAGACATTTTTCTTCACCAATAACGTGTAAATTCCATCAAGACCAGAGGAAAGTACCCACATTTAAGGAATTAATTGCTGTTTTGAGATCATTAAGTGTTGCAGGGGTCAAACAACTAACATACTGTCGTCAAACAAAAAAAATTTTAAAAATTCATTTATGATCTACATTGCTTGGTTGTTTTAATTTTTGGCCTTATTTCCTCAAACTGGAAAGTTATTCTAGGAGGAAGGAAATTTTAATTTGATAAGTGTTTATGATTTAAATATATAGAAGCATGATACTTCATTCAGTGAAGTTGGCCTAATCCACTTATTATAGACACAACTTACCCGATTATAGAAACTTATTCTTACTATTACAATATATCCAGCACATGTACAAATGTTTACCGATAGAGCAAGAACATCAAAGGAGATGACGTTTACAACAAAAACACGTCACAAGCGATAGTGTAGTACACAAGTGTATGGTGTAATGTAGTTACGCAAGCCGCCTTTACTGTTTCCTTATTGGATACATCAAGAGTCGCCTTTACAAGCATCTTCATTTTAGTCCCTTGAGGATAATGTTAAACAGTTTGTTAACCACGTTTTTTGTAGTAGAAGAAAGAGTCTTGTATAATCTAAAAAATGAGTAATAATTGGCTTGTTGTATATCATTATCATTTATTCACAATTAGTTTTTTAATTAATTTAAGTTTGTTTTTATGGTAAAGAATTGTACGTTTTACGGAAAAGAATCATAGCTACAAAATGTCAAAAATATAATGACATTGAAATTGTGTGTTAATAACACTGTTAACAAATAAAAAAACTCAATGATGTTAGCAATAAAATCGGCTCCACAGGTTAACTGCAGCAAACGCCATATGGCGCGGTGGCTCGTGAGTAGTGAAGATCCTGCAGGATAGAGCCGCTAGGTATTTATTGTATAGCACTTTAATTAAACATAAGATATAATTTAAGGTAAATTTAATATTCATTAAAATGTATGGATGTAGAAATACAGAGTAGGACTATGAGATAATGCAATTTGCGGGACGAGCTCTAATAGTTAGCTAATCTTTTCAACCAAACTGACTTCCGTGTGCAAGTGAAACCAGAGGCAGATTTAGCGTTTATAACAGATTAGTATTGGGAAAGAGTCACTCTAAGGGATCAGGGGGGAGGTTAATATAGCTCTCATTGAGAGGTGAAATTCCGGAGACTCGAAATTTAAAAGAAATACCTATCTGAAAACAATTTCAAAACATTTTGGAGTAAAATGTACTTTTACACGAAACTAAAACTGGTAAAATATATATTTGGAAAATATTGTGGACGTTCGACCACAACTTATATACAACTTATGATCAACTTAAATATACTACTGAGCGGAACAAACTATATTTACTAGTACAGCTGGATTCAGTAGGGTAGTTTAGCTGATTACGTTTAATCTGATATCCAGCAAGTTTTCTGAAATGGTTTTTCTAAGTAGCCGTTTCATGAGACTGAATGATAACTAATCATAACAATTACTTGATGATAATTCAGACTGACAGTCAAGACAGATCAAGTGTTTATTCACGACTAGAAGACAATGGAACTGGCTATAAAACTGTACACTTGTAGTTGTCGATTCACTCTGAGAATGAGACACAGAAATTTTCGCTGATAACATAGATGGTAGGTCGTTGCCAGATTGTGACTTTCTCAAATGTAAAGTTAGTGTGTGTTGGGAGTAGTAGCTTCATATCTTTACACTTGGCCACCTCCGTAGATTACAAACTGCTTAGAAGGCTCTCCAAGCACAACCTAAGTACATCACACTGTTGCGTAAAACTTGTTTTATTAGATTAAAAAAATTAAAAATATATGGAAACGGAATATTTTGTAGGAAAATATTGTACGACCATATTAAATGAATTATAAGTTTTTTAAAAGTTTTTGCTTTTGCACTCTGCAGCTTTTATTTAGTTGAAATCATTATTTTAAACCAACATTTGTAGGGTTTGTTTTAGATGTAATAGAGAATTCAGGTAGCTAAATTGTACGTTTGAAATAATCAAGCAGACTTTGATAACACCAGACTCAAAGGTGAAGTGAAGGGTCTACAATATGTTCCAAAGGACAGTACAACATCAGTTGAGCTTCGGTTTACTCAAGTGCCCGAGGCTGACACTACTGTACCGTAGCTTTGTCTTGGGTTACTCGTTCTACACTGTGTTATTATCCTTTTGTGCCAGACCTACATAAAAGCACCTTCTTGAGCAACTTGTTCATTAAAGCGTCGTTATAAGTTGGACAGTTGTCTTTACCAAAGGAGTAACTAGAACAATTGAAATACCTACTGCTGCAGAGAATTGTCTTATTACGTCTTATAACAACCAATAAACAGAAACTATTATAAACAAAGAATACATGGAAACGTATTTTATTATTTGAACGTAATATATTCATAGCATCACATAGCACTATTTCATATGGGTTTAAAATAATAAGAATATAATATTATATTATTATTCAACATATTCTAAATTTTTATAACGATGTTTGTGTGTGTGTGTGTGTGTGTG
The DNA here is from genome assembly GCF_021130785.1 of Homalodisca vitripennis. Lineage (NCBI taxonomy): Eukaryota > Metazoa > Arthropoda > Insecta > Hemiptera > Cicadellidae > Homalodisca > Homalodisca vitripennis. The sequence goes on along the minus strand of NC_060209.1, from coordinate 52,370,683 downwards.
TGTGTGTGTGAGAGAGAGAGAGAGAGAGAGAGGAGAGAGAGAGAGAGAGAGAGAGAGAGAGAGAGAGAGAGAGAGAGAGAGAGGAGAGAGAGAGAGAGAGAGAGAGAGAGAGAGAGAGAGGAGAGAGAGAGAAGAGAGAGAGAGAGGAGAGAGAGAGAGAGAGAGAGAGAGAGAGAGAGAGAGAGAGAGAGGAGAGAGAGAGAGAGAGAGAGAGAGAGAGAGAGGAGAGAAGAGAGAGAGAGAGAGAGAGAGAGAGAGAGAGGAGAGAGAGAGAGAGAGAGAGAGAGAGAGAGAGGAGAGAGAGAGAGAGAGAGAGAGAGAGAGAGAGGAGAGAGAGAGAGAGAGAGAGAGAGAGGAGAGAGAGAGAGAGAGAGAGAGAGAGAGGAGAGAGAGAGAGAGAGAGAGAGAGAGAGAGAGAGAGAGAGAGAGAGAGAGAGAGAGAGAGAGAGAGAGAGAGAGAGAAGAAGAGAGAGGAGAGAGAGAGAGAGAGAGAGAGAGAGAGAGAGAGAGAGAGAGAGAGAGAGAGAGAGAGGAGAGAGAGAGAGAGAGAGAGAGAGACGAGAGATGAGAGAGAGAGAGAGAGAGAGAGAGAGAGGAGAGAGAGAGAGAGAGAGAGAGAGAGAGAGAGAGAGAGAGAGAGAGAGAGAGAGAGAGAGAGAGAGAGAGAGAGAGAGAGAGAGAGGAGAGAGAGAGAGAGAGAGAGAGAGAGAGAGAGAGAGAGAGAGAGAGAGAGAGAGAGAGAGAGAGAGAGAGAGAGGAGAGAGAGAGAGAGAGAGAGAGAGAGAGAGAGAGAGAGAGAGAGAGAGAGAGAGAGAGAGAGGAGAGAGAGAGAGAGAGAGAGAGAGAGAGAGAGAGAGAGAGAGAGAGAGAGAGAGAGAGAGAGAGAGAGAGAGAGAGAGAGAGAGAGAGAGAGAGAGAGAGAGAGAGAGAGAGAGAGAGAGAGAGAGAGAGAGGAGAGAGAGAGAGAGAGAGAGAGAGGAGAGAGAGAGAGAGAGAGAGAGAGAGAGAGAGAGAGAGAGAGAGAGAGAGAGAGAGAGAGAGGAGAGAGAGAGAGAGAGAGGAGAGAGAGAGAGAGAGAGAGAGAGAGAGAGAGAGTATAGGTATACATAGGTAGTTTATAGACAATCAGGTGATTTAGGAACTATATAATATGTGAATATTATGAATTATCTAAGGAGTAAAAATGCCTTTTTAATGTGGAAACAACTTGGGATCTAAAGAAAAGTCTTTCGGATTAACAGCTTTGCCAATATTTAAGAACAAGAAACGAGTGCATCTTTGGTATTGAAAAGACTGTCTTATGTTTCGAGGTGGAGAATACAATGACAGTTTTCATTCACAAATTGACAAAAGAACTCGAACAAACGTGAGACTTCTTTTGCAACTATAAAAGAAGTTTCTTCGTCGCTTTTAGATGGAGTAGATGAGTAGGAGGGTGCGACTGTATTCATCGATCAGAGCTGTGATTGCAAATGTTGATATATACCTGAACGTTCACCAGTCCGTGGGAAAAAGGTACCCGTCTGACGTCTACTCTTGCCTCAGGTAAGAACTTGCTTAATTAACATTTTATTAAATCCTAAAATTGTTACAAATATTTATCAAAAAGGTATACACAGTTGATTTGCAATTACACTGCTAAATTTTGTACTTAATTAGAACATGCTTATTTAACTGAGCCAAGGAATACTGATGTCCACATGCAATTTCAAAAGTATTAGAATAAAAAGACTTTAATATTTACTATGCTGCTACAATAAACGTTGTTTTCAAAGATTATAGCAACAGAGATATCGTCAGCACTTTATGACTACATTGTCAAAATTGTCATTAGGAAATAAAAATATGTTATCTGAAGGATCAATAACACAAAAAAACCTTATGTCCAGTACGTGAACAGTTCCAAAGTCTATGAACATTACCTCAATTTTTCAATCAGATGTAACTTTAGCCCAACTTCGTCTAAAGCACAAACGCTATGCTAAAAACGGTTAAATCAATTATAACAGAGATTCTCAGTTTAGCTTTAATTTTAATTAAAACAAAAATATTTCAATTTACTTTCAATGATGCATTTGTATATAGTATTATATCAATCACTTTGAATGTGATTTATAATAAGTATCTGCTGTTAAATTGGAATAATACTATTGAACCGTCTTATCCGAGCTGGTTGAGTCCATCTATGCAAACAGACTTAGCTCCAATCCCTGAAATCTAGCTGAACACGATTTGGCTCTTCTCTCAACTAAATTATCTCCAGAACAAGCCAAAGCTATTCTTGACGTTGAATCAACTAAGTAATGTAAGTTCAGTAATTGTAAAGTTAAAAAAAAAAATTTTTCACTCAATGTTACACGTTTGTATTAATGTTACAAATATTTTCAACGATGTAAATGTGATTTAAAAGTTAATTAAGATAGTTTTATGAACCACATGTATCAAATTTCCCTATCTTATACATTAAAAAATGTTCTTGAATCATGTTGAATAAATAAATGAACTTATTTACACATTTATAAGATTGTCTTGTCAAAATATTGTCTTTAAAAAGTTTTTTTTTGTAGAAATGAAAAGTTTTCTATAAATAAACATATATGAAATACTATCTATATAATAAAAGCACAATTCTAAAAAAATTTAGACCTTTTAGTACAAAAAGATATGAAAATACTGTAAATACCTAAAATTAGTAAAAATGCATACTAGTATTCAACATATCATCAATTATCACTGATATTCCTAGTATTATGAAAAGCATAATACTGATACCTTAATTTACATAAAATATCTGTATGTGTGCTTAAATAACCTGCCAAGTTTTAAGGATTAAATAAAAAATAAGAGTATTTAACGACTTATAAAATTGTTTAATTTAGCTAGCAAAATTAAGAAAATTTTGCATTTAAATGTTTTAAAATGATTGCTTCCAGATTTTGTAACGCGTGTAGCCTAAACCTTTATTTTAATTTTATATAACTTAAGAAGACAGAGAAGTTGGTGCAGCTACGCAGAATATAAATAATTCTATAATCCAATTACTTTCAATAGAATCCCTAGGATGGGATACAAGTATGTATGTGGATCAGTATTTAGATGATAGTATTTATTAGCTTATTTTGGAAAAATCTAATAAATTCATGTGTTGAAAAAAGGTAAGCTCTATTTCGCTTTAATAGAATTCGCTTGGAGTTCACTTTTCAATGTCATATACATGAAGAAAGAGGTGCGAAGCAACAGGAGATTTTAAAGTTACGTAAGACCAGAAATTGAGTGTCCTCAAGTGGAAAGATAAAATAGCAATTAAAAGTTTGTCTTCCAATAAGGGCAAAGAGCCATTTTGTTAAGAGCCTATTAATGGTAATTTGCAAATAAATGTTTGTACAAAAATAAATAAACCATAGCACTTTTATCACACCTCTATCTTAAAACCTTTTTTTCATTGTGTTCTTCAACAGTCTAGAGTAATTAAATAAGGAATTTTAATTTAAAAGTACAATAAAGTTTGCAAGGAGAAAGTATAACATTTATATTTAATTTTACGTAGCTTATATGGGCACGTTTAATGACAATATAATGAAAATATGTCTTTTAATGTAGTGTGGGCCCTAAGAGGGTAATTTATTACTACATTTCAATACAATGTGGAGTAACTCTGTTGATTACAATAATGTATTATGCAGTACGTACCATTCATTAAGTATCGTGGTTATTTTAGTGATCACATGGAATTCTGTCTGCATGTAAATTAGTTTTAAATGCCCATAATATAAATAATACACATTTTAAAGTACAATTATATCGTTAAATCTCACATTTTAACTATTCAGAACCAAAAGAACATCGTATCCAACAGGTTTTGACTGAAACATTTATTAATGACCGAGTTGTCATCTACCATATCTTAATTTTACACTTCCACACCAGCTATCAAGAAAATACACTATACATTCTAACGACGCTGCTTCGTTGCCTTCCTATGAGGAAAGACATCGTTGTAAAATTATATTTTCACTGCGAGCAGTCCTCAAACTTCATGGAGGCCATATATCCGTAAAGTAAACGCACACATATTCACAGTAGAACATTACGTTTAAGGCGGTCTTTTTAGCTAAGGGCATTTTAATTGTTGATATTAAACATCTTTCAGGAAAGACTGTGTATACACATTTACGAATTTGTATTGACATCCTGAAGAATCGAACTCATGACAACTTCATAAGGGAGTAAGAGCCTTACCTACCTTTGTGATTAAAATTTAAAAAAAAAAAATGGCTCATATTGAAAAAGTTACACAGATTTTAAAAGATATATCTTTCCATTTATTCTTCTAAACAGATTGTTTCTTGAAACGTAACCCAAACATATATTTTGTATGTAAGAAGACCCTACGCTTTCCCATGACTTTCAAATTATCTAGACGCTAATATATTTCTTCACCTACAGGATTGGGACATAGAACCTTTTGCTCATAAAGGCAATACATTATTCAGCAGGCTTAAATTGTGCTCTGGAAGTGTTATTACAAGCTACACGTTAGTACGCCAGACGTTACGCGTAAGTGGCTTCCTTAAGGTTGCACACAAAATATAAGTTCTATACCTTATTTCATTAGGCTACCTGTATATACTGTATGTTACTATTTAAAACCTTTTAACTATGTAGAATCTTGGAGCATTGGAAAAAAGGTTTATGTTACAGGTATAAATGAATCCATAATCAGGAATCATCAGCCTGATAATGGAATCGTTAATTCCAAAATGCCTTGCGCAAAAATAAAAGTTATATTGGAAAATGTTTTATTCATTTATAACAATGATAGCAAAATATAGCTGTTAACTATAATAAAACTGTTTACAAATTTATTTATTCTACGACTTTCTTGATACCTTCAAGGCTAGACATAAGACCGATAGAAAAATGTTCTAACTGAATTCCATGGATTCACATCCACCATAACTGACTTAGAATTTGCTTATACCTGTATACTTGTGCTTACCAGCGGATTTGCCTGCAATTTCTGCAAAACATTCCGTGTATTTGATTTAATAGCTCCCACGATTTTAATAGCGCTTGTACCAGTTTAGGTCAATGTTCAAGAACCCAAAGTCGTTGTCCTTAGCTTTTTTAGTGACATTTCATTAGGTTGGAGCCAAAATAAGTTTATAAATCTATATTTTTGTTATTAAAAATACAAATCCAAACTAAAATCATGATGAATCAATGATACTAACACATTTCGACACTTTTTATGACAATTTTTATCATTTTAATAATTCAATGGATTCTCATAAATTGTTTAAATATTTCAGTGGTCAAGTGGAAAGAATGATATTAACATCAAATATGCCATCAGCTGTAAGAAGAATACTTTGATTAAAAAATAAAATGTATACAAGAAAAGTACATATACTATTTTAATTGGACCTTCTGATTACAAAAAGTTTTAAAATAGCTGATGTATGATTTTATAATTTTTCAAATTTATTTATCATTACTTAAATTAGGTTTAAAAATTAAAAAATCGTAGGTTGATGCAATTTAGAAATGAATTTCGTTATGTTAAATTCAATGCGCAGATAATGGTGTCGTAGAAGTTTTTTGAACAATATAAAATCTGTGATTAATTATTCTTACTTATAATTATTCATTTAATTTTTCAAACATAATGTTTCGAAAATACAGGTTCCAATTTATAGGTACATACTTTGGACTGAGAAGCGCATTACGTCAAATGGCTTTCAAGATAATGTATGGACAAACTTACTTGAACATACAAAAATATACAAAAATTGTGAAGTTTTTAAACTGTCCCGATATGCTAATAATTTGTAGGATTAGTTTAATTCCATAAATGAACATCTGTAAATAAAATACATTACAATATATGTTCTTGATTCCCAATCATTATATTTCCTTGGTACAGTCTAAAAATGATATCAATATTTACATACCTAATGATTATAGTATATCCTACCATTTAATAATGGATAAATTTTATTTAGTGTCTGGTGCTTCGCTTTATGATTCCCCTTGTTATAATTAAACACACATTACGGCCGGTTCCTTCCTAACATTGTAGTAACAGAGCGAATGGTTGGTTGAATCATGTTAATGTCCAGTCCTTCCTTTTTTGTTTATTCTACTACTGTAAATATGCCGCCCCACAATGTATAAGGAAACCAAATCGAAGTGAAATACAAAATAAAATAATTATTTCAAATTCGCCAGTGCAGCGATAATAATATTGTAGTTATAATATTATAATATGTTTTACAATATAATTGTAATAAATTTAGATAATACTATTTGTCATTACTGTATGTATCACACACCATCAGCTGATGCAAATTCAAAGTAATTGTGACATTGTGTAATATAATATATATAATATACCAGTTGTCAAATATAATGCCTATATTACAGAAACAAAGTAATTTGCAAAAGTGGATGTGTGTGTGTGTGTGTGTGTATATATGTATATATATATATATATATATATATATATATATATATATATATATATATATGTGTATAAATAAATAAATAAATATATATAGACAGAGACATATTGAAATAAATTAAATTTGTTCATCATCTTGAGTGACAGACTTTACTAAATATCGACCAATTGTTAATTTATTTCTTATAATATTATATAGATGTACGACGTAAATATCTATTCAAGTAAATATTGTGACGAGCTTGAAAATAGATATAAACAAGACTGTTTCAAGAAATAAGACATTTGAAAAACTATCCATGAAGACAAATGTACGAATATTCTACGAAACGGAAGATTAAAATGTGATGTTACAATGAAAACACACTCACAGAAAGAATGTTACCGTTCTTTAAAAAGAAGTTTTTGATATTAGAAAAGTTACCAACAGCTGTTACAAAAGCAGTTTCTTTTCACTGAATTGATCTGACGCCTTTGTACGAAGTTTACCTTCCTTTTTATCAAAGACAAACTATCCACCACATTCTTTGTTTAACTCTAAACAAGAATTCTTTTTAAGTTCTTTGATTGTTTAATGTCTTGTTTTCGTCTCAGAACTAACTACAAAAAGGTAATGCAAAGAGATTTGAATTAAAATACTTAATTAGTTCAGCTTTACATCATTAGTATAACTTGTTGTTAACTATACTATAATATCTTTATTGAGATTTATGTTTAAATTCTTGAAGTAAAATACAATTATTATTTATATTTTAGAAAATGTAAGAAAATCATATTTATATTAAAAAAGGCTTTTGTGATACTGACCGACAAAAGTGTCTCATTCTTATAAAGGGCTGTGAACTTATAAGTTTGCTAATCATCAGTTGTTTTTTTAAATATTTTAAAATAATATGATACACTAAATTCTACAAACATAAAAAGGTTTTATATTTTCTGTTAGTTTTATAAATAATTTTGTAATATGTTTTACATTTTATATGTTAAAATAGTCATTGACTTGTAAATATTAAAGTATAAATTATTTATACATTTTCATTATTATCTTTATATCAGTTTCTATAATTTGGTCAGTATCACTTTCACTACGGTGTTTTTAATTTGGTTTTGTGGATGAAATCTATTACAGTTATTAGCTGAAAAAGAAATAAACAAATATTTACTACTTGTCAATGCAAATAATAATAACATATGCGCTCCGTCACTGCTGATTACAGATACCATCCTCATCGCCTAGTTGTTGACTGATAGTTTCAGTAAAACATGCTTTAAATGGCATGTTAGTTCAGATCAGATGTTTATATAACGGTTTATTTACGTTTACGCTGTCATTCTACTTTGAAGGCAAGTGAATAACATAAACATACATGACGTTCCTTGACGCGAAACGAAAGCTTTTTCTCCGTAACAAACATACATCCATAGCCCGCCAAAAGAAGTGATTACTTCAAACAGACATAATATTCTATATCAAATATTTTAATAATAATTTTGGAATAAAATCAAAAGAACTTTTTAAATATACGAGTAATAGATGGGTTCATATTATATTGGATCAAATAATTAATAAATCAATAAATAATAATAATATTAAAAATACCCTGAGTTTTAAAGTAGGAAATTACAGCTAAATACTACATAGCTGAATGATTGTCTGCCACTTTGTCTTACTAACATAAAATGGAACTGACTGTGCTTTAGTTATGGGAGTATAACATAATTAGCTATCTAACTACAAACAGTAACTTAACTATGCTGTTATTAACTTTTAGTTAATAAAATAGACCTAATGAAAATTATAAATGATTACTCAATCGTTTCTACGGGATTTTGTATCATCTTCACCAATACTAAGGTTGCCTTGATGGATATAAAATAATAAGTTTTTGCGACATTCGACACGAAATCTCACTCTTTAAAGAAAAGGGGTGTAAGTAATTTTTTGTCAAATTGAGTTAATTTTGGATTTATTAAGCTAGATTCTGGAAGCTTGTCATATGGTTGGTTATCACTGTAATTATAATAGGTAGTAATACTGCGGTTAGGAAGACAAAAGCTGTCGCCCAAGTTACCAGACGAGACTGACGTGTTGTAATGAGATGTAAGTAAACTGCTGACTCAACTCCACAACCAACTCCTCACCCTCACGTCTCCAGCTGGAGTTATTCTCAGCTCTCATTGTTTGTCTGTGTCAAGTTTCGTGATATCCTTAATTAGAGCTTTGATTAGAGTCTTCTCTCATCATTAACTTAACAAATAACTCATTCAGTCACTACAGTTTAGTTTTGCACGTGATACCTTGTGAAACCATCTTGCTTTTTATGTTTCATTTAATTAGAAAATATTTAAGGGGTCATATATCTTTTCCTCACCATTATGTGGATACATATTTGTTTAGGAGAGGGTAGTAGAGGTCAGTCCTCTTGACAGCCATAGTCTAACCATTCTGAAGGGCCACTGACATGTATGTTGATGGTACTGACAAGTGCAACGGTCAAAGACAGGGTTTAGATTGATCTGCGCTATATCTATCAGACCAATGTCTAACGTCTTAGACTGCTTGCCCATCCTGCCTATGGTTTTCAGTAAAGTACAAGGCTTAAGACAAAACTTTTTTACGCATTATTACAACAAATCTCCATAGTTGCAAAATGAAGTCTCAATTATGAAAGCAATTCCTAATTATAACTACAGAACTCTTCAGCAAGAACGTCGGGCTGTCTGTTAGTATTAATTCCTCAGAAAAATAGTGGGATCACGGTGCCATTGAGCGCATATCATGAACTAGAATATCGCTCCCTATTTTATAGAACATTTTCTCGTAAGTTATCGAACTGTGTTGAAAATATTATGTTTGAAAACATAAATAATCGTAATAGGACCGTAATTTTCTAAGTATTTAATTTGTCAAAAATACGTTCTTAGACAAGGCTTCTACCATGTGTTGTAAATGACATAACCTCAAGAATATTATGATACTGCTACACATGGTTAGTCATTTTTATTTAATCAAATATCTGGGACAGTTCAACTTATCGGACATGTTGCCCTATCGAGATTACCACCGCAGCCGAGTTGTTATAGAGCTTGTTTATCGCGCTTGGTTTATCAGTGCGTAAGGTCAATTCAAACATGACTAATTATCTTTTTGCCTATAAGTGCAAACAGCTCATTTGCAACAATACTGAAATATTCAATGTAATATGATTTATTGTACTTTTTTATTGTTAATACTTTTTCTTTGCATTTGTTACATTTATATTGTTACTTTAAATATAAACGCAAAATATTACCACGAAAAAAGAAAATAGATTTTGAAATAGTAGTTACAAAAATGGCAAACCAAATATTTTATTAAAAAACTACACATATAGGGTAAGCTACTCTCTGTGAAAAATGGAGATATCGTCTGGTGATGCTTGGGCAGAAGTTGTGGAGCTACTGTAAAAAACCGTTGTTCCAGGAACAACAGACGTCGTTATGCAATGGCAGATACGGCCAAATACAGACTGGAAAGGGTATTTAGATTAAATTAAAAAGAAAATTCTCACTATGCAGAAACTAAATTTTAGAAAGTCATGCAGGGGTACGTTCAGGGAACTAAAATTGCTTAGATTACCCTGCCTATATGTGCTGGAGGAGGTTATGTACTTTTGGACCAATTGTACTTTCGTACAGGGCGCAGACATCTACCACTATGGAACAAAAGGCAGCGACAACTTGCGAGTACAACAGCACAGGACGGCAGCATTTGCGCATTTGTCGTCTCAATTTGCTGTTAGGCTGATAAATAAACTCCCTGAATACAACACACAATCAGATAATCTAATTCACATTCGATCTCAATTCTGGTAGCGAATGCGTTTTACTCAGTTGATGAGTTTATGGAAAGTCGCTAGAATAACGTATTGGCGTAAAATAAGCCAAATTTCAGATCTGGTGTACTAAATTGAAGGAATGTGCGTGTGATGCTTGTAGTTATGGGCGGGTTTAATTATTAGATTAAAATTTAACTTTTAAAACTTTAACTTTGCAAAACAATGTGTTATTGTCAAAATGTAGAATAAAATTAGTTTTAATTTAAAAACCTCACTCGTCGTTATATAATAGTGATATTACGACAGTACAACCCGTATACTGAAAATAAAAGGGTAAAAATATTGGAATGAACTAGTTAAAAAAATAAACTATTTGGTTTATTATTACAAAACTTATAAAAAAATTACACCAGGATGGGCCCTGTATGATAACAAATATTACGATGTAAGTATAACTCTGTCAGTTAATTATATGTAATGTATGCTTCAAGAGTACTGAGATTATGTATAGTAGAACAAACTTGTAAAGTGCCAAAGTTATGAAACCAACAGTTTGAATAACATTAATTGGGTCTCTATCAACTGGATGTTGAAGTTCCTCAACAATCCTCATCATACATGCCTAATTCCCAATTAGTTAAGTCCTCAAATTGGGGAACGTGAGAATATCAATACAACCGTTTGAGGGTTTCCTGATTGCGTGATAAAGTTTCTCTATAATTGCAGTCGTTACATATCCTCTTCTGTCAATTACTCATGTTCTTAAACTAAGGAAACTCGAGAGTTTCGCCAACACTAACGTGATGAATCCTGCCCTGTGACAAACTTTCTAAATATCTTTATTGTTACATATATATTGAATGAATGAATGAATATTTATTTATTTCCTCTCTCATAGTTACAAAGATCTCAACATACATGCAAAAACAGGAAATGATCTCCACATGGGCATATCCCGTGTTTGGAGATCGAGACGCGATCAGCAGCATGAATATGTACTCATCAACATAAAAAGTAATGTAAATCTTCGTATGGAAAAACAACGTAATGACAACATGAAATGCAACTTTTGTATGCTTGTAATATAAGAAAAAACAAATACTTCATAGCTACAACAAAGCAAGTGTTTGACAATAAGATTACAACCAGATAACAACCGCAGAAATGATAATGTGATAATGGATGATTAATAAATGATAACAAGAATATAAACTGAATTTATCCAAAATACGAGATATCGGTTAATTAGGAGGCTTGGAACCTCTCACACACTTATACACTCACGCCACACATAACCATCATAATATCTCTCTCTCTCTCTCTCTCTCTCTCTCTCTCTCTCTCTCTCTCTCTCTCTCTCTCGCTCTCCCCTCCTCTCCCTTCCCCCTCTCTATCCCCCCCTTTACTTTTATCTCCCCCTTCCTGTCCCTAAATTTACCACCATCAAAAGACACTCTATCAACACTAAATCCTACACAGTTACAACATCATGACACCAACCCACTATCAATGCTACCGATGAACGAACATAGGTTCAACAATTATGCTAATGTGCATACAAAGAAGTTATAAAATATTCTAACTCAACTTTATCTATGTTTAGTAGCCATGAGGTTACTTTCTTTTTATAAGTGATGGATTTGTAAACACTTGGTAACTTAAGACAATCTGGTAATTTAGGAAAAATTATATTTGCAATGTAGTGTGAATTTGTGCAATTGATGGACTTCTCTTAATTTTGGGGCAATAATCCCAGAGGACACTGCCAATCTGGTCGAGTAGCTATGGCTTACTTGATTAAAAATATTACTGTGGTTTTTGAACATGTACATTATAATATTTCTAACATATAAATGTCTAACGTTAAAAACCTTACATTCATCAAATAACAAATCTGAAGGATAAAGACGATTTGTTTTCAAGGCAGCTTTAATAATTGCTTTTTGGACGATTTCTAATGGTAACAGCGAGCTCTTAAATGTCCCACCCCAAGCAATAATTCCGTACTTCAAAATAGACTGTACGAATGCGTAATAAACCATTTTTAGTAAATCAAATGTTAATATATTACAAAGTTTTTAAAAATAAAAAATGTGTTTCCTCAACTTACTTCTTATATACTGGATATGAGCTGTCCATTTCAACCGATTATCAAAAAATACTCCTAAATACTTGTACTCAGATACACGCTCTACACATTCACATGACATACAGCCAGCCACTCCGCCACAAGTGTGAAGCCTCAGGTGTAAATTGTCCGGATCATGACCCGTCCGAAGTGCCACTGCCATGAACTTTTTTTTTTGACGTTGATGGTGAGTCCATTTTGGTCAAACCAGCGCTTTACAGTGTTTAGACCACGCTCAGCCGCCCCATACACCTCTGGCCAGCTGGACCCCTCGAAACACAGAGCTGTGTCATCCGCGTATAAAAATATTTTACCATTTGCCATATTTATTTTACCTAAATTGTTCATATATATCAAGAATAATATAGGACCTAAAGTACTTCCTTGAATTACACCGTACTGTATGGTCTTCCTCGAACTCAGCTCCCCCTGAATTGTGACCACCTGACTTCTGTCTCGGAAGTAGTCTTTAAACCAGTTCAAGGTTGTATCTTGAGCCCCCAAGAAATTTAGTTTCTTAAATAATAAGTCCTGATTAATTGTGTCAAACGCTTTAGCCAAATCAATAAATACCAATAGAGCCTTCCTGATTTTGCCCACAGCATCATGTAACTCTTTAGTCAACAAATATAAAGCATCATTCAAATTCCTATCGCTCCTAAATCCAAATTGGTTTTGATAAATTATATTGTTGATTTTTAAATAATTCACAAGTTGGTTCTTAACATATTTCTCTAAGATTTTTGCAAGTACACTAGATAAAGTAATAGGTCTATAGCTTACACACTCATGTTTCGGACCCCCCTTAAAAATTGGAATAACTTTACCCACTTTGAAAACATTCGGATAAATCCCTAACAATATTATTTCTATCCAACACAACAATATTAATATATTTTTTAAATATTATTTATATTATTATTTGTATATTATTTCAATAAACATTGATACAAAAAGTACTTGCTACGCCAGGACTCGGACCCGGATCTCTCACCTGCCGGGTGAGTGTGCTACCACTACACCTCAGATCCCTTATTTTTTACAATTAAATTATTTTGTGTTTGTTTCTTTCACATATGTGTTTAAATAACCAAACTAAAATATGGTCGGAAGATCAAATACCTGTCAAATAACGTCATTTATTAAATTTGTATAAATTTAAATAGCCTAATTTTATTTTAATAAACATTGAGTCACAAAAAGTACTCGCTTCGCTGAGACTCGAACCTGGATCTCTCACTTGCCGTGTGAGTGTGCTACCACCACACCACAGAGGCCACACATTTTTCGATTCAATTATGTTGTATTTGCCCGTTCTTTCACATATGTATTTAAATAACCAAACTAACGTATGATCGGAAGACCAAATACCTGTCAAATGACTTTTATTTATATTCATTAACAAATATATACATAATTCCTTTATTCCGTCGACCTGATCAACACAGGGAACGAAGTTGTTAAATTTTATAGTTTGCCAGACATGATTTATAACAATAAATCTTTATTGTCACGTGCTGGAGAGCAAATTATACACTTTTGAGAAGTTCATAGATAAATGCCGTTTTAAGTAATAAAAGTACATAAAATTTTAAAAATTGTAAGCATTTGGACATACGTATCATTTTCACGTACGTTTCTTAAGAGTAATTTACTTCATTCTTAAGATTTACTTCACTTAATTGAGACCTGGAGTCAAAAAGTCCACTGAACTGGTCCAATTGATAAATTTCTCTAGACGCTACTTATCTGTAAGCAGTCACCCCTGTATCAGTCTACGTGTGACTCGAGGCAATGTATACGTAACCATGCAAGATGGACATACGTCGACGTTTCTACAATAAGATCAGACAATTATTTTTAACTTAAGGCAAGAATAAACTTAAAAAAAATTAATGTGCCTTCCGAGGAAAGCTAAATCTTTCACTCCAAAATGGTACACGGCAGCAATTAGAGTTTTCCTAAAATTTGCATGCTGATGTCATTGTCTAACTGAGATAATGTGATTCATGCTACATTACTTTTAGACCTCTCATAATAATCATCTTAGCCGGATTGGTAGGCTTCGAGTGCTATATAGACATAAGGAGGAAATTCTAAAGGTTCTTTACACATCCGAAGACTCATTCATACACCACAAGAAATAACCATAATTTTTCATTATTAAAACACACCAGTGCAACATCTGCAAAAGGACACCATGATCTTTGTGTTAAAGTATATATAATTCATTGTCATTTACTGTGAAAATGAAAGCAGAGTTGAATTCCTTTAGAAATAATAAGTAAAATGTTTTAATCAATGTTCGTACGCAATTTTAAATGTATAATCGGTTCTCTGTTGTCGACGTGATTATGTACTATAGAATGAGCATTATATTGAAAGAATAAAAATAATTTAATTTGAATGTATGAAGGTAAGGCATATTAAAAGTAAATATTAATTATCACGAGACATGACACCAATCATGGTTGCGCATGGTGATGGTTAGCACATAGATTGAACACCATTTACTGTAGTTGATGGTGTTTCGATAGACAGGAATTGGCATGGGTTGGCTGTACCATATTGCGTTAAGGTTGTAAAATAGCAAAGGGTACAGTACACCTGGTACTGTTAAAGGTTTAATTTATTAGGCCTAATTGGTCTTCTGTGGGAGCGCTTGTTGTGCGTCTTCTAACGTCGGTTTCAACTTCTCTTTCCTTTTAGGGCCTAACTAAGTTCAGCTGCTAACACTGACAATTTAACTTCATTGACAATAAATAAAAATAATTTAATTTATCATGTATTTTGTATAAATTTTATTTAGCATTATAAGCTTCTATAACTGCAATGCTTTTAAATAGCCATAGATATTAGAACTGGAACATTGGAGTTTAAGTAATATTGGATAGATTTAAGCCAATTGGCTGGTATAAAGTTCCATATCCACTTTTCAATTATATATACTACTAAACAAGGGGATGCTTTTCAGTAACATTGCTTGGGTGGAAACCGAATGGTTGATATAACATTACATATCCACATTTCAATTCTAAGTACTACTAAACCTCCTGGTTTAACAGAGTTTCAGTAACATTAGTTTGTTGGTAGCTGATTAGTTATAATATAATGTCATATCGATATTCCATAATATATTTGTCAAGACTTCGTATCCATTTTGGATTAGTATATATTCTTAAGCTAGGGAGAAGGAGACGTCTAGTCTATACATATATGTCTCCCTATCTATCTGTATGATATAGATTTCAAATGTTTATTTTAAAATTTGCTTGAAATTTAATTCTTACAAATATAAATTCAATAATGATGCGTCATTTTCGTGATAACGTGTATTTTATTGTCTGTCTATTCACAGGACATCTCGAGAATAAAATCAGCTATAGATTAGACATTTTGCACACAATCTCAGCAAAACCTGTCACGCGAGAGTTAAGTGGCGTGCTTCTACCTTGCTTTATTTTTCGTTCGAATATAGGAGTGTTATCCTGTAACCGCAGAGGTGATATGTTTGTTTCACAGTGTGCAGGGGGGGGGGGGAGAACCATAGTAGTACGCGATAGGAACGTCCCCGTTATGTGTTATTAATTTATTGTTAATAAACTACCATAATAATTTGATAATAATGGTTTTTAAGTTATTGATTTATTTGTTACAGAACCGATCTAGGCCGTCTTGAATGGAGACATGGGCTATAGTTTAGCATCGAGTTTTTCCCTCTAACCACACTCGAAAGTAAGGTGAAAGTTTCTTAGAGGAGGTACTCCTTTCGTAATGCTACTGAGAAAAGCTTCTGCAACATGTTTTATTCTAGAAAAGAGATTGTTTGGTCTTACACCAGATATAACCAATGATTGAAGCTAATTGCAATTGGTCTTACATACAACAAGGAGAAAGATGTTTGCTGACAAAGATCGATTATATGGGATTTTAAGAAAAAAGATTAGTCTCTAACTTGATCCAGAAAAAATATTGACGGTACAAGCCAAAGGATTTAACCGCAATGCTTTCAATAAGCGTTTTGACCTTTGTAAAAACTGTTCTTCTTCTAATGACTTTCTAAATTTAAGTGAAACTGGCATTGCACTAACAATCGCTACTGAAATATTACTCTCTTTATCATTTTCGTAGAAACTTCAACTTCCTTACAGACCGAAATTTCAACTTCCTTACTGTATAAATCGGTATGTAAAAGTACAAGAAAAAGAAACAAAACGAAGAAAACACTGGCAATAAAAAAGGTTAAATGTTTACAGAGGAAATCTTAAATTATGCACAAAAACCTTAAAGAGAAAATGTCAAAAAGTGTATAAACCAAAAACCAAAATAATTACATTTTAAAAGGGATTGATGTTGTTATCATGTAAAAATTGAAGTAGTTGCTAAAAGTATGTCTATTTTTCAGTAAATTATATACATTTTAAAGTCAAATAATGATGAATATAGTGTTCCGGATTTATTGTCAGACACATGAAGTTTTTTCTAACATTTTTGAAGGTTTTGAAACCCTTTATTTGTGTTTCAGAGTGATAGATGTAAAGTAAAATATCATTTCTACAAGATTAATTTCAGAATTTTCAATTTCATTCAGATTGGTTTCAATTCATTCAATTTCATGTTTAAACTATAAAAGATTCTTCCTTTAAATTTTTTTATATGAATAAATTGATAATCTACTTAATAAAATTAAATAAATATGTTCTAAACATGTTATTACCTATAAAAGTGGTATTTCGAGAAATCTTCAATTTTTACGTAGCCCATAAATAGGAAGAATGATAGTCCATATCAACCAACTAGCTGTGTAGAATAGAGATTTGCTCACATCTAATTATCTAAGTATTTGCTCATGGTTACTTTTTTAAGGAAACCTACAATTAAAGGCACTTAAAAACACTCGGGTCTTAAATTATTTCAGACCTCAACTATCTTACTTGGTTTTCATTTATAGATAATAAATATCTGTCACAGTTATGAAAATTCTTTCTATATTATAATATTTGGAAGATAATGAAAATATGTTTTAGATTTCGTTCCTAAATCTGCCATGGACAGAAGTTTGTTTCTATTCCCGAGTCCCGGCTTAGTCGTAATTGTACAAGTTGTGTGAAGAACGGCCGCAAACTGTTCGGCAAAATTACGTCTCTCTCCGGAACTTGCCAAAAGCTCGAGAAGTGATTTTACTGAATGCGAAAATTGGCGGTTCATTTCTCTCAGACTAGATTGATACTTTCGGAAACATTTCAGCCTGAATTGCTTTTACAGTTTACTGGAACAATCACAAAACCTATATTGCTTAGTGTGTAACTAATTTTGCTCAGAAACTAAGTTGAAGTAGACTTCTATTCTCAATTTTTTTATCATTAGTCTAGTTTTAACAATTCATTAAATGTCTCGTGTTTTAATATCATCAAAACAGATTGTATATAAAAAAAAACAGATACAGTTTTATTATCCTTTAATTTGATCTCCAATTTAAAAAGCAAAGTATTATAAACATTTTTCTCCTGTATATTGTAGTAAAACAAGCAATGGTTTATGTATTATACACAGTATAATAACTTGGATTAAGGTTTATTAAACTAAAATAACCGTCAAAAAATTACGTTGAAAATAGAAAAAACATGATAAATCTAAAGCGTCAATAATTTTGCTTTTATCTCCAGCTGAATGTGATAGGATCACACAGGACATGTTTTATTGATAAGGTTAGAGAAAACGTATTAAAAAATAATTTAAAATAGTGCAACCTGAGTTATAAATAACTTTTATATTGCATCTTCTTTTTAAATCCCTATTAAAACAGGAAATGATGGCAAATAGTTAATTTTTAAATTCTTTAGAAATTGATTTTTTGAAGACACGATGCACCTTGATTATTCTCCGTATTGTGGAATAAGGCAAACGAGTGCATAGTGAATACTTTTGAATGAATTTTGATTTGCTAGAAGAATTTAAAATATGAAATGAAAAATGTCTTTAATAAAGAGGTGAAGTTAGGCCAATAAAGCCCTCTATATCACACAACTTCATATCGTATACAGTACATTTACAATAATTGAATACTGAAACATGTAAAATATTAACATACCCCTACTTTACAATAAAATGTAAACAAAATTGCAAAAACTCACAATAAATAACTCAAGAACTTAAAAATATAATTCTTAATGAAAGCTAAAGAATAGAAGCTAACAATCTAAATGACAAACTAAAAATAACAATAACACATTAAGTCACTCTAAACTCACTGTCTGACCTCACACACGCCGCAAGCACTCCCGCCTGTCAACTCCACAGACCCCCAGTAGCAAATCTATGACCCTCGCCCAGAAGCTCGCACGACCCTCAATACTTCTATCATCAGGGGAGCAAAATATCGGAAGGGAGGGAAAATCCATATACATTTTTTTCATCAATGTCACCGACAATGTTTTTTTCTGTACACTTTCAGTTTAAAGTAGCTCAGTGTTAAAAAATTTCAATTATATTACAAACGAGTTTACAAATGTTATATAAACTGGCTGGCGTAAACCCATCTATCTGGTGGCTCTTAAAATTTAAACATTTCCATGGAGATGCTTCTATTGTGCTCATGATATCCTTTCATTATGGCAACTTAAATGCTTATGAACCGCTAGTGATGATTTTTGATACGTTTTGAGATGCCACACTATTTCCAAAGTTTCTGGCATAGCTACTTCACGGTATCTTTTATCCGTGTTAGTAATTTATTTCTCACACATTTATTGGTCTATACATTTTATTATAATAGTTGTTGTTGAAGCGTTTACTGTTTATATATATTCTATATCTACTCTGTGTTTCCGTTTTTGTTGTAGATATTACTTAATCAAATTATTTATCCGTTCATTACATCTTTACTGCCAAACCTCCACAAAGAAGCCAGTTCTATTTATCTAATGTCAATGTTAAATAACTGTATAATGGTTGATATATTGGTAAAGAAAACGAGCTTCTGCGATAAAGTTTATGTTTTAATTCATGACATTCATTCGTTTTAGGAATTCATCCTAGCTATATTAACTGTGTGGTAATACTGCTCATGCATGATGGGCAGTTACTTACACTGTTTTCCATGTGTGTAAGTGTGCCTATACGAACAGCTTCATTGCCGTTTCGTCAGTTTTCTGAAAATTACTCGCAATAGAGAAATAAGTCAATCAAAGGAACAATTCAGCAAATTTCATAATTTTTAAGATGGCTAATTTTTATTGCGTATAACCTCAAAGATTTATCATATATCAATCAAGACAAGTTAATTACTATTTATTTTAGTAAACTAAAGTGCATGACGTATTATTTTTCATAATAATAATTTCTTAGTACAGATCTTAATTTACAACAGAAATATGAGATAAATTATTGTTATAGTTGTGGTTTAGTGTGTATAGAACTGCTATACAAATCACGGGTGATCTCACGTCAGCGCCTTAAAGCTTTTTAAATAACAACAATCCCTTATTTTGAATTTAAAAATACTACCACAGACATAAACTTCAATCATTGCTGTTTTAATTGTATGTATATATATATATATATATATATATATATATATATATATATATATATATATATATATACTAGCTGTTTCCCACGGCTTCGCACGCTTTTCGTAAGTTTTGCCCGCGTATGAGCATTTCTGGTTGAAGTAAATTATATTTCCAACCCCGATGTAGATTTTACCTTGATGTCACGATCAAGAAAATGTGTCAAAAATGTATTGTACATGCATAATGTATTTTATTACAAAGTGGTCTACCACTCAACCTTTAAGTTCAACCAAAAATTTAGTTTAGACAATTATACATCATAACTTAGCGCCTTCAAATAGTGTTTCACTGTTTAATATACGTATCTATCTCGTAGTTGCAGGTTATAATGTGCAGGCGCTTTGAAAACTTTTCTTCATTTTTATTCGTTTATATTCACGACATAAGCGAATAATTCAGATAATAACTATCCTATCTTCTAAGTTAGACTAAATTACGGATACATGTGAAATTTGATTGAAATTGGTTCAGTCGTTTTGGAGTTTATTGGCAACATACATCGTGACTCAAGATTTATATATATATATAATATATATATATATATATATATATATATATATATATATATATATAAAGATCAATATATAAAATATAAAACATCAGTAACTGAGAATTATGGCAACTGATTAAACATCTGTAACTGAGAGAATTATGACAACTGCAAAAGCATTGTTAGATAGATAAAGCATTGATTGGTGTGAATACTGAACATCCTGGTGTGACTTCCCGTCCCCGTTTCCTGCAGACAACAATATATCTGACTGAACAGTATCCTTCCGTTACTGGGTAGATGACAGACCCATCACCGCAGTCTATGAAAATGCAGGATATGGATGAAATAAAGTTATTTAAATGTTATACTGCGTTATTTACACTATAATTTACTTTTATCATAACATTGAAGGTACTGAAATGGTTGTTTTCCGAACTTACCAACAGTAGTTAATAAGTTACCCGTAGAAGGCGGTTAATATCTTAAAAAGAAACAATAATTAAAATTTAAACGATGTTGCCAAGGAAATATTTTTATTGTAATTTACACAACAGTAGTAGCTTTTAAAGTCTCCCACTATTTTGCAGTTACTGACATGATCTAAGTAATTTCGCATATACTACATTTTGACAAGTAAATCCTAATATCGTTACAGTATTTTCCACATTCACTATTAAATTAGCACAATTTTACTAATGTTGTAACAAATTATTACAACTATTGTGACAAATTTGTGTTGGGATCGTTTTAATAGTCTGCAGGTGACAGTCACAATACAGAACGTGTTGACACTACTTTAGCTAGTGTCAATGGTAAAATGTTATCTACCAAGTGGCACAGAGTTAAACTTATATAAATCTATAATAACTGCTATATATATATATATATATATATATATATATATATATATATATATATATATATATATATATATATATATATATATATATATATTAAGACATTCATGTTTGGATTTGTATTGTTCTGCATAATGACAGCAACGGTAACAAAAATATATACGCCGAGACTATTTCACTTCAAGATGACGATGTTAAAAAAAAAACAACAATATAGGAAAGTCAATGCCTATAAGACATACACACTTACAATATTTGGTCACTAATCTTTTAATAATGGATTATTACTAACATCCACGTTAGAAAAATGAATTAGTAATCTTTGAATACGCTATTAGTATTTTTTTCCGTGTTTTTTTGTTTTACATTAACAACAATTATTCTATATAATAATAAGAAATTCCTCAAATATGCAGTTAGAGCGTTACACTAATTCGTAAAAAGAATTTTCTGCTAACATTTAATTTAGTTTTTAGAAATTCCAGTACGCAAAAGAGTATATATGTAAACAATGACAACAAATTAAAAAATGAAATTATACTACAGTTTGGGCATTAGATTCCTGATATTTCTGTTCTAGCAGTGTGTAATGTTTGTAATGGGTTAATAGAAACACGTTTTCAGAACAGAGCGAGTAAACAGCTACCATGTAACTTGCCTTAAACGCAGTGCAAACAAGAGTATTGCAAGTTTCGTCCTGTGCTGTTTACCTTGTACATTTGTAGAATACGCAAGAAGAGGTAAGTTTATGGCATACCTTGGCATGTAACATATTTAGATGTAAGCATTAAACAAATTGACTAAACCAGCTCTCAGTAAAGTAATTAGAAACTTTTTTCAGTCTTTATACTTCGCAAAAATGTTTTATAAATAAGATATAACAACTTAAAATAGACAGTGTGACACGTTTAAGCATGTTTCAAATAATCTTTGCAGCATAAACGCCACGTTTCTGGAACTGTTATCTACCCTCTTCTTTAGGTTATTAACGACTGATTATAACAAGATCACATGTAAGAGAAGTATTCATCACGTGCACATCACTGTGTTATGAAGCGATATTGTTATGTATTTAATGAAAAAATATAAGAAGCGTAATATTTTGATTATGTAAACAAGTTTTGCAACATTTTAAATAAAACTAAATTACAGCGAGTCAACTAGAAAATCTGCTCTTTGATGTACATTATTTTGTAACTACAACTGTTTTACTATTAGGTCTTATAGTAACTTGATTATAGACAATGCATAAACATTAAAACTAGTGGATCTTAATGATTCATTCTTCAATTGTATTTATTCATAATTGGAATCTGTAAAATATGTAACAAGGAAGTATTTCACATTTACAAATGTCTAGGTATCGGATTGATAGAGGTTATTATTTATGACAATAATCAATTTTAGAGAGTCAGATAGAGTTATAGTAACTGATAAGATACTGAGATAGAGATACCGAGCCGAGAGATTGAAAGATAACAGCAGAAACATCTATCAAAATACGGTAAGATACTGATGTACGATCGTATCAAGTGAATGTGACTATAAGTGATCAGTGACATTAACGAAACAACCTCAGTAGCAATTTTAACACTATACGTATAGTTCATTTGCATTGTTAATTGGTTTAGGTTATTCATATCTTAACATCTGTAACAAATTTAAACCTTAACATATCTAGGTGTCAAAAGAATCTTCATATATCTATAAATCTAGAAGTCACATTTTCGTGACAGTGTTTGACCACACGCAATAAATCGTTTTTGTATGGGATCTTTCTTTAACCAATTTGTAGAAAATTTTAAATTGAAATATTAAGCCCCAGTACGACGTGCCGTCGCTAAAAGATGTTTACTGATCACTCAATATTGTCCACCTACTCCATCGTCTGTCTTCAGTACTTTCCACCTGATAGTCTACGGCGAAATTTCATTTGTTGTTTCTACAAAACAAATATCATTTTGGGAACAGTTTGTTGCATGCAAACGGATTACTACTGAGATTAAACATGGTACAATTCCACTTCATAATCAATGTTCCTGAACAAAAACTTATAGCAATAGCTGGAAAGTCGTTTTTGTTGATACTATAAGTGAAAACATAATATCTTGTCAAGAGTACCCTTAAGAAATTGAAATATTTCCGTAAGTTAAGCAAGTTACAAGAACGATAGGCAATTTTTACATGCATACGTCGGGTAAACTCTGCAAAAACGTCACGAAATTGCTTGGGAGAAAGGACCATTCTACATTAATTTGTATATAGCTTATGTTTGGTTGATAGTAGAAGTGATGACATAGTATCTTGTCGAGAGTACCCTTGGGAATTGAAAATAGTTCGGCAAGCTAAGCAAGTTACCAGGGAGATTGGCAATTTTTACATTCATAGATCGGGTAAAACTCTGCTAAAACGTCTCAGACACAAAACTGCTTGGGAGAATGGACCATTCTACATTTTTATATAGCTTATGTTTGGTTGATAGCACAATTGATGACATAACATCTTGTCAAGAGTACCCTTGGGAAATTGCAATAGTTCCGGAAGTTAAGCAAGATAAGGGTGATAGACAATTTTTACATGCATACATCGGGTAAGCTCTGCTAAAACATCTCAGCCACGAAATTGCTTGGGGGAATAGCCCATTCTAAATTTATATATAGCTTATGTTTTGTTTTACCATTTAGTTAATACCGAGGAAGAATAATTTAACTTTACCCCACATTTTCTTAATGGTTACAACTAGTAATATAATCGTTTATGAAAAATAATTTTCATAACAGTTTTTAAATGAGTTCTTTCAGGAAGATAATTAAACAACGATTATTAAGCTTTAATTATGTTCTAAAATCTATATTTTTTTACACTATTGAAATCTATTTATTTTTGTTATAGAACTGGAAAAATATTAACTAATAATTCAACTAATAATCACAATTTACCATATTACAAAAATAATTGTGTCTTCCAAAAAGTAACAGTGTACACATAAACTGTAAAAATTTTGCAAGTTTTCCGTATCGTACTAGGTGGTCTAAAATTTACATGGAAAAAAGTTTAGCTTTTGGTATGATGAAATCTTTTTCCGTTTTAACAGATTAACTATTATAGGTGTCATGGAAGTAAAGAAATACTTGTATGTAAAAAAACTAGTGATAAAAATGAGGAATAACCTCATATAAAATAAATAATGATTCAATAAATTAATTTTAACAATAAATTTATAATCTCTTAAAGAACGATTTTGAGACTGATGGCAAAACAACTAGATGACACAGAGCGATCACGGTAATGTCCGGTCCAATCAGTAAATATTTAAGAAACAAAAGACAATTTTTGAAGTGAAAACTTCTTTAGGCGCATTGAGCGTTTTGGTAGAGGGTAAAATCCTCGGTTCGCGCGCCACCGACATGCTAATGATACTAACCTGCATGAAAAAGTCAGTCTCGCTGTGTTTTTTAACCGTAGACTTGGCCGCGGACTACTAACCTGCATGAAAAAGTCAGTCTCGCTGTGTTAAAACTGTCCCGGCGGAGTATGAAAACAGACTGTGAAAATCAGTGACCTTTACGGCTTCCTCTCGCGATTTAAAAGTGAAGCCAATGTCGTACAATTCTGTAAGATGCGTCAAATTAAAGCTCTTAATATTGGCAATATATTGGTTACATTTTTAAATATTAAAAAAATTTCGAAATAATTTTGATTATTGTTTACATTTTACATAGCGTTTACAATGACAAGAAAAAAGTAGTAAGCGAGGATTTTTTTTATTTTTTGGTCAGACAAAATTTGTCAGCGAGAAAAGTTGTGTGAAAATAGATGAATATTTTTTTTGTAATTTATCATTTTTTTATTGGAAGTTTAGTTTAGCCTGTAGTAGCGTATGAAGTGATGAGTGAACGTTTCTGCCGGAACTGTACTTGGCGCATTGGCTCACTGATACCGTATTAACTCAATAAATTAGTTTATTGTGCAATAAAAATACCTTTACGAAAGAACCAAGTTAACTAATTTATTAGTTTTAAAAATATTGTGGGTTTAATTGTTATTGCAATTATATACTTTATCCGTAGCAATAACTGTATTATTTACAACGGTGTTCAACTCACTGTTGTTCACTCGGTGTTTACTCACTTGTATTCTATGTTTAACTAACTATTAATATTGAGCAATTACAACAAGTATAATGATTGCATTGAACTTTTTTTTCATTAAAATAATATTCTTTAATACTTACAGTACTTTTTTATTATGATATTGTTAAGATAATTGTATATTAATTATTTTTTCAACCACTTTGTATTTATATTTTGTTCATGATTTGTTTAACCCATCATATGTAAGTAATAAATAAAACATAAAAAATTTCATATAATTTTTGCATATAGTTTTAATTACTCTCAACTTAATAGTTCCGTTTTCACTTTTATCGGCAGTCCCACGACTGCTACTGTTTTTTTTAGCCTACTGAGTGATAGATATCGATGGCACTCAACCAAACTCCATGGGGGACATACACCTCACATAACTTATACTCGTCTATGTAGTTTATACAAAATTCAAAATGTACAAATTAAAACCTTTCTCGAGATATATTGTCTTATGTTATATTTAAGTGTTTGTTCAGTAAGCTAGTAGTGTTTAAATAAAATTAAAGGTATTTATCGAGGATACAAAAATATTAGTGTTCGCATGAATCAAATTTGGTTTACTACTCTTTACATTACCTGGAGTAAATAATATTTTATATTTACTCTAATAATAAAACTGCAACTTGTTACTATCTCAAATGATTTGGCATAATTTATTTACATATTTCTTTACTCAGCTATTTTGTCGTTTCCATCATGGTTACCAACGAAACATTTTCGCTAATACTCATCCAAACCTCTTGGAATGACATGCAATACTAACGACCTCAATGTTTGTCATATATATATGATGATTAATTCAAATTGAAGTCTACAGGCCAGTTTATTTCGAGATAACGTGAGGACAGACAGACACACAGACACTCATTAGGCTCACACAATCTCTCTTTTGTCTGGGGGATAAATACATTTCTTTTCTGTATGATAATATATATTTCTGTCTATCTGTCTGCAGAATATCTAGAAAATTAAATAAATTATATACGAGTATATTTTAAATTTTGCATGCCAACCTCAGCGAGGTCATTTACGCGACACTTCGTGGTAACCCGTACACTATATATTTTTACTAACAATCGATTGTAATGAAAACCGTTTTAAAACGACCATACTATTAAGTTGTATTAATTTAATATTAATTTATAATGTATTATTAGGACTAATCAACAATGGGATTTCTAATAACTTTAAACAGTAAAACAGAACAATTTAAATGGCTCAATATTTGAAAACAAATGTCAAACTCAATGTACCTTTTATTACAAGAAGAAATAAAAAAGAAAACAGAGCAATTTAAATGGCTCAATATTTGAAAAAAATGTCAAACTCAATGTATCTTTTATTACAAGAAGAAATCAAAAAGAAAACAGAACAATTTAAATGGCTCAATATTTGAAAAAAATGTCAAACTCAATGTATCTTTTATTACAAGAAGAAATCAAAAAGAAAACAGAACAATTTAAATGGCTCAATATTTTAAAAAAATGTCAAACTCAATGTACCTTTTATTACAAGAAGAAATAAAAAAGTTTACTATCACACTGTTAACAAATGTCGATCCATATATAGTCTGCACATACCCAAGAAATGGTCCATACTTATCAAGCAAATTGTAGTTATGAGTGGCTAAAAATAACTACGAATATTAGCAACTGTATGTCTAACACAGTATTGTACCGAAGTTACAGAGTATATTTCAGTTTTCTTAATATATAACCTACACTCATGGCGTAGTGTAGCGGGTACAACAGTTAGCGCGAGATAACAAGATCTAGCAACGTCGAGCGTGGCTACTGTTTGGATGGGTGACCGCTGAGCGATCCTGTCCTTGCAAGCTGCCCGCCTGCCCGGCCGTTGGTGGTGGTTCGGAAATCGCCTTTAAGACGTTCATCTCCTGTTAAGTGTTAGAGAGTGCTTCTTAGCCCTAACTTCGCCTGGTAAAATTATCTTTACTTTACACAGCGACATCTTGCACTGTTAGTAAATATATTAATTTGAATGCTACCATTGTAAACGGTGGGTATTCTATTAGCAAATTCCATAACTCTTGTGTTCGTCTACAAATACGGTAAAGTAATACACATAGAACTATGGACCCTTGCGTATTAGACATAATAAACACAAACTGTGCTGGAGCTTTATTGTGGATGAGTGCTGGACTGAAAGTTAGAATACCTAAGGTAAAATTAAACAAGAATCACCATACTCATCTGATAATTGTGCATAAACATCGCAAAAAGAAAATACTAAGCTCACCCGCTGCTGACATTAAGGGAGCATTTTTTAACAGAGTTACAGACTTTAGAAATGATGAAAAAAGTTTCACAACTATTTTTGTCTGAGTACTTCATCTTTTGAGGAACTACCGGTTAATCTAATTTATTCCGTCAAAGTCATGCACACAGTGATGTTCACATGAAGACTATCAACTATAAATTGCGAATCAGTAAGCACAGACGTGCCAGTAACAAACTATTCCTCTTGCTGATGTGTAAGCCGAGCGCTCGTGTGTACGGGCTGATAGTTAAACCAAACAACACCGACGTAGCGTTGTGGTTACGTTGACTCAGACACGCAAACCACGAATGCTGCAGTTACGTCAACGCCTAACGTTTGCACTGTTCCATTTGATCACACATACTGCTTAAAACGTGACTCAATTTTGCCTATTGGGGGCTATTATTGTTGTTTATACCAACCGATGGGCTTTGACGGTGCGGCTTACACCCTTACCTCTGATCAAGCCTAGGTGAAGCTAAACACGATCATGGGTTCAGTCAACGCGTGAATGTACGACGACGTTGCGTTTTTTTTTTTTTCTCCAAAAACTTAACTTCCATCTAAAAAGTCAAATAACGCAGTACATGTTACTTTCTTTGTAGTTGATATTTAAACAATTTTCGTGTTACCTTAATTCTAACTATACGAATAGAATTGTAGATTGATAGCATGTTAATAATAAAAGTTAAATACATTAGGTAATCAGACAGTATCTTAGATCTTTATAATTATCTGATTATATTACACAAACATTTCATTGAACTTTAGTGGATTCAAAATTATAATAATTTCTTAAAAAAACAGCGTGAGTCACCTGGAAATGTGACACCAGCTATGCATAAAGCTGGCTCCCGTCCTTTTGACTAAAGCTAGGGTTGCTCTATTGTACGATAGTACTATATTCTGACTGTGGAATTGAGTAACGTAACTTAACTTTGTTGTTTGTAAGTGTGTAATTGTAATGCAATGTTTCTGATAATCATGGATCAAATTCAGATTGTTCCAAGACTTGACCACAGTCGATGGGAAATAAACTGCTTTGAGATTTTCACCAAGTTTCACAAAATGACATCAACAAAAGAACAGGGATTTATTCTTACAAGGGCTCATTAATGTTATGTAGACAATGTAGATAGCAGCGGTCCAAAAGTTACGTTTCTCAAATATCAATATAATGTTGCGAACTGACCAAAAGGAGATGTGCTTTAATGATTTTTTTTGTCTATAACAATTTAAGCAGTGTATTTTGTAACACCGGATATATGAAGCGTATGTAAAAACTGTTTTTTTGAGCCAAATCCCAACCTCAAAGACAGCAAATACTTTTATTGGAAGTTTTACCATGACATTTTAAACTATAGATTATGAATCCCATAGGTGGATGTCTGTTGGCACATATGAGGTTTAAAAAAAATGAATTACTCACACTCTCGCTATAAACCAGCTGCTGAAGCTAAGCTTTCTGTTCACAATAGAAAAAGCAAGAAGTTCCACTTAGCTCCAGAGCGTAAGTCATTTGGTGATGCTAAAGCAGAAACTCATGTTTTGTAATTTTTATGTTAATAACGTTTCGAAAAATGCTCGTACAAGATCTTAACCATCTACGAGCTGTCTTTTAAACGGTTTTGGTATGCACAACATTGAAGCAATCTCAATCAATCTTCATTGATATCAAGAAATAGGTGTGTTCAATGTTGTATAGTTGTTTAAAAAATGGTAATTGAAGGAAATATTTACAAATCTGAGACTTTTCCGTGACAACTGCAGTGAGAATAATCAAACTTTGCTTTTTTCTGACCAAAGAATTCAAGGAATGTGGCACAATACGTACTTGCGCGTACGTAGCTACAGATTCCATGCGATCCAGACTTTGTTACCATATCGTAGTGCCTCAAGGTACTTGATTGCATATACATACCAACAGAGATCTCAGAACTCATAAATCCAGTACATCAAGTTCATAAATTTAAAATTTATGACATTTTGGTTGAAAGTCTACACACAAAAAGATCATGCATTGATCAAAAGATGATAGGTGAAAGTGTTGTGATAAAGACAAGGTCTACTTCCAAATAAACAGTATTCCAACTGTTTATAAAATCAGAAAAGAAAGGTTTTATGGAATCATATTCTAATAATAAAAACACTGTTTTACATGTCAAAGTCGCATGCATCCACCAACAGTCCAGCCTATCCGTCAGGAGAAGTAGCCAAAAAAGGTTAAAATACCGAATATTTGGAAGATGAGTGGAATACATACCTGATCAGTAAAAAGAGTACCATGTAATAAAAAACTTCCCGACAACTTATGTTGAATTTGACAGTGACATTGAGCCTAAGTACAGTGATGATGAGATTTAGCTCTAATGGCGTTTCATGGTTTTTATCATAAGCTAAGTTTTTTCATTGCATTGTAATATGTATATCTTGATCAAAATGTATTGAATACTTGTTCCATAACACATTAAAAGTATATTTAAATAAAAAAGTGTTTTTGAAATTATTTAATTACGTTTTTACACAAACTTTTATGTTTGTTAAAAGGGAGTATTTTACAAACTTTATGATTTAATTATTAGAAAACAGCACTTCCAACTTATGTAAATATTGTAATGTATATTAATAACTAGGTAAGCTTTTAAATGTAACCTAGAATGTAACATGTTTTTTAGATTATGTTTTATCGTAAAAATTAAATAATAAGTTTTTTTACGGTTTTACTTTTTTACTTATTTAACAGCGTCCTTTTAATAAATACCGATTCATATTAAAAAAAAACTATAATGCACGTTACTTAATAGAATTTTTTTTAGTATTTGTATCTGTCAGGCAGACAGTTCTTAATTATTCTTAGAACGCTATATTCTAAGTTCATAACACTGACAGGGGTTTGAAAAGTTTGGTAAATTTATAACATCTCAGTTTAGTGTTTTATGCTAAATCAGAGTTCCTGCTCAATTGAAGATTTAAAAGAACTGCCCGGGTTTAAATTTGTTTCTAAGCAGTCTGTAGTGATTAAACAGTCTCAGAATTTTCAAGTAAACTCTATTGTTCTTTTCGTATTATTATTTCGAGCTGCTAAGTGGAGAATAATAAGCAGAGAGGTAATCCGAGTGGTCATTTTCAACACGTAATCTTATATATTTAATACAGTACTTGTCACTTTTATAGCTATTCAATTTTAAGTGTTTTTGAGTAGAATTACGTTGTATTACTTTATTCTCATAAAAATGTGTTATTAGTTCTTATGTTATGATATTTTTAGAGTAGTATAATAAACAATCTTTAAGAGTTCATTTAAAGCTTTTATTATAACGTATTGTAATAAATTTCATGTTAAAAACAGCTTTTTAATAAATTTACTGATTATCATACAAATTAAATTATTTGATCAAGATAAAACGGCCATAAAATCTAATATTTTAAACATATATGCCAATATCATTAGCACATATTGATTACTTTGGTGGCTCCACTTTGTACAGTGATTGTAGCTAAAACCTAAGGAACAGAAAGAAAGAATTCCTTATTCAACAGATGCGGTATTCTGCGATGTTATGCCGAACAAATCTCTAGCATTTGCGCTTGATAAATCAGCTGAGCCGAGGTGTCACTGCGAGATATCTGAACTACATCCCGGCGATGGCGATGGCGATGGCAATAGCGGCTGCTGTCACAGTCAGCTGTCAACTTAACGCTTCAAGTGTTTCAGAAATATCCGTCTCTTCTGTGTGCACTTGATAAATCAGCTGAGCCGAGGTGTCACTGCGAGATATCTGAACTACATCCCGGCGATGGCGATGGCAATAGCGGCTGCTGTCACAGTCAGCTGTCAACTTAACGCTTCAAGTGTTTCAGAAATATCCGTCTCTTCTGTGTGCACTTGATAAATCAGCTGAGCCGAGGTGTCACTGCGAGATATCTGAACTACATCCCGGCGATGGCGATGGCAATAGCGGCTGCTGTCACAGTCAGCTGTAACCTGAACGCTTCAAGTGTTTCAGAAATATCCGTCTCTTCTGTGTGCACTTGATAAATCAGCTGAACCGAGGTGTCACTGCGAGATATCTGAACTACATCCCGGTGATGGCGATGACAATAGCGGCTGCTGTCACAGTCAGCTGTCAACTTAACGCTTCAAGTGTTTCAGAAATATCCGTCTCTTCTGTGTGCACTTGATAAATCAGCTGAGCCGAGGTGTCACTGCGAGATATCTGAACTACATCCCGGCGATGGCGATGGCATTAGCGGCTGCTGTCACAGTCAGCTGTAACCTGAACGCTTCAAGTGTTTCAGAAATATCCGTCTCTTCTGTGTGCACTTGATAGATCAGCTGAGCCGAGGTGTCACTGCGAGATATCTGAACTACATCTCGGCGATGGCGATGGCAATAGCGGCTGCTGTCACAGTCAGCTGTAACCTGAACGCTTCAAGTGTTTCAGAAATATCCGTCTCTTCTGTGTGCACTTGATAAATCAGCTGAGCCGAGGTGTCACTGCGAGATAGAACTATATCCCGGCGATGGCGATGGCAATAGCGGCTGGCTGTCACAGTCAGCTGTCAACTTAACGCTTCAGGTGTTTGAGAAATATCCCTCTCTTCTATGTGCACCTGTGAATTGAGTTTTCAAATCAAACGCTCAATTAAATTAGTTTTAATAACTGAATGGGCAAGTTATTTGAGATGCACTAATATATTTAAGGAAGTATATAAAGTATATAGGATTGTTGCAAAGGGAAACGTGATTACGTTTTTCTTAATGTGATCGTCTCATATTTAGAAAACAATGACATGGCAAAGGTTTTTTTTGCAACGCCTATAATATAAAGGTAAATGAAGGCAGAAAAATATAAATATACGAATAAAGTATTATTTTAGTTTACTCAAAACTAAAATGTGGGATTGGGTGATATACACCAGTCTCCATATAGCCCCTACATGTATAATGATAATCTTATTTCACACATATGAAGTTTTTGTAATTCTCTCGGACAACTTTAGTCGTGGTTCTCTTTCACAGAGACGACATTAGGCCCAAACTCACCAGTACTATTTACCCTGAGACGACAGCTCTAAGTGAATTTAAACGATGAGAGCATGATGTTACTAGCCTCAGTGTTAAACATTTGGGGTAAGCCTGTCTAAGGTGGTGCAATCGGTTTTTTTTAGTTATAGGCCTAACCCTTTATGAAAAAGTCCTTAAGTTCAGAGTAATTAGATAAAATTTTTTTAATTTTGAACAAGACTTATAAGAAAATGGCTGAAGAATGTTAATTACTATCCGTGTGTTTTTAATTATTATTTTTTGAGGATGCCCTTGAATTCTTCTAAATGTGACTAATAATCATTGGATAAAAAAGCTTCTTTTTTACATTTCTTCAAAAACAAATTTTTAATGGGTGTGAAAAGGATTTTGTTTAAAATGTAAAAAATCAATTCTAACAAAAACGAATGTACCTTCTTAGTGGCTGGTTTCGGCCCTTAACTAAATTGTTAACACATACACCACTCAACATAAGAATTCAACTTAACAAAGGAATCCATTTGATGAAGATTAAATGAGGCTAAATGTTACACAGCCTAACCGGCCACGGAGAATAGATAAAGATATTTGACCACGTTTGTAACATAAATAGCATTCAACAGAGATACTTCACTTATTACATAAGAATCATATTTATAAGATAGGTTAACCCCGAAGACCATGAATCAGTCTGGCATGGACATCTGAATTTCACTATCCTCTTGTACTAATTTTGAGGTACGATTTATTAGAAAATGAAAAAACTCAATCTTTACACTGTTTAAAATTGGAAAGATTTAATGTTATAATAATTATTGAAAATTGTTTCAGTGTTTTAAATATATATATATATATATATATATATATATATATATATACGGTATATATATATATTTATACATATTCATTTTCATGTTTTATGTTTATTTTGTTCTTATAGCCCTATATATATTTTTGTAATTTCCTGAAAACGGCTTAAGCCGAAATATAGAAACTGTTTAATTCAAACATTCGAAGATTTCTTATCGAAGATTAATATATATATATATATACATACATACATACATATATATATATATATATATATATATATGTATATATATATATATATATATGTATATATATATATATCAATTATTAGACTTCTTGATATAAAGTTCCTTTAATATTTCGGCTTTTTGCCGTTTTCAAAAAGGTATAATAATGTATAATACAAAATAACAAACACAGCAACAAAATTTACAAAAGTAAATAAATAAATAAAAACTGACATAAATAAACAAGAATTTTTGAACATGTGATTAACACCAAAGAGAAATAAATAATATCATGAACAGAGAATGAATTTAGAAAAATAATTTAGAAAAAAATAATACATAATAAAAACAATTGACTATTTCATCTTTTATTCAGACCAAAGGGTACTTTTGATTTTAATATTAACTGATGTGCCTGTTCTAAATTTTCTAAGTCAATTTTGTTTCTATCTTCGGGTACTTTGCAAATACCTGTCAGTGCATAACATTGTTCAAAATTTTGTTGGTGGCCAAATGCGTGTTGTGAAATATATGGAATGTAATATATATATATTACTCACTGGTATAATTTCTTGGCCAAAAGAACATTACGTAGTATACTCATACTAGATTCGGCTGAAGTCAGTTAGAAGTTAATATTATTTTTTTACCATAGTGCTATAAAATGAAATAAGATAGGTAGACGATCTTGTGGAAGACCAGTACTGGAAAAGGTCGTTGAACTGAGTCAAGACCATTGTGAAGAATACTGGAGTTGATGGTGACGCAGAACGATCACAATATGTGGGGTATATCGAAGTGCACTATTGTATATCAATACAGTTATTTTTTTAAGTATTGAATATCATGTATAAGGTTCACCGTGATTACCCCCTATGAATAGGTTTAATTTTTGAGTCTGGGAATTATTATAGAAAATGTATAAGCATTTTCAAATTATTTAATAATGATTAAATAATGAGTGATTAAAATATGTTAATTTCCATATAATATACCTCAATAAGTTTGTGAAAAAAATTGTTTTATTTTATGGAAATTTTATATTTTAATCACTAATTATTGAATAATTGGAAAATTGCTTATACAATTTTCAATAATAAATTAACTAGCGTCCAAAGCAATCTTCTTATTATTTAACGTTATGGTATAAACAGTGCAGTAAAGTGTTCGTACCAAATGTTATTAATTTTACCATGTAAAAACCAATATTTAGAAAGTGATGGTTTATTATGATACAAATTTGTAGAGTTTTATGTTTGTAATGTTATTAAACAAGCCACCAGACCTGACGCCTTCAATCAGTTACACGAAATGTAAACATTATAAAGTATATACATTGCTGATAACTCTCTATAGGCACTTTTCAGAGCAATGGAAATATAAAAGAAGTATTTATTTTTATTTCACTTCCGGTCCATAATAGGGCGTTATTTTATTTAATATTTATGTTTCTTTTTCTCTATGAATTATATAAAAATATACCTAGCGTTATTTGTTTTATAGCTTGTTAAAATCTAAAATTTTAAAATACTATTTTTCAAATTCAAATAAACTTTTATAACGTGTAAATCTAACCTGAGACCCAACACATATAATCAATGGTTAATTTGGCCTGAACTGTTCTGAAGGTTAACTTCACATTCAAAACCAATCGGCAGTTTTCAATGACGTTTTGTTCCCTCCACGGCTGCGAAGTGCTAAATTCATTCCTGAATTTCCGTTGCAGCGGTTTATAAGCGAATCAGTATTCCATTCACAGAGCTCTCTCTTTGATCTCAGATTGCTGTCCACAGATCAGGAATATTTCATATGGTGCGTATTTAAAACTTGGGCTTTTTTTTCGAAAACCTACTCCATTGTGAACAGAAATATTAATTTTTTGGGATTTTGGATTTTTATTGTAGCCTTCTATTCTGAAAAGGTTTTGACTAAATAAAATTCTCCTTTCCTAGTGTAATATACATTTTAATAGTCTATTTATTTTTAAAATCGTATATTCCTATTAATTTAGAAATAACATTTTTCTTCCCACTACTATATTATTTTTTCAGATAAGCCTTCTGCAATCAATATTTCAATTGAATCCTCATTCATTGTACAGAAAAAAGTAAAAGATGGTTTAATAATAACATAAAATCAGTTATAAATTGGAAATCATTGTGTATTTTTCTATCGTTAAAAATCTCTACATTCTCAGCACTCCAAAATAAATATAATGTTACCTGAAATTAATAAGGAACCATCGAAATGATCTTTATAGCATACCAATATGCTTATTACATTATTTAGGAGAGAGTAGATGGTATGAAATTTGACAAAATAACGTAGACAATTTTACATGTGTTTTCCAAGAAAAGACGTGACACTTCAGGAACTTTCAAAGAACAGAATGACAAATAATACCACTCTCCTGAGAACTATGAAGCAACATAAGAAATATCTTGAAAGCAAAACTGTTATGAACTTATTCAATATTTTTGTATACATTCAAAAATCTTTAATGTGGTTTTCATGATAATTGGAAAGATTAATTATAGAGCTATGGTGGACAGATGTCAAGGATTCGGAATTGCTGACTTTCTCTTGTCTCTATTCCGGACAATACTGGCGGCCGTCTTGATTTTAGCACCATTAAACAATGATACAATTTAACTATTTTTATAATATAAATTTTAGTCATAGATTTCAAAGAGAATTTTTTTTTTTTGTTTCAATGTGTTTATTGGTTGCTCAGGAAACATCCGATACCGTTTTTTGTTTTAATGTTAGAACAGTTAAAATGTACTCTTTATTAAAAAAACTATAAAAACTAATGTATGTCTATCAGTCATCTCTTTAAAATTAGCCATTCGTGCCCATAATTGTATAAAAAATAAAATGGTTTCCATTTTAATTTTTTTTTTGTATAGGATAAAAGTCAAGATCGTTTCACTAAAGCCGGCTGAACCTCGCAGCATGTGACCGGAGGAGGATATAGATTTAGATCTTTCTAAACTGACGTTATTACCTGCCTCAAAAGGCAGGTGTCACTCTAATCAGTTCCTGCAAAGTTTGAAAAAATACAGCCAAAGTCAATTTAAAACTGTTCTAACATCCCTATTGGTGTCCTGCTCTACTCTTTAAGTTAATTCACGATGAGCCACTGATGTATCTAAACGTGTTAGTTTTAAGATTAAATGCGACTGTGTGACCTACCTACAGTATTTATTTTATTAAAACTATTGACGATTGCGGTATTGGGAACCTAATATAATAAAGTAATAATCGTTTCTATGAGCCATTTAATGAGCTCTATTACCGCGTAAGTTCGGTTATAAGTTAATTACACAACGCTTCCAAGAGCTAATCAATGTATTAGTTATTATGTCAATTTATGTTTTATGATTGTTTAGAGCCGAGTTAAGTAATTTTATAAACAAAAAACAGTAAAGGCAGATCATTTTAAACTTTTTAAATATTTTACCTTTACACATTCATTAATTCCATTTAAAAAATTTAAAAACTCTTTTACATAATACGATCGACAATTTAATAAGAAATAATGGTTTCTAGAAGTGCCCTCAGAGCAGTATCCTTTTGGGCAAGTTAAGGAATCATATTGCCCCTCTACCTAAGCAAACGTTTCGTATTGCCCTTCATGTTCGAATCTGTTATCGTGGGAATGAAACTTGATGCATTATCTTGTAAAAAAACTGAGGATTTTAATTTTTAATGCTCCTTAATGGAATTTCGTTAAGCATAGGCTAACTTTTTGCATGCTACTTCGAGACACGCTATAGACGCACAATGTGTAAATGCATAAATGAACCCCAATACCCGAAACGTGGTTTGGTAACAGTTACATACAATTTTAAACGATATTATATATATATATATATATATATATATAATATATATATATATATATATATATCAATATGTGTTCTCTTCATGTAGAAATAAAAAACCAAATATTGGTAAACTCTTTTTATAATTTTCATATGTCAGCATACTTCTTCAGATAACAGTGTATAAATATTTATAAAATTAAATAATGAAACTAACTAAATACAAACAAGAAAATGAACTGAAATAGAATAATAAACAGGCGAAAAATACCTCACAGCTGATGTTTCATCACAAATACCAAAGAGTAAAAAATTTTTAAGAAATTAACGAATGTTCAAACCGAAAGGAAATTTTGACCTTAAAAACAAGTTGATGAGCAGTTTCGCTCCTTCTCAAATTAAACCTATTTACATTTTCGTTGGCATGCAATGGAACATTATTGATGCCTTTTAATTTGTAACATTTTTCAATTTTGTCCTGATTATGTTCTCTGGAATGTACAGCGTGTATTTATATATATATATATATAAATACACATTAATTAAATTAGTGTAAATGGCAATAGCCGAATTTAATTTCAGTAAACATTGAATCACTAAAAGTACTTACATATATAACCGATTCTTCCCAATACCTTTAATGCACTAACTTTTATCCACGTTGAAACTTCTCAGAAAACTTGACAGTTAGTGAACTAGGCCACCAATAATCTCGGATTGTTGCGTTCACCCCGTAGAGGAAGTGCTCATTTTTAGTTCTAGTAAATGTTCAGGAAATAAAATTGTATTATTAAAATAAACCAACTAAAAGTCCGCCTCACCACTTTTAGAATTAATTATTTACTTTAAAATGTCATGAATATTTTACTTTTGCGCTGTTGAATATGAATTGTTTAGTAGTTTTTAACACTAAGTAGGATGTTACTAAAGAGGCAATAATTATAAAAGATTTGCTCACTGATACTGAAATAATTTAAATTGGTTTTTAATTAATAAAGGTTTGGCTACAGTTTCAGGATATGAGTATGTGGCAGCGTCATATTTCAGACACTGCACTAAGAGGAACTCAACGTTCACATGGAATTAATTTTTCCCACCATTAAACCTAAGTGTAACTTAAAAAGTATATGCTATTAAGATACATGGGCTCTTAAGTTTTGTAGCATAGAAGCAGAGGCTGTATGAAGTATATTGCAATTATACTTGTATCAACTCTTTATGCTTTAATTAAGTAAACATTAATACGGCCAAAAGTTTATAATCGTACAGCCGACGTATTTTAACCTTAACTTTCACGAGCTCTCCTTAAAATAAAAAAACATATTCGAGTGGTTTTTCTTTTTAATGAAGTCTACCTTACGAAATAAAGCGCGGGGAAATTCCTTCTCCCACGATTTGGTGTTTACCACTTTATTTCAGCATTCTCCTTCTATCTTCACTTCTTCATTGAAGGAGAATGTCAGTTTTCAAACTTTCACGACCTTTAGCTCCGATGTTCACAGTTTGAATTTGGATTTAGATAAGATGATCGAAGAGAATCATACACAAGAAGGTTTGATGCAGCTCTTAAGTCGAGATATTAAGTTCTCGATTCCCGGGGATGTCGGAATAAGTTTGCAAATGGTTCACACTTAACAAATTTTAGTATAATAAATTTCCAAATTTAGCACAGAAATATTATTAGCTACTACATAAAAATATTATTCAGTTTTTTCCGGTCAATCTCTTGGTCTAATCAAGAATATCAAAGTACATTTCGGTTTATAACCACTTTGAAGGATTTTTTGGACATTTGTTATCGTTTAGTGATGCAATACAATTAGTAACAGTGCATTTCCAGATCTGCTATCTTCCTCAGATGAATGACTAACATAATACATAAGAGCAATATAGCTTAAAATAAACAAGATACATGTAGGACGCATAAGTTAGGAACAATAACAGCCATATTGTGTGTCTATTCAATGCATACTAACTGTAAAAACAGGCACTAAATAACACTGATTATTAAAACCGAACTAAAAACACAGGTCACTACGTGTGCGTTAACCCGTCAAGCTAAATATTTTTACTTTAACCTAGATTGTAATTGTGTATTAGGCTAGTAATTCGCTTTAGAAAGAGGTCAGATTGCAGATCTTGAAACTTAGTGTTACTGATTGTATTGTACCACTGAACAATAGCAAATCTCCTGGAAGACTCCTGTTATCATTACAATTCCTCCATCGTCAAAAATAAACTTAAAACAAAGTACTTTCTAATGCTTTTTATTTGTGAAACTTATTAAGCAACAAATGTTCTAGTGTGTAGTATAAACACAAAAAATGAGAATCTCAAGACGTGATATCTCTTAACTTTGATTATGAATAACAAGTTTTTGTGAAGTTATTTTTTTTAATATGTTATGAAACAAGTTAGATAGGTTATTGCATAACTTCCGATGCATCAAAAGTTCGCCCCTAAAGGCACGTAAACGTAAACGTAAACGTAAACATTCATTCATTCAACGTAAACGTAAACGTTCATTCTTTTATTTGTAGGTGTGTCAACTATAAAACTAATTTTGATAGATATCTAATTTTATATACGGTTTGGACAACTTTTAATAAAACAGTACCAAGAAGTTTAAAAGTAATACAGAATGAGATTTAATCACTTCTAAGAAATAAAATATTTAAAAATAGTACAATTATCAAACTAAGGGTTACTACTACCACTATCGGGAATCATGATTCATGAAGAAGTCTCTAATCGACACCTAGCGCCAACAACGAAAGCGATTAGAACAATGTTAAGACTATTGTAAATTAGCCGTTCAAAGAGATGACCGGTAAGCGTTCATGGCCATTAGCCACTATCTCTATCGCCCGAAGCGTAGGAAGTTTGCTATCAACCGTGGCTGTATTATAATTGTCAATCCCCTCGGGTTGCAGACGAACTCGCCATTCCAAAACATTATAAAGCACAATTCTTGTGTTTCACTTCATATCAGCTGTTAGAGTCAAAATATGAAAGAAAAAAGAAAAGTTAACCATGATACATGGATCGACTACGAGCTTTCAGTTTAACACAAGATAAAATATATATTTAATATTTGTATCAATCGGGAGTGGGAAGAGGGGGGTTTTGGTGGACTGGATACGCCTACACTTACGCACAATCGTTCCTAAGACTTTCGACACATCATTTAAATCAATATCACCTGCATACAAAGTTACGAACAAGAATCCAAGATACTTTCAAGTAAGATGCCCAGGCAATGGGAGAGCGCATTAGTTCAAATCTGTTACTACAGATAAGATCATCAATAGTGAAATATAATTGTAGATACAATATACACTTATATAACAAGTATGAATACTAAACAGGACAAGACAGTTACTGATTTTATTATTGTAAATTTGTCATAAAATATGTTAAAATAAACGTAGAGACCTCTAGTTTGCATTATTGGATATCTTGTTTTATCCCATTTAAAATGAGGGGTCACATGATAGGGGTTTGTATTTGAAAATGTTTAGTTGCCCCCATTTACCCCCCTTTAGAAAAGGGGGGCAAAATTTTCAACAACTTGAAAAATTAAAAAAAATATGTTATAATAGGTAGGGTCAAGGTTTCACATACATATCTCGGGCCGTTTAAATTATATCCAGTTGTGCCAGGACATAAAACTCACTCTGTATATTCTTCTTTGCCTGTTAAATATTATGGTAGTTTCTTTAATACGGGTATTATAATGTTTTTGAACACTCCTAATTCCTAACTATCCAAATTATTAACTTTAGTAGACAATTAAATAATTTATTCACCTTAGTTTTTTATAGTTAAATTATTTCTGTAGGTCTGCATTACAAATACAGTTTTTTTTAATCCATTAAATGCTATTTCACAGAATATAAATATAACGTTTCAGAATATAAATATAATATAATTTCTATATAACGTTTATTTGATTATAAATAAATTACAGAATTTACGGTAAATTAATCATTTGTAAATTTGAAAAAAAATTCGTTGACAGTTTGCCAATTAAAAATTCACAACTGTGAAAATGCAAATACGTACAAGTTCATTTTATATTGTGATAAACAGACAGTAATACACGGGAAATATGTACTACTATACGACCATGTTTTTACACGTGGGAGCAAAAACAAGCCATTTCGCACAGCGGAGACGGTTCCAATATGTATCGTATCATATCACGTTCCCCGCAATGTTACCGACACAGACCGAACTGAATGGATCCCTTCCTCTCAATAAGTTTCCTCTCTTGCACTCATCGATATTACTCTCGGCCTATAGTGCGGTTTTTGTACTCGGTCTTTTATACGATAAATCTTACAGTAATTACAATATATTTTTGCTATCTGCTTGTTTGTAAATGGTTAAAACGCATCAGCGTACATGCGGCAACAGCTTTTACTAAATAAGGCATAGTTTGAAATGAAATATTTCTGTCCAATCTTTGCTTTTAAGAACATTTCATCACAACACGATTTTTTTATAAAAACATTTGAACTGCAGTTTTTTGAAGTTACCGCTTAACATTGATTTCAAGATTAAAGCAGTTATGAATTCAAAACTAGAGTACCTGAGGAGTTCAAAATATATATGTAGCATTCAGTAATATAAAGTTTACTACTTTCTTGATCGCTATTATAACATATTATATAATAAAAGATTGATATATACAATTTTTAAAGGTCAAGCCAATCCCCTTTTAAGTTATTCTGCCTGTGCTTATTGATAACTAGCCTGAGTGTCAGTACTGTACTAGGTTGATGGTATTGATAAAAAGTGCAACGGTGACAGACACGATTTGAATCTGCGATATCTCTAACTCAGATTCAAAGTTAAACGTCTTAAACCGCTCGGCCATCGGCATGTACAATAATCGATTTTATAGGCTGTTCAGTTATAAAGCGCATTGGAAATATTCTAAGTATATAAATTGTAATGTTTTATGTTAATAACTAAAACTATTATAATATAGAAAACTAATTACGTCTTTCTGTGGGCTGCACTCATACATATCTGCTATAAATCCCAAATTTGATAACCAATACCTCTTGTACTATATGATCACAAATAGATTGCTGTGGTTTCGTATTAATTTAATTTAAACGCGTGAATGTTTAAAAACTTCTTTACCGATTATCTAACACAATTCAATTTGGTTTTATGTTTGAGAACCTTGATGAATCTATAGGTTTATGTAATAATGCTAAATTTATTTTTATTTTGCCCACTGTGTTTGAGACAAAATAAACATAACCGAAGCCGGAAGCCGAATTCACCTGTCTAGTGAAGTTAATAAAGGGACATATTAAATCCCAATCGGCTCAAATCAATTATAGGTGTTAATAATGACGTGGTAACTTGATATGTAGCTATTCAACCTTGGTTTAAGGCCAATAAAAAGTAAGTATTAAATTTTAACTGTCACCCAATCACTCGCTAATAGCCTAGTAAAGACAGCGAGACCAGTAATAACTGGGACGGTGGGACACGAGGTCCCCAACATCATTATCTGCTACTCTGACACTGTTGTTACATTAAGCGGTGCAATTATTCTTTCTCTACTTCTTCATCTTGTATCATGATAGGCTGGCTATTAAGTCATACAATTATTGGATTCATTCA
The DNA here is from genome assembly GCF_021130785.1 of Homalodisca vitripennis. Classification (NCBI taxonomy): domain Eukaryota; kingdom Metazoa; phylum Arthropoda; class Insecta; order Hemiptera; family Cicadellidae; genus Homalodisca; species Homalodisca vitripennis. Next base: position 52,327,389 of record NC_060209.1, on the reverse strand, counting down.
ACCATTACAATAGTACTGCAATACTGTGGTTAAAATATGTTATTTCCGTTTGCCTACCACAGGATGCCACAATAATACAAAAAATTGTACTAAGCGCTCCTTCTACGTACTGCGTTTGATAATCATTCCATGCTTCACCAACACAGTGGCAACTATCAGGTTTTCCTTCATCGTTTTCTTGAAGGTTCGAAATTAAAATTTAGACACAGGATGCGATATATGTTTTGAACTTTTAGTTAAAAAATAAACATTCAGATAAGGTAAAGGTTCCAAAATAGTAAGGTATCAGCCGTTTCAAATGACCTATAATGAATGTCACTTTGTTTCCATTAGGCCTACAACAGAATGCCGAATTAATATTAAAACTGTTGCCGGAATGTTTCAGACGACATTTTGCACAAATAAAAAATAAAGTGAAAGTGAGATGGAAAGTACCTGATGATGTAGTCGTGCGGGAAACATTTACGGTAGCGTCAGACATTGCATAGTCAGAAGACTGTTAAACCATTGTAACGTCATTGTTTTATCAATATCATAGGCGAAACGTTAGCAAAGGCTCACTCGAGGGAAAGGCAAAATTACGTTTCTACCTGCTTTATATAAGTCTAATTGCTCCATGAAATTTCATTGAACGCTAGCGAAAATGTTTACGTTGGTGTTATGGGTAAAAATGATGGCAACGAGAAAATCGAAGAATAAATCAATTAATAAAACAACCAAGTACAATTATGTAACATTTAATAGGTGGCGAGAAATAATCTCTGCATTTTATAAGTACACAATCGGGTTCTTCTTGAAATCGATAGAAATTCCTAAGAACGGTATTGATCCTTTTGGTAAAGGTAAAAATGGAATGGTATCAAAAGGGTTAAATATATGGCATAATATTTTTTTCTCTATTCATGGCACACTTAAAACCAAACGACTTACACGTAAACAAATTTTAAATGTAGTATATATGAGTATTTTATGCACATTTTCAGTATTATATATATATATATATAAATATATATATATATATATATATAAATTTTTGTATTTACATATTATTACCTATTGATTTTATTGTCATTTATGAAAGAACTGGACAAGCGATAGCTTCATAACTAATTTATGTTGCTTTACACAGGTGTAGGGTTTAAAAACCATCAGGTTAAATAACTCTTTAGCCCCTAATTAGAAATGTATGTTAATTCATTACAATATCTCAAATAACGCTCTTTGTAAGAAATTGTACACAACAAAACAAATGAAAGAAAAGAATTTTTTTTAAAATTTACACTACCATGGAAAATGCACTTTTATTTCCAGATTGGATGTTTTAGAGTGAGGAGTCGGTGTTACAATGTTCCTATAGTGATAGATAAAGGAGCGAAGATAAGGTGTGTCTAACTGAAGACAGGAGTATCTCTGCTGATCAGGAACAGCGCAGTACTTCATACGCTTTATGAAATAAATGACAGGTCGTAATAACGAGAAATAAATAATTTGATATAAAATGTAAGCCAGATTGTTAGAGATAATGTGCACAATGAGAATAAGTTATGAGCTGTTTATGTAATTAACAACACAAGACAAGATGTCTAACAATATTGTATTATAAATTAGTGCCTGCTCAGTCTCCCGTCTGGATAAGTAATTTTAGGCATAACATTAAACTGTATCATCTGCAGACAAGATTAAGTTAGCATTTAAATTCAAACAATAATGGTCATAATGTATACCAAGGAGATCGTGATCCTAAATTGACTATTTTCCCACACTATACTAAATGAAACATTGTGCCAAAACTTTTTGTTTGTGTGCTATTATAACCAGAAATGCGTTATCCTTCTTCCGTTATTTACAAACTATTTATCGTAGCGTTATTTAATGATTTAACCTAGAAAATGCTTTTAATGTACAAAACGATTCTTTTTTTTTTGTATTTAACCCACTGCTTATAACTACTGTAGAATGTTATTGCTCAATGATGTGTCCTCTCTTTGAAATAAAACTGATCTGACTTCCTCAATGTATTGCAGAATTATTTTTCATTATTTCTTAAGTTCCAAAGATACATCGGTTTTAAATTCTATGTATTATGGAATATTTAAAATTGCAGGATGCAATGTATTTTTTTAAGCTGAACTTATATTATTTTTTTAAGTTCCCAATTTTTATGACAAATAGGCTACATTCATTATTCAGATTTTACGAGATCATTATTTGTGAGCTAGCCTTATAATTTTCTACGTTACTATTCTCAACAGACACAGACAAAGATTCCGTTCCTGTCCCCCTTCCTTTTTATTTCCGCCATCTTGTTTTAGTCTGCCGTGACGATTACCATTGGCTAGTCCCTCTGGTCAGTCGTGGACGAATGAAGACGTATTGTGACCTGTATTCCGTAGTTAAGTTTTAATGATTAGTGTTTTGTATAGTTTTTTATTAAGTGCATGTTTTTAGAGTTAGTGAAGTTGACAAACAATATGTAGGTTGTGATTCCTGACTTAGGCATGTCACAACGCTTTGGTAAGATTTGTTTATTTTAACCTAGTTTGTAATTATGTATTAGGTTAGTTCTTTACCTGAAGAAGAGATCAGATTGCTGATCTCGAAACGTAGTGTTACTGATTTCTTGTTTCACTGAACGATGGAAAATTTCCGGAAAAATCCTGTTTCCTTCCCAGACAAAGAGTTGTCAGCTTTGTTTTTATAAACTATTGAAAATTAAATGTTTAATTTACTATATATCGTCTGAGTCATCACCTCTTAGTGTAGTCAAATCATATCCTCATATATAATTTACTTCCAACCAAATACTCATTGACCACGAGGTTAGAAAATAGATAATGAAAACATAATAAGATTAAATATTTCATTAACTTATTTTGTGCCTGAAACATTTTTAAATGTTTACAGTTGTTCGGGTATTAATTTTATTTACAGTAATAAATTCTTTATCTGCGGTTAATCAAATCTTTGTTTATAGTTTATTAGTGTAAATTTACTTTCTAGTACTGTTTTTATTTGAGTGAAGGGTCCCATAAGCTGATAACTTGTATCAGTCATTGTTGAAAACATTCGGCCAGTCGGTAAGTTTTCAAAGAGCATTGATTCTCCATGCGATAAACCGGATGGCCAGAGAGCGGTCAACTTTGGATTCTCTACTACCGCGCACTCACAGACATGAACACCGAGTGATGAATTATTTCCATCCTTGCTTCCGCACTGTGTTTGTTTCCCAGCTTTGTAAACATAGGTATGATATATATGTGACATGTTTCATAATAATTGTGGTAATATTTTTAGTACAAGAGTTAGGCTCCAACAATAAAAATAGCTTGGACCGCAAAACGTTTGTGCAGCCTACAATATTATTGTTTTTTTTTTCTGAAAGGTAACAATATATTGTATGCAATGGAGAAAAAAATTCCTGTGTACAATTTAAAACTAAAATAATTCGTATTACGTAATTGATTACAAATTGCTCCAGTATAACATTATACGCATATATTACTCCTGCCATGTTTTCTAAGAAACGTATAGTTTCATAAAATATTTCACATTTAATTTCAAATATTGTAAAAGTAAACAATACACATTAAGTTGTCTCCATATTGTCCCAGTATTAATACTTCAGGAAACAATTGGCAATACTCAAATCTACTAACACAGTATAAAACCTATTTAATTTATAACAGTACAATGAAGAACATTGATTTTAATCTAGTTCTAAAATGTAAATCTATTTAGATTTTCTACTGCTGTCCGTTATTAATGCGTTAAAAACAGACACACACAAATAGTAAAATACTATTCATTCTACATATATCTGTTTATGTTTAATAATAAGAAACTATTATAAAAATTAATACAGTTATTGAGACATACATTTTCTAAATCGTTCCTATTAGCTGCCATTCCCACCAAATCCTCAATTTTCGTCCTCGTCAGTATATTGCTACTAGGAATACACTGAGATGGGTATATGCATAGTTCTGTTTTATATAATTTGACTTCATATTGATGAGCCTGTGACACAGGAGCCAGGTCTAATTGGTGAAATTTTTAATAAATTTCCATACCTCCCCGTAACTTTCTACAACTTAAAAAATGGATCCAATAGTTTAATAGTTCAGTTAAAATAAACCATGAAATATATTAATTTACTGTTTTACTATATCAGATTTTAATATTTCACAATATACAAGGAAAAGTGTTAAAATTCCGTAATATTTAAAAACATTTTGAGATTTAATGTGGCTTTACATATTATTCTAATTTTTTTAATTTCTAAGGTAGTTTTTCTGTTCTTTTTGTTTTACTAAAAGCCCAAGTACTTTGCCCATGGTACATTTATTACATCTCCGTTAGCTTTTACTGATGTTGTAGTATCTGCTGTGGAGTAATGAATTATTATAATTAACAAATATGATAGATATTTGTAATTGTTATTTAGCCCATTTTATTGGCATTGATAAACGAAAAAACAGTAACAGTTGCAAGGCTATGTTCAAAGTAATTTATATATAATTAGAAATAGAAACACTGAGACGTGAGGCATTCCGCATGTGCTATGTTTTCAAGACCGGTAAGGAATATTTAATTTTTAATAACTTTTCTTCAGAGATATAATGATATATGTCATCCAAATATTAAAGAGTCCAGTCCCATGTGCTACCTAATACCCTTGGAAATTAAATTTCTCAAGACTTGCAGTTATGTCCATTCTATAAAAGTAGTGTTCTCGCTATAGTCAAACATTGTCAAATAATTCCAATCAAAGAAATTCCAACACCCTGATCGGCTTTCTAGAACTTCTCCGCAGATCCACAGACAGCCTTCCCTGGTTGAATCTCAGCGGTACATTATTTTATGTGTAGTAGCTTATTAAAAGTTTTATAATACTTGGATGCACAATATCCTCTGTTCACTAATTTGCTTATTTGAATTTTTTATCGATGCCAACATAGTTAGAAATAACGTAAGATCAATGTTCATTACTTTTGAAAAGTAAGTGTTTCTTGCGATAAAATATCACTCCAATCAATATTTTATGCTCAAAAACTTTTCAAATAAATACTTAGATAGTTAAAAGACAAAATCCTTCCAGAAGTTTTCAAGACTCATTTTGCAGAATTTTTAATACATCTTGCATATTTTTTTCCGAGTACTTCCACATAAAATACGGCAGAATTATATCAAATTGTATTCCAAATATTTTTTCCAAGCAACTTTGTATTATTGTGATTTTACCGCTACTTTGGGAATGAAATTATTATGATAAACTCCAATCTCATTATTTTGAATCAATCATTAAGTTTATAAAACGTCACGAGTCCAAGTTAGATCTCAGCAGTTTGCACAGACTTCATATAAATCAGCATTGACGTTTCATAAGTTATCATAGACGTGTTATCAATTATCATGATACTATTGATGTTCCTCACCGTACATTGAATATTATATACTTTTCTTACTAATCATACAGTGCCTAATGGGCAAAAAATCAATAGTTAAAGATTTAAACGTGAAATAAAAATATCTATTCCAAAGTATACTACTATCTGGTTTCATACAAGGCCTTCCAGTTATCACATCGCATCAAAAACGAACCGGACTATAATTTAGAATTCGTTCTGACAGTATATGGATATGGACTGACACGAGGCTTGATTTAATGTACAGTCTAATATATTTCTGACTAATGGCACATTCATTACCGCAAGTCTGCATGATCTAATATTCATTAACGTAGTATAATGGGCATGTAGTTGTTATTGTTATTGTAAATCACTAGGTCCCTGTACTGTACGACCATATACCGGACTTATGATATATTCACCTTGTCGGTCATTAATTTTACTCGTGGATTATATGCTACAATAGATTATTTAGTGCTTTATTAATTTACTGAACTAACTGTAACGCGTTCACCAAGGCTGTATACTCAGTGATCTTGGTTAGTTTTATCATACAGCCAGTTTTATCATAAGTGTTCTCAGTCAGCGCTCTAAACTTCTGTACAATGATGTCCATATATAATAAAGCTGAAACATAAGTAGCGTTTAAATAATATCCTCCACAGGCGGATAGCTGTGCACTGTTATCGCAACGGGTCATCTCTTAGAAAAACAGAATACACAGAAGATTTTTCGCGAGTTATGGGACACACCTACCATTGGATGTGAAACAAATACTGGCTTGGCTTGTCCTACAGAGCCTGTAGTCGACGGAGAATGCAGTACCATAGATGGACGTTGCACCTGTCACTCATGATTTGTTTCCAACAAGGGATCCTATAACCTTGACTCTAGACAAGTATGCTAACGCTGATAAATACAAGATAGTTGTTACTTCTTAGAGGTGTAAAATATATAATATCTCTTATAAAGTCAAATTTATATTAAATCAATATAATTTATCAAACTGCTCAGTTAGCAAAAATTACAATTAAAGGCGCTGATTTTTATGTGGTAAGTCTAGTTATTAAGTCCAAAAAATAATTTTTATCACATAAAAAAATCATTAATAGGCTAATTATTTTCAAGAAGACTTATTTCAATGGAAAGGGTGGCAAGTTTGTCACAACTGAAGTAGAGATCCAACTTTTCAATAGGAACTAAAATATAGAACTGTTCTGGAACTAGCACAAGTAACTTGCCTTAAAGAAACAAACAAATGACCATTGTTGGTTAATATAAATCACCAAATGGTCATATAAAAGATTTTTTTTGAATTCGTATAAAAATGCGATATTTTAATATTAATGTTATATGTAATAATAAACCTTTTTAACTCTTTTGATATATTTTTGTTTGAACCTAAACGTGTACCTGAAGACTGATTCTTAGAATTTGAAATGTAGATCGTACGAAATAAAACCATATATCAAAAGTGTTAAAAAGGTTTATAAATTATTGTATATAATGTTATCAAACACTTCTACTACATCTCTAATATAAATGTATATTACTCTCTGACTCCCTTACGCAGCAGACTAAAGATATAATACCAACCTTTGATTTGTTTTGGTCCGTGGACTCCGCTAGGTAACTGCCAGTACGAGCACGGTCATCGACAACATCATACATAACAAACATGCGCCACAATTCGGTTTCTGTAAAATGTGACCACTTCGCTCAGGATATTATCAAAACTGGATGTATACTGGAGCTTACACCTTAGATAGAAAAGATTAAACGGGTTACTCTACTAAGTACCATTAATTATCTTAATGACAGTTTAAAAAACGAGAGTTTTTTGATGGAATAATGTCTAGGAATGGGATGTTTGTGGTTATTAATGATACCTTCATGCATCATCTCAATTTAACATAAACATTCAAAAGTTTCAATTAAAAACGAAATCACCACAATAAATACGTGGTTAACTGGTAATCTAGAGAGAAGTTAAAATGTTATAAATTTTCAATGCCACCAAAAACATAACGAAACATAATAATGAAACATTTAAACATTTTTTCTGAATTTACAGAAACATTTATTGCAAGCATTAACTGCAGACAATAAGTCTCTGGACAATTACAATTATTTTAGTAGTATTTAATACAGCTTGGAAAATTATTAACATCATAACCAATAAACACATTAAACCACCGATATTCCGTCAATAAATAAAATAAATGGAATACTCTTTAAACTCCCTATTGAAGTTACAAGATAAATACAAGTTTTGTTAATAAAGGTTAAAACGAGCGTAGTTTTAAACATTTTAACCTCGAAGTTTTCCATGATACTGTATTCTATTGATGAGGTCGGGGTGGTTACATTTATTCACAAAATTAAACGAAAAAATTGTGTAAGATTACTGGAATATATGCATAATTGCTTAAACGCTGCTCCATCATGTATTGATACCACTAACAAGATTATCAATAAATCTTCAGAAAAAGTTATTTTCCCAACTTTCTTAAGAATGGGCAACGATTACTCCATACTTAATAAGTAACTATCGTCTATTATCAAAATGTCCTGTTTTAAATAAGTTATACGAAAAATTCTTTCAAGAACAAATAAAGTGCACATACATTTTCAAGAAAAGTTTTAAGCTGTGGAGGCATGTATTTATAATAATGTTGATGGTTTTGGTTGTTTCTTTTAAAATGAAAAGACGTAAATAAAAATCGATTGCCTATTCTTAGCTTGAATTTTTGTAGTTGTAAAAAGAATTTTGATGACTATCATTCTGAATTACTATAAATTTAGGTTTGTTATAATTACTTTAACAGAGACTCGGATGCATGAGTAAGCGAGTAAGGATATGTATTATAGATTTGTAAATAAGGAGAATATTTATGGTGTGATAGTTTTTGTTAGTAAATGTTTTTCAGTTTCTCACGCGGAAGTTAATCTAAGAGCGCCACACGTGTTGAAGTGGATATAGGTTTGGCAGGGAGCGGATGCTGTTGCTCGCCATCTATTGGATCCCGTCCGGTGACCTTGACTATTTCATTAACGATCTTGAGGTTTGCCTAGAAACCAGGCCCAGGGATCAGGTTCATTGGCCGATTGGTGATACAATTTGTTCTATTTTATCTTATTTTACCTTTTTTATAGTTACTGGATTTTGAAAAAGTTGAATACATGCTATTTACGGATATAAAAACTATGTCGTTTTCAGTCGGCGGGCATCAAAGCTGAAATGACTGTTCACTATTTTACTGTCTCGCAATCAACACAGTTGTATTGCTATTAAAATAAGACTATCATGTTTTGTGAAAAAACATATATTTATTTTGATATTGCTGGACGTCTTTTCTCTGAATGGAATTGGACGCATATTTTAGAGATGGAGGATGTAAATTTGTCTGCATCTAAGTTTATTGAAAATTTGCAAGATATTATATCACAATCTTATAATAATCCATAACGTAGGCCGTGGGTTACTCAACTGATTAAAAAATCATTTCCAGTCAGAGATAGAATGAGTTAGTGGATAAAAAACCATCCTTTGAATACAATATTAAAAACTTGATTTAAGCACTATTAATATAAACCTATTAAATAAAACGATTAATTTTGCTAAAGAATTTATCCTAGGAATAAAGTTAATGAATAAAATAATAATAATAAGCTCTTGTTGAAAAATACTGCTTAATTTATGAACATTCATTTCCTTTTGAATAAAGTTTCTGGATGGTTTATTTTAAATGTAGAGAAATGATATTAATAAATGTAGGTAACACAATAAATGAATAGTATGCCAGGGTGGGTGCCAATTTAGCCAGTGCCAATGAAGAGGATTAAGGGGCGGATTTTAACTTTCAGTTGCAGCGAATATCCGAGAATATTGTGCAAAACCTTAGACCCTCTTATGTGCCCGGCTTCTCTTATTTTTTTATATAAAGCTATCTATAAAGCTTTCATACACATTATAAACAAGAGTATGTCACAGGAAACGTGTTCACTATCTTTTAAAATGGCTAAAACCAATAATGGGGCCCAAATTAATATATTAATTACATTAATATATTAATATTAATATAAAAGCCAATGTTACATTCAGACCAACAACTTTAACCAGCGTTTTATCTACATTATTGGAGAGGTTCATTAGAATTCAACTGAAATAATACTGATAATAATGATAAAACTCAAATAATAATGATCAATGTAGCTCACAAGTAACATAACAAAAACTAGATGTATGCCAATCTCTGTGCAAGCTAACGGCTATAAGTTTGTTTTACGTTACGTTTACATACATCTGGTGGTCAGGATGGGTGTGTTTTGTATGAATATATTGATAGTGTGAGTGAGTGCAACAGAGTTGTGGTTTTTGATCATCAATTGGAGTGGATTATTATGTATATATTTATCCATTATTTTTGTTTTGTGGTATTGTGTGAAACAAACTTCGTAAATTTATTTTTGATTTTCTATTCGTAATATACATACCACAGATCTACTAAAAAAAACATTTATTATGGTTATGCACAATTAACACTTTAGTATGGTAATTTAGAATGGGGTGGCTCTTTTAAAAATAACGCTGCTCCTTTAGAAATCATTCAAAAACTTGTATGAAAGTAGTTTTGAAGTGAAGTCGTACTTACCTAACCAATTTATTGCTTGAAGAATTTAAAGTTTTTAACGTCTAGAAACTATTTAATTTTTTTTTTTTTAATTTTTACTATTTTAACTCACAGTAATCACAGCCATTTTAAATTTTTTTTTACTTAGTAACACAATTATTTTTTCTAGAATTGTTAAAATTCTTAATTTAACATTATCTCATAATATTGTTAATACAATGTTCTCCAAATTACCAAATTTTATAAAACAACCCATAACCTTTCACTATTATTACATAAAAAATCAATCAATAAATGGTTAGTGGGTGGGATGGGTTTCGTCAGCATTTTTCCTAAATCTACACCTAGGTGTGCTGTACTCTTGATTTATTGAATTTTGTTATATGTGTTTGTAATACATTCGATGTTAATCCGAGTGTTTAGTAAGGTTGTGTAATCTTTGGAATGCAAGCCAATGAATGCGTGTGGTGCGTGAATGTGTACGTGAGCGTGTGTGGCGTGTGTGTTTTTTGTGTTTTTATAGAATGTGTGCTCTGTTTAAGATATGCATTTGTGAATTGGATATATCCACTCTTTGTTCATTTTACACAACTATATACTATAGTCTGTTTGGTTGCAGTGTTTTATGTATGCCATATGATAATCAAAAATATAATTTTTGTTATGTCTTTTATTTACAATACCTTTTTAATTTACCAAATTAAATTTTTTACATACTCTTATACACCTTTTTAATATCAGATTTGTTATTTCTTTACTAAAAACCATGTATAAAGGTATTCCATTCTGTAGCCTTGTATCTTTCCATTTAGAGGTTAATTTTTGTCTTATTATTTAAATTGTTCATTAAGGTTTTGTTTTCATTTCCCTCTTTAATTTTAGAGTTTTAAGTGTAATTAGTTTAGTGCATACTGATGAACTCGTTCCCCCCACACACGGCTGATGCCCTTGTGGGAATTATTTTTATATATTTTTGGAACTTTGTATGTAAATGGTGGGAATAAACGCAATCAACCAAACTAAGATTGCATCGTGTTGCCGAGCCAACTCAAATCATGGCAAGTGCTGAGTAGTAATTGACGAGGTTCTAAACTGTTCCACTCTTGGTTGATCTCTTTTTACGGACGTGGACTCCAATAGAGTCAAGTCTATTGGGTGAAGTAAGGTGAAAGCTAAACCTAGCATTCGCATTAAAATAGAGGTGCTAAGACAGGATCATTTAAATAAAACAAACGCGTTTGAGTACTATCACCAATAGCCGTAACCTGTCTTATCACTTAGTGATGGAGGGGGGGGAGAGAAGGGCAGCCGCCTGGTGTACCGTGACGGCTGCTGGCCACTGTCATTAGTGTTGGCGTGCCGGTCACCGAGTGCTGACAGTCATAATGGCCGACGATGATTCCAAGACGTTAGCATGCCGGCGAACCGCCAAGATCAGACAGTACGTGGCAGCAATACTGGGTAAGTGAAACAAATAAAGTAAACAAATTTCTTAAAGTTCAAAAATGATAAATTTTTATTAATTTTCTTTTGGTGTCTTAATAATTAACATACTCGTATAACACAGTTTGTTGATTGTTTAGTTTAAACAATGTTACTAATCTATTACAAAGTTTTATGTTTGAGATTATTTTATTTTCCTTTATTGTATACATAATGTGTATTGTCCTGTAGTACTTATTCATTCAGTTTAATATAACTGTTGACAAGAATGGTGTGTTTATATCAAATAAATCAAAAATTGTTAGACGAGCGATTTTGTAAAATGTGTTTTTTTAGGGTATATCCTTAAACATTTTATTTGCAACTTTACGATAAATATTTTCTTCATATATGTTGGAGTGTAGATGTCTTATCCACTTTGTTTTGTGATGATTTAACTTTTTTCTTCCACCTATTACGGTACCGTACCTCCAACTTCATTCACAACTAACACTTATACTAAACGAATCTATATTAAGAACATGCAATAACTTAATCACTGACACTTTTCACTTTTTTATTGTATATTTATTATTATATGTAATTTAAAATATTTCTTACTGAAAGGACTTTTACTTTGTCTACAGAGTATTTGTATGGTTTTATCTAAAGAGTCTGTTTTCTGAGATACAAGTAAAGGTGGAACAGATATATTTGATTTACAAGTAAATATTTTATGGACACGCTTTTAAAATATGGTTTTATATAGTTATTTCCGTACTGCGGATTAAATGGTATATTGTGACACAACCATTGTAATAGATTTTTACAGAAAACATTTAATTACAGAGTATTTCTATCTATTTATATGCTAAGAAACATTTAAAGAGGATACACATTCTCTTTTGGAGAGATATTTATATAAAAATAAAACACTAAAACTTTGTAAGCGATAGATCAGTCTAACGCTGTCCTCCGTAAAAAAATAGATTTGACCTGAGGGTCAAGATATGAAACATAAAAATTGTACATTCTCGTTTTACTATCATTTAAGGCGTACTATATAATTTTTTTACTTTATTTATCCTAATTAATCGTTATTGCAACACCGGATTTATTTCATAATCATGATATGGTACTTCAAATATCTTAGAAGTTCTTTAGACGGAAGTACATGCAATTTAAATTTGGCCTCTATTTATGTAGGATCAAAAAGTTTTGAAAATTCTAAACAAAATTCTGTTTTAGCTTTCTTTTGAGGAAAGCAGCAAGGATTTTAATTACTTAAAGTGCATATTTTTGTGTTATTGATTCCTCAATTAAAATAGAAACCGGTTATTTACGATAAACTGGTTTGATAAGATTCAACATTTCTACTCCATGTGGGAGTGAGTAGGCGTGGCTCGTGGGAATATTCTGTCTCAACGTAACTGAACAGATGTATTATACTCTAGTTTATCTGTAACTGATGCATGTTAGGAAAATAGCATATTAACTTTCTTTGAATCCATTATGAGTACACAGACATCATATAGAACTAGCATTATGAAATCCAACCATCACGTTAAACTGTCATCAACACGAAGCAAAATATTAAGCAGTTACAAATTTATATAATAACCATTTTAAATAACAACGGAAAAAACAATCTTTAATAGTTATGATATGAGTTAATCAAATAAACAAATTATTAATTTTTTGAAGTGTTAATTTAAAAATGTATAACATTTTAGTAGACAATCCTTTGTTAATCTACATAATACTGAAGGAAAATAAATAAATATAAATTTGTGGAAATTTGTTTTAAAATTACATCTACAAAGTTTCCAAATACATTTCAACGTACTACAGATACAAATTTCAGTATACAGCAACAGCCAGTTTTTCAAATTATATTTGAGGATGATCTTACTCCCCTTTGTACTTCTATGTGTTGAGGTGTGGGTATATTTTAGTAGAGTTTAAAAAGGCTCAGGAAGATAAAACTAGAATCTCAATTTTACCAAAGCCATTTTATGGGTAAATTGGCTGAGATTTAGCAAATTCTATCACTCGAGAGGCTAGTAAAAATTTATTTCTGTTTGTCTGTCTGTTCACACAATTTCTCGATGACGAAATAACTATAAGCTATAATTTCGATGTGATCAACATTAAGTTTAATGATGGGGATTTTAAGCTTTTTTACTGAATTAATACTAACAAGAAACTTATCATAACGTTTATTCAAATAAAGCCCTTTTAATTATTTGGTACATAAACATTTTATTTTATGTGTTTAATTTTAAACAGCATCTTATAAAAAAGCAAAGGCTTCCTTTTTTTTGCATTTTCATTTGGATTTAGATTTAGACTAAATGACAGAGATATACAGAATGAAATATATCCTATCATATATTAATCATACCTGTACATTAATAACTTATGAACATGTTGACGATTCTGTGTTAAATTTCAATAAGTAAAATTTAATTTTGAGAGAGAAACAAATTCGATTGTAAGTTACTTTTATATTATTTACAAGGTAAAAATTACTAAATAATATTTACCTAATTATTATAAAATAAAGCTTCCATAATTTCGAAGATAATTATAATATCCAATTTGTGCACTATAGAATCGGGAGCCCCTTCTTCCTGGAAACACACTATTTGAATTTCCAGCTGACTTTTTCCTCATCAACGTATATCCAGTATCACCTGGTAGGTTTCCAGGCCATGACTTCAGAATGTAGTTCCTTTGAATGTAGTACCAGAAAATAAATGTATATGCAAACCAAAATTGCCATTAAAATATAAACCAAACTCTGCGAAATGGTTTGTTTTGGTATTTAAAAATATATAATAAATATAGGAAGAGATTTCGCAAATAGAACATTTTCATTCGATTACAGAATACATTTATTAATTACACTTAAGACAGTAAACTTTGTATCTATCAAATGTACGATCACAGGACACACTAAAAATGCTGTGCCATTACAAGCTGTGCACTGAGCATAAGTAAGGTGGAACATAAGTCACTATAATGTCTCCTAATTCATTGTAAACTACCAACGCGGATATTGCCTGGCCTGCTACAGTAACTCTGTACTTTCTCATACGCCTTTCTTACCCTAAAGGAATAAGCAAAGTTCTATTTACTTGGTATTTATCCTTCAATCCTATTCAAATGGAAATCCTATCTCAGCTGAAGTTTGTGTAATAATCATTGAAATATTTCATGTTGAGTAATAATCTTCAACGTGAAATATTTATACTCATAAAAATAAGAAGTCAAAACATAAAAAATAATGTTATATTACCAAGAAATTAAGTGTATAAAACATAATGTGTTATGTATTTTTGGTTTTTAACTCATGTAATCCAAAAAGTCACACCATTTCTAAGATAGTACAAGACCCCCCCCCTCTAATTAGTACAAGATGCCCTAATTAGTGTATTAGTTCTCTATCTTAAAGGTAATATATATTTAACTATATAATCGTATACTTTTTCATCGTAGACTCATTTGGGTTGAAATAGTGTTAGAACGGATGGAAGTCCTGAAGTATATCCTTTATGAAACAGGAGTACCTTCTTATTATGTTTTCTTGGTCAGGTGAACTCAATTACGGCATACATCACACACGCTGGTAGTAGATAACAATGGATGGAGGTGGACACTTTTTTACAGAAGTCGGTTATCGGGAACTGCACGTTTATTTATAATTTTCTTAATCATAACAAAAAGGTAAATAAATACAACTATAACGTCGGAAATATTGTGAAATTTTTCTTAAGCTCTTTTCCCCTAAACTATGAAAATTGTAATAATATGTACATAAAATATGCCTATTTTCGATAAAAAAATATCGTAATATCATATCATAAGTATTTAACACGAAGTCTCGGGTTCCGATTTTAAAAATTACGAGCGAGGCTAGGGTGACTCCTAGTATATTTACTCTAATAGTACATTTTGGTTTAAAAGTATTTCTGGAATGATTCAACACCAACAAAAAATAATATTGAATGGTGTAAAATTATATTATTTTCTAATTACTTTTAAGTACTATACTAACAGCTATTTGAAGGCTACCATGTTTCATACTTCAGATTTATAATAACGTTAGAAGGACGCCTAGAAGTTGACCAAGCTTCTAGAAGTATGCCTTTGTGCAGAGAAGAAAAGCTTGTTTACGCCTTTGAGACGAGCTGAGGGCTGGAATGGCGAGATGTGCTACATTCCACTCACCTCACAACTTATTTTCTACAACAGGGAACATTCCTTACATTCCCACTTGTTGCTTTAACTTGCCTAAGTAGAATATGACAACACATTGTTAAGCTAATACTTCAACATCTTTTATATGAGAGAGGTACCTCTCTAAACCTTCATATAGTTAATGAATATTACACATGATATTAACAATTTTTAGTGTACCTAATTTAAGTTTTATTTATCATCATACAAACAATAATAATGTCTAAAATCAACAAATAACTCAAATACTTTTCAATATCCGTTCATCTCATGATACTCTTTGTTTGTTCAATGTGGGAACCACTTTTTAATCGACAAATATCAAGTCTGTAATCGAGTCGTTGCTAGTGTTTTTGTCGATCGATTCATTAGCTGTTGTAATCTGTTGCTGGAGATAAGGCAAGATTTGTTTTACACTTTTTCATCCTTGACAAATCTCCACAAGAAAACATTACAGGGATAATATCAGAGGATCAAGATAGCCAGTTCAATATTGCGTAGACAGATCGGCGAATCAATTTGTCTGGGAGACGTGTCCACGCTTAGCCCTAAAACACGGTGTAAATGTAGACGTGCACTGTAAATTTACATTATAAAATTCGGGGAAATCTCGTTCTGACTATGGAATAAGCCATTCCCTTAACACGTCCAAAAAAGTTATTCCTCCTATTGTTTGTTGTGCAAAGAAAACGAAGCCATACGCTGTGCTGTATATAATATCATAAAACATTAACTTTTGATTAATCAGGTACATGTAGGATGTACGCATGTGTTCACGGAGTCCCAAATTCTGGCAACATGTCTGTTTACTTTACCAGACAAGTGAAACGTAGCTCCATCGCCAAGCACCAACCATTTGATAAAGGTTTCATTTTTCATTCAAGACATGCATAGTCTCACGAAAAAGTCTTACAATATTGTTGTTTGGATTTGGTACTTGAACAATTTGAAGTTTATAAGGCTTCAGTTTTATATGTATATGTTTAAGTTCTATGCTACACATTATGGTTGATTTCTAAGGACTATGTGCCAAAACTTTGTCTTACTCTACAACTGCATCGCTCCTGCTGTTGCTGACGACCTACCAGTTAATTCTTATTACAAATGCATTCATTTGTCTTTTATTTTAATGAAGTCTTGTAAATGAAGTAATTTCTGGGAATATTCCATTAAATGTTCTTCTAAAATTACGTTAAACACTTACAACTGATTAACTTATGTGAAAATGGAGCACACAAAATACGATACTGTCTTTTATGATACAGTTTGCATTACCAAACAGCTTATAACTAAGCCTACGTGTTTAAAATGTATATGTGCTCACTGTGAAGTATCTCTTTTGAGTGGTGCCAATTTAAATATTCTTAAGATTTACTAATGTACTCGTAATAGTGAGATCATCACAGTGGGTCAATAATTAGCCACACGAAATCCCATATTATAGTTTCCACTCTTTTAAGAGTTTTGATAACATAAAAAATTTTAGAAGTATGAAATATTTTTAAAATTAGGAAAAATATCCATTTTGTTTCTTGCGGGTTTAAAATGGTAACTAGAATATATGTAAATATATTGAAATATCCTACCATAAGTAAACAAATTAATTACTGACTATATCTCAATTTATAAAAGTATTTATGTTTGATTAAAACCATTTTATGTTGCACATAGAACGTGACTTCCCTTTAGCGTTTAGGTAATTTTAAATAAAGATTTATGTTCGTTTGGAAAGAGAAACAGTTTTTTATATTTAGCTAGTACCAGATAATAAGAAAATGAATGAATGTTTTTATTAGTACTAAACGTAAAATACCTGAATCTGTTTAGTATTGAATTACAAATTAATTAGATCTGGTCTAAATATCATGTTAACCTACCAAGTTTAAGCAATTTTCTTTAGTTGTATCATTCAATTGAACAGCGAAAATTGTATTCCACAGTTGAATGTATTGACGTTTGAGCGAAAAAGAGGATGTCTTTTAGAAAACAAAATGGTACAAAAGACGTAGAAATCACATAGTTAGAATAGAGTATGGTAGACCGTTTAGTTTTATGAGGAGTGCTATAGGACTGGTACACGCTCAGGCGCAGCTTGTCAAGTTTTTGTTGTGGTGAACGTCTCACAGTATTGTGCAGTGAGGTAAAAATAAAGTGAACGACCTTCCTTCTGACAGCGACCTACATGAGTTAGGTAGAGTTACTTCAGCTATATGTGAAACCTACTGTTAACTAAGGATTCGACAGAACCTACTTAAAATAACGTCGTTATCTCTCCATCTGTCTGCCCGTCTATTCAATTACATAGGATAAAAGACCTAAATACTTGAAACAAATTTGTTTTCTATGTTCCTCTTAGGCCAGGGAAGGTCTCAGAGACATGCACACGTGTTTTTTATGCACATGTTACAGGGCAGTCCGTCCGACTGTGTCCGACGTACGTACGTAGGCTACGTATTCTTTGCTACGCTCAGTTGCAATCTTCGATACTCTTCATCAGTTTACTGTTTAAAAAGTTCTACAGATATCACGCTGTTCGCAGACTGTCTTGTTTAACGTAATTTATGAGATCATATCAGATCAATACGATCGGTTAATCGATACACAGCTATAATAAAAAAGTTATCACTAGTATATAGTATCAGGATTGTTTTTTTCATAAAAATGAAATGGAAAATATGAAAAGCTTTATTTGTTTTGTTATATTTCAGAAATGGTCAAAGTATTAAATTCATAACTTTTAAAGTATTATTCTCTACTCTACCTATACTGCAGGCAGGATTTCATATGTGGCTTCTCATCCATTGAATATATGATCTTCTGTGCATGTAGAACTCAATCTTAGCTGTTATTTTCATCAGATAGAAATTATGTTTTTAAGTTTGTTTTGTTTGTCATGTTTGTAAGACGCTACGTTCTGCGTACTTCCAAAAGCCGGGAGCTGCCATGGGGGTGAAGGTTCTAAAAGATCATGTGTTACCTTGATTGCTATTTTGTGCAATCTTAGATCAGGAGTATACAATCCTCTACAAAGCACTTGTTCGTCCTCTCCTGGAATACAACTCTTCCATCTGGTCACCTTCCCAAGAAGGACTCAAAACACAACTTGAAAGAGTTCAGCATCGTCTTGTCAGAACAGCTGGGTTCAGAGATGGCCACCACTACATGAATGTTCCAATTGCTGGTTATCAACTACAGCATGGCCTTGCTCCTCTTGAGGCTCGTAGAAAGATACATGATCTTATCTTTCTCCACAAGATCATCATCGGAAGCATTGATTGCCCGCAACTACTCGACAAAATCTACTTCCATGTTCCTGGGCATACGAGACTGCGAGACACCTTTGCAAGACTGTACTATTCAACGACCTACCAACAACAGAGTACGATACCTCGACTTCTACGCAGCGGAAATGAGATGGGACATCTTGTTGACTTCTTCGCCACCAGCCCCGCTAGATTTCGAGAAGAAATCATCAAATTAGTGTATGGCACTCTATAATTCTGTTTCAACTATACCTTTTTTCTGTTTTTACTCGCCTTTTTTTAGTAGTACTTTGTTATATATTATAGTCTTTGCATTTAAATTGTTCGATATTGTTGTTGTATTTATAGTTTATTGATTATTTCATGTACCTGTTCTTGTTGATCTTGTTTAATCAACCCTGTTTTGCTTGACTCTCTGTGCATCTTAAATCTCCAAACTTTTCTTGTTATATTGTCAAATGGTTACCTGTTGTTGTTATTGAATTATTGTTATCTATTGATTTAATCGTTATTAAGTTATTGTTATCCAATTGTATCAGTTGTTGTATTCGCTTGTTGCCCTCTTATTCTATATTGTTATGTTATTTTACTATGTAATGGTATTGTAAAAGTAGCGATTGCCGTGGAAATAAATAAATAAACAATTAAACAGCTGTAAGCGCTTATTCCTAGAATGCAAGCAATGGCACATCATCCACTATCAGAAGTCATTTTGTTCCAGAAATCACAACGCAATTTGAATTCTGTTTGGATTTTAGCTTATAAACATTCCCAGTGAAAGTGCAAAATCTTTCCTTACAATTATATAGTGCGGAGTACATTTGAAAATGTTTTACGGAACAAAAATATTGCATTTTCTCCTTTTCATTCATTTTTGTTCCTATAGTTTTACGTATTATTGATAGCAGTGCAATTTAAACTTCTTTATAAAATCGTTAATATTAAGTTCTTCTGAATTGAAAAATGAGTATAAAAATTAAAACACATTTTATTCGCTTCTGTGAGCAAAGGTTTTGTGAATCAAAAGCAGAAATAATTATGTAACCCGTTGCTTTAGTGTCCTTTATGACTCATTTTTACCAATATACCGAGCTTTGTGACTGAATGGTGGTAGGGGTGTTAATGTCGTGTCGGGCTGTTGCCTTTAACGAGCAAAGAGGTGAAGGGTTCATTCAAAAGAGCTTCATTTATTCTGAGCCGATGCTCTGAGTCACTAACGACAGTCTCACAGTTCACATTTAACACCTCTTTGAACTTTAATGATTCTCAAATTGAATCTCGGTGCGCCAAGAAACCAAAACCAGAACTGTTTCTCTTACTGAAGAAACGCATGGTACTGATTTCTAAATCACACAATTAGATACTAAATAACTCACAAATCAAAAATATTTTTGGATCTAGAAACTATAAAAGTTACTAGGATAGTATGTATGTTTTGCATGTAACATTTCAAAAAACACTTTAACTGATACTTTGAATATAAAAACTTTTGTCGAAAATAAAAACATCTTTTCTATGAAATAATTATTTAGTATTAGATAAAATGCATACCAAAAACAACTTGGAAGGTCTATATTCAA
Organism: Homalodisca vitripennis; assembly: GCF_021130785.1. Taxonomy (NCBI): domain Eukaryota; kingdom Metazoa; phylum Arthropoda; class Insecta; order Hemiptera; family Cicadellidae; genus Homalodisca; species Homalodisca vitripennis. The sequence continues at coordinate 52,306,840 of NC_060209.1, read as the reverse complement.
AGATACTCTTATATTATGCTAGGCTAAGTATAATTCTAACCAAGTAGATTTCTTCTGAGAAACAAAAGTTTTGTATTAATAGAATTCTTAAAACTAAAAGCATTATTTCTGTGTAAACTCATACTGCTGTTGACTTGGTTGTGCAACTGTTTTAATTACACGGACAAAAATAACAAATCTTAAATTATGTACCACCATAATGGTTTTCGGTGCTATTCAATTTATGTAGAACCAACACCTAGATGTCTGATTTATACTCTTTGACGGTCAACTTGTTTTTTATTACCTTGGGCGAGTTCATCGTCAAATATTTTTTGTGTAAGCTTTAGCTTATGCTTTCAGGTTTTCACATTTCGCTTCTTCTAAAATTCATACTCGTATTTAATAATAAATAAAAATTCATAAGCAATATAGATATCGGCTCCAAAGTAGTATTTTTAATTTTGATAGCTCAATAATTTAGTTTAGATCCATAAGCCTGAGACTGAACTGTTTCTGTTGCAGCCAATCTGTCCGCATTTTCAATCGGGACGATGCTCGGCTGGACGTCTCCTATGCAGCCACTCCTTTCCTCTGACAATCCTCCAGTCGGCACAGAGCCCATATCTACGGAATTCATCTCATGGGTGGGCTCGATCAACTTCATCGGAGCCTTTTGTGGAACCTTCTTTTGGGGTATTGCCTCCGACCGACTGGGGCGCAAGTATACTGCTCTCCTTGACGCAATTCCTTTCATAGTTAGCTGGATCGTAATTTTGACCGCACGGAACGTTTGGTGGCTGCTCGCAGCAAGGTTCATCGTTGGAATAGGCTGCAGTGGAGTTATTATCAACATTCCCATATACGTCGCAGAAATGGCAGATGACAAAATCAGAGGTTCTCTCGGTTCTTTCCTGATGATATGTGTGAATTCTGGGTGTGTTTTCTCGTACGTTATAGGTTCGCTTACGTCTTACCATGGACTCGCCGCTATATGTTTGTGTATACCTATAGTTTTCTTGATGCTGTTTTCATGTCTTCCTGATAGTCCAAGTTATTTGTGGAATCACGGTAAGAGGAAAGAAGCTGAAAGATCTCTTCTGTGGTTTCGAGGTGGGCATATCCAGCAGACGTTGAAAGAAATTGAAGATCTTAAGATAAGACCAGAAAAGTTTACGGCAAAACCATCATTCAGAGACTTGTTCAGGTCAAAAGGAGTTAAAAAGGCAGTTATTTTAAGTATTACATTTGTTATTGGTCAACAGTTTAGTGGAATCTTAGCCATTTTGACGTATACTGTGAAAATATTCCAAGAATCAGGGTCATCACTGTCAGCACACAGTTCAATGATTGTCGTTGGAATTCTACAGTTATCCTCAGCACTCATGTCTTCCTTCGTAGTCGATCGGGCTGGAAGGAGATTTTTGCTTATAACTTCATATTGTGCAATGTCCATATCACTGTCTACTTTGAGCACTTATTTATACTTCTATGATGATTCTTGGAACCCTCTGCTCAAGTGGATTCCAATTGTTTGTATGTCGACAAATGTTATATTTTACTCAGTAGGAGTTGGACCCGTTCCTTTTGTTGTTATGTCCGAAATTTTTCCTCCGGATATTCGAGGATTCGCAACATCAAAAATCCATTTGTTAGGAACTTCCTTATCCTTTGCAACTGTTAAAACTTTTCCTTTTCTAACAAGCCTATTTGGAATCCACGGCTGTTTTCTTCTCTATGCAGTATTCTGTGCTATCTTGTCAATTTTTAATTTTAAAATGTTGCCCGAAACAAAGGGCAAGCCTCTTCAAACTATTTTGAAACTGTTGAATGGTGAAGATACAACAAAAATTGGAGAAAGTGAGTGTTTAGAACTTGTTAGTGAACAGAAGACCACAGTTGTAAAAAACCAGTTGGAATAATTATGTACAATTAAATCTGTATACGACTAACGTTATTTTACTATATTTAAAATAATTGTATATACATATAATTGTATTTTACTTTTTTTACTTGTTGTAACTACATGTGAATATATTTGTATTGATAAATTTACTTTTAAGAACAAATTATTGATAAGTTGTGGTTAGTGATTATTGACATAAAATACTTGATATTGCGTAAGATAACAATTTTATTACTACTTTAGTAACAAACATATTGCAAACTTTATCTTTACCATGTTATTTAATACAATAATTTCAAGTTTCATAAACAGTCCATGAACATCGATGTTCAAGACCGCAGTTTTTAACGCTATAAGCCCCCCCTAAGGAGGAGCGCTACGAGCTGGGGCAAGCACAATGAAACATATTTTGTCAAGTGATTCTCTGCTGTGATTTTAATTATCTAAATGTTTTATTTTCAGTTTTTATTTCAGTAGACTAACGATTAATGGTTTCAAACTATAACAGAATAATAATTATTCATACTTGAAAGTACAAACCATAATTTTTAAAGGTGAGTTATGGAACTGATTTTGTATAAATAATTTAAATTGTAATGAATTTTGACATATATATATATATGTGTTGTGTAAAAATGATATGTAGTAAAAGTTAAAACGAACAAAAAATAACTAATTGTACACAAAATTCAAGTGGAGAATTTTGTAATTTTTTAAATATCGTTGAGTTATTCGGAAATAGGACATAATTCAATTATTAAACAAAACCCAATACTTGGAATTTAGAACTTAACAAAGTAACATCAAAAGGTGGGAATATCTTGCGGTATCTTCGATTCTTGATCGGATAATTACTCTGCAGCTCCGATAAGATGGTCCAACGTTATCTCACGAGATACAACAGAACTATCATGTGCCTGCCTTACCCTTAAATCTTAAATATCCCTAAAGAATAACTGCTTGATTATTTTGTTGTGAGTTATTAAATGATCATAAGTAGTTCTATACATGCCTCTATATCACATATTAATGACCCTTTGTTGCTTTTATTGTACGCACTTTATTATTTTAATTTTAGTATTCTTCAATGTGATCATACAAACTTCCCTATAACAGTTTTGCTCTAGTGGGTTAACCCATTACTGTTCTCACCCCACTTCACCGTTGAATACAATGTGTTGTGTGCTTCCGTCAAGTGGGCACAGTCGAGAGCTTAGCTAACGTTGCAACACTTGTGTTACACGCACAATGCTAAATAATAATGTGAATGTAGAAATAATTACTCAGGGCTGCTATCTAACGCACTAGTGGTCATTTATGTTTCCTACTAGCATACAAAACGTGCTCTCTAAATCGCGTAGTATACCGTGCGTGGAATAAATTTTCACCACAATTTATCAAAGTTGTTAAAAAATAAATCCTTGTATTTAGAATAACATTTAGAATCGCTAAAGGTACAGTAGTAGTAAGCTATGGATAAGATAGATATAATAAGATATATTATTTTATTATATTATATATTCCCACATTACCATTATTTAAGAGCATTAAAAATTACAAAATACTATCAAAAGTATTTCAAACAGTAGAAACGGTAGTTTATCGATATCTTTAACGGTGATGCGTACATATAAATTGAGCAGTAAATTAGTCAAAATGATAGTATGGAAAATTATTACAATACTTTCTGTTTTCTTTGCTTGATAGATCGTACGCCGAGTTGATGTTAGGAACCGATGCTTGATCTTGTATAAATAAAATGAATGTTTTGACGAAAGATATAATAACAGATTAATATAATAACTCGAAGTTTATTACTTCATAAACTAAGATATATGTTGTACTGGTGTAGTTTAAAAATTTTGTAGTGGAACGGTAATTTACGGTTACATTTAAAGGTAATTTGAACATAAATTTCGAGTGAATAAAAAATAAGAATGGTTGTCTTATTGACAGTAAAAATGTTCTGCAGTGCCTTCAACATAATAAAAATAAATATATTATTACTTTTATTCAGAAGTTGTTATATCATCATAATTTTAAGTATACGTGTAGTTATGTTTGAGTAAAAGTAGTATATGATAATATTAAGACGAAATAAATTATTTCATTACACTGCGGTCATTTTTAATAAATGCTGTGATAAAACAAATACTGTGTTGAGTTGTCTTTTAGAGAAACTATGTTTTACAGCTTAATTCATAATTAGAGTAAATTTGTCTCCATATAATTAGAAATAAATTATTTTGTGAGTTAGAATTTTTTTTAGTTATATTATATTGTAATATATATTACTATTGTTTATAATGTAAATAAATAAATTTAACTGTGTTATCAATATAAAATGTATATTTTAAATCTACATTTCAATAATACAATTCTTTAAGGGGAGTTGAAGGTCGAAGGGTCAAAAAATAACAAAAAAATATTTTTTAGCTAAATTTGTTCTCCGTATCTTTCTGTACATTTTGATACCAAACATGGCTTATAAAAGTTGTTCTAAGTATTTTTTATTTAATTTTATAAAATAGTCTGCATAGCCAATTTGCGACCAGTTCAGCTTTCACCAACTTCTATTGACGATAATTATTTCTGTATTTGTTTGCACTTTGCATAGTACTCAAAGTGAAGAGTAAAGGTTGAAGAAAAATCAATGTTGGCAACACTTACTGCATATTATTTGTTGTCTATTGCTGTTTTTCTTGTCTGCTTAGACTAAAAAATTCTGGCGGTAAACCTCTGCCAGATGGTAAATCTATAAAAGGAGTAGGTAGACTTACAGATAAAGTTATTGATAAATTTCAGTCATATTATGGCAATGCAATTAGAGTTAATGTAAATAGTTTGGATAAAATGAAACGTTCTGTATGGTCCATATATTTCCATTACATCTCTACGGATGAACACCCGAGCCATCAGCTATGTTCACCTGCACCGGAAACTTGGTGCAAGTACAATAAAGCTGTTTATGAAAAAAAAGTCTTCAAGCATAAACATACACTTCCTGTTGCAGTAATGGAAGTTACAAAACCTATTTTTCAATCATTGGCTGATCCTAGTCTCCTTAAAAAATGCCTACATGGAAAAACCCAAAACGTTAACGAGTCTTTCAACAATATAGTCTGGAGTAGAATACCTAAGAATGTATTTGTTGGAAGAAAAACTTTAGAAATAGGGGTATTTGATGCAATCTTGACATTCAATGATGGAAACTTAGGTAGATTAAATGTTTTGAAAGAACTTGGGATTGTTAACTACGGTATAAACACTGTTGTGGCGCTGAAAAAAGCTGATGAGGTTCGACTTCACAAGGCTCAACGGGCTGCTGCAACCAAAGAATCCAGAATTGCTAAAAGAAGAATGAAACTTGAAGAAGAAGAAGGAGCATCCTCTCAATACTGCCCAGGTGGATTTTAAGGTAAAATATTCACAATAATAAGCTGATATTTTACATTTATGTCGTTTTCCGAAAGTTGAATTTTTTAGTTTTAGGAACCATTATCTCAGGTACTAGTAGAGTTATTGCTTTGAAATTTTTACTGGCTGTTTGTATATATGTAATGTACAAGATAAACTACAATGAATAAAATTCTTCAACTAGAAAAAAATATATATATATAATATTAAAAATTTTCGAAAAAAAAATTTGCGATTGAAAAAAAAATTATAATTTTCAAGTTATAATACCTATCAAGCTAATTGTAGTTTATTTTACTTATTATGATTCAACAATCAAGCATAAAAAATTTCATGCTGTTAGTTGCTATGGTTACCCAGATGTGTTCCTAAAATTCTTACTTTTAACATGGGCGGGAATGGGGCCTTCAATTCCCCTTAAGCAAATTAAGAATACTGTATAAATATGGCACTTATGATATTTTCAAATTTTTATGGTTTTAAAACAATTAAAAGCTGATATCTCTCAACTGTGGCATGTTTGTTGCTCCCGATTTGTGCAAGCGCACCTCTAAAGTAGCCGCGATTGCTTATGCGTTGATGGATTTCAGTGACAAAAGTACAATTTTGATTTATGATACAAATTTTTAAATTGTTGGTATCGCCGGAACGAAATACCCAGACCGCGTTGTAGGTAAACATCCACCCCGCGTTTTTGTTCGTTGTTGGCTTAACCACCGAAGCAACAAATGTTCTTCGGAGATTGAGAAAAACTATAACACGCATATGTTATAATTTTTTTGATAACCACTATTAAATCCCGAGGGAGAGTTGCTCTGAAACCAAAAATATTTATATAGTATTTATTAACATATAATGACCGCTACATCAACATGAAAGGGAACTGTATAATGGTACAAAGCTGAATATAAACATATGTATCTAAGTAATACATATTTACCCAAAATGTTATTTAATGGCCTATATAACGGCATTAATAACTTTTACTGATCGGTAATTACCTTAAAGAATTTATCTTCTAACTAATGAATATTTTATTGACTAGCATGACACCTTTTATAAATTACTAACTATAAATACAATCAGAAAAGTAATGATCACAATGTCGCTCAACGGTTTATAGAAAATAATTTCTAAGATAATTAGAAACAGTTTTAGAAACTGAAAAATTATTTAATGTTCCAAAATAGTATAGGACCATATCATACATTTATTTGACCAAACTGTAGAAGTAATGGTTTTCATGAGGGAGCGTGTAATATATGCGGATCACACATCGCAGCATGCTGACATTAGCACATTAATATTCATATTCCATGCACTGCTAACCATACAATTGATGTATTGTTAGCTCTTAGAATATACAGTACAACTGGAGGGTACAAATCCAATGCAACAGTGTACACATTATACATGGTAATTATTTTGTTACGATGCGGAATAATGTGTGTGTAATGAATAAATAATTTTATGCCCAAAAACGAGTATGTCTGAATTGTAAATTGTCAGTGAATTAAAATTAATTGAAAAGAACTGCATAGTAGCTATAAAACTATTCTGTACATTATGTTCTTTAATTTAAAGAATTCAACCTTTGTTTAATCTCAGCAAGTGATTTCAGCTATATTAAATAAATATATTACTATTTTCGAATGTAAATCCTCAGAATCTTTTTCTGTGGTGTTAGTTTTATCATTGTATAGTATTTTCTATGCCTTAGATATAAAAAAAGTAAGAAATCAATCTGCCCTTTATAACATTTTCATTTATTACCAAACTGCCAAATAGGTACATTACTAATCTGAATATTGCAGTTGCGTAAATGTAAATAATTCTCTATATATGTCTATACATCATCACAGCTACAGACAAAATTTTTACTAACACTTTTTTTACTAAACATTATAGGGACGACTATCATATAAATGGCAATTTCGTAGTTGGGGTCAATTGGAACGAAAAGTGCGGAGACCCAATAACATAGCTGTTTTATACACACCTACTGTAGACGCCTTGCAGTGTATGAAATTAAAACAAAATTGTTTCGAACGTTCTATAAGATAATCATAATATGAAACAGTTTTTCACCGTTTCTTTAGCAAAAGCGGTGGAGCTCCACTCAAAAATGTTAAGTAACGTAATTCATATCGACTAATATGAGTGAAATTTCTTAGATATGTTACTGCAATCACACTTTTCAAAAAGTTTTGAACAAATAATTTTATATATTCGCTGAAATTTTCATTTTTAACACCAAAACACATACCGCTAGAAAATGTTCATATATATTCTTGGTTCACCACACTTTATTGTAATAGTCTCCTGACCTTTGGGATTAACCCATATAATTAGTACATGTTGTAAACCATCCTTCGCTGTAAAAGCCATAATGTTGGCAGTGTTAAACCACGTTAGTGCAACGATTTCAGAGGACAATAATGGAACGTTTGCTAGACACTTAACACCCGTTGGGAAACCAACTCCAATAACAGGTTACTTCCATACTACAATATTTCAATGGGTAACAGTCATTTGTCATATTCAACGCCCGAGCCATGTGGCGCTAGCAAAGAAATGAGTACTGTGTCAATCTAAAATACGTAGCAAAAAATTAAAAATTTTAAAATAAAAATAGATTAGTTTGAAAATGTTCAAAATATCAGTAAAAATATATATAAACAAAAAGTTAAATTCATTGTTAATCTGAGACATACGAATTAACAAAAAGCTTATACGAAACATTTTTAACTTCAGTGCCTAACTAAATCAAAATATTCTGTAACAAAAATACAGTGAATGGAGCATTGATCTCTTAACGGAGTATAGCAGTTAAAAACTTTCTATTCACTTACTTTCTTGTTAGGCTGTCAAGTGTAATAACGTTTTCCAACTAAATTTGCGAACGAAAATACCAATACAAGTAGCACAGTATCCTTTAAACAGAGAATACTCTCTGTCATCTGTAATACAATAGATGTGTGTCACTGTATAATGCAATTTATGTGATTTGAGTGGTTTCGGAGACCTGTGTTTCAGAAGATTTACCAGGATATATTTATGAATAAAATAAAATATTGGCTATAAATGGAAATTCGTCCCCAATAAACGTATTGTAATATTTACAATAATTCACTAAAAGTTTAACTGGCTGGGTTTTTAGTGGAATCTCTTCCACTAGTTTCTCTTAAAGCACATATCTGTCTTCGTATGTTAACTTACAAGGTTGAACTTTGGTGTAAGACTCCATCTCTACTACCTCTTTATTTAAAATTAAAATAGTAAATATCTCTCCACTGTGAATTGCTATGCCGGCCAGGATTTCCGCTTTAAGTGGATGCCTCACATGCTGATTGGAAGCCTGGCTTGCGTTTAACCTTATAGTAGTTACAATTAAATATTGTTTGGTGTTGAATAGGCAACAACATTAAAGTCACACTGCTTAGTGGGTTAATTGATAGCAATAGCTAATGTGATATTTAAACCATATTAGTAGCTACAAAAAACTAATTAGACCCCATTAATATACTAAATGTTTATTTATACATAGTTTTTACCCTTCACGGGAGTATAAATCATTAATTCTGAATTTTAATTCAGCCTTACCATACAATCGCTTCCATGGCAGCATTGGAGAGTTAATTCGTGATCTAGGTAAGTTATATTTTTAAAATTTATATAATACGGAATGTAATGGTTTTTAATGGCAAAGACATTTTTTATACTTCCACATTAAATTTTTGTTTTTTTCTTCATTCCTTTCAGTTTATTTACAATTGGAACCGCCTTTAAACATTGTGTAGTATTTTTTTATTTTCCTATCCTGAGACTAAAACTTATGTTTATTCTTTATTTATTATTTTTGTCCCCGTCTTTTTAAAGATTTTCATACTTAACAGGCTAAATTGGCTTTTAAGTTTCTGAGCGTTAAAATTGAGATACTGACCTATAATTTGGTATACAATCCCTGCAAAACCTGATACGCGACATATTTATTTATAATTATAATTTTTAATTACTTTTCTAGTTTTTAATCTTTTGTAAAAGAATAGGAATCCAGATGAAGATAATCTGAGATTAACACCTGACATTAAATTTAGTGACGCCGAGTAACATTATTTTTCCAGATAACACGTTCTAGTTAGTGGTTGTAGGTTGTTCAAATAATCAAGAAGACTTTGACCACTCGAGTATTGCTCTTCCGTCATGACGAACAGACTCCCAAAACACATAGAGTAGAACTTCCTCATCCAAACTTTAGATTTGTTATGAAAATTTAAATATATAGCAATGTTTGAAATTTATCCTGTTTCGTTGTTCTATGAAATATAGTCCAACTTTTACACAAACTTGGATCACTTGAGAAATCATTAAGGAAAGTAAAATTGTAACTGGCCATATTAAGTTTATATGGTAAAGCCCTGTCAATACTAATCAGTATGGGTGTCTTAATATATGAGAAATCCCAGGAAAAAAGCTGTCAAGAAAAATTACACAAACTGAAATGCATCTTCTTGGAACAATGAAGGCCGCCATGTTAACTTTTGTAAATTCCAATCTCTGTACTCTATCAATTCCGCTGCACCACGATGGAATCAAAATTGCCTCTAAAAGAACATTACTGGGAATGATTTATATCAATGGGGGCTCCGATAAGCAAGCGGTCGAAGACGTTGAACTTTGGATCTGAGTTGTAGATAGTGTGGGTTCAGTTCCAGTCTGTGATAGTCCCACCCTAGTACCAGTTTCATCGAACTTGTGCTGTAACTACTCTCCCTCTCAATTTATTTTATAATACATGCTCGTAGCCGATAAGGACAGTAAGTTATAATTAGGTTGAACGTATATAACTGCAAAGTATATAAGTTATATAAGTGCAAGTCGATGGGATGGTGGTTGTGGGGGGTGGGGTATGTTTAATAATGAGGGTGTATGTTAAAGTTAATTTCAATTATTTTTAGGAAACGCGTTTATCGATCCAGTAAAAAAAATTTCAAAACAAATTATTCCATAGTATTTATATAATACAGGCCAACTCTGTAACACAAGTATTCAATAAAAAAAACCAATTAAATTAATATTGAAGCAATAGACTACTATAAATGCCATAACCTGTTTGTACCTTTGATCAAAGAAATATAATACAATTATGGGATTCGTATTTATTAAAATACTGAGCCCAGCTATAATATTATACATATTTAGCCACAAGCATGTGAATAAATTTAATAGATTAAACTTCGATTTTATTGTCCCAAAAGTTAATTACACTTACATACATAACATTTTAAACCAGCCTTTAAGTAAGTAACGCATTTTGCAGTTTAAAATCCTGGGATAACTGAAGCAATGCTGGCTTGCAAGGCGAGCAGGGGTATCCCCAATTTTTAAATAAATACTGCTAACTTAAAACATTTAGTACGTAAATAAGCTTTGGAAGTACGGTAGTGGTATGAAATCCGCAAGTAAAATTTGTGGCATTATAATGATAAACTCAGAATCAAGCAAAATGAATATACGCCCGGTAAATTGTTATGCACTGAAGAGAATTAGCAATAACGACTACAATGGCTATTATTATGCTAATTAATACTAAATCATACAGATTGGCGATAATGAATGAGCCATTTGGAACATATTATGTTACACCCAGCCATATGTACTTTACATGCCGCTGCTGCCATCACAAACTCGTGTCCTGATTCGGCGACACGACTGGAAGACCTTGAACGAGGCCATATTCTAGTAAACCTTGGAATCTCTTCTCATCTTTCAAGTGCTACATATTTTTATACGTTCACACAACAGCTCATGTTTTTTCACTGATAAATATTATTTAGCTAATTTTTATTAAAGAGAAGCCAATGGTCAGTAATGAGATGTCAATGATCAGTGATTACGCGTTAACAGTACCATACATACATACATTCCTGTACATGATTTGTTCCTTTGGGCAATAAACTCTGCAATGCCACTTAAAAATATTGTAAATAAGCCTATTAAGTCTAATAATTGTAATAAGTGGTATAATAATAATTTAATGAAAATGAAAAAAAAACTGGATAACTTATATTATGTAATGCTAAATGCTGCATCTGAATGTGTAAAATCTATGTATGTAAATGCAAAAAAAAAGAATACAGGTCTAAGTTACATAAAGATAAGTTAAAATATAACAATAATTTTATTGAAAGCTCTAAAAATAAAACAAAAGCTGCTTGGAGTATTGTTAAACATTCTAGAAGTAGTAGGCCCCTACCAGTACTTAATTGCCTGACAGCTGAGGGTTTTAACTCTTATTTTACCAACTCAATTGAGGAAATTAGTAAGAACATCCCTTCTAGCCTAAGTAACCATAAGGACTACCTTAAAAGTCTTAAAAATTTCTCAGCCAAAAAGTTTTCTTTAAAAAAGTTTTAAGTTGTGGAGGTTTACTCTGTTATTAACGAGTTAAATAATAGCCCTAGTCTTGATATTTATGGTATTAACGCAGCTATGTTAAAGTTATCTTCTGCTTACACTTGTGAAGCTCTGGCATTCATCTTTAATGAATCAATAAAATGTGGAATATTTCCAGATGAGCTTAAGCTTAGCAAGGTGACACCTGTTCACAAAACAGATGATAAGACCAAATATTCAAGCTACCGCCCGATTTCTATTGTGCCTACAGCGTCGAAGGTCCTGGAACGTCTTGTGCATAATCAACTTGTTAACTTTCTTGAAACCAATAGGTTGCTTTCACCTAACCAACATGGTTTTAGGCCTAACCATAGTACCATTAAAGCTGTGCTTTCCTTGATGTCTGACCTCCTTGAAGGACTTGAAAAATGGAATAGTGTTTTATTCAGGTCTTTTGATATGACCAAGGCCTTTGACACTGTTGATCATAGTATATTAGTCAATAAGTTACCTTTTTATAATTTTGACGATACAGCTGTAGATTTTTTTAATTCTTATTTAAGCAATAGGGAACAATGTGTTTCTCTTAATGGTGCCCTCTCTATAAGTAAATCTGTTAAGTTTGGTGTGCCCCAGGGATCCATCCTGGGACCTACTTTGTTCATTTTATATTTGCCAGTTAACTTAAATGATTTACATTCTAAATGTTTTTTATTTGCTGACCATCTTGGTCTTTGCATCCAAGAGGAGAACTTAGCTTTAACTAAGACCTCAATTGTAAATAAGTTATTTCTAATGATGACTGGTGTAATTTAAATAAGCTCAAACTTAACTCTGACAAAACACAAGACCTATATATTGATATTTATTTAGTCATTCTCACGTAAATACCTTAACGTTTTTAGGCATTTTTGTACAAAGTAATCTTAAGTGGCAGTGCCACATAGACAAAATTGCTTCTAGTATGGCTACAGGTTTGCTTCTGCTCAGATCCCTTAGTGGTAATGTGAGCTGTAATGTCCTTCTTTTAATATATCATGCTCATATACAGAGTCACATAGCCTATGGTGCAGTTCTCTGGGCAAACTGTGGTTATGCTAAGAAAACTTTTACTATGCAAAAGAAGGCAGTTAGAATTATCTTTGGTATCCCCAGCAGAACTCATTGTAAAAATCTTTTCATTGAGCTGGGAGTTCTCACCTTACCTTCTTTGTACATATATCAGGCTTTGTCTTACATTAAGGAAATTGTACCTGGTTTAAGTGTAAATAGTGATGTACATAGTCATTTCACCAGGCATAATAGAGACTTAACTTTAACACGATGTAAATATAACCTAACTAAGTCAGCCTTTGTACAGCAAGGAATAAAGTTCTATAATGCTCTACCGTTAACTATGAGGGAGGAGCCGCTAAAAAACTTTAAGAAAAAAATCAAGGACATGCTTACAAGAGAATGTTTATATGATGTTGATAAGTTTTTTAATTGTGACCTATTCTTAGCTTAGTAATAGTCTTACAGCTGTGATAATAATGTATTGTTGACGTTGCTGTGCATCCCCATGTCTTGGCAATAAAGTTTCTTGATTCTTGATTCTACAATTGAGGAAAATGGACAATAATGTCATTAAATTAGGCATTGGTAAGAGATAATTGGACATTTTTAGAAGTCTATGGTTAGTTATGAGACGTAGAATCAAATTATATTTAAGGCAATGGTAATTAAAGATGCTATACCTGAGATTTGTTCCCATAGGAAACCACTTGTACGTTCAATATCTAAACCATACTGAAGACCTAATATCATCCTTAAATAATAAGTTAAATAACAGTATATGGATTATACATCTGGTATGCTTATTTTTCCCTTAGAAGACGTCACGTCCTCTTGTTTCTGTTGGTTCATTAAACCGTATAAAATGTAAAAATTTAAAACGTGTTAGTTGAGAAGGCTCCTATAATTCATACATACTGAATATTAATATTAATATTCTTGTATTGTAAACTAGACATGCACATGTAATGATAGTGCACTAAAAATACAATATTGATTGATGTAGAATGCATAATTAAATACAACACATTTGTTATACGGTTTAGAACTGTTACTCAAGGCATTCAATAGTTGTAAGAAATTTCTAAATCAACAATATTTTCAAATTAATGTATTTAGAATTGTGTACAAAGTTATTTATAATATTTTTTGTTTCAACGTTTAACTTATTTGTTTGTGTTTTCATGGCCTACAACATAAAATTTGACCTATAATATAATATTGCGGTTTAGAAAGCTTGGGACACAAAATGGGTTTTTCAGTGACTCAATATAGAAGTCTAACCAGATAAAAATGTGTTATTTTTCTCTACAAAACTGTATAATGGACATAGATTAGGATTTATCTTTATTATTATACGTGTTTACAAAGGAGGTAAAACGTTATCTAATAAAAAATAAACATTTAGTTATTTAATGTCAAAATTGTAGGGTCGCATAAACCTCCTTAATCAAGAAATTTAAAATTGCTGATATAACATAATATATTTAAAATTGTAAAGGATTTTTAATTTTCTTCTTTGCGTTTGAGCTTTCAAACAGAACTTGTTTTACGTTTGCAAAGTTTCCCGAAACATAATTTCAGTTTAAAAAAAAAAATGTCTTGTATATTCATTCTATTTACATGCGACTTTACCGAATAAATAACAAAATAATAGATATATACAACCAGGTGCCTTAAACAGGTTGTACCGTAACTCTCTGGACAAAGGTTTATTACGTTATTGCTCAGGTCAAGACAGACATATTTCACCATATGGACATGGGTCTTCCGATGCTTACTTTCCCATCTTTCTGTCTGTATTTGTATTTTATACACAACATATTTACTTAAAAACTATAAATTAAATTATACCAAATTTGCTCAAAGATTAGAGATAACAAGACCAGTTACTGCAGAAATTATAATGAAATTATCTTTAGTATTTTCAAAATGGCGGTCGTTGCAATCTTTTAAACTTTAAATATCTGTATAAAAGCAGCAATTATTATCAAGAATTACAAGAGTAGCAGTTTTTAGAGGGTTTTTTCATAAATTTAATGTCGCCAAGATTATTTGAATAGAATAATAAATAAATAATTTAGAACAGATTTCCTGAAGACACATAACCCACAATGATACTGTTTATTCATTTTATTCGCTAAGAACCTCAATGTTATTTGGTATAATTTAATATATTATTTTTAAGATTTTTATGTTTATATAAAAGACACATGCAGACAGATGGGAGACTAGGAATTGGAGACTCATTATCATATGGTGTTTGTCTTGACCTGAGCAATAACGAGGTATACCTTTGTCCAGAGAGTTACAGGACACTCTATATATACACCGTATGTGTTTTTATTACAAATTCTAATTTTCTTTTATTATTTATTAACAGTAGGTACTTACTCCACTTCTAAGTAACAGATTGAAGTCTGAATCTCAGTATCGATATTGCTATAACATAACGATAGGATATTGAATGAACCGTTTAATCAACATGACGTCCATGATATCAGTTATACTCACAACCCAAATCCCAATAATATTATACGAGTAAATCAAAGTGACCTTATTTGTTTGTTTTGATTTCACGCGTAAACTCGTATTAAACCGATTTTACTAACATTTTACATCGACATTGTTATGTCCCTGGTATGAATATATGGCAATTAATATTTCGAAAATTCCTCCGCACTATACGCTACTGGTCTCTTAGGTAACAAAAAAGATCCCATCTTGGTGTCTAAAATTGTCGATTATTAATTGAAGTTAGGCTGGAATTAAAATTAAAGTTGGTTTTGGATATACTACCAAAAAACTGTTATAAGACCCAATTAATAAGGATGAATGTGAATGTTGTGAATGTGTAAGAATATCTAGATACTCAAGACTTGCATAAAGTTCCTAAGGATTTTCCCCTTTCACCGTATATATTTTTTGACTGTAGTGGAATTCTTAGTCCTAAGCATGTATTTATATTTCCTTCCTCGTGACAACAAGGCAAATTTAATTATGGCAATGGCAATATCTCAGACTGAAAGAATATTATAAGAGACCTGTCTGAGGGACATTGGTTTCTAAAAGTAACATAAGTTTAGTTTTAATTAAAGCAGGTTTTTCAGACCTATGTATTATTTTCTTGATCGAAGCAACAAGGCAAACTCAGTTATGGCATCGGAAATATAACTAATTTAAACCAGCAATGCTCCCACTATCGGAAAACTTAAAATAGGAGTTAGTCCCTTAATCTCTGATCGTCTAAACAGAAACACTGAAATAATATGTATCTGATCGTATGCCTACTTAAGTTTGAACAATGTTATAGTGGACTATCATATTACACCAGAAATACTTTGACGAAGTAGGCTACGGAATTTAGTTTTAAACAGTAACGAGTAACAGCTAGTGCTACTATAATGTACTACACTTACTTATTTGAGTGTATTGTTTTCGTTTTTGACTGATACGGGAAAGATAACTCATAAAATATTTTCATTAATGTGGTTTAAGACAACCATATTCACTAGCCACATGATAACAACGCAGATGATATACTCTGGATAATCTATACATAATTCATACATTGTCGACTATTGGTATGGATTTACAATGACCTTCCTCAACACAGATATATATATCTTTTCAATGACTCATGAATCTCATAAAGGTATATTGGTGGCAACCCTTTTAAGGCCGGTGGCCGTAGTAGGCACCCGTGGTCAAAATCGCGGTCAAGGTTGGCGGCCGTAATAGTCCCCCGCGGCCAGAATTGCGCTCGCGGCCGACGGCCGTAATAGGCACCCGTCCATTTTTTCCCGTTTACTGGCTGGTTTCCTTTTCCAAATTCCACAAAACATGATATACTTGTGTAGAGGGATATATGGGCTGCATAAATAACGGCAAACACTGCCGCTTTTGTCACTGTTTATATTTTATATCTATGCATTTAGACGACGTAACAGATAGCTGGTTTGACGACGGCACTCTGTGTTGTCGTAATTGTTTGGACGTCTAGTTTATGGTTATGTTTGTTGTTGTATATGGAGCTTATATTGGTTACTGTTGATTTAATTACATTAAAACATAAAACCAATATTTAATACTTTTGTGATGTGTCTGAAGAAGATAGCCTTGCTATCGAAAGGCCTCACAAAAAACAAATGTATTAAATATTGGTTTTATGGTTTAATGTAATTAAGTTATGTTTGTTGTTTATGGCTAAAAACTATATTTTAATCAGTATTATATTATATTGTGAGTTTTAAAGTTAAGATGAGTAAAAGGCGCTGGAAGAGATCACCGATAAGTAAAAATGCTCTGATAAAAAGCATAGCCAGTAGTGGTGTTTCTTTACTTTAGACCAAAATTAACATAGGTGAATTTGATTTTATGTTCTACAACTTAATCTCACATCAAGGTAGGCACTTCAAGATTTGTAATTTTACTCATAATTAGTTGTAATTTGAAAATATATTTGTGTAAAAGGATTCTATAATAGTTCAATATTGTTAAAATCTCCTGAAACATAATGCTTTTTTTTGTAAGTTTGAATTTTTTTTAATGTTTGGGGGTAAACGTATTTCTTTCTTAAAAGATAATTTAGTTTTAAATAAATATATAAAAAATATTGGTTTATGATAAAAAATAACGTTCCTATGAATATTTTTCTAAAACTATGCTCATCAGCTGTGAAACACCCTGGCCTTGAACAGACATGTCACTATTAAACAGTTGGCCTTTGATTATGGGTGCCTATAACCGCCGCCGGCCTTAAAAGGGTTATTTCTATAATTGAAAACTATTTGCTTAAGGTAAAGCAGAAATAAGTAGGTTTCTTTAAGATTTAGATGCGGAGGTTTGTTTATCTGGTAAGTGTTCTTACATTTACTGAATAAATTATGAATGTAGACTATACTTGAACCATTTTTTTTGGCTTGGCTCTAACTTAGAGATATTGCTGCAGTTATCATTCCACTGATATGAAGGACATGCCACCTACATGGCTAGGAGAAAATATCAATATTTTCTTTAAAGTTTTTTTTAAGATGAGAGGATTGTGAAGGAAAAAGGATTTTCAGGACATTTGCCATCATTCAGTGAAACGTAGTGTTACTGATGGTATTGTATCGCTCAACGATGACAAATGTCCGGAAAAATCCTGTTTCCTTCAGAAAATTTTGTTTAAGGAGTTCATAAGTTCTTAACGGTTTCCTTTGATGACATACATTTCAATAGTAGGAGTAAATACTTGAATACTTATTATTGGCAATAATGTACGTGTTGTTACTTCCTATGACTCATTGAATATATCACACTTTCAGTTTAACATTTCAATTATTATATGGTTTATATAAGTTTTATTTACTTTTATTGTGTATTTCATTACAGTTATGAGTGTTTTCTGCATTTTAACAATACAAAACCATAAGCATGGCTTCCGGTTTATTTCTTAGTATTTAATCTGCCACAGAGGATAAGACAAGAGAGCAACAGAGGTAAGATCAACCAAACAAAGCAAACGCACGTGACTGCTATCACCAATACGACCTTAAACCGTCATCATTTACTGGAGGGGGGGGGAGGAAGGCCAGCCGCCCAGTGTGCAATGTGGCCTGCTTGCTACTGTAACAGTGCTAGTGTTGGAGACTCGCTCTCCCACTGCTGACGGTGAGATGATCGACGACGATCTCAAGACGGCAGCATGCCGCCGGACCGCCAAGATCAGACAGTACGTGACAGCAATACTGGGTAAGTGAAAAAAAATAAACTTATCCTCATTATAGAGTATTTTTATAAATTCCGGATATATTACATTTCATCACTTCGTTATTCCTGCTCATGCTGCATCAAAACATTTCCAACATAATAAATATATTCAGATACTTCAAACCCAGTGAAGAGCCGTAACAGCCGATGGATTAAGCCTCACCAAACACGTAACCAATCAGTTTCAACTTCAGATCCGTTCTGTTGGTTTTTCATCTACTAACTGAAAATGGCTCAAGTAACATCCCAGCGAAGCCAAGCTATCTCAATTTCTTTTATAAAACTTAAATATAGTTAAGAAAGCACCCGCGTAATTCTAAATCTTGAGTTACAGGAACATTTGGACCGTCATTATTTTATTGACAAATTAATATTACGCAATATAACATTTTGAAACCTATACAATTCTTAAGATACCTTTTGACAAATATAGACATATAGACAATCATACAGAACTATAAGTTTTGAAGTTTACTCATAAAAGTTGTCTCGAGATATCCTGCCACACGTACAGTCACATTTTCGTTCATTTAGTTAGGTTTAATAGTAGTGAAAGAATAATAAAACTTTCTGTGAGCTAGAGGGTGTACTACGATGCAAGAGCGCGCTGAAATCTTTTTACTAATTTATAACATTCAAGCGTACCTGTTTAAGACTGATACTTTGTAAGCTTGGAGTGTTCCTTCAGGGATTCTGAGCACGACGATGCCGACCATATGGACTTCGTTTGCAGAAGGGGATTGAGATTGCCATATACAAACTCCCACCGAGTGCCATTTTTCGGAAAATTGTCTCGAACAGACACATTTGGAATACTGCATTTGCCTATGTAGAGAGGTGCTGAAAATCATAAGAATGGTAATAAAGCCCCGGTGTTGCCTAAAGGCCAGGTCACACTGCCGTGGCGTCGCGTCCGTCCATCTGCCGATGGATTTTTAAAATAATCGCTAACCATGTTATCAAATAGGACAAGTCACACTGACATAACCGACGTGGCGCAACGTTCATCGCGTCGGCCGCCGTCTGCTGGGATATGCGGCTGCAGCGATTCTTGGCCGACGTCGGCGAAGCTACGATAGCTCGCGCATGCGCATAAATGGAGACCAGTACTTTTTACTGAAGATTGTACGAATTTGTACTAAGAAAAAATATAAAATTGTGTTTTGAAATACTGAAAGAAATTAAATTATTTTGATATCTTTTGTATTCTTACCTTAAGAAAATTGCTAGTCGTTCACGGCTCGTTATTGACTCCCTGAAGGTCGTATCCTCTTTCTTGATATCTTGGTCAACTAAATCTAAAACTTCGTCAAACTGTTCCCTGTTTAGCCAAAAAATATAATAAATACGAAATTTGTCATCATCGGCTTCAAGGTCATGCATTGCATTAAATGATGGTACTCGCCAAGAATCCTTCGTTTTTTATTGATATGGTGTACCCAGTGATCTCTTTGTGCCACTGAATATAATAACACCAAATCGTCATCACTGCTGCTTCTATCGCTGCTGGAATCACCCAGCCAAGGAACTGCTGAACGTAAGGTAGGGTCTCCTGGTTCACTACAAAACACCGGCACAGACGACATTTTATTGTGTACCACCCTCCTAGAAAGACGTGGCGTTGGCCGCGGACGCGGATGCGTGTCTGGTAGTTTGACGGGATTCGAGACCGTCGCGGCATACGCGGACGTTCATACTATGGATGGACGGACGCGACGCCACGGCAGTGTGACATGGCCTTAAGCATTAGCCTGATACTATATGAGCCCTTTGTTAGCTTCAGAAGGAATCCTCTTGAAATAATGCGGAAAGCCCCAAGTCGCCTCAAAAAAAGAAAAAAAATAATTCATACATTGACTTTTTACCCTATTTGTTTCTACCTCTGTAAATAAAAATTTCACATTACGTATAACCTGATGTGATTGTACATAGTTTTTTACAAATGTATTTATTCTACTCAGTTTGCTATAAGAACAATGTAAAGATATCTGCTAACGTTCAGTCAAATCCCATGGATTGTCATATATCATAATCGGACTTAGAGTTGTTTATGTAATAATGAAGTCTATAGGTCGGTTCGTTTTCAAGATATCCGACGGGAGAAATTATATTTTTTCAGCCTCTAAGTGTGAACGCTCAGCTAGAAGTAAACCGTAAACCCATTTTTTACAGTTTGCTCCATCAGTATCAAACTACACTGCGGAAAATCTGACCATCATTGGATAAATCCTCCGTTATCGTGTCTCTCATCAAAGTTAAGCTTGATTTGACCACCATGCTACCTTTTAAAAGCTTATATTTCAAACCTTGTATTCCAATGACAGTTTATGATACAAGGAAAGTAGTACCTGAATCACTAGTTTATATTCAAAATTAAATATGTTCTCTTCAGATACATTTGATCAGTACGTAGTTAAACTTAACATAACCCTAATTTAAGATTTCATGGTGTACCCATGCATAAGGCGAAGACGTTTCAAACGATTTAGAACTGTGTGCTGAACCTTTGGACAGAACCACAGGTAATTATTAAATACTTTTTTTAATTAGGATGAACATAAAAAGAGTTTGGAATGATCGTATCGCAAAACCGAAACATGAACAGAACAGTCAGTGAAGCTAGTCTTCTAATAACAACTCTGATAAAACTGGGCAACAATCATAAGACCTACACTTTTAAGTACTTATGGATTTTTAAAAAGTCTTCATTATCTGGTAAAGATACAACTGAATATTTACTATTCACATTCTTTAGTCTTATTTCGACCTTGAGGTAACTGCACTTACGGTGCGCTAAAATCTGGGTAACAAAGACACCTTCTCTTAAGGTGATTTTTCTAACGAACAATGTGGTGGCAATACAATTAGCCTTTTCAACGTTTCCGGCCATACATGACACACACTACAATGTAGGTTAAAATAAAAAAATAAATAAAACCGGACCGTAGTGACACGCATAAGCCAGATACCGTATATATTTATAATAAATGTAATATTTATAGTGTTACAAAATATTATGTAATTTATTATTGTAGGCATTGTCTAAAGGAAGACAACACTACTGTACATTAAACCTCTATAATGAAAGTCAAATCAAAATTAAATTTATGATAGATTGAGATCTTTTCCTTCAAAGTGGCACTATCACTCACTTCAAGAGATATTGAAATAAATTTTATGTTGATCCTTATATGGACATTTGTCCAAAATATAAAGTATTAATCTTATAAACGGCTATTCAGTTTCCCCTGCTTGATTTACTTAAATACTTATAATGTAGTACTGTTCTAATCTTTATTTAGAAAACATAACAGTTACTTCATTGCTTAACACATTGTCTGCTACTATACACGCTACTAGTCAAGTGGGTACATGACTAGTCACAGTGAAGGTTTTAAAATTGTTTTGACGATTGGAAATATTGTGAAGGTAACAATATTATTTAGAAAATTTGCCGTAGTCTTCCCGTTATTGTGACTTCTTATTTAAGCATATCTCAACTCATTGGATGAATTGATAATTGTAACATAATATATTGTAGTTATATAATAGGTTAGTTATTCACCTGAAGAAGAGATCATATTGCAGATCTCGAAACGAAGTGTTACTAATTTCTAACGATGGCAAGCGTCTAGAATAATCTTGCTACATTAATAATAACTAATTATTTTTTTATGTAAAATATTAGAAACTATATAACAAGAACTTTCAAATATTTTAATGAATAAGAAGTTAGTTCATTGCTAAAATTAAATATTGTTCATAGGTTAATAAGGACTTATGTTTAAATTTGAATCATGTGATTTACGTATCGTTCTAAATAAATATAGGATATATTACTAATTTAGAGCAAAACTCTTCTGAGCCAGCGCAATGCATTAAAATGCATATCGAACACAAACACAAAAATACAAGACACTATAAACTAGCTGTACCATTACAAGCTGTGCACAGAGCATTAGTAAGGTGGGACATAAGTCACTGTAATGTCCCTTATTCACCGTTAACTACCAACGCGGATATAGCCTGGCCTGCTACATTAACTTTGTGGCTTTTCATAACACCAAACTTTCTTACCTACCCTTTTAGGATAAACAACAATGTATTCGTTACTTCCATGATGTTTTGATCTCCGTCACTGTTTCTGATTGGACCCTCAACTAATTATGTGAAATATTGTTGTAATAGTATGTATAATAAGGTAAAACCCCATTTTAATCGATGAACACCACTATTATATAAGTCGTTGATAGGTTACATTGTGGCTTGTTATATACGTAGTAAATTTGTTTGCATTTTTCAGTTTCAGCACTGACAGTGTTTTATTTTATATAATCGAAAACGCTGATAACTACATTCAAATCAAGTTTTTTTTAATCAATGTCAATATAATGGCTAATTAAATACATTATTAAAGCTGCTTGTGTTAAGAGATTTTATTTTAAAACACATGTCAAAACGTTGAAAACAATTATTATAGCACTTGTTACTATGACATTAGCATATTGTATATTGAGAAAAATTAAGTAGTGGTAGTAATTTAATATCAGAAATCATTTTAATTGTGTTCATAACCATTTAACTAATGCATATAGACTCAGGAGGTTGTAATCAAGTTGTAATTGACGACAATGGGCATCTTATAGTGATTGCCATTTTTAAATTTCTTTTGCGTCAAATATTGTAGGTCCGGTGATTGAATTGGGTTTCCATCGGTAAAAGTGGGTATTGAAATTAGTTTGACTCTCGATTCGTGATGTATGTTTGGTCCATGACTGTTTTCCCGATCTCGCAGGGTATGTAGACAGATTCTTGAGGGTTAATATTTTGGCGTATAACTATGGTGGAATTTTATGTTTAAATTTCAAAATAATGTTTATTAATGTACAACAGCAAGAAACTGTTCAATGTAATAATCCTCAACCTAATCCTAATAAAATTATAAATTCGAAAATGCCTTTGTTAGTTTTATTTTTATTTAACGTGTAAACTATTCAACCGATTGAATCCCTAATATGATCAGAGACCTATTGTTATTTCGTAATTCTTTTGGGCAACGCCCCACGAGTCTTTAGAACAGCAAAAATCCCCTCTTGATCTCTAAATTAGTGTAATGTGAATTCAAAGAGCCAGTTAAATTGGTTCAACTGTTATGTGTTAACATTGTATTATAACAACACAACCACATTTTATTTCAACAAACAAGGGAAAGCAATTGATTTATTCTGGGTCACGAAGCAATACACGAGACACTAAAAGCAATTTTTATGACAAAAAGCCATCGAGGTGACATCGCATCCATTTCTCCCTGATGAGGTGTATGATACTCATTAGGCATATGAATACTAATATAGTTCCTAGACTGGACCGAGGATATACTATGATATAGTGAACATGGATTTTGAAGCAAGAACTTTATCATGTATTATCTTCACATATTGATGGAAACTGTCATAATGTAAATATTGAAGATTGTTAGTATAATTGAAGTTGATTTTAGTTTTTAATTTTCAATAACAATATTTATATCCATACAATATTTAAATTTAGGAAACTATACTGTTTAGAATCTAACCTAGTTTAAAATTACATATATATATATATATATATATATATATATATATATATATATATATATATATATATAATGGAATAGTTATTTGTTCCTATTCTCCAATCTTCTCGGTTAATCTTTGATTTATTTAATTTAAATTTATGAGAAAATTAGCTGTGTATGATTTTATTTACAAAACAGAAAATATCTTTTTTATTACATTTGATTACTAATGAATAACTATTGCCGATATTTTTATAATCACAATACTGGTTAGAAAAATTATTATAGATATCGGTTTTTGAACTAAATAAAAAGAAGTAGCATATTTATAACAAAATATGGTAGACTATTATTATAAAGCTTTAGGTAAAAAAAATTTTATACTGACATATCAATAGGTTTACTTGAAGGGTTTGGAAACGTTTTAATAAAACTTTGAAGAGCCTAAGCAGCAAATTCATTTTGTATATTGCATTATGAAACGCCATCTCTTCTTTAAAAAAAATTTGAAAAGTTTCGAACGAAAATATGATACATCAAAACATTCCCTTTGTACAAGGAAACCTTTTACAGCAATAACCCTTTACGATTTCCACTTTCTGCTTTAGGCTTTTAATCTTAAGTCATAATAATTAAGGTAGAATCTTCTGTAGCTGATTACCAACAGCGCAAATGTTAACATCGCTTGTCCCTCCCTTGGCAGCAAATTTAGTCATACTGTGTTGAAATCCCTATTAAATTATTCAACATAAATATTTCACTTCTTTTGCGCCAATAAATCTGGAAAGCTTTTAACTTTAAAGATCTAGAAACTTGAGTGAATAATTATACACAAATTAAAAATAAAAGTATTCTGCAAAGCAGTGAATTTCCATTGAATCTCTCAGTTTTTCTGGAACAATATAACATCCATATAGAAGTTTGTTTTAGACGCCCTAAATTACAGAGATGAGGTAATACCATCTGTAAATGTATAGTAATATTTTATTATAAATAATAATAATGTTGTATTTAAGAATGTTGTAAAGTTCATAAAACATGATGAGAGCAATAACGATTCTTGATATCCAGTAACGACAGTTAATATAAAATAGAATCTTAATTATCAAAATAACAGTATTCAGGGTGGAAAATGTCTATATCAACCGTTTGGAGCTATAGTAAATTATATCACTCCAAGATTAAGCTATATGATTGCCACGAGAATAGACGGAAGCCTGTTATATGTCCTGTATGGATGTCTGAGTAGACTAGAGTAGACTAGACTTTGAATGAGTACAAAATGTACCGAAGTTTGAACTTGCACCGAAAAGGCCTTGACATAGGCGAATCCTTATTGATAAGATGTTATATCAGCTATCTTAGAGAAAAATAAAATAAAAATTTAAAGTGATTTATTTCAACGATTTTATACATTGATTATAAAATTAGTTACGTTATAGATTTAGAAAATGCTAAATATTATTATTGATAATAGCGATTATGAGAACCTAAAATCCAATTACATGGATAAAATCTGCAAGAAGAGGAAGGAAATGTATGAAAATCGTTATTAATTCGAGAACATTAATAAAGCCATTTTAATCATACATTAGTTTATTTTATAAGTTATAAAATAGAGTTTCTAACGATTTATTCCATGAATCATTGCTTTAATTATATAATCAATGGTTTTTCGTTCCTTATTCCAAAAATATATTTAAATCAAGAGTTTAAAACGAAAGCCAAGTATCCATTCTCTATTTATTATTCTAACTAAAATTTTATATAATATATAAAAGTACTAGCAAGGCTAATATAGAATCAAAACCAATATAGTATCATGTAATAAAACAAGTTTTAGTTCAGGAAATTTGAAATATAGGACATATATAAAACATTATCCTCAATTATATAGTTTTGAGGAGTTCAGTGATATTGTAGTTCAATATTTAATATAAATAAATATATATTGTAAAAGCAATATTGAATACATTAATTGTATTTTAAATATATTGTAACCTTTTAGTATTATTGAACGTCCTATTTATATATGATTTTTATTATTAACTAAGAAATATTTTTTAAGAAAGAATTATAGTAAATGTGTGGATAAGAGTCTTAGTGAATATATTGTAGTAAGTGGATGTCAGTTTCTTTATTTTAATAGTTTTAAATCTCATTTGTTTTTGAATTTGTATTAACAAAAGTGGCAAACCAAATTTTATTTATTTTAACACAATTAACTTTTTCGAAAATTTTAGATATATTTAAAGTTTAATTGTACTATTAATGTATTTACAGTTTATTTCTTAAACATCTCTAACTTATTTGAACATTTTAAATCAACAAATATACTTATTAATTGTGGTGTTGTCAGTAGGTTTAAAATAAAAATTGAGTCAAATATTATGATACTGTTATTATTGAATTGAGGAATGAAAGGAAAATAACATTTTTAAGCTAATCAGTACAAGAAGAAACTGATTAATCGAGGACAGTCTTCGTATTTTCTATAGCAGTTCTCCATAGCGCATAATTCAATATTCTAAATGCTAGACTTTGATGAATTTCCTCTTAGGTTAAGAGTCTTCCGTGAATAAATAACGTGCTTATGTCATTAACATAAGGCAAGAAAATCAAAGGACAGAAATAAGAAAGTCTTCACACCTATTCACTAAGTGTTGGTGTTATATGTGATGGGATACTTAGGCTACATGTGTGATTATTTCACGTGTTAAAAACTCATTTTTGTTCTCAGTTTAGAAATGATTTACTTATCGATTTTTTCATTGCCATTACTATTGCTAAAACCAATGTAAAAGTATTAACTAACTCCATATAGGTTATTAGCAAAATATTCTGGAGATACATGTACCATCATCGAACCATGTGTAGAAATGAATCTTTAAGCAAAACTTTATATTTATGGGTCAGTTAAATCTCGAAATATAGACGGACAGACAGAAATGAAAAATGTTACAGATCCTCGAGTAATAGGCTTCGCCAATGCTCAGCCAATAAAAAATGTGGAGCATACGGAGGTCTTATTAACTCATGGGAATATTTAAATAGTATGTCATCACGTTAATATTTTTTAAGGTTAGTATATCTTTCTATACAGTATATCATGGATCTTAAAGGATGTATTGAGATATTTCAACAATGAGTATACTCAATGGCTGTGGAGATAGTAAACCCCTATGACGCAAAGAGTTGGGATGCTGAGATGAGGGTGGTCTCCCTAGGAAATAGCTGATCTCGGCATATCTCATCACATCTTCCTCTTAAGTGGTCGGTTTCTAAAACCGCGTTTCGAAATAACTAGTCTGGTCGGAATAAGTCCTCATAAATTTTAAATTATTTATAGAGTTTACACATTTAAGCATGTTTAAGACTGTGGCATTACAAGGGAACTGCGATGTGTCTGAAGAGTATGCTACAAATACCAAACATCTCAGTTCGCATTTGAGAAATGTATCCGCAAGCACATCAAAATACCACATACTAGCAAAATCGCTTTATTGCTTACTAATAATTGACAAAATATTTCAGCAAAATAAAATGAAGTAGATTCTTTTCGTTTCAAGAAAATATTTTGTTTTCTATCTACAAAAAGTTATTTATTCTGATGGATAAGTAAAAGTCAGCGTTTCAGTACCGAGATTCGTGTAACAAGATACATGTGAGCGTACACTAGCGGGAACAGGTGTTGGGTTTATATCCATAAATAAACAGTACACACTCCAATGGATTGTGTATATAGTTTACAAGAAGAGAAATATTGAGGACATATAATTTATATAGCATATTATGCTCGAACTGTTTTTTATTTCTAAAACCCCGTTTGTGTGTAAATTTTTGATATATTTATCAATAATATTAACAATTATTGGATAAAATGACTGTGTGCTATTTATATGGTGTATGCCAAATCTCAATAACATACTCTTCTGTGAAATATAATATCTTATATTGTATGATATGTAGAAATATCTTATAACAAATATCTTTATTTATGTCGCCATGTTAAGGCCACCGGATTACATCCTTTGTCCTAATTCCGTAAAGTTACTCAATTACTTACCTCTCTGTAAGAACAACTAATACTGTTCAAATAAAAGCGTATTTTCCTTTAATTAAAATGTTTTGATTATTTGCTTGTATTATAATTCTAAATATTTTCTAATGACTAATAACCATTTTATGTCATCGAATTCTATAACATTTAAAATATTATGTAAATCTGTAGGTTTTGTTATGTTTTTTTTTATTTGTATGAATATGCCATGCATAATTATATTTCTATAAGTGAGTAAGTTGTTTGTAAAGTAATTTTAGTTATTTAAAATTATAATATGATATACATTTTTAGTATCAACCTAAAGTTCTTTCACTCTAGGTGTGCTTTTTGTGGATTTTAAATACATCTAATATACTATACAGCCGCATGTGAAACCACTCACTCACTGATGGATGTAAACAAATTCTAACCTACTTCTAGAAGTGCTAGAAACTTGAAACTTGGCACACAGGTACCTTTGCCGTATAACCAACAGGAAAAGTCTGAAAATCGGAATTTTTTACTTTTAAACCCCTCAAAAAAATTCCCGAAAAATCGCGCATTCTTTACCCTTGCAGGCCTTTCTTGTAAGCCCGATAGCGGGCGAACCGTTGGAGCTAGCTTCGATCTGACGAACGTTAGTCAGGAATGAAGTGAACTACAAAAAAGGTCCAGTGATTTTTTGCTGTATCTTCCATGGTTAAGCGACAAAACGCTCGAAATATTTGACATTCCAGAGATTTTTTTGCTTAAAATAAAGTTTCGAGCCTGATAGTGGCCGAACGGTAGGTCGTAGCTCAAATCTGATTGACCCATCAAATTAGCAAATTACGCGATCTACAGAAAAGGTCCAGTGACTTTTTGCTCTACCTCCAGTGGTTCGGGCCGAAAAACGTGATTATGTGCAATTTTTTTGTAATTTTTTTACGTGAAACTTTTGTTTTCGGGCTCGATAGCGGCGAAACCATTGGTCTGAGGTCGAAATAAGACAAACTTTGGAGTTAGGAAATGAGGTGATCTACAAAAATGTGCCTGTAACTCTTTACTCTATCTCCATTGGTTTGGCCGCAAAACGCGATTAAGTGAAAGTATTTGGAAATTATCGCCTAAAAATTTACCTTTCGGGCTCGATAGCGGCTAAACTGTTGGTCGTAGCTCAAAACAAATCTATAAAAGGATTTATGAAATTGCGTGATCTACAAAAAATGTTCAGTAACATTTTGCCCTATCATCAACGGTTTGGCCGTATAACGCGTTTTAAAGTATTGATTTTCTAAGTTTTACGTGAGATTTTGTTTTCTGGGTTTTATTGCGGCCAAACTCCTAATTTTAGCAGAGAATAAAAATTTTATTTTATTACTAATTAGTGCGATCTACAAAAAAGGTCCAGTGACATTTTGCTCTATCTCAATGGGTTCGGCTAATAAATGTAAATATTTTGTAATTTATTTTTAATAACTTTGTTTCTAGAGTCGATAGCGGCCAAACGGTTAGTTCTACCTTAAATCTAAAAACTTTTATGGCTATAAATTGATGGGATCTACAAAAAAGGTAATGTAACTATTTGTTGTATGTCCTTTAATAAGCCAGAAAAACGCTATAAATAGCTAAATATTTGTCGTAGATTGGCAATTTTTGGAGTTTTTAAATTATTATGTGACTAATATTTGTGTAATTTCATTCCAGATTCAGTTTGCACTTGCTTTGCTACGTTAACGAGTGAATACAACTCCACATTAGAAACTGGCTGAGCGTTAGTTAAGCGTCAATAGTAGATAGGGACAGAGAAAGATTTTATTATGTTCACAGACACAACACCCTCTAAAAAAGGCCCAAGTGTGTCATTAACCCCCGTAATATTAACCCCCCCCCCCGGGATTTCCTGGTAATGACCTCATGTCCGAATTTGACCAGTCACCAAATCTCTTAACCCCCCCTGGGAAGTTTCCTGGTATGACCAGATAACCCCACCGAGTCTTATCCCCCGGTAACGTTAACCCCCCCTGGGAATTTGTTCAAATGACCAGATAATATCCTGACGAATTTAAACCCCCTGATGTCTAACCCCCTTAAAATTAATCACCCCCCCCGGGAATTTCTCGCCTTGACTAGATAGTCTCCTGGTGACATTAAACCCCCTGTTCCACTTAAAATACTGCCTTAAGGTCGGTTTTTTATTATGTTTATACTAAACAATTCAAGATAGCTGACCCGTGCAGACTTTTCTCCCGAG
This sequence comes from Homalodisca vitripennis, assembly GCF_021130785.1. NCBI lineage: Eukaryota > Metazoa > Arthropoda > Insecta > Hemiptera > Cicadellidae > Homalodisca > Homalodisca vitripennis. The sequence goes on along the minus strand of NC_060209.1, from coordinate 52,276,503 downwards.
CTCATTCCTGGCTAAACCATAGGTCGTAGATCAAAATCTGAGGGCACAATCGAAAGACAGAATTAAATTTCCGACAAGAAAGGTCCAGTCACTTTTTCACGTATCTCTAACGGTTAAGCCGCAAAACGCCCTCAAAGTCAAAAGTTTGGGTAAATCCGGAAAATTAAACTATGGTATACATACGTCCTCTGACTTTGGTTAAAACCAAATTCTTCTTGTCTCCAAATTTCACGAACACATAACTTAACTCTTCTACCACATCAATTGATTAATATTATAACACCACACATCTTTTGGCTGAGCGTTAGCGAAGCGTTACGACCCGTAAGATTCTCGAGAACGGATACATAAAATTTGGAAACTTCACGTCTGAATTTAACCAATCACCGAACTAACGCTTATCCCCCCGAATTTAGCCAACAACCAAATGGGGCCTGGGGCGTAGCCCCCAGCGAGCCGAAGGCGAGTTTCTCTATAAGGACCTGCTCCACGAACTTTTTAATTTATCATGTTAGTGCTGTGACAGTATTTTTATGAAGTTTATCAGCTGATTACATATGTTGCTCGTGTTACCATCTTTTCTTTGTTGGTTACTTGTAAATACAGACGGAATTTGAGAACTTATTTTGTTTTATTATAAACAAGATTATAAACACCAATTGCTGTAAAAACATGTTTTCCAACAGCATTACTTTTTAACATTAAATCCTCATTTTTGTAAGTTAACACTTTTTTGAAGCCATTTCAAACAGCTGTAGTTATTTGTTAGAAAACACTTATTAAATGAAGGAGCAAACAATTTTATTCGTTTAATTTTAAAATAATAGGAATAAACGTCTGATGTTTGACAATCAATCGGAAATTCATACTCGTAATTGACGTTTGTTTGGTTGTGATGTTGTTTCTGAAAAATCAAACGAGAATCAGCGGGTTCTATTAGGTGTTTGCGTGGACCATAACGAACAGCGTTGGAAGTACAAACAAGGAACGTATGACGTCAGCTCCGGCCACAGTTTAATGTGTGTGTATGGTTTTTGTCGGCAGTTGTCAACTCCGCTCCCGTACCATCACGATATGTTTGTTACTCTGTCAAACTACCTATTGCGACATTTCTCATAAACTTTCTACAAATTGATTACGTAATGTTTCATTACCCTGAAATTTAACTGTAACGCAAGTTAATACAGTAAAATGGGCAAGTGTTTGAACTTTTCAGTGCATTTTAAGAATTTTAAACACGTGCAAGAAAGACACTCACAGTTAGTTTTGATTTAGAATTAGATAAAAATATTTTTAATCATATAATAAACAATCTATTTAAAACACAGTTTGTTCTTTGGAGTTTTAGAAACTGTTTTAAGCAAGTTACGTAAAACTCCCATTTCTAGTTTCTATAGAGTTGAATCCCTGTGAACCTTTCCCGACGCTTACCTTATATTATACCTCTTATAATTAATTGGTAAAATAAGCAAACTAACGCTCCTTAGCTTTTTTCATTGTCTGAGAAAGTTTTATATAACATTCCACAACTGACCAATCTCAATCATTAGGTTTCCAAATCATTGCTTTGTGCGTCTTCCTCATATTTTATTACTTATGTTTCATAGGCCGACTGCTTATATTGTGTTTCTGATAATTCTTACTCTATTGCCTTAACTATACAAAAAGGTATATTTTATTTCATATAAGATACTACAAAAACAACGGAAAGTGTGCACACAGATATGTCTGATAGTCTGGAACAATCACGAACATGGAGGCCGATAGGCAGGCTAATTCTTTGCTAAATTGATACGTCTTTGAACCTCTTTTATCGATAAAAACCTATTTTACCATCGGAGCGTTATTACATCAAGTATTAGCGGTCCAGGTAACTTAAAAATAAAAACCCTCCGAGGATGCTTTGTTACATCAATTATAGTGTTATTATTAAGACGCTATATTTTTCTTATACATATAACTTATTTATATTTTTAAAATTCCCCAAAACATTTTAAAAACGTGTAATAATTATAAATAAACAAATGTAGTACAATGGCTGAGGTGAAAGTTAAAAATATTTGGAATTGTTATTGTTAACCCATCTAAAACATGTTCTAAGGTCGGTACTGCTCCCGGATTTGTTGTTCTTGAATGTAACCGTGTTAGCATGTGCTCACTGTCAGAATTTAGAAACACTTAATTCCTGATCCTGTTACATTATTCAAAAATTATTTTTAGAACTTGCTTTTCAATAAAAATCTGCTCCAGCCTTATTGCATCATGCATTAATTATTAAAATTAGTACATTAAAGTATTTAGTGTCATTTTCAATGTGCCGTTACTTATCTAAACAGTCCAATGAATTAAGTCATGTAAACTGTTCTCATATTTGACACCCACATGGGAATTAGCCAATTCCTACAGTCCTCACTTGTCAGACGCAACGTGCAATTAGCATGCAATACTCATGGTCTACAGTTCTGAATGTTTGCCACATTACAATACCAACTATGCCAATAGGTATCGGATTATCAGGAAAATACAGAATCCTAAAATTAATAACTCATAAAGTTTCCAGTAGCTAACCGGCTTATTAAAGCAAAATGTCAAAAATTATAAATAGTCATTCAGAACTATCATTACTTATCATTACATCATTACATTATCTTACATTAACTTATCATTACTTATCAGAACTTGGTTATTCAGGTATTCGCGCGCAGATTTATCAGTAGCAGTCCAGTTCACCATACACAGATGACAGAAGGTATACACCAACTTTATTGAGAGTTGGAATTTTTTAACTACGATATGGCACGAACCATTTTACCTAGTTTACATATAATTATGCTAATGGCAATCACAAAGAATGGCACAGTTTGAAGGAAAAGGAAATTTAAAAGGAAAATGACACAATCAACTTGGAGGAACTAGGGCGTTAACTTTCGCTATCTGCTTAATTCAGATGGCAGTTTTTATTGATTGAAGCTGAATTCAATTATAGATCCATTATTACAGCTAACTTTGGAAGTGGGCACTAATAAAAATGGAAATCTCCCGACACTCAGTTAGAATATAATAAAATCTTTGATAAAGTTATAGCAAACGGTCTACTCTTGATTGAAGAAAGGTTTCCTTGTGAAGTTTTAACTTACTGATTTTTATTAAGAGCCCTAATCCATGCATTTATCATTTCAGTTTTTTGGAATATGACGATTATTCTTTTAGTATAAGTTTTTGCTCTTTATAAGATTATTATGGTAACTATATAAGTAGATATGAATATGCCGGTTCTAGACCACTTTTGGGACAGACAGAAAATCAATGTAAAATACTGTCCATTGAACCATAAACAAATCTAATAAAATCTAACAGGAAAGCACGAATGTTAAATAACCGAATCTTTAGCTGTTTTACTGTTCAATGTTTGCTTCTACATTTATAAGCTGTTTTAATGAAAAAATCAAAAAATCTTAATAAAAAATCTTTATTCTACAAAGTTAATTGTAACACAGTCTTTATCTTTAATAGTCTTCTTTCCAGTAACAACCAAGTGTAATTTTTCATTTTTTGTTTAATTCTTTAATCTTTTTCTCATCCAAAACAGTCAAAAATCTGTTCGGTAAGTGTACTTTACAATCTTCCAACTCGGCAATTATTGTCATCCCGAACTTATCTTTCATTTTCTCCAAATTCAAGATTCTATATCTCTTTTTTTCTTCCAATTCCACTAATTTCTTATATTCTTTGAATCTTAGTTCACCAACCTTATTCAACTCTTGTAACAGCGCTGCCATTTATTATAGAAAAATCTTTTAACTAAATTTAGTTAAAAGATTTTTCTATAACAAATAGAACAATCTGAAAACATTTGACCAGAAATTGTGCTGATTTGTGTCAAAAATCACTACTTTCTCAAAATTTAATTTTACAAATTTTTGCTCTTTAAATAGAACAATCTGAAAACATTTGACCAGAAATTGTGCTGATTTGTGTCAAAAATCACCACTTCTCAAAATTTTAGTTTACAAATTTTTGCTCTTTAAATATGGAGCGGAAAAAGATAGAGTGCCCATACTGCAAAAAAGACATTTTTGAACATCACTATACTCGTCATTACAATTCGAAAAATCATTTGAAGAACAAAGAAATTTATAATAAAGAATTGAATTATTTAAGGACTTGGGCTAAAGAAAATCAAATTGCCGATCACCAAAACATGTATAATATAGAAAAATTGCGTGAACTAAAGAAAAATTTTAAGGAAAGTAAAAAAGATCTCAATCTATTTAATGATGAAAAAATTCATTCAATAGCTGAAAAATTGGCTATCGAAACTAACGACAAAACTAAGTCAGAAATGATCGAAGAAATTGATAAAACGATTAATGAGAAACCTGAAAATATCATTGATGTAGAAGTTTTATCCTCAATACACGGTCTATTTAAGCAATACATTTTAACAAATTTGAACGACAATTTCATGTCAATTTACAAATATCTATCAATTATGAGGCCAGAGATTAAAAGTTTAATCGAAAAATTTCAAGAAACCGTTAAAAATATGAAGGGCTATCTCTCTTTAGAATGCGAATACGAACGAACTTTAGTGAACGGTGAAACACAAACTTGCCCAATGTACTTTACTATAAAAGCAGACGAAATCTTCGACGTAAACGACTTTATTACTAAGCAATTTAATAAATTAACACATCGAGAACAGACAAATCATCCAAGTAAGGGCTCTGGTTGGACATTAAAACGTTGTAAACAACTGATTTTGAGCCTTAATAAACATGAATTTATGAACGCAGGATCATATATCGATTTACCAAAGGAAATCAAAGATAAAAAAGCTTGTGTAAATATCAAAAATAAAGATGATTATTGCTTTATTTACTCTATCCGATGCGCTATTGAAAACCCGAGACTCATGTTGACAGAGCAAAACAATACGAAAAATTCGTGAACGATGAGATATTTTCTGGATTCGACTATCCTATGTCTTTAAAAGATATACAATTATTTGAAAAACGAAGCAGCAAAGCAAAGTACAAGTATCCGAAAATGTCTGTAAATGTCTATACTTTTGATGAAAAACTACACATAGTACCGTTGCAAATTTCAGAAGTTTATGACGCCAAGTTAGAAGTTGATTTATTGTATGTTAAACAAGATGATAAATCCCATTATGTTTTGATAACAGATTTAAGTAGATTAGCGAGTTCACAGATATCAAAAAATGCTCACAAGACGTTCTTGTGTCGAAGATGTTTAAGCCATTTCTACAAATATAGTGCTTTATCAGATCATTTAGAAATTTGTAAGCAACATGAAGTTTGCAAGCCAATTATGCCGTTTCCGGGTCAAACAACTAAATTTACCAATTACCAAAAGAAATTTAGCCATCCGTACGTTATTTATATGGATTTTGAAAGCATATTAGAGAAGATTCCCACATGCAAAAACAATCCGCAAAAATCGACTACAACCAAGATTCAGAAGCATATTCCTTATGGTTTTACTCTATATTTAGTGTCTAATGTGACCAATCGTATGTACAAGCCGATATGTTATCGAGCAAAAAATGAAGAAGAGTTGCCGAACGTTCCTGCAAAATTGTTTGAAGAACTCAATAAATTATCGAAGTACATAGCTAAAAAATATAATTCAAAGAACATGAAGCCCATGAAATTGACTGACGAAGAAGAAATTTCGTATCAAAATTCAAATCTTTGCCACATTTGTGAAGAAATATCGTATCAAGACACTGAAAAAACTTTAGGGTTTTTACCAGATAATTGGAGTTCTGCTTATGATGCATTCAAAAAATGCAGAGATCACTGTCATTTGACTGGAAAATTTCGAGGTGCAGCTCATAGAATTTGTAATCTGAATTTGAAATTTCCTCAGAATATTCCCGTTTTCTGTCACAATATGTCTAATTACGATACGCATTTGTACATAAAAGAATTGGCAAAACAATACGGTAATGTTGATTTGATTGCAAACACCGATGAACGATATATAAATTACTCTGTAAATTCTGGATACGGGTATGAATTTGATGGTGACAAACCTAGAAAGTTCATAAAATTCTCTTTCGTAGACACGTTTAGATTCATGGCGTCATCTATCGAAAAATTAGCGAAAAATTTAAAGAAAGAAGACTTCAAACATACAAATCATTTTATACAGGATGGACTGAATGAGATAATAGAAAGACAGCCAAATGACAAAGAAGAGATTTTTAAAATATTGTCAGGAAAAGGAATATTTCCCTATGAATTTATCGATAGTATTGAAAAACTTGATTACAAAGAAGAGCTGAAAATTCAAGATTTCTATTCACTCTTGACAGATGAGAGCATATCTGAGAAAGATTATCAACACTACTTAAATGTTTGGAACAAATTAAAAGAGAAAAATCTGGGAAATTATTCTGATTTGTACAACATTCAAGATGTTTTATTGCTCGCTGATATCTTTGAAAATTTTAGGAATATTTGTTTGAATTGCTATAAGCTTGATCCAGCACACTATCTGACTGCTCCTAGTCTTGCTTGGGATGCTATGTTAAAATTAACGAAAATTGAGCTTCAGCTAATTAACGATTATAACATGTATTTAATGATTGAAAAAGGTATTCGCGGAGGCATTTCTCAATGTATTAAACGATATGTTTAAAGCAAATAACAAATATTTGAAAGATTTCGATAAGACAAAACCAGAAAGCTATCTGTTGTACGTCGATGCAAACAACCTTTATGGGTATGGGCTTATGCAAAATTTACCATATAACGATATCAAGTGGATGGATCCTAAAACGTATACAACAGCAGAATGGCAAGAAACAATTTTGGAACTCACTGGCGACGAAGATTATGGCTATATTCTTGAAGTCGATCTAGAATATCCAACAAATTTACACGAACATCACAAGGATTTACCTCTTGCTCCAGAACATTTTAAAAAACAAACTTTGCACAACTCTACTGGATAAAACTGAATACGTTGTTCATTCGAGAAATTTGAAGTTCTATTTGGAACAAGGTATGATTTTGAAACATGTGAATAGAGTTATTGCATTCGATCAGAAGCCTTTTATGAAAGAATACATTGATTTTAACACAAACATGAGAACCAAAGCTACAAGCGACTTTGAAAAGGACTTTTATAAGCTGATGAACAACTCAGTTTTTGGAAAATCTATGGAAAATGTGAGAAACAGATGTGATATTAAGCTTGGAAATGAAGAATTTTCAATGAAACAAGCTAAGAAAACAAATTTCAAATGCTTTAACATCTTTGACGACAACTGTATAGCGAGTCACATGTACAAACAAAAGGTTAAATTTAACAAACCGATTTACATAGGATTTTCAGTTCTCGACCTCTCAAAATTGCTAATGTACGAGTTTTATTACAACAAATTAAAGAAGTTTGATCCAGATTTGAATCTGTGTTAGATGGATACAGACAGTTATTTTCTAGAATTGAAACGAGATCCTTTTAAAATTATTAAAGAAAATATAGATGACTTTGATACGAGCGATTATCCAAAAGATCATGAATGTTTCACTACTAAAAATAAGAAGGTAATAGGGAAATTCAAAGACGAATTGAACGGCGAGATATTAGAAGAATTTTGTGGTTTAAGATCAAAGATGTACTCGTACAAATATCTAGACAAAAATCCAGTTAGGTGTAAAGGAATTAAGAGAAGCGTTGTAAATAAAACAATAAATATCGAAAACTTGAAGAGATGTTTGTTCGAAGATAAAGAAGAATTTAGGGAGATGACAGTCATCAAAAGTTATAAACATGAGTTGTACACCGTCACTATAAACAAGTTAGCACTGAACGCTAAAGATGATAAGAGAATTGTCCTAGAAAATAAGATCGATACAGTACCGTATGGCTATGAAGCAAAATCTGATATATTAGACGAATTAAATAAACTTGGAAACTTTGATATGTAAATGGAAGATGATTTAATTCACTGTCACAAGGGTAAAAAGAAAACGAAAAATATAGATTCAAAAATCGTTCAAACTCAAAATGGATTGTATAGAATTGCTGCAAAATGTTCAAAATGTAAGACAAACAAGAGTAAGTTTATAAAGAATCCAAATCCAAAACCTGTTAAGCAAGAATTGAAGACTAAAGATGAGATAGAGATTGAAGCTCGAGAAATTCATGCACCAGTACGAAAAAAGTTTAAAAAGAGAAAAATTATAACATTAGGAATTGACGATTTATGGGCAGCAGATTTAGTTATAATGTCTAACTATTCAGATCAAAATGATGGATTTAAGTATATGTTAAATGTTATTGATACTTTCTCAAAATATGCTTGGTCAAGAGCTATCAAAAGAAAAAACGGCAAGGATATTTCAAAAGCTTTCGAAGATATAGTAAAAGATGCCATAAGGATCAATCACAAACTTCCTAACCTACTTCATACAGATAAGGGTTTAGAGTTTAAAAATAAAGAATTTAACGATGTTTTGAGAAAATACAACATTAAGATTTATCATACTGAAAATGAAGAGAAATCAAGTATTGTAGAGAGATATAACAGAACTCAAAATGAGAGAATGAAAGTAATTTTTGAGATTAATAAAAACTTTAAATGGATCGATATTCTTCAAAAAATCGTAAACAATTATAACGATACAGTTCACAGCACAATCAAAATGAAACCGAAAGACGTAGATAAGGATGCAGAAAAGGAGTTTATTAGAGACCGTTTTCAAGTATGTTCCACCTGAAATTCACACGAAAACTAAATTTAAAGTCAATGATCATGTAAGAATTGTTAGTAAAAAACAAACATTTTCGAACAAATATAAGAACAATTGGTCAAGAGAAATCTTTGTGATTTATCAAATTAATAACACAGATCCTGTAACTTATAGTATAAAAGATTTAAGGGGATTCACCACTGAAAAACATACTTTTTTTTAAATACACAATAAAAATAGCTTAACCATTTTTTTTCTAGTGTGTAGTAGGCTAACAAAAAATACAAAAATATAAAACGCCCAAATAGTTGTCACATACAGCCTACAGCGAATAAAAACGGGGGGTTTTCACGTTTTTCAGATCATATTTAAAATTGATATATCTAAGAAACTATCCAACATATTCCACTACTCATGGTCTAATTTTGAAGATATGGATCTATTCTAAATATTTAGGTAGATTTATCATGGTAGCATTAGTCGTTTTAATAAAATAATTTAGTAAACTTTAGACTTAAAAAAAAAAAACAAACATGCATATATATAAAATTATGTTTCTATTCATCATATATACCTAAAAATCTAATTCTACCTAAATATTTAGAAAACGATCTACTTAATATGTGGTAAAAATATGAACTTTATATCTCAATTAGTTCCCAAGATATATCGATTTTTGTCTGAAAATTTATCGAAATTCAAAACTTTCGGAAAACTGCAATAGAAAGTAAACGTAGGTTCAACACTAATATAATCACGTATATTTTTTAGTTTATGGTTCTGAAATAAATTTACACAATATATTAGGTCAAAAGGTTGTATTATACATCAATATTAAGTCATATTATTATCTCAGTGTTCAATAAAATATACATATATATATATATATATACATTGTAAAATAAAACAGAGTTCGGTCGGTGACGTAGGTTGCAGGTTGCACCTCATACCGCTTTGCAATATTGTCCTTATTTCTTCTAGCAACATTTTTTTTTTGTATTCTTGACTCTTCCCATATTTTATGGCATAAAAAATGAACTAAACTTCACTCAAAACAAACAGCCTGAAACTCGACAGTAGAATGACAGATGACAGAACACAAATTGTTTTGTTTTTATTCTATTACTACTTCTTCTTCTTCTTCAGCATAGAGTAATGAAAATAAAACAGTACAATGATTGATATGCGTATTAAACTAGATTTAAATATCTGGTTTACATATTTATAATGAAGTATATAAAAGAAATTATGATGTTTTTAGTAAAAAAATAAGGTATCTAGTAAAAATGTGAAATTTTGGACATTGACGCGCTTGCAAAAAACGTTATTTTTTCATACTTAGGGTTAAAATATAGGTCTTAGGATACTATGTTTTTGTTCAGTAGGTTCCAAATGACAAAATATGACAGAAAAACTTTTTTTGCAAATTTCATATTTTTTCATTATTTTCAGTGGTGAATCCCCTTAAATAATGAAGAAATAACCGGAAAGTTTTATGAATATGAATTGAGAAAGTCAAAGATTTTTTCTATATAAATGGAGGCCCAAAAGAAATGTTCAATGTGCAAAGAATTAAAAGGTTTTTGAAGAATTTTATAAAGATAAGAGTAGAAAAGATGGAATTATTTATAATTGTAAAGATTGTTATAGGAAGTATCATAAAGAGCTGTATGATAAAATAGAAAAATTAACTTTGGAAGAGAAAGAATGTCTTAAATGTAAAGAAACTAAAAAAATTTCAGAGTTTAATAGTGATCACTATAGTAGAGATAAGAAAGACTCATATTGTAAAGATTGTGTAAAGAAGAATCACCATAGATTATATTATGAAGATACTCAATGTGAATGTGGAAGAACTATAAAATGGTTAAATAATTATCAAAAACATTTACAAACAAAATATCATAATTCAAGAGTTTAACATTTTCATCGTGTAATAATTTTTTCTATATAAATGGAGTCTCAAAAGAAATGTACAAAGTGTCAAGAAGAGAATAGAAAAGACTGTTATTGTAAGGAATTATATGATAAAATGAACAAATTAACTTTAGAAGAGAAAAAGTGTTACTTTTGTAAAGAAATTAAAAATATTTCTGAATTTAATAACTGGCAGTATAGTAAAGATAGAAAAGATGCTTTTTGCAAAGATTGTGCTAAAAAAATTTTCAGCGAAAGTTATAAAAACGAAATGCCTTGTGAATATGAAAAAAAAATTCTACAATGGTTACCTAGTTTATGCTAAACATTTACAAACAAAATATAATAAATCGAGAGTTTTTAGTAAAATTTAGAAACATTTTCATCGTGTAATTTAGATATTCTATAAATCAGTCGAGATTCTGCCATATTTGTAGTAAAATGATTTCCGTTGTATAAAATATTCAAAGATTCTTTCATTTGGTTATACAGATTGATAGAATTTGGTTCGTCATCAATGAACAAAATCTCTAATTCAGGATAATTTATTTTTAGATGTTTTAATCGGTTTGGTATTTCTCGTTTCTGAGCTCTGATAACATAATAAGGCCATTCCCACATGTGATTCTTCTTAATTAATACAAAAACATGGTGTTTTTTCTTATCAAAATCTTTACATACCATATCTCTCTTCATTAATTCCATTCGCAATTCTTGATTCTCTATTTTCAATGATTTCATTTCATCTTTAATTTGTAACTGTTTTATTTCATCTTTTAACTGCTTATTTTCGTTTTCAAGTTTGTACTCGCCATATTTTCTAATACTCGGTAAAACTTCTTCTAAAACCCAATTTTGAAACGTTTCTGCAATCTTCATTTTAGATTTCAGTATTAAAGAATATATGCCTGGTTCATTGATGAAAATAGTGTCTGGATGTAATTTTTGTAAGAGTCGCGATTCGATACCCTTGTCAGAATCTATGTTTTCAAAGCTTTTTTTGTATTTTTCTTTAACATGATCTATGATAGCTTGTCTCGTATTTTTAAATTCCAATATTTCTGCAACATCTTTAGCCTTAAACCAAAATTCATTATTTTCGTCAACAATTGTAAAGATATGTTTGCTTTTAAATCTAAGTTGATTATTGAGTAGGTCTACAAACTGACTCCATTTAGATAGAAAAGAAATTTAACTAGTAATTTTTATTTCAGTATAAAGTCCAGATTCATTGATAAAAAGAGGGTCAGGATGAAGATTGTTAAGGGGCCATTCGAATAGCCCCTTGTTTTTTAAGTAAAAATATTGAATTTTGTCATCATCATCAACTCATTTTTATTCCTTTTTCAATCTTAAATATATTGTTGTTTTACTCTCATTATTTAATAAATTTCCCTCAGAGTCTTGAATAGTCAGAACGATTTTTTGAATTCTTTTAATATTTTTTCTAATTGGAATATAATCGATTTCATTCGGTTTTTCACTGATTTTTGATCCATAAGCAACATTTGGGAAAAAAGTGTACAAAATTTTCAGATTCTTTGTGTAAATGTTCGGTATGATTTTCAAAACTAGGTTCAACGAGATTGCAGTGCACTTCAATTACATCGAACGGTCTAAATTTTGGCGTTTTATTTCCTAAATATACCTGATTTGGCTCAATAGTTTCTTGAACAAACCCTAACAAATCTACAATAATTGCTGAAAACATTATTCTTACTGGTGATTTTATTTGAATTTTATTAGAGAGATAATTTTTTTGCATTTCAAACTTGTTTTCGTCAAAGTTTAAAGATTTATCTGATTGTTTGAATGTTTTCAGATAATTTTTAAGGGAATTTTTTATTTGATCGAAAGTATAATATCCTTTGTTTAAACCATAATATTTTGTTATGTTCTTCTCACTAAATCCTATACAATAAGGAGAACTTTCACTAATATATATTACAAAATTGTCAGAATAAAAACCGCTTAAACCGATAAAATAATTTGATTCTTCCTCTAAGTGTATAGGATGTTCCAAGTTTAAAACTAATTTAGAGCTTTCTGAAGTCAACTTGAACAGCTTCATTTTCGCAAGCGTTGCTTCAAGATGAAAATCTTCTATTTAAATGGAGAAATTTTTAAAGCAAAAAGATCAGATAAAACTTCAAACGTTTGAAGAAAATAAGAAAGATCAACCAATCAGATTGTTAATTGTTGGTTCAAGTGGATGTGGAAAAACAACTTTATTATTGAATTTTATCTACAATAGGTTGATTCCTTATTCCAATTTGTATGTTTTTTAGTAAATCTTTAGAACAGGACGCCTATAAAAAATTACAAGAAAGATTTGAAAATATTGAGAAAAACTTAAACAAAAAAATATCACATTTTTATAATGCTTCTGAGGACATAGTTCCGTTAAGCGAATGTAAACCCAATTCGTTAATCGTTTTTGATGATTGTATTTTGGAAAATCAGGACGTTATTAAGGAATATTTCGTAATGTCCCGTCACAAAAACATATCTTGTATCTATCTTTCCCAATGCTTTTCAAAGGTTGATAAACAAGTTATTAGAAATAATTTGAATATGTTGTGTGTTTTTAAGCAAGACGATCACTATTCGAGAAAGATTTACAACAATTATGTGGGATCTGATATGAGTTTTTAACCACTTTAATGAATTGTGTGATAAAATTTGGAAAGAAGACTATGGATTTTTTTTTAACTATTAATCTAACTTTGAAGCCTAAAAATGGCAAATATTTGAATAAATTTTCCAATATAAACGTGTGATAATCTAGTTGTTTTCATGTTTTTACGTTCACGTTTACGTTTCGTGTTCTCGTTTTTACGTTCCACGTTCACGTTTTACGTTTCACGTTCACGTTTTACGTTCCACGTTTCGTGTTCTCGTTTCGTGTTCACGTTTCCACGTTCCACGTTCACGTTTTACGTTCCGTGTTCACGTTTCGTGTTCTCGTTTTCACGTTTCGTGTTCACGTTTCCACGTTCCACGTTCACGTTTTACGTTCCGTGTTCACGTTTTACGTTCCACGTTTCGTGTTCTCGTTTCGTGTTCACGTTTCCACGTTCCACGTTTACGTTTCAAAATTTTCCTAAATAAATGGCGAACGTAACTTCAGAAGAAGCAAAAAAACTTGATCAAATAGAAAAGAAATTAATCAAAGAATTTAAAGAACAGATTCGAATTGATGAAAAAGAACAAGAATTTATTCAAAAAATTAATCAACCTGTAACATCTGCAATAAAAAATGTTGAGGGCAAAATTGAAAATGTTTTAAGCGATAATCAAAATTTGATGAATTTGGTTCCAGTTGTACGACAATTTGCTGATATTTCGATACCAGAATCTGAGTTTGAATTGCCAAAATTACCATCTTCAACACCATTTAGACCTCGAATCATTGAAGACTCTACCATAGTTTGAACCAATAAGTCCTGGAACAACGGATATAATAATTGGTGAAATTGGTAAAAAATTTCTTCCTAGAGCAAAGGATGATAAATTTGGTTTGTATTGGGACAGAAAAAAGAAAAGTTTTATGATTGGAAATTTGCCCGTGAATTTTGAGCATAATGATATCATTATTAATGAAAAAACATATGAAGGAACTCAAGGTTTATGGAGATTATTAACAGGCACTGATGTTCCAAAAGACGGTTTATATTCTGAAGAAGACTTGAAAAAGTATACTGAAATTTTATGGAAATCTGATTCAATTTACAAAAATAATGATCCATCAACTAAGAAACCAAAGTCAAGTAAAGGTAAAAAATATCTCAATATGATTAAACCAATTTGGGAAAAAAGAATCGAAGGATCAGGTGTGAGAAAATACAGTGATAATAAGATTGAATACAGATATATCGACGATTTGACAAAACTCGATGGAATTATTAATTATATTTATGCTCAAGAAAAGGCTGGAAACAACAATTTTTTGAACGAAAAGAAAGCGATTAAAGATTTTATTTCGAACAAACTTGATGAAATGATTGAAAAACCTGATGGAATTAAATATTTAAAACGAGTTTTGTCGGCAATAAGTTCATCTATGATTGAGGGTAGTGGACTTTTGAATGATTTTATCAACAATTTACCTTTTGAATTACACGTACCAACTTATCAGTATCTGGGGCCTGGCACAAAACTCGAAAAAAGACTAAAAAGAGGAGATCCTGGTATAAATAAATTAGATCAAGCTGCTATGGAACACGATATTTTTTATGCAAAACATAGAGACACACAAATTCCAGACATATCGCAGATAAAGTTTTGCAAGATAAGGCAATGGATAGATTTTTATCAAAAGATGCTAGTTTAGGTGAAAGATTTGTTGCGCTTCCAACAGCTGGAGCAATGTTTTTGAAGAGAAAACTAGGAATGGGAATCGAAGAGAACTTGAAATTTTAACTATATAAATGGAGGTGAACGTAAACTTCAGCAAAAATCAGAAAGAAAAAATAAAATCCGCTTTTAAGAAGAAAATACCCGTTAGTATTCAATTTAAAATAGATCAACTAAAAAATGGCGAAGATAAGATATTTTTAACAAATAGACAATACAATAAACTCGAAAAACATAAGAAAAAACAATAAAGGAACCAGAATAGAATTTTCTTATAATCAGTTGAAAGAACTCAAAAATGGTGGACTTTTGAAAGATTTATTAGATTTTGGAGAAAATATTCCAGTTGTTAAAAATGTTGTTCCTTATGTTCGTAAAGCTGCTCCAATCGTTAAAAAAGATGTGATTCCTATTGTTCGAAACATTTTAAATTGGTTAGATAAAGAGTTGGAAGATGTTACAGGATCTGGATTAGATGAAAAAACTTTGAATTACGTGAAATCAAACATTGAAAAAAAAATTTAAACCTTTAACATTCGGGGAATTGGAAGAAATCTGCAAAAATATTAAACATTTTAGAGGAATCTTCATGAGAGATACATTACCTGAAAAAGTTAAGAAATTTGAATGTGGAATTGTGAATTTAGACTCGATTATGGGAAGTGGAACGCATTGGATTTGCTATTATAAAAATGATAAGATTGCGTTTTATTTTGATTCGTATGGAAGAATTGAGGACAAACCACCTATAGAATTGATTAAATATTTGAAAAAATCAAGCGTTTACTACAATGATTCTCAGATTCAAGACTATAAAGATCCCCCAATTTGTGGTCATTTATGTGTTTTTGTGTTGAATGAACTGAGTGATGGTAAAGATTTTAAAGAAGTTGTTAACAAATTATTGCTTAATAAATATGGATTCACAAAATATTTTTGACGTATTTGGAACACAAATTATTCAAAATGTAGATAATAGTTTGAATTTTGATAGTTTGAGAAATGAGTTTGATAACAAGTTAGAAAATGTATTACAAAACCTTCCAGATTCAGATATGTTTGCTGTCGAGATTGAAGATTTTAAAGCAGAATATGATAACAAACTTGCAAATTTCATGAGTTCAAATGAAGTTGCTGATAAAATAAAAACATTGGAAAAAGAAGTTGATGATGGTGTAAAAAAATTATTTACCAATTTAATGTCTCACATCGAAAAAGCTGATGAAATTACTGAAGCGATCAAAGTTGAAAAGAATTATGTTAGTTTGGCTAATAAGAAAAGAATTGTCGGTGTTCGACCTGGTATTGACAAACATGATGTTGTTGTTAAAGAACAAATTTTAAAACCTCTAAAATTATCAGAAAACATCGATATTGTTGATTTACATGATCCGAATGTTAAAAATGCCTTAGATTTTAAAGGAAAAAGAATTAGCGGTGTTAGTAAAGGAATTAATCCATTTGATGTTGTTGTAATGATTCAATTAGAAGATCCTATTAAAATGTTTAATGAACTAAAACAAAATTATGAGAATCATAAACAGCATGTTAAAGATTTTACAACAGAAGTCTATGAAAAACTTGAAGAAAGAAGTAAAAGATCTATAGAAAATTGTGATGAAAAATTTACAAATTTTGAGGAAAATTTCAATCTATATAAAGGCGATCTTTATGGAAAAATAACAAACTTTTTGGAAGATTTCGCTAAATTTCAAGAGGGTTTTTAATGAAACCGATAGAAAAAATGGTGAAGTTTTTAAAAGAGTAGTTACTAATCAATCTTTACTTCATGATAAATTAATTAAACTAGAAGAAAACTTTGGCGAAATTAATGAAAAAGTTATAAAAAATAAGCAGTCTTTTGATAAGTTTAGTTTAGATGCCACAAAAACTTTTGAGAATATTGATCATAAACTCGTTGAATACAACGATTTATATCTCGATAAAGTAAATAAACTAGAAGAAAACTTTAATAAATTTAAAGAAGATGTCGATAAAACTTTTGAAAATATTGATAACAGATTTAATGGATTAGGCGGCTATGATGACTAATTTTCCTTATATAAATGGCGCTCATATATTGTGTGAGATGTAAAGAGAAAAACTGCCACAAACGATATAAAATACTATGCAAACATTAACGGAGTTAAGAGAATATCTGGAAAATGTGCTGAATGTAACACTAAAAAGAGCCAATTTATAAAAACTTGATTTTGAAATTTTTTCTTAATAAATAGAGATGGCGGGACATTACAGTGCTTTCGATCTTTTTATAATGCAACACGAAAGAGATTTGAAAAAAGAACATTGGGATGACATTTCTCAAAAATATGAATTATCCGAAGATATGATGAGATTATACGTAAACAAATTGAATTGGTATAACATTGCAAAATATCAAACTTTATCATCAGAGTTCATTCAAGAAAATATACATTATCAATTAAAAGATCATATGTCTGTTCTTTGTCTCTATCAACACTTGAGTATAAAGTTTTTGGATGAAAATAAAGATACAGTTGATTGGAACAATATTATAGATAGCGGTTACTATCCTGTGCAAATTTTATTGAAATATGTGACCGAGATCGCAAAATTTAAGGAAGAGAATCCTGAATATGACGAAGTAGATCATTAAAAATGACTCTAATCTTTTTAATTATTTTACTAAAATTTATATCTTTTCTTATAAAAACGTACATTAGATCGATGAAAAAATGATACATGATGTTTAAAATTTCTAAATTTTCTCTTATTAAATGGCGGACTACAGAAAATATGCTAGTGATATTGAAAGGGCGGAGTTTAAAAATTTCTATCCAATTAGTAAACAACATTTGAATGAACCGAATAAAAGAACTGAGTTTAATATTGATTTTGGAGATAACTTTTGCTCGTCTAACTTCCAGTTTTATATTTCTGGAACTTTAACAAAACAAGATGGTCAAGCATATCTTGGAACTGATAATGTTAGATTAATCGATAATTTTATACCGTTTTTATTTTCTAAGATTGAAGTAAGAAAACACAATAAATTGATAGAAGAAGTCGAAAACTGTGGCCAATTAAGCACAATTAAAGGAACTATTTCGTATTCAAAAAGTGATGTTATTTCTCAAACTTCTAATGGCTTTGAATCAGATTTTAAATTTGGTGTTTTTGAAGCAGCTGGAAATTTATCTCATTTTGGATTAGGATTTTTTGAAAATGTTACTATTCCGATCTATAAAGGAGGATTTTATCTAAGTTTTATAAGAGCAGAAGACGATGATGTGATTCTGAAGACTGCAACTGGAAATGTTATGCCTGTTGATGGAAAAAATAACAATTACAGATTTTTTTATTAGAGTTCCAATGATTGATTATAAAATCACGAGTAAAATAAGGTTGATTGATGAAATTACAAAAAGTCAAAACATTATGTTTAATTTTCTAGATTGGCAATGTATTGAACAAAAAGGTATTTCCGGAACAACTTATTCGTTCGATATCACAAATATTTATAGAAATATCTTCAATCCCAAGTTCGTTATCATAGGTTTTCAAACAGATAGACAGAATAATCAAGAAAAAAATCCTTCAAAGTTTGATAGTTTGGATGTAAAAAATATCAGAGTAAAATTGAACGGTTCTTATTATCCAGATGAATTACAAAATTTAAACATTTCCGGAGGTCTTTTCAGAATCATGTATCAGATGTATCAAGATTTTAAGAAAGTTTACTGTAATAATAAGGAAATGTATTACAATCCTAAAGAATTTTTTAGCGAATAGACCTATTTATGTCATTGATACAACAAAGAGTTTGACAAATATTTCTGGTTCAAAGAACGATATAATTATCAATATGGATTTTCAAAAAGCTGTTACAAACGCGATTTGTTATGTTGTTGTTGTCTCTGAGAAATTTTTAGCCTATGATGTGATTAAGAACGATATTAGAGAAATTCAGTAAAAATCGCGTTATTCGTCGGATAGTTTTAAAACTTTACAGAATTGTTAAAGACATTGATAAAAGTTTACATTTTAAATTGCATTAAAAAATTTTGAAAAATAGGGATGATATTAGGAAAAAAACTATTTCAAGGTCATGGACCGGAAGTGGTGATTTTAAAAAATACTTTAATATTTACTGATCCTATATACCAAATTTCATCAAAAAAGCTCCAATAGTTCTCGAGATATAAGAGTTTAAAGATAAGGGATGATTGGGGTAGATTTTGAAAATTTTGTTATTTTCATGAAATTTTAAGTTGAACTCGCTTGTTTTTGAAGTTTCAGATTTTTCCGATAAAATTTTTTATTTTTCTTTGAATATTAAGAAATAGGGGATGATTTCACCCTTATGGATAAGTTAAGTCGAAAGAGTTAAGTATTTACTATATGTGTACCAAATTTCATTAAAATCGGTTGAGTGGTTTTTTAACAACAAGGTTTGAAATAAATATTGATATTCACTTATTTAATATACATTGGAAACTATAACAGTTCTAATATCGATTGTAACCATCGATTTTTATTATCGATAAAACTTCGATATTCATAATCGTTTATCGCACGGAAAAAATTTTCATCATGGGCGTTGGCCACGTATAGTCAGTCATGCTTGATCCTCCTCTATTTTAACGAAATTTAACAAGATATATCATCAATTAGAAGATTCTAATGTATTTGCAAGTTGAAGAAAGAAGATATAGACTTTATATGAAGTAAGAAGATTGTGTGATGTTCTGTGTTTCTTGTTAAAAGTGAAGTGAAGTGTTCCACTGGGCGTTGCCATTCATAGTGTTATTATATTTTATAAGTTACTTTTATATTTGGGACTCGAAGAAAGACGTTACAAGAAGATTGTGAATTTGTGTAGACATTCTAAACTGTGATAAAACATTGTGTGAAAATAGTGATGTAAAGTGTTCATTTGTAATACAGAATTAAGTGTTTTTACAGTGATTTCATTGTCTCACACGGCGTGAGAAAAGCAAGGTCATTGTTTGGTGTCACTACTGTCCTTGTACCACACACACACGGGCGTGTGCAAAGCAAGGTCAAGCGTTAGTGACACAAACGCCTCTCACATGTTTCAATAAAATGAGATTCGAGGTCAAGCGTTAGTGGTACAAACGCTCACAGCAGACGTCACAAATCTACAGTTGATTGAAATAAAATATATGATACCTTTCTTCTTCTCCCATTCCCAATTTCTTAGAAGTTAAGTAGATATCGCAAAAACACGCACACTAACAACACTCATTTTGTATGTCTTTAACAATAATTGATGATGTTCATATTATTCTCTTTCATTCCTTCTAATATTTCAAAAATATACTCTTTCGCCACTGAAAAATCCCGATTTCTCCCGTAATAATCTTTATAATCGTACACATAATATCCTAAATAGTTGTACAGTAGAATGAAATTATTTCTATTTATCTCTGTTGTAGAAATGTAAACATAAACATTTGCGCTGAAAAATTTATATCTCGGCAGACTTAGTTCCATAATCTCCATTTATAAAAAAATCTTTTTGTTTTAAATGGAAGAGTATAATGCCAACTGTTACAAGTGTTCTAATAGAGGAGAAATTATCGATAAAAGATATTTAGTTTGTAGAGGTTGTAATTTAATTTTGTTAGAAAGACCTAAACCTAAGAAATTTCGAAATAAATTAACACATTTGAATAACCTGCTTACAAAATTGCAATATGGAGACAAGAAGCAAACAAAATTTGTTACAGAATTTAGAAAACAGAATAAAAATTTTTACTTATCTCTTGGAAACCATTGACAAAATTATTTTCCTTTTCAAAGAATACATTAGGTTTGTAGGTATCGATACACACGTTTATTATGAAAAGATATTACCTGTATTTTTTCATTATCTAGATGTAGAATTTGTTTATGATTTTGAACCAGAAATCTTCGATGATTTTATAGTACATTTGGAGAAATTAAACGAAGAACCTCTTGAAAAGAATGCGGTTTTACTCACATTCTCCCCGACTTCTCGAGTGAAGGTTAGCGAATTTCATTTTTTCCGTCTTTAAATTTTTTCTATTTAAATGGAGTTCTTGAAGGAGTTAAATGATATTGGAGAATGTAAGTTTAAAGAGTATAAGAAGTTAAATGAATTGGAAGAAAAAAAGAAGTACAAAATCATGAATTTGGAGAAAATGAAAGATAAATTCGGGTTTACAATAATTGCCGAGTTGGAAGATTGTAAAGTACACTTGCCGAACAGATTTTTGACTGTTTTGGATGAGAAAAAGATTAAAGAATTAAACAAAAATGAAAAATTACACTTGATTGTTACTGGAAAGAAGACTATTAAAGATAAAGACTGTGTTACAATTAACTTTGTAGAATAAAGATTTTTTATTAAGATTTTTTGATTTTTTCATTAAAACAGCTTATAAATGTAGAAGCAAACATTGAACAGTAAAAACAGCTAAAGATTCGGTTATTTAACATTCGTGCTTTCCTGTTAGATTTTATTAGATTTGTTTATGGTTCAATGGACAGTATTATACATTGATTTTCTGTCTGTCCCAAAAGTGGTCTAGAACCGGCATATTCATATCTACTTATATATATATATATATATATATATATATATATATATATATATATATACATTAAATTGTATAAATGGCAATAGCCTTATTTAATTTCAATAAACATTGAATCGCAAAAAGTATTTTAAAATATTCGTATTTGAATAAATTATGTTATGGATGAGATTATGTAATTTTATACACAAAGCAATAAACGATGTGTGAAGGATCTGGCTGCGTGGTTTATTGATTTAAAACGCGTGGTGGGGTTTTTGTTCTTTTCCCTGAATATAATAATGATCTTCAATAAGGTTTATTCACTAACGGCAAATTTGTGACCTTTTCCTACTATGTTTGTTATTAATATGGTTAGGAGACATTATAACTATAAACTTAAATGAAAATAAAAGTTTGTTTAGAACACGTGTTCGTTTGTTTTTAAGATTGAGACTCGGCCCTGTGTGTAAGATAAGGCTGGAACGATAGTCCTGCGAAATACAATTGTATGAATGTAAATAAGTCAAACCCTTATACATTCAGACATGTAAATTGTTAGCACATATACATTATATATAATATATATATATATATATATATATAATATATACATATATATATATATATATGTATATATATTGAACAACAGAATAAAAAAATCGAACAATAACTAGATCCACCTGCAGAGGTAGCCATGTGCGTGCAGCAAAACAACCATATGTGTATTCTCGTGTGGATAAAGCACCAGTATGTTTATTACTCTCTGAGGAATCGTTATTCAATTCATAAAATATAAAAGTCCAGGGAAAGCCACCATTTTACACGATGTTAGGATTTATTTTTATAATTAAAAGGTTTATTCAACAACAGCTGTATTTTGTAACACGTGATAAAATAAATGTTAAAAAAATTTTAATGAAGGAACATTTTCCAAACTTTAATAAACTACATTATTTTACAACACACGTAATTTTGCCCTCTAACATTACCTAAACTGTGATATTGACTCATTTATCTTTATCTAAAACACAAATCAAAAGTGATAACATTTGAAATATTACAATCCTACCATAATCCATACTCTTACTTTATTATTTAATAATAATTATTTTTTCAAATTATTTTAAACACTTGCTCATTAAAAAAAATAATCGTTTTTATTTACTCAATTTTGTTATTAGCAAATATTAGTCAAACATAACATTAAAACGTTGTTATGATTTTATTGAATTTGTGTATGACATATTGACAATGGAAAATTTTAGTGGAAACAATCAATTCATATGTCATATTTTTAATTTTTGTTACTTTAGACGTATACGTACAATTTTAATATTTTTAGATCTATAAATAAACCTAAACTACATAGATGTTGTAAATGAAATAAAATAAAATAGGGAATGATTTTATCAAATTGTAATATTCATATTTTTATTTATAAACTTAAACCATATCAAGCAATGTATTTAACTTCAAAATCGTTCAGTTGTATAAATTATTGAAGGTACACAAAAATAAATAAAAATAAAAATTACATTTTTAGTAATTGACTAATATAATTGAAGCTTGCATTAACAAAATTACACAAAATGGTTACAACATTAGGTAATGATGCCTTCTAGGCAGTATTTTGAACTATAATATCGAATTACTTAGTATAAAATGATATACTAAAGCAATTAGTAATTGCAGTTAATTCATTTTTAGATCACATAGGGCTATATGCTTTTTCTGTCTATAAATAGGGTTATTATTGATATTGTTCAGAAAGTGATTGAAAATCATAACAACTAGGACTTTATCACAATAATTACAACAATATAAACAAATTAAAATACAAAAATAGATTTGTTTTGACATGTTTTTAAGAAAATAACTAAAAAAGTCTACGACCGTTTCAGGTCTTTAAATCTGACATCTCTTCCCGCAAAGCCGAAGCCTATTATAATATGTATTTGTCAAAAGATATAATATCTATGATGGCTTTTTTGGCTTATATAATAAAGTATTATATTTAAAAGCCGTTAAAGATATAGGCACATGTGTGTTTTTTGTTATACTATTTATAATATTTTGAGAAAATCGTAAATGTGAAAATGTCCTTACTAATAACGAAACCTAGCGGCCCTAGGAGAAGTTAGGCTCGTTGTGTGGTCAGCCTCAAAGAAGTCGCGCGTTTGATATAAACCGGTTTATTATCTTTGTGAACGCCGTAATATATCTTCGAACTAGCCTACTGCCAGTGTTAATCACGACGGGGAGTTTTGTTTGGGCAGATCCCCTAGCCTACTGCCAGTGTCAATCGGGTTTACTGAAGAAGTTCGCCGTACACGATGTTCTTCGCGTAGGCGACTTCATCGCATACCCTATCAGGACGGACAAGGACAACGATGTCTTCTGGGCGTCGAACTCTACTTAACAGGACGTACAACTGGCCGTGGGTAAAACAGTCAGTGCGAAGGTCGACTCCGACAAGATCGATTGTCTGACCTTGGCTCTTGTGACCAGTCATCGAGTATGCCAGCATCAGAGGAAACTGACGTCGCCGGACAAGTAACGGCGAACCTTCAACGATCGCGAACCTAAAGATTATTTTGGGAATGCCGATAGGTTGCGCATCGTGAGGGCGTCTGACGGTAATCAACCGGTGGGTTATAGCCGTCAAAATGACCTTAGTGCCATTAACGAGTCCGACGGCGATGTTAATATTCCTCATGATGAGACACACTGAACCGATCTTGAGTCGCAGCACGTGATCTGGAATACCCTTGCCTGTAGCCTGGTTTAGCAGATTAACTTCGATGCCAAGATGATCATGATCACAGAATCGGCACTTCTTAACTCATGAAGGCGACTATCAACGGAGTCCAGGATGATGTCGTTGATTTCCTTGACGTTCACATTCATGGTAGAGAGGATCGCGCGACGAGCACACTGATCGGGATCCTGGAGGAATTCGACAGGAAAGACTTTGGAGATTAGGGCTTGTAAAGAAGTAACGAAATTTAATCCGGTCAGAGGAATAAGAGCGCCACTCTCTTTGCCCTCCCCGAAAGTTGTGGACGGAACAGTGCCGTTGCCTACTGCGAGAAGGAAGTCGGAGTAGTCAACGGAACTGCTCGTCCTGTGTGGTGTGGTCAGAGAGAAGATGCGGAACAGTCGCCACAGACGCGAGGCCCGAAGAGAAACGCACGCAACGGCAGCTGCCGTCCGCGCTTTTACAACGACAGGCGCGATCTGCCGGAAGTCTCCAGACCACAGAAAGATCTTCCCACCGAATGGCTCATCGCGGTTCATGAGATCTCGAAGCGAGCGGTCGAGGATCTCGAAGATGTAGCGATGGGCCATCGGGGCCTCGTCAAAGACGATGAGCTGTGCGGCTCTAATCAGTTCTGCGCGCTTGGACCCGTTGGTTATGTTCCACACGCCAGTTCCGTCGCCGAGATCGAGCGGAAGCCGAAACATACTATGGGCTGTTGAGCCACCCGGCATATTCCCGGCAGCGATGCCCGAACTGGCGACGGCTAGTGCAACCTGCCGACCACTACGCACGTGTGCCAGTATGACACGAATTAGGGAAGTTTTGCCATAACCCCCGGGACCGTCAAGGAAGATGGCCCTCGAGGATCGGCGGTCGCCGGGGTTGTCGAGAAGAGAATGAACATGATGTAAAACGGTCTCTAATCTTCTGAGAGCTTGGGTTCCCATTCCTCGACAATGGCCTGCTGTTGGTTCTCCCCGTACTCCAACAGTTCCCTTCCCAATTCAGTCGTGTCATCCTGCACGTCGGGGAGACCACAATCCACCAAAGACAGTCCCTGTCGTCGTAGACATTGGTCAATTTCAACCAAGGACAATTTATATGCTTTTTCTGGGTCAAGAGGGTTTCTTTCTAAGTGGTCCTCGCATAGGCTGTCGCGGAATGCGTCCCACAGAATAGCTGCAGGAGCACCCATGTTACAAAGAAGGAACGCAGCCTTGTAGCAATCATGAATTCAGAGGCTTCGCGCATAGCAGCATGGTACTCGTCTTCGTGTTCTACCCAGGCTGAGCTGACCATAAACCTCCTGGAACGTGCGACAATCAGGACCACCGCGCGACAGGAGGTCAGAGTAGCCTCGACAAGGTATCGACATCAGAAGCATACGTAAGTAGTAGAGCTCTCCACGGTTGGGGGAGATCCAACAGAGTCATCCCCCAAATCATTATATTTTGTTATGATTTGTTGACTTGGAATATACATTGTTAACTCTGTCTACATGCTGAATAAAGAATATAAAGTCTAAATACTTTCTCTCCACGCTGGCGTGCTGTGACGAAAGTGCTTGTCGTCTGGATAGACGTAATACTTCTTCATTCTTGCTAGGTTGTTTTGTATGCATAATAAAATTTTCATAAAAAAGACAGGTACGTTAGGTAGTTGAAGATTGAATTGAGTGGTCTATTTGAAAGTACAATATTAACTTTGAGCTTGCTCTACTAATCGCGTCTGCAAGGTCACCGGGGGTGGAAAAAGACGTGTTGTCGCCCTTCAAGATGGACCGGTAGACACTCGACTGTGGGCTGGGGTGGGGGGGGGGGGGGGTGGGGGGGGGGGGGGGTGGGGGGGGGGGGGGGTGGGGGGGGGGGGGGGTGGGGGGGGGGGGGGGTGGGGGGGGGGGGGGATAATAGGTTATGTACTGAAAAAACCACTTTAATAACAACAAATATAATATAAGGTACGTTTATGGCTCCTTTCTACACTTTTAATTATACGATGTTTAAATATCCTAATGGTAATGATATGATATCTTAATTAAAAACTTATTAAACATTTAGTGGTGTATCATAACCTCATTACATCAACTTTTTCTAGTGTATGTTAATGACACGTGAGTAGGAGAAAATACAACGAGAAATTATCATATTTCAATATCTTTATGAGGTTGTGTTACAAACCCTTTTTTTAGATGTAATCTTGTTACATTGAGTTGTGTACTGTTTCCTGTCAGTTCTATTAAGAGTATAACATTTTTCTTCTTGTGCAGTAAAAATAAAAACACAGTAGGTTAACCTTTTAATAATGATAATTTAAAAATTAACCTTTTTATATATAGCAAGTCCGTTTGCTTCAAATTATATTACATGAATATCCCGCCCAACGTTCCATAATATTTTTTTCTTATTTCTTATGTTTTATACTCCAAAAGACATAATAAAATGCAAAGTGCTTCTGCCTCCTTTTTATTCATTTACCTTTTTTCCCTTGACTCATCGGTCTACTAAGCATGAAAAATAAATCCTAATCCCTATTTACAAATGCGAAATTTCCCCTTTAGTTTTGGTTTAACGAGACGCATAAACTATTAAACCGATTATATTGAAATTTTCAACGTGGACAATTCTTAAAGTCTCTGGTGATAGTACAGGTCTAATTTCTAGTTTCTGACAAATCCCACCACGCTAGCCGCCCCCACTGGTCTTTTCTTCTAAATTAGCGAAAAATCCCATATTGGTCTGTCTAAAGCTGATAATATATTAATTGTATAACAAGAGTCTGTTGAAGTTTAAGCGAACTGTTCGTGGTGGTACACAAGCGTTTGTATTGGCATACAATCATATGTTTTTAATCAATTTCAACCTTCTATTTTCAATTTAATTTATATACATTATAAATTAAGTCTTGAAAGCATAGTGAAGTTTGATATTAGTTTTACTAATTATTTAAACCTTTTATGCCGTTGAGCACAGAGTAAGAAAATGCACAAATAGGGAAATTAAATGTTTTAGTTAAAATATACTTTTGACTGTACATTTAGCAAATATAAAGTATGAAGTGCTATGTTAGAACTTTAATGCACATCTAAAAACACACAAGTTACGATGTAAATTCAATATAAGTGTAAAGACTATTATAAAGCCCATCGCAGTTGTTATTTTACAGTAGTAGTCTTCTCAGACCTGTATATATACTCAGGTGTTTGCATATATTTTCTTGATCACGAACAAGGAAAAATAAAATATTATAGTACAATAAACAATAAGACTATATAATTCACTCGAATCAGAACTTAACTCACACTCGTGCAAAGCCTAAGAAATTCCGTGTAAAGCCGCGAAAAACTGCTAATAATACTATAAGTGCGAAATTGGCTTTGTTTGTTTGTTTTGTTTGCACGCGTAAACTATTCCTGGACATTCTTACGGTCCCTGGGGATAACTTTTGGGCTATGCCCACTGATCATTAAAGTAAGCTAGAAATAATATCTTGGTCTGTAGTTGGTTAAATAATAAATAAAAGAGCCTGTAAAATGTAACCACCTTGTGTATAATTGTTTTATGACAGCACAACTGTATGTTTAATTAATTCACTGTTTTTTAATTCGTTTTACATTTACAGTTTGTAAGTTCTCTCTAAGGAGTAACCGTTAGTTTTTGTGCCTTCCTTAGATTTCAGCGATAACTTATATTCTACTGTTGAAAACGACGTCCTTCATAATTTTACTCTGAATACTTCCTATGAAGCAGTCGGCAAAGATGAAAATTCGCTGGACTGTGCTTTTGAATGTACCAATTCGGACTCTAAATGTTTTTAATTAAATATTTTTTTTTTCATTCCGTAAATGAAACAAAAATATATTGTTTCATTGTACTTTTAGCTGTAAATGTTTAATCAAAGTTTAAGAATTAGGTCTAAAATACAAATCTACTAGCTATTATTTTCTAAATAGAAATCCTGTCATAAAACCTATTCTAGATGACTTTTAAACAGAATTTATATCATATCTGTGTATTTATTTATATTCTTTAGTCGGGGAATAGGCGGTATCGGAAATATAATTCACTCTAAGTAGAAGTCCTCCTCATACAGTTGCAAAACCTATGATATTGCGTGCTAAACCGCAAGTAGCCTAACAGCTAGTAGTTATATTACTATTTAAGAAACTAATTTGGTCATGTCCCTAATTTATATTAAAAATAATTTAATATAAATTATTATATAATTATTATATACAGTATTATTTTGAATACTGAAACTAAATAAGTACATATCATACAGTATTGTTTTATTGTTCAGTGTTCTCAGAAAGAAATCAATTGAATAAACTGATGGCAGCGTAGTTACCTGAAAACTTTAGTTATTTTATTTCTGTCACGGTCGTCATTGAAAATTGTATGTGTAGTTTGTTACAGCAAAAAGCAGGTTAATAACGCACTTATAACTATAACGCTTATTTTCACAACGTTATGGCTATGGGTAACTTATATTTTCTGGCAAATTAGTATATAATTTGAACACGTTTGAAAATGTAATAACGTTAACTCCTAAATGACTGTCATACTGGTGAAAATATAATTAATATTTTTGATTTAATAACTCAATAAATTATTTAATCTTTGAATATGGCAATAACTTTATAAATACATTATTAAAAATCGATTTCTGCTTAGATGAAAAAGGTCATTTGCATTAGATGCATTAGATGGGGGTACCTCATTTTGTTAACTATTAATGCAAATCTGTTGAAACCGTTCGATAGTTTGAGACAATTTTTGTTGTAATTAAGTATTTCAAAGAGTTGCAACACTACGTTATACGTAGGTGAATACAACATCTGAGCTTTTTTAATAATATTCTTTAGAATATTTAGTTCAATTATACGTAATTTAGAAACCTTGGCTGCTGCCTGGGTGGAGTCTCTGCAGGTTTGGCAGCGGAGGTGGACGGAAGGATCTCATTCGAGGACCTTCCGTCTTATTCGAGAGCTTCAACCCTGGATAGATCGTGGCCACGGGGAGATAGATTTCTACCTGTGTCAGTTCATGACGGGGAACGGTTACTTTAGGAAGTACCTCTACGAGATGGGAAAAGTCAGGTCGCCTCGGTGTGCTTACTGCCCGGAGGAGGATGATGATGTTCATCATACCTTCTTCGCTTGCGGGCTCTTCACCGAGGCCAGGCGAACGCTCGCCACCACAGTTGGCGATGTTTTGGCAGACACCATTGTGGAGCTGATGCTGCAGAGTGAGGACGCATGGAATGCTGTCACCACTAATGTACATGCGATCCTTCATCAGAAGCGTGAAGACGGATGCCTGACTGATCTCTAGCTTCCGAAACAATTAGTTTTGTCCTGGATGGGACATAAGACACACGGACCAGGCAAGATGTCATCCGAAAGGGTTCCGGCCTGGGTCCTCCCTGGCCCGTAGGGGGTTTAGTGGGTAGTCCGCAAGGGAGTCCTACACTCCGTACGCAAATGCATTCCCCCTACATTAAAAGAATAAAAATAAAAATTATAAACTATTTATAAGAAGATTTTTTGACATAGCTGCAAATACTGTTTTAGTATAATTTATTAAAGTTTTATTTTCAGCTCAGATTGTGTAATAATATCTAAAATTGTGCATCACACAACCTTTGTTTATGTTAAAAAATATTAAATACATTCCAACCCCCCAAATTTGACAATTTTTATGCATTTTATAATTTAAAGGGAAATTTTGGTCTCTTCCCTGATAAAAAATTATAGGGTGCTGTTAACGAAAAAGTGTTAAATCTCCCTTCATTAGTCTATAAGAAATAGCCCTTGCAGCAGTTCAACCTCTATCAAAAGAATCTACAACTTTCATAGCGTATCGCCACTTGAGAATAGTAGAATTATTAAAGCACGTTAGAACCGCTCTGAGACGACCTGAAACGACCATATAAATGACTGATAGATAAAACAACCAAATGAAAATCCTCACACCATTTACATATGTCGTCCGTTTGTTATTAATTTGCATTAAAAACGTACTTTATATGTTATTAACTCTATATTTAATCAGGTAGGATTAGGTAGTAGTATTATTATATATGTAAGTGCGTGTGTGTGCCATAATATCATGCTTAATGAATCATATGCTATACTTTGATTTACTTTACTGTTGCCTACAGCTAACTATACCGTGGAGTGTTAAAGAAGTCGTTAACCGACAGAAAACATCTCGCCACTACAAAGACTGCCCGATGTTGAGATTGAAGCCAATTTCCTGTTAACGCCTTTGCTCTCTTTTCAGTCATGCTTCTTAAATGTCAATAGAACTTTTTCAGTGATTAGCGATATATTATTAAGAGTATATTTTAAATTGAATAGCATGTACAGTCTAACAAATACTTAAAAAATTAAAAAAGAACTCCATCAAGTTTTGTACTGCTGGTACAACGTAACTTTTTTAGTTGCAAAGGTAGTAGCTATACTGCAGTATACAGCTTCAATGCAGATGCTTATAAATGATTTAGTATTTGAATTTTCAGCCATATACTGTAATGGAAATAATACTAAACGAAGAAGAAATAGTTACTAAAACTATCTCTTCAAGAAATAATGTTTATTAAAAATATGTTCTGCAGTCCGAGAAGGTGAAATGAATAGCAATCGAAGCTTTAAAAAATATGTTTATGTGTGTGATAGTTCTATATAGGATCACATCCTTGTGAATTGTTTGTTGTTAGATTACTAGTTGAATAGTGAAATATTAATAACTAAACTAAACATCTTACTTATTTTATACATATTAATTTGTATCCACAATATTTTTATCATCGTAAAATAAATAATATGTATTGAAGTTTTTGCTACTACACAGCTTGCAACGATTTGCATCTTTATGTTAACTTATGTTGCTCAGGAAGATGTGTTATAGTAGCTTTAATGTTTGAGTACTCACGCTAAATCGCATCATTGCCTATAGAATGCAAAAAAAATAATTGTAAACACATTTTTAAAAAATATGATTATACATTTTTTCTTTTAAAATTCTGACTTTAAAAGTCCTGAACATCAGTAGTAATCTCTATTAGGTAGTACTCTAGAGTCCCAGAATAACACAGTAGATACAGTATTTAGAGTTACAGTAGGTCAATATTTTTATAACTCTGTTACAAGTTATGACACACCAAGTATTGCGTAACAGGCTTTTGTCTGTTTGATGCAAAATTCTATAAATAATTCTTTTTTAATTTTTGGAGAGAACGACAGACAATGATACGAAAATGGTTGTTGTACATCCTCTGGCTAAGAATATATAAATTATGTAATCCCACTGAATGACTTCAACGGCGTTTCTACTAGACTTCGTGGACAATTGTAAAATATAACTTTATACTGAATGGAGAGGCTTTGAGGTCTATTTATTTGATGAGTGTGTTGACATATGGAATATTTTTGACATATCTTGCCACATGGTAGATTAAAGGTTTTTAATTAAATTGGGTTTTATATCAGTTTTAAACAATAAATCTGTACACACTAAATCACCATAAAGCTATGTACGTATTGGGATATTTAGGCTAAATGTGTTAATATATCACATGACATGTGAGTATTGGGTTTTATTAAAAATGTGTTTATTCTGATCTTTTGTCGTTCCCATCAAAGTTACATAAGACCAGTGTAAACTATTCTCTAACACACCACAAAATCCCATGGAGTGACTGCATCATAATTGAACTCAGTGCTCTTCATATAGAAATAAAGATTTTTACATGGTTTCAAGTCTTTAGCTCTGTTCGTTTTTGAGACATCCCGCTAGATAGACATAAAGACAGAGACACAGAAAAAAACTGTCCATCCCTTTGAGAGATAAGCTTCACTAACGCTCAGCCAAAACTGCTCAATGACAGGTTATGGTCATAGTCTTTATAGTAAATGGAGAGGTTTTAAGTTCTATTTATTTGGTTAGTGTATCACATCCATTATGCAGTTTCTCAGCAGGTTAAAAATACCCTGGAGGAATGGAGATACTCTTTATAAGATTCAGTGATTGTTAAGGAGTTGGTGGTCAAAAGGCTTCCTCTATTCCTGTCCTAAGCATCCAGGTTATTTAAAATACTCGTAAACCTACTATCTTTTTTAGCTATTTTACTATTTTTTCTTATTGACATTCAATATCGCATGTTTGATTCCCGCAAAGAACAATTTCTCCAAGGAAGTCAATATGAGCATTTCCCTTTTTCTGAATAAAAAAAAATGTTTAAGAAGAATATACAGTGTAGGACTAATAGAAAATTAAGAACCACAATGCTTCAAGACACTTATTGTATAAAAACAAAACAAATCAATCTAAGGTGAAATTAAAGATGAATTGAATGTTATAAAAGTTTCATAAATAAATAATTGGTCTTATATTATTGTAGTTTTAAATAAACACTCTTTATTGCAAAACCAGCATGAAATGTATCCATTTGTTACAGAAAATGGAATGTCCGGCAAAATTTCAGCAAAACCGGATACTGTGACTTCGCTGTCGATATCCGGCCGTCACGTGATATTTCCTGTCTACAAACAGAATCACACTTGGAGAACGTTTTAACATATGATTACTTATCCGTTTTTTACTTATCCGACAAGTAACGCTATCAATCGAATTAAATTATTTATTTTTATTCATTAAGCCACAATAATTTGCTTCAACTGTTTTATATATATATATATATATTATATATATATATATATATATATATATATATATATATATATATATAATTTATATAAACATATGATTCATGGTTGCCAAAACATGTTAGTATTTGTAATTGTCCAAAGTAATATATAGATTGATTCCTAGAACGTGAAAAGCCTTTACCAACAAAAAGAATAATTGTTTAATTTTCACACCAATATTTAATATCTTATATTTAATAGTTACATATAAATATATACATATATAAACAGTTACTTATCTTTTTGATGTATATTTAAACTAATAAACACAATAGCGTATGATCGCAAACTCCCAATAATTTTAAGCAACAAATATTATAGGCATGAGGTATTTATTTGGTAATTGAAATGTTAAATTTTTATTTAGGTAGTTTGGAAAGGCAGAGTGAAAATTAAACAATTATTCTTTAACAATTATAAACAACAGTGTCTCTCACACAAGGCACAAACGAATTTTTAACGTTTTCATTTAAGAGAATGTTATGTAATACGAAGTTTTGAGAAGACTAAATTTGAGATTTCGTTTCATCTCACAAGATCTAATTGGTGCAATTGCTATTAAACATGCTAAAATAAACATACTCGTATATACAAGATGTACGAACTATTTACGAAATAAGTCTAAAATAAACGCAAATAGTGATTTAGCGATATAGTGATTTCGGTAGCCTACTTTGATTTCTGTAACTTAAAAACATAGGACAGGTAGATATATTTTATACTTAGTTAATTTGGGTGTATTCCTTAATACTAAGAATTCGGTCATCTCGAATTCTCAGCTTTAAAATAGCACCAAGTTTGTCGTTTGAATTTTTATCACAAAAACATTAAGAGTTATTTTATAAATATAATTTAAAGTATTTACTTTTCCATCTTAAAATTTGATGATCTGGTAGTTAGCTAATACAATTTCTCAATAGATAAATAATCTAATTCGTTTAATATACGAGAAACATTGAATTTTTATGTCAGAAATTAGTCAAACGAAGAAATTAAGTTTGTGGTTGACTATGTATTGCCTTACAAGATGAAAATGAATTGTTTATTTTAGAAACAAAATAAACGCGATTATTATATAATAGTAAGGTAAACACTAGAAATACGATTTTAGTACAGAGAGAAGTCAAGTGACAGAGAATGATTTATTACTGCTTTAAACTTTGGAAAATTTGATAGCACGTCTTTGAGAGTTGACAATACTGATGTTTTAACAGGTGTTAATTCTGACTTGCATTATTCAGTAGCGTGGTCGTCTGTATGTTTTTCTATATTCTTTTGTTGTCTGATTTCCATTTAATAACACATTCGTGGCTATGATAATGCAGTGAAAATGTCTAGTTCTGATCAGGAACCTGGTCCAAAGGGATAACGTAGAATTTTCAATAAATAAGATCTACAAAGCAATGTTGTTTGCAATGAGAGATTCGAAGGAGAATGATTAATAATATTGATTTCTTATTTAATATTTCTTTTCTTACTCTTATAATTTTGTGTTACATAAAATTATTTTTACCCTAATATTCTCAGAAGACTTGAAACAGCATAATATTAATATATTATTATTGGTATAGCTTATTAATATTGTTTATAGAGGCGCATGTAAATAATCTACATATAGGGTTTCAATGCAACGCCAAGATTTCGGCAAACTATCAATTCTATTTATTTTATCTTACTGTGATTATTTATCTGGAATTATGTTAAAAACAAAGCTCATTTCTTTTCCAATGTTCTAAATAAATGATTTTATTTCTAATATGTTTAAGTTTTAACCTAAAAATAAATAGTTATAAATAACGATGTAATTAGTTTCAGGATATTCCGTATTTAGCGTTGATTTGCTACACTGCGAACAATGCTGCTATATAATGCTACGAAATATAACATAATGTTTCTCCCTTTCCCCAAATCGACATTATTTAAGTCGGTATTCACCAATACATGATTATAGTCCAAACCTCTAGGTAATAAGCCTGCTCGTTCCTTGGCTTTCGACCTTAGCTCTCCGAACACATCATAAAAAGTCCTTGAGCAGCTTAGTGACATTCCTCTTTGTGAGCCTAGTCCTCGGAATTCGGCCCTAAAACAGAAACCAATTACTCCAGTTAAATTAGGTACACAATTGGATTATCATAAATACAACGCTACATCTGGAAATATTAATAATTGTAACTATTTTAATTAGATAATCCTAGATTGCCACTTATTGCTTGTAATTCAAGTATATATGATTAATTTTGAAATTAAAATTAATATCAGGTTAATTTATTGCTGTAATTTGTAAAAAAGGTAAACCAAAGTGGGTGTACGCCTTTCGTCAACCTGTGACGTAAAAACTTTGGTAAAAATGTTTGCAAAATTTTAAATTCTATAGCTACAGCGTTATATATGAAATGTCATATCACTGTTCTCTGTACTGAAACTTATTTATTCAGCGATTTTCTCGTTGCCATTATTATTACCCATAAATCAATTTTAAAAAGTTTGCTACCTCTGCCAAATTCCATGAATCGTAGATAGAAGACTATGTTGAACATAAACGAAAAATGTCTTTCAGATAAATCCACTTTGATATTTAAATAATTTCCTCTATACAAAAAACATTCTATGCGGCAGAGATAATTCATATGGTATGAGCAGGCGAGATTAATTATGTTTACGCGTGTGTGTAGTGGCCGGCAAAGATTCATTTGTGTGCGTGTCACTAAATACATTATAGTGGCTAATATAGTGTCCTGTATATTTTTACAGAACTGTTTTTTATTTTCAATTACTTGTGTAAGGATATAGGTAACATATATCTCAATAACCACTTCTAGTTCTGGAAATACATCAATTACAAAATGTAATACGCCAAAAAGTAATTATTGACACAAATTTTGGACAAATATACAAAAAATCTATAGTTTTTCAATAACGTGGATTTAATCTTTCTGTCAAAGCATAAGCCAAATATTCTCTCTAGTTTCCCAAAGTTTTATATATTTTATAAAGTTCCCATCAATCTCTAATTAAATTTTTCTGTTTTCGTTGAGAATGGTCGGTGGCCTATTGTGAGACCCTATGGCGTAGATGAGTAGTATTTTCTTTTGTTCATTATTTAAAATATAAAAATATATATTATGCATTATATTGTGTAATGTGTACAACTTTTTGTGCAGAAGTTTTCTGTAGAAAAATGTAAAACATTATTTGTATTCTCTTATGTATGTTGTTCTCTCTTAAAAAGAAAATATGACGTCTGTCCATATATAGCAGGTACTTTAATAATTCAAATCAAAGTACAAAACAATTTCCTTCTATGACCTAAATATTTGTATAAATCTCTATTAACGGTAAAATTCCATAATATAATCCTGAAACATTTTCTAAACGTTTTTACTTCGACCTTTGTTCAAGTCTATTTCAAGCGAAAAGAATGTCATAGATTTAATGTACGTTGTTATGATCACTAAGAACTATTTACAATTTTACGTAGTTATCAGGGAAACTATAAAACGTCATCGCTATAAAGATAACGGGGGGACTTGTATCTGAGCAGTCTGTCCTTACTGAGCATTCGACATGTTTCTGCAGGATACATCAGTGCAAACAAGATAACGCACTGATAGCCAGAGGCATTATAATTTTATCATTAGAAAACTAAATATCTCATAATGCCAAAAAATCATGAAACCAGCTTTTCTTAATTTGCGTTACTATTTTCATCATATTTTTATATTTTTTACATAGAAAAGGGGTATATATAATATATATTTATATATATATATATATATATAAATATATATATATAAAGTTTCTTCTGACAAAGTAAATATCCTCGCATTAACCTAACAATACATTATATGGAAAATTGGTTTCCTCTTGGTTTACCTGTCTAACCGTACGGGCTTGTTGTCCATACGTAATATTCCGAGTAATGGTTTGAAATCATCCTTCAAGTTCAGCATCGTTTTCGAGGACATAACCAAATACGAGAAATTCAAGATAATGAAAACACCGGCCTTCTAGAAAGTTAAAAACAATTACTAGAAAGTTTATTTTATTATTACAAACAAAATTCACGGTAAATAATAAAATTTATTTATATCTATTTGGAGTATGATTGATGGTTATTAGTGGTTAAATATAAATGTCAGATCATTGTGTACGAGTATAGTAAAAGAATCCGTTACATTGAATATTGTTACTTGCTTCGAGTTTGGTTAAAATTTAATCTACCAGTCATTTATTGCACTTCGTTATTAAATATTGATGACAAATAAACTTGTTGTAAGTAGTGATAAACTGTAAATGAAGTTATTTCATGTAACTTAAATTTGATTACTGAACAAGGTTCTGAATCAAATCATTAAACTAATAAAAAATATTCTTAAGTTAAACATATAAGCATGTGGTAATGAAAAGTAGCTTGTTTATAAATAACCATTACTGATGTTTGAATACATGGAAAACGGACAGCACCGCAAACTTCAGAGTGATTTCCTACATTTATAACAAGAGATAACTTGTAAAAGAAAGTCAGTTTAAAACTCTGTTGGAGTCAGTACCACGCTTGAGCTTGCAGACAGGAAGACGCTCGTTTGTTACAAAGATATTACGGCCGTTCAGAAGCAGAAGCAGCTGCAGGAACTGCATTTTTTTAAAGCCATAGGTTGTCTCCTGCAACGTTTTTCTTTTACTGAAATGTTTCTTGTCCAACTACAATTTAATTAACTGAAGCAGATACAAAAATGTGGGAAAAGTATAAAGGAAATCTTGTCAAAAACGATGGAAAACTTTGAAATGAACAAATAAAGTTTCCTTGACCATAAATCCCACTCTCTCTCTCTTAGCGTTTGTCTCTGTGTTTCTGTTTGCATTCAAAAGTTAATACTGTAATACTAAACCAGTTTAAGTTACAGTGTTCTAAATTAAAATTTATGTTTTTTTACTTTAACCTAAAACTAATTATTAAAAGTACTAGGGTTGGTGGGCCTGGTTCGTACATTTAAAATATGGTTTATGTCGTTTCGTGATAGAATTAAATTTTGAACAGTTTTTTACC
This sequence comes from Homalodisca vitripennis, assembly GCF_021130785.1. Taxonomy (NCBI): domain Eukaryota; kingdom Metazoa; phylum Arthropoda; class Insecta; order Hemiptera; family Cicadellidae; genus Homalodisca; species Homalodisca vitripennis. The sequence goes on along the minus strand of NC_060209.1, from coordinate 52,238,438 downwards.
AAATCTTGAAAAATTTTGTTTATCGTGATGACAGAATTAGTTGGCATTGTCCGTAGATTTAGTAAAATGAAGCCGGCTAATCTTTTGTTGTAAGTAGACACGAACTAAAAAAGTTAACCTAAGAAGAACACTAACAAATATTGACGTTGTCCAATGCATTTACCCAGTTAGACGATATCACGGAGCGCCGTACCTACACTCACGAGTAGATGACTAGAGTCGAGGACCCCAGCTTCCAATCTCGCTGGCCGCTTCATATTTTTGCTAATTATAATTTTTTTGTAAATATTGTAAATAAATTTATTTTATATTTTTAGTTACTTCAAAACTTCATTTTTGAATGAATATTAAAACAAAAAATATAGTACAATTTAAAACTGTTTATCGTTGAAAAAATTTAATTTACAGTTAATAAAACAACCGCGGGTACAACCACGCATTCTATTTAAAGATTACAATTATAGGCAAGAAAAAAAAACTTTCAAATCAGGGGATATAAACTGGCGCTGCTTGAGTGGCAAGAACTGTGGTTCGGCTACAAAAACAGACGCAAACTTGACTAGAATGTCAATTGTTAATGATGGCGTGAGCCGTGAGAGAGCTTAGGTTAATATCAGACTTAACCTAAAAATCATATGACAAAACGATTTCCTAGTTAAAATATTGGAGTATAAAGGAGGTTTTTAGTTGTTAGTTAACGTCTTTTGTGAGAGTACCACACTACAGGGCTGGTCACCTGTTTGTGTAAATGCATTTTTCTATCTCTCCCTAAAAAACCTTTCACCGTGCAAATAGAACAAACTATGCGTAACTTTGCAATATCGTGACAATAATAAGTAAACCAGTAGGTGCATCATCGTACGGCGCAAGTACAGAGAAAGTAGTTTGAATGTACTATCGTTACTAAGATAGTGAACAATTAAGTTTTAATTATCTCCGGTGCGCTTGATATGTCCCCTGTTTTGTCGTTACATGTAAATTGTGAACATTTCTTCCCCTGACAAGAACAAAAAGCAAGTAGGTCAAATATATTATCGTTACCAGGACAGTGAACTATTAAGTTTTAATTATTTCGGTGCGCTTGATGAGCCCCCTGTTTTTTCGTTACATATTAAATTGTTAAATTTCTTCTCCTTTACTAGTACAAAGAACAATTATGTCAAATAAATTATTGTTACCAGGACAGTGAACTATTAAGTTTTAATTATCTCGGTGCGCTTGATGTGCCTCCTGTCTTTTCGTTACATATTAAATTGTTAAATTTCTTCTCCTTTACTAGTACAAAGAGCAAATATGTCAAATAAATTATTGTTACCAGGAAAGTGAACAGTTAAGTTTTTATTAACTCGGTGCGCTTGTTATGCCCCCTGTTTTGTCGTTACAGGTCAAATTATAAACATTTTTCTTCTCCTTACAAGTACAAAAAGCAAGTAGGTCAAATATATTATCGGTAAACGAACAACGAATAATTAAGTTTTCTGTAATATCGTTAAAATAACTATAAACAAATAGCGACTAATCTTTCTCGGTGCAAGAATAATGAACGAGTAGTTTATTTCATAGCATAGCAAAAGTACAGTAAAGAGTTAGTGCCAGAGTTTCTCGGAGCAGATAAAACACGCAAGCAGATAACCACATTTAACAGTAACGTTTCATGGCAGGAGGTTGTATGATTTCAACTCTGAGCAGAGTAAGCCTTGAGTAACTAGGCTGACGATATAGAAGAGCAATAATTCAAACTGTCTTATGGTATTTATATGATAATAAACCAGCTCATTGAGGCTCTACTTCAATTTGCTCGATAACACTCTCAAAAATTTCATGTCAGAGTTAGTAGTTAAAGATATTTGTTTAATTAAATTGAGATTCCTATAAATTTTTCAGCTTCTTTTAAATATACTTTATGGTCTAAATTTTACTTCCTTAATTACGTGAAAGTTAAAGAAGAAACCTATCGGACAGTATGAGGACCTGAAAGACAAAAAAGAGAGGTAACAAGCGCTACCTCATTTATGAGATCAGTGACAGTTTAAGTTTTCAAAATATTTACTTTAATAGTTTTTTGCAAATTTTACATTCGTACCCAACACTTGAAAGTGTCAACATAGCTTAAATTGTGTATGAAACTTGAAAACGCACTATTGAACAAATTACCTAGGATTGAAATTGTAGCATTCATTTTAATTATATTATATATTCACCATTATATTTGCAAACTGCAATGATCTGTATGTATTAAAATTAACACAACAGTTACATTATTCCCGTCATATTGATTGTGCATCATTGTCGATATGATTCTCCTCATTATGAGTACTTAGAGAATGATCATCGAACTTCTATTGATCACATATTTATCCTTCTGAACGTACGTGCGATTAGTGAGTATTAGTGTTATTGGCGAGATTTTACTCATGTCAAAAACTCGTTCATTGTCTTTATTTTTCTTCTTTCTATATATTACAGCAATAAATGAAATCTTAGCCAAAGATTGTATTAAGCATCAATCAATAGTTTTAGTATGTCGATGTTTTTTGCAATTTTATACGATTCTCCCAAGTATTACGAAAAACATAGTAATTACATTTTATTGGGTAAAGTAAACATTTACAGTTTTTGGTTGAAAAAAATAACAAATGATAATCTAAACTACCCAAAAGTAATGTATAGAAAATTACAACCCTTAACGCTGTTTTCTAGCTTTAAACTGAATCAAGCTTTTACACATCTAAAATATTTTTTTTCAGAATTGAGATTATAAACGGGTGAAGTTAGTTTAAACATTAAAGTAAACCGTACATAAATTTTTTTGTTAGGACTATGATCCATTTTCCAATAAAAGTTTAAAATTTTCAAAGAAAATCCCTTGAGCAAACTAACATTTCGTGGAAAAATTACGATCTACGAAATATTTTTGAAAATCCTTAAATAGAGCACATGTGAACAACATGATTAAAATACTTTTCTAAAAAATTTCATTCGTGGAAAACGCACAGATACCCTTTAAATTCTAAAAAAAGGATTTTCCCCTAAGAACAGGTTCTCCAGGTGCACGAGTTTTTTAATTGACAATGCTTTGTGACCTGGAGTTCATAATGACCAACAATTTCCAGAGAGTAAACAGATCCCACAAGGCTTAACCACCTAAAGTCCCCAAATCATTTTGTAAGTGGAAATCATATAAGCTAATGACCCCAGAAGCTTGAAAATGAGAGAACTCTTTTTGTTTAGAATTCCCAGTGACCTAGAACCTGCAACAGCTGAAAATTTCTGGAGGCTAGTAGGACTCAATATCGCGTAGGTTTTTAATGGATTGAACATTAATGTTTGTAGAGGCAAGCCTGCACTAGTTGTTAGCAGCCACTAGTTAAAACTAACAACATTACAGAGACAGAATCTCTCATAGTACGGAAGATTTCAAAATCGGCTTGAATTTTGGTGGTTGGAATGTTGTTTGAGAACCAGAATTCGATGTTTGAGGCCTAGAAGGTACTAGTAACCTAGAGCTATAGGGGGTAAAATACAAACTTTTTTCGCTCTTTTAAAAGGTTGGGATATTCCTTCAATTTTTTTTTTAGTTTTGATTTTAAATAGTATCTTAATTGTAAGAGAGAAATTGTAAGTATTTAATATTTAAGCAATACCACGAGAATAATTTTGCTTTTATTTTAAAAAGAAATTTATTATGTTTTAGGTCCAAAACTAGTTTGATTTATTAGTTTTTTTTAAATTTCAAAATTTAACCATTTACATCATTGTTAAAAAGTAAATAATTACAGTCGGAGGTTTGGGGGGGGGGGGGTGGGGGGGGGGGGGGGTGGGGGGGGGGGGGGGTGGGGGGGGGGGGGGGTGGGGGGGGGGGGGGGTGGGGGGGGGGGGGGGTGGGGGGCAACAATAGCAAAATTGTTTATCATAATCATGCTTTTTTATTTCAGTTTAAAAGCGAAAAATAAGCTCCATAATGGGAAATACTGCAAAAAAAACTTAGAAATGAATTTATACAACGCGTTGGCAATATTATGTTTCCATTTAATTGGAAGCATTTAACAAATAATAAAGGCCAGCGGCCCTACACCATATGAGCCGCACAGATTTGCTGTGGGGATGACGTCAAATCCTGTCCTTTAAAACAAAGCCCCTCTTGCAGACGCTTCTTTTCTAATGAATTACGATATATTTAGTATAAGGGACGTTAGAAATTCCATAAGTTATAGAATGGACTTTAGGGACTGCATAAGTTATGAGATAAAAAAATTACACCAAACATTTGAGATACATTTTGAATGATTCAGGAATAAATTTAGAAACAAATTATAAAATTCGCCTATGTCTACACTGTTATTATACACAGCAGGTAAACAGTTGATATTCGTTCTGTGATAGTATGAGTCTAAGAACATATTTATCACATACCATAAAATAGTGGTAACTAAAATTTTAAACTATTTAACTTGGCATAAATAGAAAGACTAATTAAGTTCAGCCTTCCGGTGTAAAAAAGAAATTGTTTAGATTACAGCAACTGAAAAAAGTTGTATGAATATCCAGCCAGCAGTAACATTTTTTCTAAGATGGTACTAAACCGAAGGAATTTAGTGACTTCATTATTTATAGAAATTTCAAAACTTGGTTATCTTTACATACTACTACAAATAAAAATAAAAACTATAAGTGTTAAAAACCATTTTCTTAATTTATCGAGTTAACCAATTAGTTTAGTCATGCGTAATTAGTAAAGGAATATTGATAAGGTTTTTAGTTCAATAATTTCTTCAATTGTTCAAATAGTTTTAAAATAATTTACCTCCAATACATTTATTATAAATATTTATACACATAAAAATATTGCAACTTTATAGTTACATGTTAATTGTAAGTAGAGGTACATATATGGCACAGTATAGTAATGTATTATAGTACATTTTTAGTTTAAGATTATCTGTTAGTATATATTTTGTATAAAAACCACTATTTATTATCTACACACACACACACACACACACACACACACACACACACACACACACACACCACTCACACACACACACACACACACACACACACACACACACACACACACACACACACACACACACACACACACACACACCACACACACACACACACACAACACACACACAACACACACACACACACACACACACACACACACACACACACACACACACACACACACACACACACACACACACACACACACACACACACACACACACACACACACACACACACACAACACACACACACACACCACACACACACACACACACACACACACACACACACACACACACACACACACACACACACACACACACACACACACACACGTGTTGTGCTGGCAGCCGAGTAGTGCAGACGTATTGTCAGTTTCTCCGCAACATAACCTCTACCCGCCGCTGCGATGAGTGATTGCGCTACGTGCAACGACCCGCTTCCAGGACCAAATGAGTGTGCCAAATGTTCGGTATGTGATTTGTATTTTCATTTTGAATGTGCCGACATTCTAGAATCGACATGGAACCGAATGGGACAGGCTAGGCGTGACTCTTGGAGGTGTAAGTCTTGTAACGTGAAAGCTAAAATACCAAAAGACTTAATAAACCAAATGCATACTGATTTTTTTGCAAAAAATGGAGACAACCATCAGGGAACAATTTTCTAGTTACGAAAAAAAATTTAGTGAAAAGATGTCTGAATTCTCAGAATCGATGAATTTTTTCTCGGCTAAAATAGACGAGTATGAAAAAAAAATTAGTGAATTTGTAGGCAAAGTCAAGTCTCTAGAAAAATCCCACAGCGAACTTTCGGCTGAAAATTCACTCCTCAAAAAAGAAATCTCCGAGTGTAAAAATTCAATTGTTACAACTTGAAACAATATAATCGGAATAGAAATGTTCAAATTGATGGCGTTCCTGAACAACCCAACGAGAAGATGTGTGATATTGTCCAGACACTATCTAACTCAGTGGGCGTACCCATTGACTTTGAGAGGGATGTGCAGGCCATACACAGGATTCCGACAAAACGTGATAAAGGGCCCAAAACCTATAATTATCCAGTTTTCAAATCGGCAAAAATCGTGACCTGCTTCTGAAAAACTTGCAAAAAAGCTAGGCTTGAGTCAACTACATTTGTAAGGGATATCCCGACCACAAGAGTATACGTAAAATGAGCATCTCACTGCATTTAACAAAAATATTTTATACCACGCCAAAAGACTTAGGGATATGAATTACAAATTTGTTTGGGTTACAGAGGGAAAAATATTTGTTAGGAAGTCCGAACAAGAAAAAAAAATTCGTATATCTTCCCTTGAGGATCTAACCAGCCTTGGATTGACGATACAATAATTTTTAAGTGAATTATTAGCAGTTTAAAAACTCCCGAGCCGTTAAATGAGAAGCCGAGATTTCAGTGACCATAGTTTAGGGATATTTCACTTGAATATTCGAAGCTTTACGAAGGAACTTTGATGAACTTGTGATTTATTTAAGTGGTTTGTCCACAACATTACAAAATTATAGTATTGACAGAGGTGTGGATAAAGAGTGGAGAGGAGGTGAAGTATCAATTGCCCGGATACGACCTGATACTACAAGATCGACCAGATAACCAGTCCGGTGGGGTCGTTATCTACGTGGACTGCGACCTCCGCTGCACTCACCGCCTTATCTTGCTGTCCACTGCTGAGATAATCAATATCACTTTCACAGTAAATTATAATAATACGCTCTTGGACATTTCATTATATGGTATATATCGTAATTGTAAATTTTTTATTCCAACACTTTAAAAACTGACTTTGAAAATATTTTAAGATTGTCCCATAACCCAACAATTATTATAGGAGATTTAAATATTTGTATATTAAATAATAATGGCTCAGGTAAGGACTATTTAAATCTATTGTCATCCTATGGATTTATAAGCTATGTTAACGCCCCCACTAGAATATTTAACAGCGCTTCTTCTTGCCTTGACCATGTGTTTGTAAGAAATTCAAAGAATATAGAGTTTAAAAGTAGAATTTTAAATTTAAGTTTAACAGACCATTTTGCTGTAGAATTGAAACTGTCCCAATTAGACTGTAATATTACCAGTAGGAATTGTTTTATTAAAGTAATAGACTATGACATGTTACGTAGACAGTTAAGTTTGGCTGACTGGGGTAACGTTTTCAGTGAACATGATGTGAACAAATGTCTGGCAGAATTTTTATAGAGTATATTTGGAATGTCAGGAAGCCTCATCATACCTGAAAAAAGTTAACAGTAAAACTAGAAAACGGAGTGCTTGGGTTTCTGATAATCTGATCTCTCTGATAAATCGTAAAAATGATTTATTTAAAACTTTTACTAAAGATAGGAACAATTTTGCACTAAAGATTGAATACAAACACTTTTCCAAAATCGTCTCTAGGAGAATAAGGCAGGCAAAGATTGATTACTTTTCAACTATGATTGATAGGGCAAATGGTGATTCAAGGAAATATTGGGACATTGTAAAAAGAATAGTGAAAAATAAAAAAAGTAAACTCAGTAAATTAATGGTAGATGGCAGTCTTTTGGAAATAGAGGGCAATGAGCGTATGATAGCCAATAAGTTTTAACGACTATTTTACAAATATTGCGTCGGATTTAAGATCAAAAGAATTCGGATATGACCTATTCCTTGAGGATCAGTCCGAATATAACTATTTTTTGTCAAAATTTGATTTAATCGATGAAGAAGTATTCAATACCATAGTAAAAATGAAAAATAAACCAAGTTGTGGCATTGACGGAATAAATATTATAACTATTAAAGAGAATATTAACGTATTTTGTCCTTTACTTTGTAATATCTATAGAAAATCTTTTTCCCAAGGATTGGTTCCAGACGATTTCAAGGTAGCTTCTGTGACACCCGTCCTAAAGTCTGGTGACCCGTCAGAGGTGTCATCGTACCGGCCGATTTCAGTTATTAATACTATAGCAAAGATATTTGAAACAATCGCTAAAAATAAGTTGCTGGACTATTTTAACACTAGGTTACTTCTCTCGGAAAACCAATACGGATTTCTGCCGGGCAGGGGACAGATTTGGCACTCGAGAAACACATTTCTAGTATAACGTACTCAAGAAACCAGGGTAAATACGTACTGGCCGTGTATCTTGATTTTCAAAAAGCTTTTGATACTCTAGATAACCATATACTAGTCAATAAATTAAGAATGAATGGCATAGGTGGTGCTGCTTTGGACTGGCTCATGTCTCTATGTACTAAAAGAAGACAGATGGTAAAGATTGGTAAATCGTATAGTGAATCTTTAGAACTGCTCTATGGAACGGCTCAGGGTGGTGTACTTGGTCCAATTATTTTTCTTATATACATAAACGACCTATTAAAACTACCTTTACATTCATCAGTCTTTGCATATGCTGATGATACTGCCTTAGTGTGCTCTGCTTTCAACAAAGAGACACTAAAACTGAGGATTAAAGAGGATCTGAGTGCGGTGTCGGAGTGGCTAATTAAAAATAAACTTTTAATCAATATTTCAAAATCAAAATGTCTTGTTTTTTTCAATCAATCCAATGATAAAGATTATTTAAGAAATTATTTTAACTTAGTTTGTCATTCACATTGCTGTATGTATGAGTGTACCTGTTCCAGTATTGAGGTTGTGGGTAGTGTGAAGTATCTGGGCTTATATGTTGATAGGTATTTGAAATGGGACCACCACATCAACTTTCTATCGAAACGGCTAAGGAAAGTAAATTACTCTTTATACCATCTTAAGCTGCACCTTAAAGATAAACACATGAAGCAACTGTATTTTTCTTGGTTTGAGAGTATTTTAAGATTTGGATTAATACACTACGGTGGAACATTTAAAACAATTCTAAATCCAATAATAATGACGCAAAGACACGCATTACGCATAATGTTTGGTTTACAAAGAACAAACCGAATTAGCCATATTTTTAAAGAACATAATATATTAAATTTTGACCAGCTGTATAAGTTTTGCTTGTTAATGCATGTACATAAATATTTAGATCACCATAAAATCAAAGCCGTAAATAGAACAACACGCAGTTCCAGGTTTTATCAACTTGAATTGCCTCTTTTTGGTTCAGTTTCCTCTAGATGCCAGTTCTGCTACATGGGCCCAACACTTTTTAACAAGTTCATAGCCTATTATGGCAATGAATTATTTTTTGAGAAAAAGCCTAAAGTAAAAATGAAAGCATTAACTTATGTCACTGAAAGCGTGCCAGATTGAGATCAGAGTTGCTTAAAATCGCCCCATTTATTTATTTATTTAGTTATTCATTATCTTGTCTATCATATACTTTTGTATTTATTATTGAATAGAGCATACTTGTTCTATGCTAATTCACTTTTACTGTACTTGTTATAACTTTATGGTTTTATATCATTGTTATTATTTATTTGTTATAATATCTATAGATTTATCTTGTTGTTATTGTTTATTTGTTATAATATCTATAGATTTATCATAATGTTAATTATTTATTGTTAAACATTGTATTCATACATTTATTATATTGTTACTGTTCATTTGTTATGTATTTATGGATTCATATGTTGCTTATTTATTATTATACATTGTTGAAATTAGAGTTATTGTATAGGGTAATTGTGCGGAATCGGTGCGAGGTAATTGATTAATCAATTTCATGTGTAGTTTCAATGTATCTTTGTTGAATATTTAGCGTTAATGCATAGCACGATGGATTATACAGTAGATACCTCAATTCTTACAGTGAAAGTTTAAATTTCAGTCTGAAAAAAATCAACAAATTTCTACTTGTAATATAGAATGGACTGTTGCATGAGGACTGCCAGCATCAAACAGTAATTAACAATAATATAGTTTAAGATGTTCCCGCGCGCACCTTGCATGGTGCATTGGGAAAATACATTGTAAAATTATGAAATTTTTTGAATAAAGGTGGTTGTGAACTGTGAACTGAACTGAACTGTGAACACGCACACACACACACGCACACACACACACGCACACGCACACGCACACGCACACGCACGCACGCACGCGCACACACACACACACACACACACACACACACACACACGCACGCACACACACACACGCACACGCACACGCACACGCACACGCACACGCACACGCACGCACGCACGCACGCACGCACGCGCACACACACACACACACACACACACACATTTATTTATTTATATATATGTATATATATTGCTTGTAAATCCAGCAATGTAATTTACCAATTGTCATGTAAAGACTGCCCGAAAGACTACATTGGTCAGACCGTAACTCCATTGCACATTAGAATGAACAAAAATCGCAGCGATACAAACCTCGAAATTAAATCCAATCCTACTTCCGCCCATTCAATGGAGCACAACAAAACATTCAAATCAAATCAAATCTTTAATTGCTCGTCACAATTACACATTGTATGGCAAACGTCAGAATTAATTATAAATTTAAGACTCGCATTCCACATTACCACCACGTCCAAACTTACATAATGTTCATGCATTCCAGTCTCATTCATCTTCGCCAATCTCAACCCACTTCCAGCGCTGGAGTCAGTCATAGAATTGGGCGGTCTCCCAGTTAAACGCCAGAAACTCGTCAACGCTGTAAAATGCATTTGACACGAGGAAGCGCTTAAGACGAGCTTTTGACGCCTTGGGCGTTTGGGCGTTTGTAATAGAATTTGGCAAACTGTTGATAAAATGAACACCTGCCTGCGAAGGCAAGTGCTCATAAACCACCGTTCTGTGTCTTCCAGTACGGTTAGTTATCTCTGCCTCTAGTCTCATACCCGTGTATGTCACGTCCCCTGGTTAGGGCACATTTAGACAAACAGAACAAAGATGTTTCTAAAATGTAGAGACTGGGCAGAGTCAACAGTTGCAAAGTTTTGAATGCTGTCCTGCACGACTCTCTGAAATTCAACTTTGCGATGATACGAATTGCTTTTTTTTGCAATTTGAACACCCTCAGGAAATTATTGCCTGTACAGGCCCCCCACAACACCACTCCATAGGAAAGGTGAGAGTGAATTAGCCCATAATATGCCGCAATCAATACCTGACTGGGGCAGTACCGGGCCAAGGACCTCAAAACATATATTCCCCGAGGACAGTTTGGCACACACATGGTCAATGTGATTATTCCATGTCAACCCTCGGTCGAGGAGTATTCCAAGGAATTTTGCGGAATAGACTTCTTCCAATATGGAATCTGCCAACATGACGGCTGACCCACATTGGGAGTCCATTGGACGCAGTGCGAAATTTAGCACGTTGGATTTCGAAGAATTCGTTTGAAGGTTGAGGCTATTGAAATATTGCACACAATTGTTGATATCGACAAAGGTTTGTAGCTCCAAACCTTCTTGTGTGTTATCTTTGAAAACAGAGAGTCGTGTCATCAGCATACTGCACAATTTTGCCATGCAGCAGCGATGAATGTACGTCATTGACGTACAACAGGAAAAGGATTGGGCTGAGTATAGAGCCCTGAGGGACTCCATAACTCAGTTGGATTGGTTTAGAAAGTTGGTTTGATATCTGGACCACTTGAGTTCTCTGACTTAAAAATGATTTAAGCCATAAGAGCGGCACACCTCGGATGCCATGAGAATGTAGTGTGTCAAGCAGTATTTCATGGTCAACGCAGTCGAACGCTTTAGACAGGTCTAGGAACACACTTAATGTGTGATCCTGACGTTCTAGTCCCTCTACAACCATATCAACCAGACTCACCACTGCGTCTATCGTAGATTTATTTTTCCTGAATCCAAATTGGTGTTCAGAAAGCTGGTTGTTTTTATTTAAGAAATAAAGCATTCTCGTTAGAAAAAGTTTTTCAAATATTTTGCTCAATACAGGCAAAATTGAGACGGGCCGATAGTTATTTATTGAACAGGGGTTTTCTTTCTTGAAAATTGGATGCACTTTTGCAATTTTTAGGAGAGAGGGAAAAACTCCTGAGTTAAAAGACAAATTGACCAATTGAGTCAGTGGTTTCACGATATGCCTTGAGCATTGTTTTACTAACCACATGGATCTCGCTTCTAGATCATTTGATTTTTTAGCTGGTAATTGTTGAATGATTTTATCGAGCTCTTCCTCAACTACAGGAGTCAGAGCCATTGAGGCTGTTGGACTCTGTCTGCGCGTGGGATTCCCCTGTGGCAGCGATGGACGAGGGCCCCGTCCACAAGCAACGGACGCAAAAAATCCGTTAAACTCGTCGGCAACCCTAGAAGGATCACTCACTAGGGTGTCCCCAATTTTGACTGTGATTTGCTTTGATTCGTGATGTTTATTGTTAATGATGCCCCATACAGTTTTAGAAACGTTTTTTGAATAAATAATTGATTTTGAGACATCATACGCTTTTGCAGCTTGGATCACCTTTCTATAAATTTTTTTATAATTTTCGAAAAAAAATTTTGAACTGTTCATTTGACGTTTTTTCTGTTTATTTCGGAATAAAAACTTGAGTTTCTCTCTCGAAACCAAAATGCCTTTAGTGATCCAAGTATTATTTACCTTCTTAGGACGAGGTTTGATCATTTTTGTAGGGCAGCAGGTGTTTAGATGGAAATTCAAACATTCATTGAAAATTTGAAACTGCTGCTCTACTGGGTGTGAAGAATTTAAAAAATTCCACTTTTCTTTTGAAAGGGAAGAGTTGAGGAGAGCAATATTTTCTGGCCTCGTGTCTCTTATTGTTTTGGTAATTCTTGGTTCATTCGCGATTTGTTTTCCACTAATGATAGCCTCTTGGCCATAGTGGTCCGAGATAGCTGTGTTGACCACCGACACTGTGACATTTTCAACGTTTGTGATGATGTTATCAATAGCCGACTGTGTTGTAGCCGTCACTCTCGTTGGAGTTTTGACCAACAGTTCAAGGCCAAATGACCTCAGCAGATCGACTAGTCGCTTGGTGGATGGATGATTGCTGTCCATTGCATCCACGTTGAGATCTCCCATCAAGACGTAATCGTATTGATGGTTAGTCAGGTCAGTGAGTAACACTTCGAATTTTGAAAAAAACTGATCTTCATTTCCACTGGGAGACCTGTAAATCCCTATCACAATTAATGTTGACCTGTTAGATTGTACTTTGATCCCAACTGCTTCGAAATTTTTTCGCGGTCGTTTCTTTGATTGGAAATTTTGTGAAAACTAAATTTTGTCTCAGAAAAATTGCTACACCACCTCCTTTGGAGGTCTGAAGCAATTCGATCATTGCTTTACCTTAAAAAGTATTAACAAAGTTCAAAACCCCCATAAACTTTAAATGAATTATTTAGAAATAGCTCATCAGAGGGTGTTACAAACAAAACATCCGGATGGTCTAAATTTAAGATATGGATAGTTGTAGATATTCATTATCCTTTACAATTTTAATTTGTTTTATTTTATAAAATTACACATGTAACTACAAATTGAATTTATAACTATATATTATCATATATACTCTTTGTATTATGCCCAATTATTAACTCTTTGTACCTAATTCAAAATTAGTTTTATTAACATATGACAGTTCTTTTGTTTATTATATTTTTATAAAAATTGTATTATAAGACGAAATATAGAGGATATTTAAGTTCTATTTTTCTGTTATTATTAAATATATATATATATATATATATATATATATATATATATACAGAGATCCATATATATATATATATATATATATATATATATGGCCTGTTGTGGCCATGTCTATGTATAAAAATGAATAAGTTAAATGAATAAGTAGCTGACAAATACTGCTTGAGTACATTATAGTCCATGGGATTATTAATAATAATGATATTCCTGGAAATAACCACTAGGATAGACCTGTGAAACAGAAATATTACTGGGTTCTTACTGTAGGGTTACACAGAGATCTCTTCCAAAATTATGGTTAAATTCGAGGCATAAGGCTTTGGTACATGAAGTCAAGTTGAGATTAACTCTTCGGTGATATTTTGAAATGTCTTATGTTAATTTTGGAGTTTTTCAAAGCGACCGTATAATGTTGCTAATTAAACTGTATAAATGATTTACAATTCCAGAGTTGTCATTAGGGAAATTATGAAATTGGGTCTTAATTATATCATATATTATCCTACATCGAAACAGAGTGAAATTATTATGTTTCAAATTAATAATATACACACTGAATACGTGTTGCCGTGTATTTATAACTTTGTCTGGCACTTAAGAAAACATTATAAAAACTGTTTTACTTATATTTTAAATGTCTTTAAAAATAAATATTCAATTTCAGCTAACTTGAACTTCACCAGGAGAGTAAAAATTCAAAAATATTACACTTAGGTTTTGCTGTTTTTTCTGTTAAAATTCGGTTTCATTACAGCTAATTTTTGTATTATTGTAAAATTAAGCTACAAATTTCCCTATCTCCGTGCGCTTGTGGAAAGCAAAGTTAAAGATAATTTCCAATTATACTTATTCAAGTTCTTTTTGTGCCATTACAAGATATAAAATGTTTAATACATGGCATATACATATTCATAAACAATAGTTTTTTGTAATATGACAGCATATTTATTCGTTTAATACGGCGATGCACTCCACAAACAAATCTTAAGGAATATAAATGTAAAAAGCCGATCGATTGAGTTCTTTACGAGGACGCAGGCTGAGGAAACCAACAAGCGCAATGATTCTGCTTTGGTAAGCAAAGGACGTACCCAGCAGTATAAATTCATGACAAAGCTTTACATAGATTTGGTTCTCTAACTAAAAACTCTCAATTATGTGTAAAGTTGAAATAACAGTATTTATGAAGTGGTTTAGGGGATATTTTAATGACAACTGCCTATTTTGATGCTGGAGAAGTGTTATAACACCTCTGTTATACTAAGGGTGATAACAAATCCGTATTAGTTACATAATTTAAACTTAAAAAAATATATTTTCATCTGCATCCCCATTTTTTAGCTTTACTCTTTGTATGAACATGCAGCAGATTAATGCTACACATTTCAGGTTGAGAGAACCATTGCAGATGTCCTTTTTGAGATAGTTTCATTAAAACTTTGCGGTACCAATGGTATCCTATAATAAATAGAGACATCTCGCTATTCGGTTTAAGAGGTTCAGAAACACTTCTGGAGCCTTCTGGTCAGTGAGAGAGAATGTACTGCAATCGGTGAGATAGCAGGCCATTCTTCAAAGTGTTTAAAACCTGTTTCAAGGAAGGTTTAAATAAAACGTATCAAAATAAATATTAGGAAATAGGTTATTTGTTGATAGTTTTAAAGCTGGGGAATTGAGACTGGATGAGATGCAGATATGCGGTTTCTTTCCAATAGCAATTATTATATACCTAGAATAATATATAAAATTAAGGAGAAGGTTACTAATATATAGAACTGTTGGGATTGGTACAATATTAAGATTTGTAATAAGGATCGAGTTGAGATTTATAATAATAACTGGCCTAGGAATTCCAAAATATAACTTCCCTTCCGTCTAGTGGTTTTTAGACTTATCCTTTATTTCGGAAAAGATCACGAAATGTCAGAACTCGGCCAGAGAGACAAAAGACAAAACGGAATGCACTTATTGAGATTTTCACGACTTTCTGTTCTGATAATAAGGTTTCTGGTAAGGATATAGTTGAGATTTCTAATAATCACTGTCCTAGGAATCCCAAGAGATAAATTTCCTTCCGTCAAGTAGTTTTTGGACTTATCCCTTATTTCGAACAGGTTCAAGAAACGTCAGACCTCGGCCAGGTAGACAAAATTGAATGCTAGGTAGACTCAATTTGATGTTGTGGTTATTTTTACTTCTTACTAAACCAAGTAAGGTTGATGGCAAAACAGCCTGTTTTTTCAAGGTTGTCATTGAGAAGAGCATTGCCTTTCCTAGAATATACAAAAGTTATATTTAATTTCTGTCGGTCTTTCTGTTTTTATGATATTACGAGCATAAAGTACTCTCTAAACTAGAATCTATAATTACCCCAACACATATATTATCGTTTGGCAACTTTATTTGTAGACTCTTATTCTTTTATGAGTAGGTTGAACAGAATAAATAACAGGGTTGACAGCCAATGTTAATGGATGGCGTCAAAATTTGATTTATGCATATCGAATGTTGTGGTACACTCGTCAGCTCTCGGGAACGCTATTATTTAAACACTGGTACGAAACCTAACTTAATGAACAACAAATGTGAATTATGTGGCACGTGATTTTGACAAAATCGCAATTATCTGTCTTTAAATGTACATGATTTCATTTTTACATAGATAGCAATGAGTTCTATGATACAACATGTTCAATCATGGAATTTGGCTGAGCAGCACTGAAGCGTATCACTCAATGGGCAATATTTCTCTTTTGTCAGCGGGAAATGTAAAATTTTAGTTTATGCGTATCAAAACAACCTCTGATAAGCCAGTTACGTGACACGTGATGTGGCGTTCTGTTACTCTGTAAAAAATAGTGCAAAATCTTTTACTGCTCAGATTGTAACATATTTAAAAATAACTTTTAATCATTACTTTGCTATGGAACTACATGCAACTATAAATAATATATTACCTAAAGTTAATGTAATACTAACATAAACGAAAATAATCATTATTTTGTTATGTTCAATCTAATTTTATTGTTACCATGTAATAGAAGAACCTATAATAATTTTAAACTAAGGTACATTAAAAAGACAGAGAAAAGTCTTCAAGAATTTTGACAGAAACTTTTATTTGTTGCTGTTATCAGAGTGTTCTGAAATTTACACAATCCAACCTACTTAATATCAATTGAGCAATTCAAATGACAGAATTTTCTAATAATTATTGTACTTCTACTGATAATTAAACTAACTTATTGTTTTTTTGCAATTATGACCATATTTTGTAAAACTGAAATTTTTAAGGGCAATTGCATAAATAAAATGAGAAACATTAAAAATTAAATTAAGTCGTAACTCAGTAAAACTGCCATTGGTAAACTGTAAAGTCTGGTTAAAAGGACTGGCCATGTGCCTCTGTAAATGGCGGGTTAAGGGAGTAGTGTCTTCTGTCCGAGAGAAAATATAAATGTGTCAGTGTTAACACTAAGTTACGTCAGTTTATGTCGCTATTATTTTAAGGTCGACAGCTCTATATATTTAAAATATTTAAAACAATAAGTTTTATCCTTTCACTCCCAACCAATATTTAGTAATCTATAAACCTGCTAATTTTTGACTAACTTTGCTACAAAAATAGGGTCTTCATACTTTAGCACTCATAATTGAGAACTTGAAATTGTGGTACGGTTGATACCTAGTTCTTCTTTACTGGGCCTTGACAGTCGAATACAAAATATATTACCTGTTGTCCTGTTCGTACCAAACTCAGACTTTAGTGTTCTGTTTTTTTTTGCAGTTCCACATTCAAGAAGATAATCTCTTCAATTTAGAGTAACACTCTAGAATGTTTTAAAATACTAATGTTTCAAAACATTAGTAAGATGTATTGGCACTATGTTTTAAGGTACTATGATGGACCTTCTATTGTGTATGAGAATCACTTTAATACCCCAAATGTGTACAATCGTAATTGTTAGGCATAATTATATATATATATATATATATATATATATATATATATATATATATATATATAGATTTTGAGGGCATATATCATGAGAATATAGTTTTATAATATAACTGTTGCACGTTTTGAAATTTTAAGTTTAAAAAATGTCCAAACCTAAAAATTAATTTTTTATTATCAAGGTAACTTAGCAAAAATTACCGTTTGGGATTCCATTCGAATTCTTTAACTCTAATATTTTGTCCGAAATGCTAACTGAGTACTAGATTTGATCATTTATAATTTTATACGAAAACACTATTTATACACGTAATATGTATAAGAAATACACCTTTTAATTAGGCTACGAAGAATTTTTGTCCTGTGCTGAAATAGAGACGTAGTCAAATTTTTTGACGATTAGGATATTTTTGCTAAGCACTTTGACATATAATGGGAATAACTTAACCAAACTAACTAGGTTATTTCCATACACAAAACAAAGGCCATATTCAATTCACAAAGCGAGTTTTTAATTAAAGACTTTCTTTTACCTATATTTTTGATAACTTGGAGATAAATGATCTCTAGAGCGGCAAGATTAATGATGTTACCATGTGTTGTAGTGGAGAGCAATGTTCTATTGTTACGTGTGACGCAGAGCAGTGAGTCCTGCTATCGTACCTGTGTCTTTTCAGAGGATTATTTTTTTCATTTCGGTAAGTTTAAATCGTTATAGTTCCAACCAAGCAAATTGAATTGTCTTGGATTTCGATATATGTTTATTACAAGGTAGGAGTTTGCTGCCCCACGTGCCACGTAACGTAAACTGCATCGCTAAGTTGTATGCAACATTTCTAGTTTATACCTTACTTCATTCTGATTTTTCGTGTAAATTTGTTCCTATGCCATTTGATAAAATATCATATGCTTGTACTCAGTTTGTCTTTAAAATGTATTTATTTTGCGGTTTTCTCTTTGCCGTAGTCATTACTTCAAATTACCAAATTCAAAACTTTTACTACCGTTCATCCAAATCCCATGGAGTGAAATGTACCATTATTCAACTATATGTTGCCAATGAATTCTAAAAAAGTATATAAATTAGTTCTTTTTAATGCAAGTTAATGAAAACTATACTATTTGATCCAAACAGAACAATATAAATATTTTATTGCTGATATTATATAAGTTATTATAGTTTATTTATAGAAAATGTTTGTTCCTTTGGTGCAAAAATAAATAATATAATAACAAAGTCAATAAGTACTTATTTAACTTACATAGATACTGAAAAAGTCTTAAAGCAGATGGTAAATTAATGACATATTCGAATGACTGTTTAGTAGAATTAAATAATAATTATCTGTATGTTTCCTAGAACTGTATATAGGAAACATTAACATATAATCACTGATTAAGTTATTTATTGACATATATTAAATAATATTCCTTAGAAATTTAATTAAAACATAGCTAAAATATTTGTTACTAAAGTGAAGTACTTGACAAAAATAGAAGGTCTATAACGATTCTACGAGGGTTTTAGATAATTTAAGATCCTTTTTTCAAGCGGAAAATTGGCTCGAGTAACATCCCGGTGGAGGTTTGCACGACTTGAATATTTAATACGTTTAATCTTCTAACTCTTAATGGCTTCATCATTTTAGGAATTTTAATAGGATTTTATTTATCCAAGTAAGACGTCATATTTTTCAAATCATCATTATGAATAAATCTTTCATAGTATAAGAGTATGTTCTGATTTCTTCCTGGTCGTCAACGTAGTAAGAATATTGTAAATGTTTCAATGTGATCCTCTAGTGAATAATTAAACGCACTTCACTTTGCTGAGTGTCAGTGAAGCCTATGACTCGAAGGGCGGGACAGTCAGTCTGTCTATTAGCCTTGAGATGAACTGACCTGTAGACTTTTTGTCTATAGACAATTATCATGAACATTCCTTATTCTATAGTATACATCAAAATGGATAAGTATGTAGGCCTATATCACTCGATGGGTACAACTGAGTACAATCTTATGACGTGTTCATAAGTATTACAGTAATACTTGTAGACTAATTATTCTTTAGATATCTAAAAAAACATTTCATAACTCATTTATACCTCCTTTACTATAAATCCTATACAAATTAATATTTATATATAATAAAAACAGCTTTTAGATAGTTTCTTGTTTTGTATAATTTATAAAGTTTATATAATTGTAATGTTACTTTATTTTGGCTGTCGTAAAACAATTATGCGATATTTATAAAATTCTCAATTTTAATCAGCTTATTTAAAAATATAATAATATAACTATATAATATAACTTTTTAAACCGAAATTTATTTTCCTCCATCCAAATTTAGTTTATTTCAAACTAAATTATTATTTCATATTCAAAATTTTACTACAGAAATTCTCTTTAATCACTATAATGATGAAAGTTAAAAATACAGCAAGCAAGAAGGCTGTTGACAACCATAGTGTTCAGAACTATCACTTATCCTGCCATCTAATCCTTCTTCTCCATTTGATTAAGATAAACTTGAACTTGGGAACTGACACAAAATGTATTATATTCCTCTTAAAGACAGTGCTTGAACACGCATACTCAAACTTTATAAGGCTGAAAGAGCCACAGAGGCAGTATTTTACTATTTTTAAACCCTCTTTTAAAGATTTCCGTGGTAAAGACTATACATTTGTAGTAAACCTCCACTATTTTAATATAGGAATTTCTATATTTAAACAAAATTTATTATAATTAGCTATCAAAAATAGGATACAAACAAAATATTCACTAATAATTGTAAAGAAAACAAAATTTGACAAATAAAATTATCTATATACTTTTATTTAATGTCAATGAAAACCCTAGCGTGCCATGTGTTGTGGCGTACTCTCAACTTGTCTAATGTAAAGCATAATCATATCATACACTGCAATACGTTAACATACATGAGAACACGTTGTTTTCTAGGAAATAGATGGTTTGATTACAGGCTCGAATATTTAAATTTAACCTGGTATATTACTCTTCTGGTTAAAACCCATACAAGTTAAAAAAATTAAATTAGCTCTTCGAAAGCTCAGAATAAATTGTTGATCACACAATTTTAGTACGTTCAAGTAAATCTCCATGACGGAAAAATATTTATGCAACCATATTTATACTACGGGTGTAGTTTAAGGCAGGACGCCCTTCAAATAATTTTACTGGTGCAATTGATCTAAAACAAAAATGAAGGAATTCATATAATTAAAAATGTGAATTATGATAGCAAACATGGTAAGATTCTTCTCTCAATGTTACATTTATTACTATAAAAATAAATTATACAGTAAAAAATATAGTGGTTGTAATATACATCTTATACTAATAATTAATAATAATAACAAAATTATGCTTTCTAGAATTACTAAATAAACCATAGAAATAAAAATTTAGTGTACTACTACAATTTTATAATGATTATAATAATTTACAAACTAAAAATTTAAAAAGGGAATGATCATTTCAATTTTGACACTGAGGTTCATAATACCGAGTATTAAGGCTGGTCAGTCGAGATAGGAAGAGAGGTCAAGCTACAAAACACGGCTGATAGAATCTCATTATCCTATCACATGACTGGCTTCGTTCATGGTTAGTTGACTTTATTTTGCTTAACTGTATTTCTGATTCTCTACACCACGGATTTCTTCTTAAATCTAATATTTTGATTTTTATATTCTTAATAGCACGGAAAACAATAACTATAATAAAATATTGTGTAGTTAGTACCGTACAGCACAGTTTATCAGTGTTATAATTTTCAAATCATTTACACAACATTAACAACTATTTCTATTTATGAGTAATTATTTGTATTAGAAGTAGAAAAATATTTTAAAATTTATGGCTAAATCTAAGCTTAGTGTCTTTAATTTAATTGTAATTTTGTAAAAGATATATTTAATTATGGTCAAAAAAACACAAGTGTAACGTAAGTGGGCAACATAAATATAGTTACTGACTTTATGAGAAGAATAAAGAAGACAAAGCAGAGTATCAGCGTTACTGTTAATGGTTATGTCACTTTTATGTTAAATTTTACGGCTTAAGTATGTCAGAAGTGACCTTAATCGCTTCTTGTTAATGTACACTTTATACAACGTGTAATTCTAATGACATGCATGAAGAGACCCCATCGATTTCTCTCTTGCTGATAAAGAAATCTGAGCAAGTACTATTATACCAAATACTATGTAATTTTCCATAGATAATCATGAAATTAGAGTCACGTACTATACTTAAATCTTCCCTTTCTGTAGTATGTGGTTATATTTTGAGAAAGTTAAACACAACTCCACAAGGCACTATGAGCTTCCCTCTGACATACACGGGCCGCTAGATTCCGATCCGAAAGAGCTCTTTTAAAATTTAAAATATGTTCTCCTAAAACCTTTAATACTATTTTTCATAACTGGTTTAACGTTCGTATTTACTGGTTAAAAATATTAAATCATTCTAATCATGCATTTAAGCCCTATTTAAAATTAAAATTATTTATTCAATACTTTTAAAAAACCAACCATTGCTTTAATGATAAAAATAATTGTTGCTAGTCCCGAACCTCAAAGCCTTTTTTATTATTTGTGGTTTGAACTCCATTTGGATGTTTTGAATAAAATCGGGATCTCCTCCAACACCCACCAAAGATGTATGTTAATGTTTATTAACCCTCAGCCAAGTTTCATGGCGTAACAAGCACTATGAACAATCTCGATTTAGAATAGAACTCTCCATATAAAAAGTGTATAGATAAGTTAGTTTTCGACATACTCTGCGCACAGACAGAAATAAAGTTTTACCAGCCCCTGGAGTGATAGGATTTGATAAGACCCAGGCAACAAATAAATGTACTAGTGTAACCACATTACTGCTGAACAAGAACTTGGGTGATGGTTTAATAATTTTCGTTAAGTTTTCTCAAGCAGTTGTCCTGAAGCTCACAACGCAATTACTCGTATTATGTTTTAGCGCTCCGTCTTGTGGGAAGTTAGTTTAACTTTAATTAAACATTCCCTAAGGATTTGTTTAATAGCTGTTTGTTTCATAGCTCTTCTCGTTTCTTATCTTACTAGGAAAGTTGGAAAAGGTTGTCCTTTATTAGCCTAACGTTGAAAACACATTTAATATAAAAGACTATTTAACTTCGCGTAGAAAATATTTCAACGAGAGCGTCAAAACAACCCGTTTTACTACAGTAGTTAACAAAGGCTTCTTTTTTTCATTGAGCTATTGTTGCTGTCAGAAGGTTTGACCAAGAAATGTAAAATTATCGATAAAAAAAGCCTTAAAAAATTAAAAATATAGGTCTACGTATATCTAATAGATAAGAATCGAACATAAGGTATCGTGTGGAATAAAACAAATATATGCGAGTATGTGTATGTAAGAATTTCTTATATTTTTCTATTAATCTGTAGTGGTAGACAGCTAGAGTGATTCTTGTTATAGTATAAAATTTAACGATTTGACTAATGTATTTACAGTTTCACTGACTTAAAGAATCGACACAAAGTGTGAAACTGGATCAAAAAAAGCAAGAATTGTAGTTAATGTAAAGTTTATTAACATAAAGAAATGGAAATAGTTATTATTTTTTAATTCTTCTAGATAAGCCTTGTAGAGAATTTCAGGACATAATATATATATTTTTTTTATAAAATCTCAAAAAGTAGCTTTTAACTGAAATCGAAAAGTATCCCTTTTATAAACATAGGTGTGATCTTAAAATAGCTCAATTGATAAGTTTTAAAACGTAATAAACGTTCAAACTACAGTAAATTTCGCTTTTATTTATGATATTTTTAGTGCATTTTATAAGTAGGTAAACATGTTTGATTTAATAAACACTCTATATACCTTTTTGTATTTCTAATGTTCGTGAATAAAAAGACATGTAAAGTAGAACTATATCTTATTTTTTAATTATATTTTTACTAACAAAAATACCGTAAATTCCTTAAATTCCAATAAATTATAAAGGGAATGATAGCAAACCATTTTAGACTTGTAGTTGCTTTGCAGCAAAATGTAGCAATCTCACTGACAGTAAAATATTGGAAAATTTTAAAATTTTTATTGACATTTTATTGAAAATCAGTCTGCATTCAAACTTAAAAAAATAATTAATCATGGAACTGCCAAATCTAGTTAAGCATTACTCTGTGAGTAATTATGAATGGGATCAATTATAGAGGTTAGTAAAGTCTGAACACTCATTCGCCAGAGTAATGGCTGTAGTAAAATATGTCTCTTTTGGTCTCATAACTAAACAGTTGTATAGTTTTAGGAAGAAAAGAGTTTCAACTACTGTTTGAATTCATGTACTAAAGTTACTTAATAGTAAATTAATAATGCTAGTATGTAGTTCAAGGTGCGGCATACTTCAAATAAAAATTCGAGTTTAATGTCAATTAAAACCATTTGAGCAGTTTATAATATTCTAAATAGAATATACTCGGGGAAAAATAAATACTTATAATATTTGACTGAATAAAACAGAGTAGACAATTTGGAAATATATTAATAGGTGTTTTGATGTAGTTTACATTTTAATTATTAATAGTTGTTTTTATATATATATATATATATATATATATATATATATATATATATATATATATATATATATATACGAGGGTTGTTCAATAAAGACTGAGACTGGATTTCCCGGACTGGACTGGATGCCAGGTTTTTCCAATACCTTTGGACCCTATTGTTTACCAACAGACATTGAATTGCTTTATCTCTATCACAAAGCCATCAGTGCTCATTTGAAAATCAGCTTGGTAAGTGCCGCCTCCAACGTTTTGTCATGTCCAGTTTGCGTGAACAACGATATGCGATTAGGTTTTGTGTTAGACTCAACAAAACTGCGACTAACACTTATGAAGACATAAAGCAAGTTTTTGGGGATGACGCAAATGTCTCGTACTTCCTGTTTTCGCTGGTTCAAAGATTTTAAGGAGGGAAGAGAGGACCCAGAGTTGCAGGGAGGAGATGGTGCCCCAGTTACTGCTCTCACTGAGGAAATCATCAATACAGCAGCGGCAATGATCAAAAACCGACCGACGTCTGACCGTCAGACAGATTGCTGAACTCCTTGACATATCGGTAGGTAGTGCTGACACAATTTTAAAAGACAATCTTAACATGTCTAGAGTGTGTGCTCGTTGGATTCCTCGTTTACTCACACCTGAAAAAAAAAACAAAACCGTGTCGATGTTTGCCTTGAGTGGAAGCGGTTCGTTGAAGAAGATAGGGATTGGTGGAAGAGTGTAATCACTGCTGATGAGTCCTGGGTTTATCAGTATGACCCTGCAATGAAAATCCAAAGCACTGAGTGGGTAGAAAAAAATGAAGGTCGCCCGAAGAAAGCTAGGGCAACCAAATCTGCAAACAAAGCAATGGTCATTACTTTTTTTGACTATAAAGGAATGGTGTACACTCATTCAGTTCCACGTGGACAGACAATCAATGGAGACTATTACAAAGAAGTTTTTGCTACATTAATGAATGATCACATTTCTCGAAAGCGTCCAGAACTTCGAGGAAACTGGAAACTTCATCACGACAATGCGCGGCCTCACATTGCACACGTTGTGACAGAATATTTAGCTAAACGAAACATTAAGGTCGTGCCCCACCCACCTTATAGTCCTGACCTTGTGCCCTGTGACTTTTTTTTGTTTCCTACTGCAAAAAAGGAATTACAGGGATGTCGTTTTGATTCGGAACAGGATGCAGTAAAGGCTTTGGAGGCGATCCTGAAGAACATGTCAAAGGATGGCTTCTCTAACGTTTTCCAGGCATGGCAAAGGCGCTGGGACAAGTGCATTTCACTTAATGGGGAATACTTTGAAGGTGAAAAATTTGATTTGGATCAGAATTAAATAATAAATGTTTTATAGACACAGTCTCAGTCTTTATTGAACAACCCTCGTATATATATTAATCTTCAATAAGAATTCTTCAATTATTGTAGTAAACATTTTCTATATTTCGGCTTAAGCCGTCTTCAGGAAATTACAAAAATTATATAAATAGGGCTATAAGAACAGAATAAACATAAAACATCAACACAGAAAATGAAAAATAAAAATGAATTATGTACAATGGTGAACATATGATTTAATTTTATACATTCACTTTGTTGACTAAGTCACCTTAAATTTAATCCACTTGGAAATTTTGATTTAGTGACGAGTTGATGGGCTTGTTCCATGGTTCTCAGACTGTGTGTACTTAAATTTTGTGATATTTTTCTAATTGGTTTCACTGAAAATGTTTCTTCAAAATTTAAATTATGTATTAAGCCATGTGCCACTACAGGTTGCTCTGTTTTTTTTTATGTTTATATGCATACCTGTGCCCAGTCATCCTTGTTCTAAGAGAATTTATCGTTGAACCAATATAATCTTTAGGGCATAACTTGCACTGAATTAGGTAAACAATATTTTTTGATTCACATGTTAAGTCTTCAAATATACTGTATGATTTTTGTGTAGAACTACTTGTAAATGTTTTTGAAGTAGAGCACATGTTGCAAACTAAACACCTGGGTTTATTGCAAGGATGTGACCCAACTGTCATGTTTTCTTGGTCTTTGTGCTTAGGTAATTTTGGATGGACTAAAATATCTTTCAAAACTGGTGGTTTTCTAAATCTTATTTTTGGAATGTATTTGAATATGTTTTTATTTGAAGTAGAGCTGTCCAATAAACTGTATGCTACTCGAAGTATATTTTTAATTTTATAAAGTCCTGGGTGGTATTTTGTTAAAAACTTTGGATATTATTGTCAAATTTAGATTTACTTGTTCCAATTGATAGTGATTTGGTGTTCAGTTTGTTGTTTAAAAGTTTTCGTGGATAACCCCTTTTGGAAAATGCTGATAATAAATTATCAATATATTGTTCTAAGTGATATTTGTCACTGCATAAATTTTGGGCTCTTTTAGCTAAACTCTTTGGAATGGCTGCTTTTGACATGGGATGGATGACAACTGTCATAATGTAGATATTGAAATGTGTTGGTGTTTTTTATATTGATCTTAGTTTTCAACTTCTGATTTTCAATAAAAATATCTATTTATATATATATTATATATATATATATATATATATATATATGTGTGTGTGTGTGTGTGTGTGTGTGTGTGTGTGTGTGTGTGTGTGTGTGTGTGTGTGTGTGTTAGTGAATGAGTGTATGTGTGTATAACAGAGAAACATGGGTTGTAGCGTAATTGTAATACGTAATACATGACGGATCAAATAACAAGCTAATTATATGATAAATACTTGTGGTAATTCAAGTACTTTGATATGACGTTTAATACATATAACAGACTTGAACTATTATGACACTTTAATATATTAATTGAAATAACTAGCTTGTTATTTGATCCGTCATGTATTCAATTACGTAACAGCCCATGTCTCTGTTTGAATATAATTATGATAGAGGTCGTCGAAACACAGCTTAAATAGTTTCATAACCAAATACATAAAACAGGCCCTAAGATTAACAAATTTGCAAAGGACGTAGCGCACTAAATATATATGGAGTTAAATGTTCCACACGCAGAAGTCTCTTTTGTGCCATCGCCGAATTCCTTGAGCTCCAAACCTAATATAATTGTGAATTTCTTGATAGTATTGATTAATAAGCATGAAATTTTAAACGTTCAGGTGTAGAAAAACCATAAAATGTTACATATATAATTATATAATAGATACCAAATTTAATAATTTGTTTAAAAGAATAGCAATAAATAAAATTTTCTGTTAATAACTAAGCCACAAGAGATTAATATGTTTTACATTACTAGTGACGATAGTGGTAATGGAACACAGTGGTCATAGGGACTCGCCAATATTACTTTTCTTAAGTGTAGATTATTCCATATATATATATTAATCAATATATATATATATATATATATATATATATATATATATATATATATATCACTCCTGAACAAGATAAAGGAATTTCTATGAACTTTACATGGCACATATTTCAAATTGTTTCAAATATGTTAAAGGTTTAGATTATTTATATTTACTATTAAATAGAATACAAAAGAAGGCTTCTGGGCTTAAAATTATAAACTTTTCCTTGTTTATCTGACCTAAATAAAGAAGTAATCAACACTAGCGCAGAGCAGCGCTCAAGGGATAGAATTAGTTACCGCAAAGCTAAAACTTTGGATCAAAAAGCCTCAGGATTAATATATTGGGTGATTTTGGCTATTAATAACAATTTATTTTCGGTTAAGGCCATCCGTGTTGTTCTATAGGAAAATTAAACTTAAAATTGTTTTAATTATCAATAATACTCGTATGTAAAAAATAAATATAGTCTACAACTTTTGTATGTAAAAGTAACACGGGTTGGCTATTAATAACAAGCAATAAAATACATAATTGAAGTATTTTCTTACAGTAACGTAATTTGTTAGTAGGTCGATTCATGTACTTTCCAGTATTGTGTTCGAAAACATGTCTGAAGGTCACATGTACAAGTTATGCATTACAATACAAAATTTTGTATCTATAATCAAATACGTTTAAAATATTGATTATAAATTCTGTATTAAAATATTTTACGAGAATATAATAAACTGTAAAAATATTTTGTAGTAGCTGGAAGTTTATAACAATGCAGAACTACCAAAACATAACTATTGACAAGTTCAAGTCTATTCCTTCAAAATAATATACAGGCAATGTATTTATTTAAGATCAGTATATTGCTATCCGAAAACAATTCACGTATTTGCCACTAAGATAATACTCAGAGTGAATTATTTGTTTTTGAATTCCCAGTAAAAACATATATGGAACGATGTCTCACTCTTCATATTTACTGCAAATGGCTATATGTGATCTTTCCCAAGAGGAGAGAACAACCGGTGGCAATACTTTACTTATTCATATAATAAAAAATAATCACAGAGCGTATAGAAGCCTATGGTGAAAAGTAAGTTCAATGAGTGTTTCTTGAACAGGACAATGCGTGTGAACAAATAATACATGATTAAAACTTTCTTTATTATAAAAAAACTCTGTGCTAGTACATACAATTTTTTTGAAGATATAAAAATGTTCCATTACTTTTTCAACAAATCGTCCACCTTCCTTCAAACACTTTACTACATCTAAAGTCTATGGCCAGTTATTCTTAATAGGGTTATAGCACAGTGCTCATACACAAAGGGGTTGGCACATGAATGATAGTTAATACAAGCAAATAGGATTTTTAGAACATACGTTATTAGCGTGCAGAAGGTAGTAATCAAGTCCCTAGGGATTCAATATTATGTATTGAAAACTTCAGGTCCCATTAAAAAAGAAAGAATTTTTCTTCATCTTGTGGCATTTAACAGACAATTTTTTATATTATGTGCAATATCTTTCAAAGTAATTTTAAACAGGCTTAGTAATAAGAGATCAATCACAAAACAAGTTATTTTAACTGATTTTAAATGTTTCAATTTATGATTAAAATCGTAATAGAACGAACTTGAACTGTCATACATACTCAGTTATATTCTATGACGCTTTCATTGTGTGTCGATTGTAGTTCAGACATTTAGACGGTGTGTAAAACTAAAAACATATTCAGTGTATTACATATTAATGTAATACCCGTGAAAGTACAATGTAATTATGATCATTATTATAACCTAAATTAGTTATGAAATCTATAAAAGATATGTACTAACTTTCAATTGTCGGTCGCTTCAAAAAGTTTATCAAGGCGCTTTACAACAAAAAACATAAATATTCAGGGCAAAATAAAACCAAAACCATTGGTACCTAGTTTGCTTTAGCCATTTGTAATTTTAACCTAACACTAGTTCCTCAAAAATTCCCTCGGCAATCATTAAACACAAAACTACAAATAAAATGATTTTTCACTACACCGTAATTAAAACTTTTTACGTAAAACCTCATTTTATTTTTCAATAATTTCCTGTTTACTGGATGTTTAACTCGTGAGGATGTACAGTGCTATCTGTGGCTATATCTGTCTTCTCGATATCTAAAAAACGAACTAATATACAGAGCTAAAGTTTTGCATAAAGCTTTCTTTATATGATGGCACATGCCACTCCACGGGATTTTTCAAAGCGTTAGGGAATATTTCAACATAGGTCTTGAGGATATCTAATCATTGATGTCTTAATAAAAAATATCATGTTCAATAAAATTTTTCAAACACATTGAATTAATTACGCTGTTTCACACAATTGCCATGTAAGAAACATACCCAACCATAACGTAGCCCTATTAACATTTTTTTAAAGATTTAAAAACCAGGATTCACAATTGGTTAAGAACTTTTTTTAAATTTATCTTATAACAAATTTAAAAAATAAATATTAAATTTCAGGTTATAATATTGTTCACTATTTTAATAAGTTTATTCGTAAAAATCTGCACTACCATTGTTGTATGTACTTGCAATGCATGGATTTAACCTGTTTTTACGTTTGGTGCTGTACCTCAGTTATTTGTTATTCAATCTTTTTGAAACAACAATTTTTGAATTGGTAATAAAATATGCTAAAAGAAGTTATCCTGGTGAATTTGTTGTCAAAGTAGCCGTTTCAAAGCTAATACAATTTTGAAAATTTTGAAACGACCGCCATTTTGAAATTCAATGAGATATTTGTTTTATTTTTTTCACTGAAAAGGATCAACACTAGGTTAACATAACTGTTAAGTTTGAATTCTCTATCTTAAGTGGTTTTTGAGTAGTAATTTTTTCCCCAAAAAACACAAACAGACAGACAGACAGTAAACGGTACGTTTCCGGATCCATGTGCCAATGGAGTTTTTTTTGTTTTGATGACCTGTATCAAGTCCTGAAATATTGCACACCTTGTTTTTCTATATACCCTGTATTTATTCATATAAATGTATTGGTACATCAATAACACGACTATGTCATATTATAGTTTGATGGTTAACATAGACCTAGCAGATAATGTTATACAGTATAGTGTTTCTTGCTCCGAGTGCAAAGCTAGAGGGCGAAATGGTGGCAATGACGTCATCATTAGTGACACTAATGGCTGAGTCTGCACATGCAGTCAATTAATTTTTCTGGTTTGTTAAACGAGCTTACGCGTATAACAAGGTGAGTTACATGATTCAGCTCCTGGCCTAGGTTTTAATTAATTGTCTGCCCAGTTGTGTAATGTTATTGACGATACGTGCGCATTTGTGAGCTTCACTAATGACGTCAAAAACGAAAAAAAATATTACGTCATTTTATTTTAACATGTATTATATTTTTTCTCTTTGAGTTAGAAAACACTATTTTTACACACGGCGAAGGCAACTAAGTAGTTTTGTTCTAACTATTAAGTTTCATTAACATTGATTTTAAATTATGGCTATAAGGCAAGAAGTAATTAGACAGAGAGTAGATCCCTAGTAACTCATTTTGATCAATTGAATGACAACTTCAGATCTTATTACAAACGTGAGGATTGTTGCTTAATCTTTATATATGTTCCACAACAGTTCGTTTTCATAATAATACATTTAATATATTCTAAATACTTACTTACATATTTTTAACATACTTAATAACGATATAAATAAGGTTTTATCAGCAATCAAGATTTTTAACAGATTGAAATAGTTTAATCTATAATTAAAAACTGATATAGTATATCTTGAACTCTTATAACTAACTACTCTGTTATTTTCTATGACACTATATATAGTAAGTACGATTGCCTCTTTAAAAAGTATTAAAACTACTACTATCTTTCAGTATGTTCACGAAATGTATTTCAGTTAAGTAGAGTGTTAATTAAGTAGAGCAATTAATACTTTTTGTGTTTATTTAATACGCAACTTTTGACCTACATATAAGCGACTACCTATTGGAAAGTTTCGACTGTATAGAGGAAGTTTACGAATGTATTCAAGCAAATATAAGCACAACTATCTTACGATGCTTTCAAACGGAGAGTGGTTCTGGAGTTAGGAGATCGATCTCTACTTCAAGTTTGAAAACAGTTTTGCAAGAGGGTAATAATACAAGAATTTTGTTTGATATCTTCATTGTATATCATTTTATAAATTTCCACTGCATATTATAAATATAACGCAATAAAGTATACCCTGTTATAATATAGTCTCGATTTTTATTGTTGTAACTACTTGTAAAACCAGCAGTACGTCTATCTTGAACTCAATAATGTTTTGGAGTTTTTTAACGTTTTATCAATGCTCATTTATAACATAATTTTAGTATATAAAACTAAACTTTCAGATTGGAAAGAAAAACTATTCCCATTATAATCTAGATCTACATTTGTTTAATACAGTTCAGAGGAAATATAAATTTACTAAAGCTGTTAAAGAATTATAGACCTAATATATACTAATTTGGAAAAAAATTAACAATTCCATGTTATTGCAATAAATTAATTTATAACACCCAAAATAGTCACAAAAGACATAAATAGTTGTTACAAATGTTTTTGTTAACTAATTTTAAGTGCCTATAGAAAACCAACATTGTTACACACAAGCAGATGCGAAACATTGAATATATTCATTATACTATTTATATAAAAAGAAATCGCTCAATGAGAGAATCCAAAATGTATGAATTGCCATCTGACGTTGATTTTATTGGATTTTCCGTTCACTTGACGCTATTCTTTCACTAAATTTAATATGAATTTCAGTACAAGCGAGAGATATTTTCAGTTATAAAACACCCTATATATGACGACTCGGTTTAGCAAATGAAAGCTTTAAATGGAAAAATTAATCTCTTGATAAATATAGATTTTCCCGCTGTAGCATGCAATAGCTAGTGTTGAATTTTCTCAACACGTAGATATAAATTAAATTTAAGTTAGGCATTTTACTTTATTCTTTTAGTGTGTATGGTCTGTAAAGACTTTTTCATGAAATGTATAACATCATGCATCTTGGAAAATCTAATCTCAAGCTGTGTAATGAGACTATTTTCATTATATCACTATGTGAATATTGAAGCAAAACTCATTAGGACTATAAATTATTTTTTTCGAGCGCCAAAGTAGTAACTCTCACAATCTGCTAAGCTGGTAATTTTTTTTAACGTAACGCACCATACATAGTTCAATGAGTCCTTAGGCATTACTAACCGCATGAATAAATATTCAAAAAATTCAAAGAAAATCTGTCCATTCCTCTTTGTTTAATATTAGCAAATACATTTTCTTCATTTATTACTATTTTTAAATCTTATTAAGTCTGCATAATGGTTTGTGACAAACATTATTGTTGTTCCTTTGTTTAAGTATTATGATGAAGTTGTTTTGTAATGAGACGTTTTTTGTTATAATACGTGTTACAGATGAATTAGTTTCATTTTGTATTTTTTAAGACATCTATTCTTATTTTTAGGTCTTGTTATCCATACATCCAAAAGTGTATGCATTGGAATGTGTAATAAATATACAACACATTTTTATCACCCAATAATGTCAACATAATGTAAACTTGGTAAATTACTTTGGTTAATTACAGTTATAAAACCGATACTTTTGTTAGTATTGTTTTTATTCTTTAAGAATAGTTTTTGGACCAAATTAATACTTATTTAGTATTCTTATAAGTTTGATCATCAACTTGAAAATGTACTTACGCTATCACAAGTTTGAGGTATGCTATCTTGGGTTCGATATTTAAAAACTTACATACCATAATTAAACGAGCTATATCATTAGGAAAGGTTAAATCCAGTAAGTAAATGATTTTGTGTAGTAAATTATGCCATCTCCATTGCAAACTAAATGTGGTAAAGTCACATTTGGCCAGTTTTTAAATTGGAAACGTTATTTTTCACCGAAAGATGGTAAATTCCCAGTATTAGGTTATATTATATTATATAAATATAAAATAGCCTACAAGTAGAAATCGTTGTATATATTATTCTTTTTTAATCTTTTTTAAAAATAAAATAATAACTATTAATATGGAAAAAACAACATGACAATAAACAAATATTTATATAAAGCTGCTAGTAGGTAATATAAAAATATTTAAAATTATTTAAAATTTTATTTTAAAATATTAACTGTGAAGAATGTGTTGATTGTTTGATCATCTGCTTTGTTTAATTATTTGATTTGGTTTTTATCTTGGCTTGTCACGTAGTTCCTGATTTTCAACATATCTTTCCCGTAGGTTTGAAAAAAATGTCTTTGAAATTAAAATTATGAATTAGATAACGTGGTAATATAGGTTCTTTCTTTCTTTGTGCTACGGAATGTTTTGGTCGTTGGGAAGGTGCGTTATATAAAATAAGCTCTGTGAGCAATATAGATTCCATCAAATTTAAATTCTATCTAACATCCATTGCCTGTTTTTCTATATATATATATATATATATATATATATATATATATATATATATATATATATATATATATATTACTAACCTTTACTTTACAATTTATATTAATTTATTATTACATTATAATTATTTATGTTATTAGGCAGTAAAAAATTATTTACTTAGTTACTTTTCATTTGATTCTGACACACTACAGTAGGTCACAAATAGTTGTCTGTTGACTCTTCATGTATCTTATAATTAAGATTTAATGCTGTGTCACAATTTGTGAAAGTTAATAAACACAGCCTGTTTTAAGCAAGTCAAAATAACTTTTAACACCTTGCTTGAGCAGGTTAAAAATTGTATTTAAGTCATAGGAATGTAAATTGAAATGTAAAATTAAACACTTTAATTTTTATGGGCTGTGTGTATTAAATTAACCCTAAACGGACAGATAATAATGGATTATTATGTAAAAAGGATTTTGTGGTAAAATAAATACATAATTGTTTGTGCCATACTGTCCTGAAATAAGATATATAGTATTAGTGTTTATGTATGTTACTCTTTGAGATATGGTAAATTAGATTTTATTACATTTGATGGAAAGCCTCCTTTATCCATTCAGATGCTTACTTAATTTTTACTGACAAGTATTAGATTAGTTATGGATTTGTGTGAATTATGTCACAGATATTAAAATTGAACATTTAAAATTTTCTTAAAACATCACTATATTTAAAGGTAAGCGGCTTCTTATCACATTCTTTTATATTTTATTGTTAATTTTGAGGTGGTAAAAAAATGTATGCTGAACGCACTTGAACTTGTACTCTCTCTACACATCAGTTATTTGTTTAGTAGTTGGACCTTTCTCATCAGGATCATCTCTGACTCACGGGATTTTAATTTAACCATTCTTAAGACATTTATTTCCAGTTATTTTCAAGTAATCTGACTTATTAAAAAATTTTGATTTTATGTTCAGTATAAACATTTTTTTCTATTTTTCTTTTTTTACCACAACATACATTTGAGGCATGATATCTCTTTATTACAAAACAGGAAAAAAGTTATACTTTCATTGACTAACTCTAGTAGCTACTATTATTTATTAATTATAAAATTAAAATATCCGCACTTTCTGTAAGCAACAATATGAAGTGAAATGTTATAAACTCAAACTGATTACAAACTGTTTAGAACAGAAAGCGTGATCTTCATTGTAATTAGTAATGATAAACTAGAAACGGAAATAAAAGAGGGAAATTAAGTTACATAACATACATATATTAGTTTAAATATTAGGGCACGGTAAAGCAAGAAACGCAGACAACCCCTGGTCATGTTACGGTTATGTATGAACATTAAACACAGCCCAACTGCAAACATGAGATGTTTTGTTGTGCCTTAGACACCTAAAACGTTGCTTCAGTAAAAAACAAAGAGTAAAACTTCAAAAGATGTTTTGTGTACCCAGTCTGAATTTTCGTTTACTTTTTATATTTACCAAACATTTAGTCGTTTCTACACTGTTTGTACATTCTTAGTCATATAAGTTATTAGCACGTATAACATACGACTTGCTGCAAATACTTTCTTATATTTTTAGATTAAAAATATTGTAATCATTCTACGTTTTATTCTTTGGTTTAAAAATCCTTAAATGGATGATTTATAAATTTAATATTCCTTAAATGTACATCTCTTCGATTTAAGGATGAGTAATAGTAGCAGGATTTTACAAACGAAGAAAGCGATTTTACTTGACTTGTAAATGTTTATGGATTTTATACCCGTACTTAACCTATTCCAAACGTGTAAATGTACATACTGTTTTGAATATAAGGTCAATTAGAAGTTAGAATATGGGAACAGTATTAGAGTATGGGAAAACGGTATCAGATTCAGTTTTCAATTCTTTTTAAGAATGAATACTTATTAATATTGAATGTAATATTTTGTAATTATACATTGAATTAAAGACTGTTTGAATTTTGCTAGCTTTTACCCGCAGTTTTACATTCAACTTTCAAAATTGAAGTCCTTATAATACTTAGGAAAAGTACTTATGACGTAGTATGATGAAATGGTATAAAACGAAAGTAAGTATACGTCAGGTATATATTATTTCCGTGTTGTTATGTTGAAGAGTAACAACATCTTTTTTCTCGGATTGTTACATCCCTTGTCAACATAGGCCTCACGAAATTATTATACGTTTAAGGTTACATAGGTTAACACAGGGAAGATTAATTAATTAAAATATGCAGCGCTATGATATAAAAACAAGTATCTTAAATAATTAGGAATAAAACAAGTAGGAGATCTTAAATAATTTTGCAGAATAAAAACTGAAGAAGATTACAGCACGTTCTTTAACTCATGAACCAGATGATTTAACGACAAAATGGATATTCATATTGTAAAACGCAACCTTCATTTTACTCTTTAGTGGAAATTTATTTTAATGTTAAACATGTATCGAGTACAGTTATATGTTTTAAAGATGTGATAGAATATTGAGCAATGTAAAATTGGTAATTGCTCAAACTCAATGCATAAAATAATAACTGTTTTAATTAAGAAAAAATAGTACAATTTAATTTCGCGTATTTTTTCTGTGCGTATATCGTAATTTATTTGTGATTAATAAATGAATGTCCATCAGCTGATCCAATATCACTGAGCAGAAATGTCATAAAGTTGTACATTAATTTTAAATAATACCGTTAGTTCGGTACGGGCAGAGTAGGAGGGAGATATTAGAAATAGAATACGGGGCACAAGGAAAGGTTATTTTATTGTCTTATTTGTAAAATATATACATCAAATATTCTCTTTATATTACTTTCATTCTGAGCTAAACAGTTACTTTTGTATCCAATTCATAAACGAGAAACTACCTTGTCACTTTTATTGCAAAAATCATAGATTCAGAATTTCAATAGTTAATTATTAAGTAATTGTGAGGTTATTAGGTGTGCATCACTATTTATTAAATTATAAATACATTTTTAATAATTTCTGGGATTTTAGTGGGATGCCTCTCCCTAACATAAATTAGAAAACTGGGAAAAGACAGCAATTCTAGTTAAGTTATGTAGCAGTAGAAGAAATTAATAGCACATATATTATTATAGTAATTTAGTATGAAGAAAACCATTATTTATATGACAATGATTTTCAGAGGATAATTGGAGGTTATATCCCATTTTAAGTAAACTTAGTAACTATATTCATATTGGATTATATAAAATGTAATAAATAAAACATAGATATCTCTTATATTGACATCAGTACACTTGATATAAATATCATTAGTTAGAAGAGAGTAATTAATTATGATTTCAACCGCGGAAGTATCGCGAAATTGTAGGAACTCATGTGGATATCTCGGGTAGTTCAATCAATGCTGTGTTACTATCAAATGATATTTAGCATTCTATAATGTTAATGTTTTACTAATATAATAATACGTATTAAAAGTGGTACTTTATAACATGTATGTGATTGTAATAAGCACTGCGTATTTACGAGGTCCGTTAAAACTCATATCACAACTGATGGCGTGTTGTAACGCTCAAGGTGACAATTGATTAGTGTAGTATTTCTCCAGGGCGCGCACCGCTGTAGCTGTTGTAACACCATCACACCTCGGAGTTCAATTACACTGTAAATCTGCCAACTTTAAACAAGGTTTCATCTTTTTCCATGAATTTAAAATACTTCATTTCATAACCACTCACGAAGGCAGAATAAATATATGAACAGAAGGTGTACTATTATTACAGAATTCCATTGGAGTATTCATTTACAGTACACTTAACACTTATATTAATATTTCCTATCCAAATAAAATACTAAAGATACTTCGTATAAAAGTTCTTTCTATCTCACTTAAGGTAGCATTGGAAATTGTAAAAACTTGTCTTGAAAGATTCCTATACAGTATTTACCAGTTAATCATAAAAATTAATTAGTTACTACTAGAAACTATTTTGAACCAGTTTTAATTGGAGTCTTAGAAACTAGGTGAAGGTTCCCAATGACCCTTTTGGGTATCAAGGTATCATTGGTGGTGTTTATCGGTATAACCTAGTGCAGTGTTGGGAATTCCACATAATATCCACAATAATAATCATAAATAATTCAAAAATCCAAATCTGTATACTATGTTTATTTCATTTGATATTTTACATAATAAAACAAAAAGACTCATCTATCTTAACATGAAACGCTAAGATTAAGGTAGATTTTTCTGCATTCCTTCGTATTCTTCTCTAAGGAGGCATCAACTTAAACATTTAGTTGTTATTATATTTATTTTGCTCTGAAAAATTCTTTGTTCTGTTATCTAAGACATATTTTTATCACATGACATCTTACTATCTGCTATCACATGATAAAGAACTCTAACCCCAAAATACACATTTAAAAAAGTTTATTTTTACCCAAAAACCTCTAGCTAGGAACGTGTGATATATTGTAACTGCCCCTTTCTTATTTTAATGCAATACTTTAAAAAACCTCCTGAGGAAGAATAGATCGGATTTCAGATCTCAAAACTTAGCATTACCGATTTTGTGTAACACTTAACAGTATACTGACAATTTATGTCACCTTTTTAGTATTATAAGTTAACAAGCTCAAAAAATGCTACATGAGCTATAACATATTTTTTATATTCCTCGAAAAATAACCATCAGTGGCTAGATTTTTCCACTATTTGTGAAGTGTAATAATTGCGATTATTTGGTGGAATTTTCATCTCTGCACCGCATAATATCTCATAGCACCACCAAGTATGGTAGTTTCATACTAACTAATTGAGTTATATTGTACCCTCTCCTGATGACAGATATATCTCAAGCAATCTCAAAGGCCGTCTTTTGAAGTTGTGAAAAATACCAATATCTGGATCCCGAGCCGCCTTGAGATACGAGAAAAATGCAAGCATGGAAGCTCGAAAAGTTTACTCAGTCCAGACAACTACTCGGTACAAGTACGAAAGGTACCACATTTTTTATCTGAGGCATTTTTGGAGCCCGTGTCCAAGTATCATAATTGGGCTAGAATCCGAATTATTTCATTCAATATTTCGCTAAGTACAACTTTTACAAGTATTAAGAGTTTTCATTTAGAACTAAAAATTAGAAGAATAATTTCGCTTTTTCAGCTACTACGCCTAAAGGTTGGGACACACATAACCGCACCGCGCCCGACAACGTCCAGTCGGCCGTATGCTGGCCCGTCATTACGGTGAAAGAATTGCAGCGCAGTTTTTCAACCTGCAAGTCACACACATGTCCGCACCTACACCAGACCGTCGTGGCCGCACCGTGCCCGCACCGTCACCGATATGTTTTAGTTTGAATTTTGACGGGCACGGTGCGGTCTACGAGCGGCATCATATGTTGTTTACTGTTGCGTTCTTCTTTTCAAAACTATTTAAGTAGTCTAAACGTTCTATTTAAGTGAATTATTTAGTTTAGCCTACTAACTCTACATCCTGTGTTCGCGTACAAAATCATATTTATTATTAAAAGTATTACATTTTCTTACCTTAGAGTAAGCTAGTCATATTTTCTTATTACAACAAATTTGAAAAATCCATGTTGTACCATAAGTGATTTTAAACAACTAAATTCGAATTATGACAAATCTATAAGCATTTTTCATTAATTAAAAAGTAACAAACATGTAATTATTTGCGGGAAAATCTATTTTTCTTTGATGTATTGAAGTTACTTGATACATTTATTCCGGTATTTTGTAAGGGTCGTATTTAGAATTGTTTCTATGACATTTTTATTTTTTTATTCTTTTCACTTTAATAAAGTAAAAATAAAAATATTTTATTTACAATAAGATTTTAAAGCAAGAAAAACCCATGTTAAAAATAAATAATAATAATAAATCATTTATTTCCACATAATAACAAACTGAATATTACAAATAAATATTATTGCCAGTGCTTATAATAAATAATACTATGACATAACGTATTTACAATAGCAGTAAACAACAAATAAAAAAAATGTTTTCTACTTACTTTATTTCAAAATTTATCTACTTAGAGTAATAAAATGTAAAAAGTAGGTTACATCGTTTTAGATTTTTTTCTTTCTTTTTTTTAAAACTAATAATTAGGCCAATAAATTTACAAAATAAGGGAAATTTAGGTACCCATAAGACGCTGTGCCTGTGTTGGGGATACTATATACAAAAAGGGTAAAAAATAAAAAATAGCGGAAATCGAGCAAGAATGAAATGATAAAAATGAGTTATTGTAGCTTATGTAGTAAATAATCTACTCTTACGTTTCAAAGTTTAAATTTAGTATAACTAGTGTGCTGTATAAAAAAAAGGATTTATGCATGATTTACAATTCAAATATTTAGGGTTTACACATGTAACATTAAATATTATATTATAAATAATTATTTTATAATGCTCTAACGTGTCTATTTAAATATTATTATAACTTAGCAGACAAGACTAACCATACACTAATGTATTATCTTAAACAAATACTCAATATCATTTTGACCGATCAACCATACTCTAATTTTTTTAGAAAATATATTTATGTTTCTACTATTTTTGACTAATTCTGGCAAATAAAATTATTTGTCCTCGGAGCTATAACAGAAAAACATTTTGTAAAATCTGTGTTTTGTAAGTTCTCCAGTATATATTTTACAAATATTTACTATGTTTTACAAATTATTATAAAAGGGCTTGCAACATGGCAAACTCTCTGGCATCACAATAGCTCTTGGGTTTAATACAAAAAACACTAAATATATACTGTTTATAGTTGACCGGAATCCATTGCAATGAAAACACAATGAACAAGAATTATAGGGATAAAAAATATAACCAAGATAATGATATTTACAAATTTTACATACTAGCTGATTGTACAAAAAGCTTTAACTGTTGCATTACAATGTTTCATTCACCACAGCGATTAATAAAAATAACAACAATGATATTGACAATTTTCTCAAGCAATACTTAATCTTCCGAATATTTTTTAAGTATCTGTCACTTCGAATTCAAAAGAAACATGTTCTAGTACAAACAGTGAGATTATTGCGCTCGGACTGCATACGGACATGTGGCCTCACGGCAACCGAGCCGAGCCCGCACGACAATCGGCCGACTCACGTGTCGGGCGCGGTGCGGATATGTGTCTTCCAACCTTTTAGCGTAGTAGATACAACTAATGTAGTCCAAGTTACCAGATCCAAGTATTTCTCTTTATAAGAGAAAATTTATATTACAGTTAAGGTTGCAAGTCCAAAGGAGAAAAGTTTTCAGAAAAATTCTGCACCTCTATTCAGATTTTCCTTAACTCTATGTCTTATGTTTGTCTTAAATTAAAAATCTTTATTTTTTAAGTTAAATATGGCTAATATTTTGAAGCAATTAACTTATATTTTCGGAACCTTTGATTTTACATGGTAATTTTGGAGAGTAAAGTTCATAAAATTAAATACCCACTACTATAATGATACATGAAATGTCACATTTTTTCATAAACAAAGAATTAATTATTGACTCAGTTTTTCAGGGACATTTTTCAGCTTCCAAGTATAATTTTCCAAGAACTACTCAAAAAAACACATGTTCATATTTCTTTAACAAAAAGTTACATTGTTTTATTTTTATTTTCATGTCAATTGTGTCTACAACTAAGGAGCAATGTTTGTGTTTGTGCTTAAGGTATAAATGATGTTTATATAATTTTACTATTGTACATATTTTCAAGAAAATAAATAATGTTTCTATTCTATTTTTTTATTCTAACTTTACTCGACAGATCAGGGATGCAATGGATGTTTTGTGAAGTTTCTTGCAACAGTACTAAGGCTATTGAAAATAAGTAAAAAACACCACAAAATAATAGTAAAATAATTTCAATAAATCGATTTAATCAGTGTACTATTGAGAAGTTCAGGCTAAAAGGATTTTCTAATAATTAATGAATCAAATTAATAGTTGAAAGTAAACAATAATAGATAACAGAAAATGTTTGAGTACTAATTATTTCTGCATGCTGCATATGTATGCATTAGCCTAGGAATAATTAGAAGTAAACAACTTTTGATATAATTAATAACTGCAGAACTGTATAACTGGTATTACTGGCGTATCAAAATAAATAACTTATAACTATTTACTACTCTTGTACTTTTTAACTTACGATGAAAAATCTAACTACCTACTTTAGGCTGACGTGGAAGTATTGATCTGCTTATATAAGTAATAACTGCAGTAAACTCGCGCCCCATTAAAGAACTGTATAACTGGTATTACTGGCGTATCAAAATAAATAACTTATAACTATTTACTACTCTTGTACTTTTTTACTTACGATGAAAAATCTAACGTCCTACTTTAGGCTGACGTGGAAGTATTAATCGATGTGCTTGTTTAACATAACGTTGAATAAATAGGAAAATATATTTTGAATGTAAGAGGTTGGCTTTGTTAGTCAATAACCTGTGGAAATAAATTATAGTCCGTACGTAAGCCTAGCATTTCTCGCAGATTATTGGAAGTTCACTCCACTCGATGTTACTGTACTTGTGTTTACGTGTCAGCGAGTAAAATGGAAATGTATTCATTGAAATTTGAAAACTTTGAACTTGAACTGTATTAATCTTTATTTAACTTGAAACTTAATGGAAATTCCAGGTTTTTACGTTATTAAGTTCCTAAATAAATTCCTTGTAGGAACACGATACAATAACAAATTCTAATTAGTCATGAAGATAGGTAAGCACATGTAAATTACCTCTGTTCCTGGGATGCTCCACTTCTGGCTGGTTTAAATGCAAGTTAATAGCTAAAATAGAATGAATACTGAGTACAGCAAAAACCTATGTATTTCGAGGAGTGGGAGATCACTACCAGCAGAAGTGAATAAATTTAGTTAATTGTGGAGGATTAGTGTTGTGTGGGTAGGGCTCCCCTAATGTTAGAAGACTCTTTAGACTAAATACGAGGGGATATGTTTTTCCTGGCTGATTTGATTGAAAGTTGCATCCTATATAATCCTGGGGATTCGACCTAGGTTACGATAAATTCCCTTATGTCTGGTACTTTATTGGACGAATACTGATCACTGCTTTTTCCGTGTGTTCTGATTAACCAAACTTGGGATATTTTGGATCAAAATCGTTACCCTTGTTTGGATTATGTTACAATCCAATGCAATCCTGATGTTATCAATATTGAAATTTAGTGAACAAAGGGAATATTTTGGTAATTTTGTTGTTTCTTTATACATAATATGGATTTTGTTTTTTTATCTTAATGTGACAATAAATTTAAAATTGCATAGAAACGAATATTGAATTTGGATTCGAAAAGAACTTTATTAATTAATACTCCAATTGCCTATAGTTGGTTAAATAGAAAAGAGTTTTTTGTAATTATCATTTTAATTTCTAGTATATTCCATTTTCGATTGAAGGTTTGTGTGAAATATAATGGATTTTGTCTAAATTTATGCGTAGAATAATCGTATATTTTGGATCACTTAGTTGATTAAAAAAGTTTTTCTTATGTTCTAATTTTATTGCTAAAATTTTAATACAGTATATATATATTGTTAAAATATATAAAACTAAGCCAATCAAAAATCCGTTTCTCAGTAGAAGTCTATTTATTGGTTTAATTTGCATATACAGATGTTCATAAATAAACCTTTTAAATTATTATTGGGTATAAAAACATATTATGCTGTATATTTTACCTGTTTCTCAGCAATACATTATACTTTTGGTAATAAATAACGATTCTCAAGAGAGTAGTAAATATCCTTTACCCACACGAGAGTACGCTGCCCACATTGGACTGCAGCTGTAACTCAATCTATTCATTGTTTCAAGCATTTTATATTAGATCAGATGTGGTCTGTTTAAAGCATACGAGTCCTCTTTTACTTATAATAATTAGGTTTTCTGAAAACTTTTAAATTATGGAGCATTTTATTTAAGGTACTAGTTTTTAAATATAGATATCCACTATAGGTATTTTTAATATACTATCTATTATTTATCTTTGTATTTAAAATTATACTTGGATTATCTACGTAAAAGTTTTCT
The DNA here is from genome assembly GCF_021130785.1 of Homalodisca vitripennis. NCBI lineage: Eukaryota > Metazoa > Arthropoda > Insecta > Hemiptera > Cicadellidae > Homalodisca > Homalodisca vitripennis. The sequence continues at coordinate 52,194,278 of NC_060209.1, read as the reverse complement.
TAAATTCAACGCTTAGTTATCGCTTATCGCTTATTGTAGAGCCAAAAACATCTTTAAAGTCAATCATGAAGATGAGCTTCATAAAAATAGTTTGTTTATCTATTTATTGTTTATGAATTATTTTAATAATTTATAAATAGTTTTTGTTAAATAATGGTTCCGACGTTGGAATGTGAAATAAAAGAAACTAAAATGATTTTTTCTTAAGAAAAAGAAAAGAACTGTAATCACTGAATAGATGTAATTGACGTCACAAATCATCCTATAGGGATTTTCAATTTAGATTTTCCTGCGCCTCTAATATTACTTGTAATAACGGTCCGGTGATTGAGTTAAGCTTTTATCGATAACAGTTAATATCAAAATCGTATCAGTTCAATAAATAACCAGCTTGGCTCTCGATTCGTGATGTATGTTTGTTACATGAGTGTGCCTGCCTGCCTCGCAGTAACATCTGGACAGATACTTACCGTCGCGTCGTATGACTTTCAGATTTATCACATTATACGAAAAAAATTGACGAAGTTTACCTTAGTAAGCTAAAAAATATTATACTTAAGAAGAAAAAACATACTTGTTATACATTCAGATTATATTATAAAATACTATATTCTATGTTTAAAGTGAATGTTTATCACTGTCACACAATACTACGATTAAAATATTAGTGTTTTGGTAGAATTTAATAAGTGCACTAACAAAATATTGCATTAGATCTAAAGACCCCAATATAAAATACCCTTTTCAGGTTTTAGGAAATACTTAGTTTCCATAAAGTTTTTGTAGTTCTTACACAATGGTCACAGAAATCTGAAAGCCTTAGAGAGAACGAGACTCATAATATTTACGGGCTTGCAAAGAAGCTTGAAAGGCATAGGTTGTAGCTATTATAGTCTACGAGCCATAGGACAGAAATGATCAAAATAATAAAATAAAATGATAACCAAAGAAATATAAGTGAAAGCATAGGGAAATGCGTAAGTTTTCCGCAAGGAGGGTTAGGATTAGAACATCTATAAGTATATTTTGAAACGTTTTCCGAGGATATAAAGAATACTAATATCATAATCTTGTTTTCATGGTCAATTAAATTGTTTTAGAGTTTAAAAGGTTTAGTAGCGGTTTTATAGGCAGTGCTAATCACTAAGCTAAATAACGAGGAAAAATTTTATTTACATTCCTTGTTTGTCTATATGTTTGTGCAGCGTCGTTTGTTTACTCCGAGTTTTAATTAACACTTTATGAAACGTTTCAATTAGTTGTTGCATGGTTGTTTAAACAAATTTATTACGTACGATCAATTAATAGAGAATTTCTAATACATATTACCATTAATATATTTTAACTAAAATACCAACAAGTTGTTCCGAAAACTAAGCAATAGTATATATAAGTCCAAAGCGTAATAACCACACATAATTGACGATCACACCTTGGATCAGTCCATTTAATAGAATAACTAATTAATGACGTAATTGTGATAGGTTGTTTGCTGAGCTGGAACCCCAGCGATGAGCCGGTTCTAAGTCTTGAGCCCAGTTCTCCCCGGCTCATGTTGTGTATTTATATAGTATATGTAAATGTTGTTCGTTGTGGCTGCAGAAGGCACTGACTGTGCTGTTTGAGAGCGCTCTCCACATCGTCTTCAGAGTGGCAAGGAACTTCTAAATTCTTGCACGTTAGAGGAAGTAATTGTCGAAAAGTTTTTACTTTTTCGCGTTTAAATGTTATTTATTTTTTAATTTTCCCTCTAACATGCTGGCGTAAGTTGCTGTTTCGCACTGACGAGGTCCAGGAGAGGAACTCTTGCAAATGAAACCATCTCACTTACCTCTCCCTTTCACCCGCCACCATCCCTGCTTCTGACCCAAACGGGTGAAATGTCTCAGTGCATGTTAGACCAGTAAAAGTGTCAGTAATTATTTTAAAAAGTGTGTTGCAGATTTTACCGCAACTCCAATTGTAAGTCGTGGTCTCATTTCATTAAATTATTTTATTTCAATATTTGTAATTATAATGTATACAAACTTACAGATAACTGTTTAATGTAAATCATCAAACTTTCCCTGATGATTTGAGGGTCTGGAAAATTCTAGATGTCAAAATAAGATGTTTCTTGTTTAATTTTACTCAATATATAAAATATATATTTGATGTCATGAAACCTTTTGAGTGCTTTTAAATTAAAGGTCGATTTTTTACTTTTAAAACTTAAATTTTTTTTTAAGTGTCTATATTTTTATAAATTTTGATTATTTTAGTAACCCTTTACAAATATTTCATTTTAATTTTTATGAAATTTTAATTTTAATATTAGATATTTTTAACGTAATGTAAAATAGCAATTACAGCATTTCATCAAGATTTGTAAAAAATATCAAGAAGTTAAGAATTGTTTTAGGAATCTTTAGTTAAAAATTTATAACAAAAAGAAATCTTAAAATATAAGACGGCCAAATTCATTATTTAGTTCCTTTGTGTGTGAATGAAATTTATTTTCAAAACGAGAAGAATTAATTATAAATACTTAGTTAATCATCTTTGGTTTTATAGCAAGACTGGACATGCCTCCTGCATTTATGTGGTTGCACTATCTTGCATAAGACGTATTTCACCAACGTTTTCGCATTCTTATATCTCAGATTAAATGTGAGGGAATAAATCGGTTTTCGTAGTATCTCGTATTGACCAACGAGTCATAATGCCGTCATTCCGCATTAATAATGTTATGTGACGAGATTGAATCATCTCGACTATCATGTGTAGATCAGTATAACTTGCCCAGTGATGTTGGTTATAACGATCGGCAAAACCTTCTACATGAAATATGGCCTAGTCAGTCAACAATTATAGTGATAAAAAGTTGTAGCCAATAATCATGGCAAAACGGCATTAGCTTAGAATTTATCCCTCGATGAAGGTTATAAAACTTAAATTATTGAGTACAATGGAGTTTCCAAGTATGAAACATTCTTTATTCAAAACAAAACGTACTTTATGCATTGTAAACAATATTTAACTAGCTTTTTGAAAGTGTGAATTATATTTCCCCCAATTTAAAAGTTCCATTCACTCTTGTGATGTTTTCTTCCGAGTTTGGTGTGGCTGATCGGCCATTTTTTCTACATTTTTTAGAGATCCTGTGGGCGTAGGTTTAGTTATATAGTGTTTGTCTCTGAAATGAATTTTAGCATTAACACCCTTCCCTGTAATTCCCCATCTACATTCAAATTCAACATCTAAAAGTATGGAGTTCCACACTTCAAAACAAGCAGCAAACCCTCCCCGTATTATTATTAGTTAAGGAGCATGACTGTAAATTACGATATAGCAAATAATGTAGTAGAATTAAAAACATTATTTTTAAATGTTTATTTTTCAAGAAAATTAATGGTTGCTATTAGATCATTGCGATAAAGTATAATAGTGTTCTTAATTCTGCCGATATAAAATTTCCAATCGAAAATGTATATTTAATTCATGATTACACAGTAAAATCAACACAATATTAAACTATAAATAGCACTATGGAGTTTTGTACAATCATTGTTAACATGTAATATAATAGAAGTTGTATATATTAACAATAATATATGTGCGAGGGTAAACGTTATACATTATACAGTATTTAAACTTTATATTCTCCTCATGTTAATTAAATCTCCACACAATCCACTGAAGCTTGCGCTCCTCAAGTGGTATAAATACAACAGACCTCCTCTCGCTCTCGTGTATACATTGCTTGGTACAATAGTCTTGGGAACTTCAGAGTGTACGAGTAACGTTCTCGTATACTGCGGGTTCATCAGAATAAATTAAAGTTAAGTACCTACCTTAAATTGAAACAAGTGTTCCATAAATTCTTATGTAAAACATCATCCAAAAATAAAGATTGTTAACTTTGAATTTTATCATGGGTAATAATTCGATACTCTACTGAAGAAGAGGAAACATATTATAAGATAAATGAACATTTCATATAGTAATTTTCAGAAGAAATTTGTACAAGTTGTTCCATATAAACATTGTTAAGGCATATTATTCAGATAATACTTAAGCAGTATGAATTAATAATGTATTTAATTAATAAGGAGTAAAGATATATAAGAGGAGAAATGGTATTTTGTGGAAAAAGATCTGAATCATTATCACTTATCAAGCATTATTTTTATGTTAGTTAATAATATATAAGTAGCAATGATAAACCTTTGAACACTTTTGTTATTTTTTATACATATAATGTATATTTAGGATTCGAAGAATTCATCTTCAGGTACTTTTAGGTTAAGGTAAAACTTAACATCAACTTTAAATCATCAAAGGTTATTATCGTTACTTATACCAAACACTTTTTGAAGCTGAATTTCTAATATAACAATATATACTTTTATATAGACATATTACAATTATTTTCGTTTACAAAAACATTTCAAAGATTTACATATGATTAAAGGCGTACAAACAATTAACAAAGTCAGTATTATTTAAGCAGAAAAGGCAGCAGAGGAACAAATCAACTGTAATTGAATGGGAGAGAAAGAAATGGCTTACTAGATATTTGATAGAGCAAAGAGACCCTACTCAGATGAAGAGTAGGTATAAAATCATAGAAAGTCTCTTTAAAAAAGGTTTCGGCACAAATGATTCCAAAAACAAAATTCCAACTACATTTTATAATATTTACATTATAAAATGTAGTTGCAATGGGGAATATTTTCTGGATGATATACACGTTTAACGACTGGAGATAGAAACCATTAAACGTGAGGATAAAGAACACAAAGAAAACAAGAGAAGGTTAACAGAAAAGTAAAAAGTGGTACATAGCTGTTGGTCCAAATACCATTGTATGAAATGGGAAGAAATCTTCATATTACATCGGGAACCCCATTTCCTTAAAATGAAATATATCGAGACTTCATACACAAAATTGACTCAGTACACTGAAGGCACACCAACCATCATTAAAAATTAGACTGCTTTAGTTGGAAATTCTCGAAAATGAAATAACAAAGCCTAAAGTACCAAACGGGTTAGAGATTTGTAATAAGCTAATGCGGAGCAACAGTACGGTTTTAATAAATTCCTCTAGATTCAACCAATAATAAAAAGGCACAATCCCGTTTCCTCCCCCTTTTTAATATGATACCTGAAAGTGTACGTCCGTCAAGAGACCTAGTGTTGTGTGGGAGATCTCAACTGTAAGGTAAATTATTATGACTTTTATTTCATACAGCACTATTAAAATCGCTTTATAATAACGTCGTATCTAAAAAATCCAGCATAGAATAATCGTAGTTAAATTTATAAAGTTCGTTAGTTAAATTTCTTTTACTTATACACATTCCATTGTTTATTATAATGGTACACTGAAATGGAAAATTCTCCAAATAATAAATGTAGTGCTAACTATGCCATTTTGCACTGTGACATAAGGTATAACGATCGTTGAAATGAATAGAAAGGGCATCAACTATGACGTCGTAGTCACAATATTAGTAGATAATTTTTGGTACTATTTATTATTCTTAGGAATCTTCACTAACTTTTAAACATGATAGAACTTAAATTTCTGAAAAGGTTGTTTAATATTCTCTCGTTTCAATTAGATTTAAAAATACTTGGAATACAAATCTACGTTTCCCCTTGGTTCGAAAAACCACTGATCGAGGTACAAAAAAAATATTTTAAATGATAAGTAATTGAGTATGTACCATTAACATAATGCATGTAATCAAATTTTGACGTTTGAATGTGTCTCCAATAAAACCAAAGTCTTGTTGAGCATTATTTATTGTAAATAAATGCAGTACGCCTCGCAATTTAAAACCTCTGTGCCATCTCACCATAAAGTTCATATAAAATGTACCATCCATATATCAGAAAGTATCTGTCTAGATGACCCTATAAACAAGCATAAACAATCATGTATCAAACATTAATTGTTGACCTAGAGTCTGACTGGGTTTTCATTGGACTGATATGATCCACTGATAATTACTTATCTAATGACAGCCACATGTGATCGACAGCAGTCCAGTTCAATCATTTGTCGTTATAACATTTAGTATTTGAGCGGACAAAAACTAAAAACAGAAATCCCTATATGATATACTATGACGTCAATCACACCTTTAATTAAACCCATGTTTCTGTACCCATTCATAAATTATTTTAATTAATGTTTTAGTGTTTTTATTAAAAATAAATACTAGTACTTATCTTTTTTTCATGCAGAATACAATAGAATAATGAATAAATTTACTAAATTATCTATACAGTAAATAAATAATTCTATATACATTTCATTAGCTATGTTTATTATATTTTCTTGTTCTCTTTATTTTAACTCACTTAGCGTTATACGGGGTTTTAACTAAATCGTTGAATATTACCTCGCATTTTTAATTAAAAGTTTATTACAATAATAATAATCGACAGAACTTCATTATTCCACTCGCCTGGTTTCAGAACAATTTATAGTTTAATTCAGTATAACGTATAAAGGATATCCGTACACACAAATTATTATTTCATTTATAATACTATTTATATATTTATTATTATATCAATATTACAAAGTATGTTGCATATTGATGGATTGCATAACGTTTACTTCTTAATGTCATAAACAATTGATATATTGAAAATAAAAATAAATAACTTCAATCAATTATTTGTGACTAACACCTACGAAGCCGATAATGATATAACGATATGAACTACAGAAATATGTATTTTTATACTCCATTAATTGATTTAAATTGTCTGCTTATGAAATCATGTATAAAACGTTTTTTACTAGAAGTTTTACGTCTTCTGGCATACTGGAAGTAACTTACATTTGAAATTAAAATACATTTCACAGTGTAATTTGCACCACGCTGATGAAATAACATTTTTATTGATAGCAATAAAATATAGTATGAAATTTTTTACTATCAACTATTTTAATTTCCCGCAACTTCACATACAGTTCCCTGTTAAAAACATGGAAATTATGGATATATTCTTTTTCTGTGATAATCTAAACACTGTTTAGGTAATTACAGTCACTGAAAGATATAACAATCTATGTTATATTGTATGCTTCCTTCAGTTTAAATATTTTAGGTCAATATGGAGGAATCATAAACTCGAGATCATTAGATTTTCAGTTAACGCAATTAATGTTTAATAAATGATGTAGCTCTATTTAGTTTAGACACTGAAGTTAGCATATTTTAGCTACATATAATATACAATAATTCATGGTTACAGCCTCAGATGTAAAACAAAATTGCTCTTGATTTAGGTTTTAAGCGTGTATGAACACTTCTAGTTTGATTTAATGATATTTCTAATGTCAAGATTGAGTTTGCTTTGTTTTACCTATGAAAAAATTGTATCAAAATTGTATAATTATACCTATTGTAATTAACTCTGTTTTAAGGTATTTCTGGTGCGAAAGTAGAGATTGCTTTGTTACTCGAAACAAAAAATATATATATATATACATGCCATATAAGTAAGAATAGTTTACTTCTGACAAAAAAACTAGATTTAATAACAGGCTTTAAATTTGTAGCAAAATTAACATAGTTACTTTGTTTTTGTTAACTACATTACACTGCTCACCTAAAAGTACATAACTAATGTTTGCCAAATTAGAAGTTGAAAGCATATTTTTAATAAAATTTGCAATTTGATTATTTGGATATCTATCTAGCTCAAAAGTAGTAACAAAAAACGTATAGATAAGAATAATTGTAACTTTAAGTCTCCTCTAGGTTTTTAAGACAATTTAATGTAAAGAGATTAAAAATAGTACTTAAATTAAATACACATGTTATATAATTGCCATATTGTGATGAAATTTACATAGAACAGTTAGATACATATTTTAACAGTCTCTTTCAATGAATGACGTGTTTGCTGCAATGCATGGAACTTATGGCAAGTTTAGATCCTAATTGAAGTGGTAGCAAATTTGTGCAAAGATTAGAGAATTATCCCGATAAACATTTTATATTAATGAGAACGGCCGCTATTTAGAAAAATTCGGTTAGTTGAAGCTGGTTAATGCTTATATACGAGTACATGGAACGTAGATGCTATTTCCACGCTGAATCTACTTTTTGACAGACTAAAAGTTACGTAATTTGTAGTAAATATACATTGGCTCAATCTTATTGTAACACTTGTTTTCTTACAGAGATTTAAAAACTTTTCTGTAACTAATCCAAGCAGTTAACGTCGTGTATTGTTTATAGTTCTCTATAGCCATATGGATAATTACTTTCTTAAGCATGAATAAACAGTATCATGTAACCTTAAGAAATATTAAAAAATGTACAAATTAAAACTTTTCAAAATCAGTATGACTATTTTTGTAGATTTTTTATTGCCTTTTTCATGCATTAGTAGAGATGAAATCCATGATTAAGCCCAGACAGCAGATAACTTCAAATGGGAATATTATATATTTCGAGGTTGGCTACCAAACTTATCCGAGGCCTGTGTAAGTATTATTGTCATACCAAGTTTATATTGGATCACTAGCAAACTGAGTGAGATACTGTATATTAAGTTACATTAAATAAGCTTATGCATGCGTACTTGTTATCTGGAAATATAAAATTGAAGAAGTCCCACACTATAGAAAATTTAATAATTGCCATTGGCGCAGTGTAGCGGGTACGGCGGTTATCGCAAGATAACCAGATCAAGCAACGTCGAGCGTGACCGCTGCTTGGATAGGTGACCGCTGAGCGATCCTGTCCTTCCAAGCGGCCCGCCTGCCCGGCCATTGGTGGTGGTTCGGAAGTCACCTTTAAGCCGTTGGTCCCCAGGTTAAGTGTTAGAGAGGGCTTCTTAGCCCTAACTTCGCCTGGTAAAATAAGACATTCTTTACTTTTTTACTTTTTGTTTAATACCTCTATGCAAATCTTGAAGGAAAGAGTAACTTGTAGATATAATAATCTCAACTAACTTCCTCTTTCATCTTCTTACACTTCAGTGAGGAAACCAGCTAAGCGGTAGCTCTGAAAGCTTTTGATACTGTCCCGGACTCATAGAAGGAATTCCATCACAAAGTGTGAAGCAGTTCTTCGAGACCATAAGAGCCGAACTTTGAGCTCAGTAATGGAGTCACATGGATGTTCTGCTGTTTAGATTCGATGTGAGAGCCAATTTGTATTGTATAAGCATACATTTTGTTTATTACAATCAAGAGAGATATTTCTACTGTGAAGGAAATGTATCGTCTACCGCAGTATGTTTGTAGATTTGTAATTGGAGGTTGTTAAAAAGGTTATCAAATGATCAAATGTGGTTTAAATTATAGAAGTAATATTTGATTTCTTAGTAAATATTTTTCTGACCTTGAAATACTTAAAACTGACCACCAGATATATAAAAAGTTAGTGTATAATACATTTTATGGTTAAAAGCACATGTGGCTGATATAGTAGATGCTCTACTAATCAGCTTTACGGTCGAGTTTAGTGACCCATAAAACAACTCTGGACAGGAATTATAAAAAAAGTTTAGTATTAAAAGTATACTTTACTATTTTGTAACCTGGTAAGTTGATTAAAATAGTCCCCTTTGCAATACATTTTATTTCTTGAATTCTTCAAAATATTATCCTTAAAAGTTTAAAAAGCGTTCGAAAATTTCAGAGGAAAGGGTGAGATCAATATTCAATTCTCGTTTTTTTCAAATCTCTTTTTTTCTTCAACAAAATATAACAATAAATAAAATTAAAATTAAAATTTAGGATACATTTGTAAAACCTTCATTAAAGGGAACGTTTATTTATAAATAAATAAGCAACTTAATAGACTGTATATGAAACTAAAAATATGTTTATTGAAGTGTGCGAAATACATTAAGAGTTTATTTAGGTTATATAATGTAAATTGATACAAAACACACATGCATGCCACCTTTGTTTTAAGTATACAGTGTACTGGCAGTTACCCGCATATTCACACGCAATTTAATAGGTTTTGTATTTGTATGAGCTCTTCTGTTTCGAGTGAATTATATTTCCGCCACCAATATTTAGTTAGCCTTCTTCCTATCATCAAGAACATATATACAGGGTACAATAATGTCCTAGGATGACCTTATAACTTTTAAACGACAGGAGATGTTACCAATCAAATTTTGCAAATTGTTTCTGGTTAGCACATTGCCAGACAAAAGGAGGGGAACATTTATGTGGTATACTTTCTACTAGCTCACTCAAATTAAGAATTCCTTTTAACTTGTAACAGGTAAAGCATTAGTTATTTCTTATGTACAGTGAAGTAACATTTTTAAACAGCAATTTCTTGATTTCTGTAAACGGTAAGACATTGTTTTCAGCCCAACTGGATCTTTAAATCTATTTAAAATTCATAATAGGCTATCATTAAAGATTTTATTCTTAACCCAGACGGGTCCTTCCCCAAAGGAGATATAAGAACACTATTTACACACAACAATAGCTTACTATGAACAATACAGATATGCCAGCTTTTTTGTATTATTTATTGTCTTTTAAAATGTGTAAAGTCATTCGAAGACTTAAGTGTCACCAAGGTAAAAGATAGAACAAAACGTATTTCTTAAAATGAATAGCTTACTTTTTAGTAACTTTACCATAAACTTTTGGTTTATGTTTGTTGTTGATTCTGGAATCATGATCAGAGAAAACCCCAAAGAAACTCTCGGAAATTCCATTATGTAGTCATGCAATCGGGAGATATCTATGAAATTGGCTTATTTTTTCAGACAGTTAAATGATAAAAAAGTTATGATGAACTCATGAAAAATGTCATGAATTAAAGGGATTACAATAGCTATACGCTGTGAGAGTGTACGATGTGTGTTCATCGCTGTAAAAGTTGTTTAAAGGCAGATCACGTATTTTTGAGAAACCTCCATTGCCGCTCTGGGCTCAACAAAACATCTGGAGACTTCTTTTGATTTACTCAAGCCACCACAAGTCGTACAATACCTGATAACTTAGCTAAAATATTGCCGTCTGAGGAAAACGTGTTATATATATATATATATATATATATATATATATATATATATATCTTCAATGTTGTCACAAACTTTAGATCAACTGTTTTCACAATCCAGGTTGCTTAAAAGTGTACAATATTTCAGGCTTGTATGAGTTTATACATTAGGTTTTATAGATAATATAAGCTTTTTTTAACCGAAAAAACAAGTGAAATGTTTATTCTTATAGTAATACTACGAGCATAAAAAGGAAATTTATAAATATCCAAAAACCTATTTTCCAAAAATATTGAACGACAAATTTGTTGAAATCCATACTATTAATAATTTTTATGATTCGTATATGTTTTAGGGCATTACAAACCATATTAGTATATGATTCTGAGTACATTATCACTGTTAGTACCTTGCTATTATCTGCGTAATATATTTATCTCAGTTATAAGTACATGGGATCCATAAGTATAACACAATGTCTTACCTCCTTAACTATAATGTTTATGTAGATTTGTTTAAATCATGAATTTAATATGTACAAGTTAATGTAAAATTGTGTTATTGCCATATTCACGATTTTTTTTTAAATATAGTCCTTCAATAATATGATGCATTTGTAAATAGATGCTGCAATATACCTAAGCAGGCTCTCCGAAATGAAGACATTGCCACTAGGAAAATATGCATATTATATCAAATTTATGACAAGAGAATGAAACAAATATTAATGAAGTACAAAGATTTAATGCTCATATCCTAGCCATTAACTATCATTGAAATATACAATTATTTCCATCCAGAATCGTCGTATAATTATTTTAAATAACTTTGAAAAGTACTATGAAGTAAAACCTCTTCCCCAGCATTCCCAACATATATTCATTTCAAATCACCACAATCACAGGGTATTTCATGTCAGATCTTAGGAATGTAAAACGACCATACAATATATTTTATTTAATTTAATAATTTATTTATTGGCAAGAAATATAGTATTAAAATTTAATCCGGAGTCCAAAAGTGTAAATTATATTCAATTTAAGAAAAATTAGACTGAATATTGACGCTATTATCTTAGGAGATTTATATTAAAAAAATATATTTTGAACAACATTTATACGTTTTGGGGTAAATCCCCAGCTTGGATATTTAATAATTCCATTCCTTTGAAATGTAGTACAATTCGTTTATATTTAAACCACTTATTTACCAGTTAATCATATTATGTGATTATCAGCTGTTTGGTCAGATATTCAATAATGATGTATTACTTAGTCTAGCGAAGTAAATTAAATGAATATGTTAGTTCTCTGTTGGTGGAGCTATTTATATATTGACACCGTTACGATGAAGTAGTGTAATACTAATTTTTCGAGGTCTCTGAGAAGGTTTGTAGAACAAACACTAACCATGTCACCACAGAACAAGCGTTCAGGATACTACATCCACAAAAATCAATTTTAATTAAAATCAATCAATTAATTTTAATTTTAATTTGAGGTTAAATGGTAGAGAGGACTTAATAGTCCTAACTTCGCCTCTAATAAAGACATTTTTCATTTAATTTCATTTCCACAAAAATAACACTTACATTAACCACCCGATTCGACGAATGAAAAAACCGCTCTATTTAGGAACTGCATGAATCAGCGTGGTAGGTTATATAATAAATTAAAGGGCGACAAAATAACGATTGTTCGGAAGGGAGGTATAAGAGGCAGCCGGTTTTCTGTTTACGTTTTTGTTTTAGATTTGAAATTAATTTTTGTGCATGCTTAACTTCGTATCATAATGGTGTTTTTTTACACCTAGAGAAGAAATTAGGATAAATTTCTTGACAATTATTGTTCCTATTTTTACATATGGATGGTCTGATGCCAAACTGAACCAACTCCAATTTCAATGTTTTTCCGGTATTGTCATTTCTTACTTTATAAAATACAATACATTCACATGCCAGAGAGAACCATATTAAACAGCTGAGTTTGTGAGGGAAATTTTATTTTTCTGTTTTACCATACGGGGGAATTTTGATTTTGTTTTGTGTGGCAGACTGAACTAACTCCTGAAAAACATGGCTGACGCATTAGAGTTGGTTCATGGTGCATCCTCTTCTTTAATAAATAGTGAGTTAAACTCCAGTTTATCCGACTTATTTGAAGATTCTGGCGACGAGTACATCCCCACCTCAACATGCTGAAGATAGTAGTGAAGGTAATATTTCACATTTACTAATTATCTAAGGTCATTTCAATTATATGCCAATAGGTTAGTGTACATTAGCATTTCATCTTATGCCAAAGTGAACTAACTATTCCCTCCATAATATCAGCTGTTGTGGTTGTGTTTTTTGTAACATATTAATGTTGTAGCCTTTCAATAGTGTTGTTAACAGATATCTGCAATGCACGATATACTATCTGTTGTCATAACTGGGATTTTGGAGTTAGTTCACTCTGGCATACAGTGTTCAGATATTTAAATGATGTTAGTTCATTCTGGCAGACGAGATTGTAAAAAATGCTGATTGTTTGTTTGCCCCTGGATTTTTATAAAGCTTATAGACAATGATAATAGATTAATTAATTCATTTTTTAATAAAACAAACCTTATTTTTGTTTTTTTGTGTGTGTATATATTGGTACATTATTACTACAGTAATCCTTTTACCACCATACTTTTAATAAAATAGGACTATTTTATATTGTTGGCTTTGTACATGCTTTATATTGGCATTAATGTTGCAGATGGATGTCACATGTGGTTCTAAGCAAAAAAGGAAGAAGAAGAAGAAGAAGGATGGAAAAGATGTTGGGGCAGATGGATCAGAAATGAGACAGGAAACACTCGTAGCAACAGAAGAAAACCCACCCGAGAAGAAGAGAAGAAAGAGAAACTACGGAGATCCAGCTAAGTGGAAAAAAAAATATTAGAAAGATAAATCGAAACTCAGGAAAAGCTTATGAGAGTACTAGTGGTAATCCTGTTGCAAGTAAAATATTTGAAACCGTTTGACTGTAAATGTAGAATGAAATGCGCTGAAAAAGTTAATATTGGATGAAAGGAAAAAGTTTTTTGATCTCTTTTGGAATTCAGGGTCATTTGATACACAGACTGCTATTATTGGTAGGTCTGTTAAAGTTCGAAATGCTTTTGAAAAAAGGGTTCTGATGATTCAAAGAGAGAATTCTCTTCGTTACTATTATTTGCCATGTCAAAATATTGATGTCAGGATTTGTAAAAGTATGTTTATAAAAACACTTAAATAGATAGCGCGAAGATTCATCGCTCACTGATGAAAGTTTAGTCGTGGTGAGGTTGTAGACAAAAGAGGTAAACATACGCCTCATAAACAAACTATCAGATGAACGAATTAACTCTGTTAAAAATCATATATCATCTTTTCCTGCCTACACTAGCCATTACAGTCGCAAAGATAATCCAAACAAAAAGTATTTAGGGGCTGAATTAAATTTAAGTCTAATGTATAGGTTATATGCCCAAAAAATGGAAGCTGATAATGTTTAAAGATCAGACTGTGTCTCAGTCAATGTATGAAAAAATCTTTTACAAAGACTTCAATTTAGGTTTTAAGACACCTCATAAGGACACCCTGTAAAGTGTGCGATTCATATAATGTCCAGAAGAAAGCGATTGAGAGTGAACTAGACCTCTGCAGAAAAAAAATTGAAACTCAATCAAGTGTTGGCCAATACTGACTTCACCATAGAAAAGTAAATGCAGCAAGAGATGAAATGAAGCGGGACATGCAATTTGCTAAAAAACGGGCGAATGCACCGTTTTAACCTTTTGATTTACAGAAGACATTCTCATTGCCAAAGGTTCCTACAGGAATAGCATATTATAAGAGGCAATTGTCCGTTTATAATTTAGGCGTTCATGACTGTGCCTCGTCAAAAGGAACAATGCACCTTTGGAATGAATGTCAAGGAGGAAGGGGACCAGATGAAATTGGATCCTGCCTTTTGAAATACATTTCTGACCATCCTACAAAAGAAAAGATTGTGTTGTGGTGCGACTCATGTGGTGGCCAGAATAGGAATTTCAAAATGGTATCCCTACTCATGCGACTAGTGCAAAACCCTTTAAACAACATTAAAGAAATTGAGCAAAAATTTCCCATACCAGGCCACAGTTTTTTGCCAAACGACACGGATTTTTGGTCACATAGAAAAAAGCATGAGAAGACACGAATACATTTATGTCCCACAACAGCTTGCTGAAATAATAAAGGGATGTAGGTCAAAGAAGCAAGCATTTGAAGTCATTACTATAAAGGAAACAGATTTGATAACTAACTGATCAAGTTTGCGCAGCTCTTACAAACAGAAAAGAGTGTGACGGAGAGAAAGTTGAATGGTTAAAGATCAGAAGTTTATGTGTAGAGACAAAGTCATCCTTATGTCATGTATTATAAGTACACACACAATAGTGATGTTGAGTACCACTCAATCAGTCTCAGTAAACGGCTCCAAAAAAAGAAATCAAAAACCCTTGAAACCAAGAGGTCTGAACCCAGTAAGACTCAAGTTCCTCTTCACCATCTTCCTTTAGTCACAAAGAAATCCTAACGGCAAACCTCTTTCTTCTGAAAAAAGGCTGACTTAAAATCAATGTTAGAACTTGTGCCACAGATTCACACCATGGATTTTATGAAGACTTGTTCCAGAAACAGGAAATAACTACCAGTGAAATCAACGATGAAGAATTGGTTGATAATCTATAAGTTTTATTAAATTTGACCTGTTTTTAATTTTGTAATACTGTGTTTGTTTGGTCTTCTCACTTTTTAAATAATAAAATCAGAATGAAAAATCAGTAATGAACTTATTATTCCTCCCTAATTTAGAAGTAAAATCCACCTTAGAACATTTTAGATACAATTCAGTAATTTTAAAGATGAAAGAAAAATATTTTAAGTAACTTATTTTTACATATAAATATTGGTTCACTGAAGCACCCAGGGTGCAATGGTAAGTTTCATGAACCAGACTGAACCATGTCAGTACAAAAAAAATTTTGAAAAAATATTTTCATCCCTTGCTGAGTTTTATATTAATTTTTTTCAGTAATTATGAAGATACAATTAGTGTAACTTTTCAGATTATCACAAAACAAACAATATGTTTTTCAATTTCAAAGTGCTATTTAGCATCAAAACATTGAAAATCTATTATTGTTCGTACTGAAAAAATTAAAAATATGGAGTTGGTTCACTTTGGTATCAGACCATCCATATACCAATGACATATGTCCAAAATCCTATGACCGAGTCAACACCAATCTATTTATAAAAAAACCTTTGCTTACCTCTATACATTTTTGAAATTTTATTAACCAGCTCATTCCTTTCAAACACAAACGTACGCAAACATGAATCCTATTGGTTGTTCAATCTAAATAGGCTATATATATATATATATAATATATTTATATATTTATATATAAAATTTATAAACATTAAGGTTTACCTAAAAGTTTTTTTCCACTATTTTATGAGATTTCAATAATTTCTATGTTAAATTTAAAATTATTTATTGAAATAAATCTGTTATATTTTACTTAAAACTTAGATAAAAAGAATAAATAAATGTTCGAAATCGTTACGTAGAGAATCAGAAATACAGTTCAACAAAATAAAGGCAACTAACCATGAACGAAGCCAGTCATGTGAGAGGATAATGAGATTCTATCAGCCGTGTTTTGTAGCCTGAATTCCCTGTTCCTACTTTGAAGGGCCAGCCGTAATTCTTAGTATAATGAACCTCAGTATCAAAATTGAAATGATTACTCTTATTTAAAATTACATTACATCTTTAAACAAGTGCTTTTTAATTGATATTATATCTCTTGGATGTTATTGGTATGAAAACCTCATAGTTTTAATTCTTGAGTAGTTGATAATAATAAGAGCACAAGTCAAATATAATTTACGTATATAACAGCCTATAAAAATTTGTTATGACTTTTGTATTTCTTATGACTCATCAGAAGTAGATCATACAGTATAGTGTAGAAGTTATTTCTATATATTACTAAAGATCAAATTGAGTAACAATTCTTATACTTAATATACTAATTTAAACCTTGACTGCAAATATTTTAACTATTAAGTGTTCAAGAACATTTTCGTGCTACATCCGTTGTATTTATATACATAAGGAAAATATTACGTAAGTTTGGAATTATTTGTTTTTACCCAAAACTTTAAAATTAATTAATAATAATTAATTTTTTATCATTTACATCACTTTTAAAAGATGGCCATTGAAGCTAGGGTCAGTATTTTAGTACGATATGGCAAAGTTTAGCATATACAAGTCTAGCTTGTGAAAACCTCCGACTGTATATACTACAATGATGTAATGGTTAAATTTTGAAATTTAAAACTAATAAATCAAACTGTTGACCTAAAACATAATAATTTCTTTTTAAAGCAAAATATTCTCGTGGTATTGCTTAAATATTAATTACTTACAATTTCTCTCCCATAAGATATTTAAAATCAAAACTAAAAAAAAAATTGAAGGAATATCCCACCCTTTAAGAGCGAAAAAAGTTTGTATTTTACCCCCTATGAGCTCTAGGTTACTAGTACCTTCTAGCCTCAACATCGAATTCTGGTCTCAACAAACATTCCAACCACCAAAATTCAAGCCGATTTTGAAATCTTCCGTACTATGAGAGATTCTGTCTCTGTATGTTGTTAGTTTTAACTAGTGGCTGCTAACAACTAGTGCAGGCTTGCCTCTACAAACATTAATGTTCAATCCATTAAAAACCTACGCGATATTGAGTCCTACTAGCCTCCAGAAATTTTCAGCTGTTGCAGGTTCTAGGTCACTGGGAATTCTAAACAAAAAGAGTTCTCTCATTTTCAAGCTTCTGGGTCATTAGCTTATATGATTTCCACTACAAAATGATTTGGGACTTTAGGTGGTTAAGCTTGTGGGATCTGTTACTCTCTGGAAAATGTTGGTCATTATGAACTCCAGGTCACAAAGCATTGTCAATTAAAAAAACTCGTGCACCTGGAGAACCTGTTCTTAGGGGAAAATCCTTTTTTTAGAATTTAAGGGTATCTGTGCGTTTCCACGAATGAATATTTTAGAAAAAGTATTTTAATCATGTTGTTCACATGTGCTCTATTTAAGGATTTTCAAAAATATTTCGTAGATCGTAATTTTTCCACGAAATGTTAGTTGCTCAAGGGATTTTCTTTGAAAATTTTAAACTTTATTGGAAAATGGATCATAGTCCTAACAAAAAATTATGTACGGTTTACTTTATGTTTAACTAACTTCACCCGTTTATAATCTCAATTCTGAAAAAAATATTTTAGATGTGTAAAAGCTTGATTCAGTTAAAGCTAGAAAACAGCGTTAAGGGTGTAATTTTCTATACATTACTTTTGGGGTAGTTTAGATTATCATTTGTTATTTTTCAACCAAATGTAAATGTTTACTTTACCCAATAAAATGTAATTACTATGTTTTTTCGTAATACTTGGGAGAATCGTATAAAATTGCAAAAAACATCGACATACTAAAACTATTGATTGATGCTTAATACAATCTTTGGCTAAGATTTCATTTATTGCTGTAATATATAGAAAGAAGAAAAATAAAGACAATGAACGAGTTTTTGACATGAGTAAAATCTCGCCAATAACACTAATACTCACTAATCGCACGTTCAGAAGGATAAATATGTGATCAATAGAAGTTCGATGATCATTCTCTAAGTACTCATAATGAGGAGAATCATATCGACATGATGCACAATCAATATGACGGGAATAATGTAACTGTGTGTTAATTTTAATACATACAGATCATTGCAGTTTGCAAATATAATGGTGAATATATAATATAATTAAAATGAATGCTACAATTTCAATCCTAGGTAATTTGTTCAATAGTGCGTTTTCAAGTTTCCATACACAATTTAAGCTATGTTGACACTTTCAAGTGTTGGGTACGAATGTAAAATTTGCAAAAAACTATTAAAGTAAATATTTTGAAACTTAAACTGTCACTGATCTCATAAATGAGGTAGCGCTTGTTACCTCTCTTTTTTGTCTTTCAGTCCTCATACTGTCCGATTGGTTTCCTCTTTAACTTTCACGTATTAAGGAAATAAAATTTAGACCATAACGTATATTTAATAAAGCTGAAAAATTTATAGAAATCTCAATTTAATTAAATAAATAGCTTTAACTGCTAACTCTGACATGACATTTGGTGAGTTTTATCGAGCAAATTGAAGTCGAGCCTCAATGAGCTGGTTTATTATCATATAATACCATAAGACTGTTTGAATTATTGCTCTTCTATATCGTCAGCCTAGTTACTCAAGGCTTACTCTGCTCAGAGTTGCGATCATACAACCTCCTGCCATGAAACTTTACTGTTAAATGTGGTTACCTGCTTGCGTGTTTTATCTGCTCCGAGAAACTCTGGCACTAACTCTTTACTGTACTTTTAGCTATGAAATAAACTACACGTTCATTATTCTTGCGACGTGAACTAACAACTAAAAACCTCCTCTATACTCCAAGATTTTACCTCGGAAATCATTGGTCATATGGTTTTAGGTAAAGTCTGATATTAACCTAAGCTCTGAGGGCTCACGCCAGTCACGCTTATCATTAACAATTGACAGACTAGTCAAGTTTGCGTCTGTTTTTATAGCCGAACATGCCAATCAAGCAGCGCCAGTTCATATCCCCTGATTTGAAAGTTTGTTTCTGCCTATAAATATTGTACTCTTTAAATAGAATGCGTGGTTGCATCCGCGGTTGTTTTATTAACTGTAAAGTAACTTTTTCCACGATAAACAATTTTAAATTGTACTAGATTTCTTATTGTAATATTCATTCAATAATGAAGCTTTGATGGAACTAAAATATAAAATAAAATTATTTACAATATTTACAAAAACGTTCTATAATTAGCAAAAATATGAAGCGGACAGCGAGATTGGAAGCAGGGGTCCTCGACTCTAGAGTCATGTACGCTACCGATACTTCCAGCAGAGGTGTTCACAAAGCTTATCACTCGTGAGTGTAGATACGGCGCTCTGTGATAACGTCTAACTGGGTAATGCATTGGACACGTCAATATTTGTTAGTTTCTTGTTTGGTTAACTTTTTTAGTTCGTGTTTACTTACAACAAAGAATTAGCGGTTCCAGTTTACTAAATCTACGGACAATGCCAACTAATGCTGTCACGATAAAAAAATTTCCCAAGATTTGGTAAAAACTGTTCAAAATTTAATTCTATCACGAAACGACATAAACCATATTTTAAATGTACGACCAGGCCCACCAACCCTAGTACTTTTAATAATTAGTTTTAGGTTAAAGTAAAAAAACATAAATGTTAATTTAGAACACTGTAACTTAAACTGGTTTAGTATTATTAACTTTTGAATGCAAACAGAAAAACAGAGACAAACGCTAAGAGAGAGAGAGTGGGATTTATAGTCAAGGAAACTTTTTGTTCATTTCAACGTTTTCCATCGTTTTGACAAGATTTCCTTCTACTTTTCTTACATTTTGTATAAAATCTGCTTCAGTTAATTAAATTGTAGTTGACAAGAAACATTTCAGTAAAAGAAAAACGTTGCAGGAGACAACCTATGGCTTTAAAATGCAGTTCCTGCAGCTGCTTCTGACGGCAGTATATCTTTGTAACAAACGAGCGTCTTCCTGTCTGCAGCTCAGCGTGGTACTGACTCCAACAGAGTTTAAACTGACTTTCTTTTACAAGTTCTCTCTTGTTATAAATGTAGGAAAACACTCTGAAGTTTGCGGTGCTGTCCGTTTTCATGTATTCAAACATCAGTAATGGTTACTTTCAAACAAGCTACTATTAATTACTAAATGCTTATATTTTTAACTTAAGAATATTTTTCATTAGTTTAATGATTTGATTCAGAACCTTGTTCAGTATCAAATTTAATTTCCATGAAATAACTTCATTTGCAGGTTATCACTACTTATAACAAGTTTATTTGTCAACAATATTTAATAACGTAGTGCAATAAATGACTGGTAGATTAAATTTTAACCAACTCAAAGCAAGTAACAATATTCAATGTAACGGAGTTTTTTTTACTATACTCGTACACAATGATCTGACCTTTATATTTAACCACTATAACCATCAATCATAGTCCAAATAGATATAAATAAATTCATTATTTACCTTTCATTTTGTTTGTAATAATGAAATAAACTTTCTAGTAATTGTTTTTAACTTTCTAGAAGGCCGGTGTTTTCATTATCTTGAATTTCTCGTATTTGGTTATGTCCTCGAAACGATGCTGAACTTGAAGGATGATTTCAAACCATTACTCGAATATTATGTATGGACAACAAGCCCGTACGGTTAGACAGGTAACCAAGAGGAAACCAATTTTCCATATAATGTATTGTTAGGTTAATGCGAGGATATTTACTTTGTCAGAAAAAACTTTATATATATATATATATATATATATATATATATATATATATATATAATATACCCTTTTCTATGTAAAAATATAAAAACATGATGAAATAGTAACGCAAATTAAGAAAAGCTGGTTTAATGATTTTTTGGCATTATGAGATATTTAAAGTTTTCTAATGATAAAATTAAGATGCCTCTGGCTATCAGTGCGTTATCTTGTTTGCACTGATGTATCCTGCAGAAACATGTCGAATGCTCAGTAAGGACAGACTGCTCAGATACAAGTCCGTTATCTTTATAGCGATGACGTTTTATAGTTTCCCTGATAACAACGTAAAATTGTAAATAGTTCTTAGTGATCATAACAACGTACAGTAATCTATGACATTCTTTTCGCTTGAAATAGACTTGAACAAAGGTCGAAGTAAAAACGTTTAGAAAATGTTTCAGGATTATATTATGGAATTTTACCGTTAATAGAGATTTATACAATATTTAGGTCATAGAAGGAAATTGTTTGTATTTTATTGTACAACTAATCATTGTTGTTTGTAGCCTACTAGTAAATTCGTAAGTAGAGAGAAGCTGTGTTATCAATAACGCCAAGTAGCACATTCTTTTCAAGTTCAAAAAAAGTCATTGTCTATTTCTAGAGAGGAGCAAAATGTTTTAAACATTCAGACGAAGATTTGGATTATTAAAGTACCTGCTATATATGGACAGACGTCATATTTTCTTTTTAAGAGAGAACAACATACATAAGAATACAAATAATGTTTTACATTTTCTACAGAAAACTTCTGCCTAGAGTAAGTTGTACACAATACACAATATAATGCATAATGCATAATATATATTTTTATATTTTAAATAATGAACAAAAAGAAAATACTACTCATCTACGCCATAGGGTCTCACAATAGGCCACCGACCATTCTCAACGAAACAGAAAAATTTAATTAGAGATTGATGGGAACTTCTAAAAATATAAAACTTTGGGAACTGAGAGAATATTTGGCTTATGCTTTGAAAGAAAGATTAAATCCACGTAATTGAAAAACTATAGATTTTTTTGTATATTTGTCGTAAATTTGTGTCAATAATTACTTTTTGGCTAATTACATTTTGTAATTGATGTATTTCCAGAACTAGAAGTGGTTATTGAGATATATGTTACCTATATCCTTACACAAGCAATTAAAAACCAAAAACAGTTCTGTAAAAATATACAGACACTATATTAGCACTATATGTATTTAGTGACACGCAACAAATGAATCTTGCCGGCCACTACACACGCGTAACATAATTAATCTCGCTGCTCTACATATGAATAATTATCTATGCCGCATAGAATGTTTGTATAGAGGAAATTATTTAAATATCAAAGTGGATTTATCTGAAAGACATTTTTCGTTTATGTTCAACGTAGTCTTCTATCTACGATTCATGGAATTTGGCAGAGGTAGCAAACTTTTTAAAATTGATTTATGGGTAATAATAATGGCAACGAGAAAATCGCTGAATAAATAAGTTTCAGTACAGAGAACAGTGATATGACATTTCATATATAACGCTGTAGCTATAGAATTTAAAATTTTGCAAACATTTTTACCAAAGTTTTTACGTGACAGGTTGACGAAAGGCGTACACCCACTTTGGTTTACCTTTTTTACAAATTACAGCAATAAATTAACCTGATATTAATTTTAATTTCAAAATTAATCATATATACTTGAATTACAAGCAATAAGTGGCAATCTAGGATTATCTAATTAAAATAGTTACAATTATTAATATTTCCAGATGTAGCGTTGTATTTATGATAAACCAATTGTGTACCTAATTTAACCGGAATAATTGGTTTCTGTTTTAGGGCCGAATTCCGAGGACTAGGCTCACAAAGAGGAATGTCACTAGCTGCTCAAGGACTTTAAATTTTTATGATGTGTTCGGAGAGCTAAGGTCGAAAGCCAAGGAACGAGCAGGCTTATTACCTAGAGGTTTGGACTATAATCATGTATTGGTGAATACCGACTTAAATAATGTCGATTTGGGGAAAGGGAGAAACATTATGTTATATTTCGTAGCATTATATAGCAGCATTGTTCGCAGTGTAGCAAGTCAACGCTAAATACGGAATATCCTGAAACTAATTACATCGTTATTTATAACTACTATATAAGTTTTTAGGTTAAAACTTAAACATATTAGAAATAAAATCATTTATTTAGAACACTGGAAAAGAAATGAGCTTTGTTTTTTAACATAATTCCAGATAAATAATCACAGTAAGATAAAATAAAT
Organism: Homalodisca vitripennis; assembly: GCF_021130785.1. Classification (NCBI taxonomy): domain Eukaryota; kingdom Metazoa; phylum Arthropoda; class Insecta; order Hemiptera; family Cicadellidae; genus Homalodisca; species Homalodisca vitripennis. The sequence goes on along the minus strand of NC_060209.1, from coordinate 52,170,491 downwards.
AGAATTAATAGTTGCCGAAATCTTGGCGTTGCATTGAAACCCCATGTAGATTATTTACATACGCCTCTATAAACAATATTAATAAGCTATACCAATAATAATATATTAATATTATGCTGTTTCAAGTCTTCTGAGAATATTAGGGTAAAAATAATTTTATGTAATACAAATTATAAGAGTAAGAAAAGAATTATTAAATAAGAAATCAATATTATTAATCATTCTCCTTCGAATCTCTCATTGCAAACAACATTACGTTTGTAGGTCTTTTTATTGAAAATTCTACGTTTTCCCTTTGGACCAGGTTCCTGATCAGAACTAGACATTTTCACTACATTATCATAGCCACGAATGTGTTATTAAATTAAAATCAGACAACAAAAAGAATATAGAAAACGTACATAGTTGGGAAACACAAACAACCACGCTACTGAATAATGCAAGTCAGAATTAACACCTGTTAAAACATCAGTATTGTCAACTCTCAAAAGACGTGCTATCAAATTTTCCAAAGTTTAAAGCAGTAATAAATCATGCTCTGTCACTTGACTTCTCTCTGTACTAAAACCGTATTTCTAGTGTTTACCTTACTATTATATAATAATCGCGTTTATTTTGTTTCTAAACTAAACAATTCATTTTCATCTTGTAAGGCAATACATAGTCAACCACAAACTTAATTTCTTCGTTTGACTAATTTCTGACATAAGCAATTCAATGTTTCTCGTATATTAAACGAATTAGATTATTTATCTATTGAGAATTTGTATTAGCTAACTACCAGATCATCAAATTTTAAGATAGAAAAGTAAATACTTTAGATTATATTTATAAAATAACTCTTAATGTTTTTGTGATAAAAATTCAAACGAAAAACTTGGTGCTATTTTAAAGCTGAGAATTCGAGATGACCGAATTCTTAGTATTATTGAATGAAACCAAATTAACTAAGTATAAAATATATCTACCTGTCCTATGTTTTAAGTTACAGAAATCAAAGTAGGCTACCGAAATCACTATATCGCTAAATCACTATATTGCGTTTATTTTAGACTTATTTCGTAAATAGTTCGTACATCTTGTATATACGAGTATGTTTATTATAGCATGTTTAATAGCAATTGCACCAATTAGATCTTGTGAGATGAAACGAAATCTCAAATTTAGTCTTCTCAAAACTTCGTATTACATAACATTCTCTTAAATGAAAACGTTAAAAATTCGTTTGTGCCTTGTGTGAGAGACACTGTTGTTTAAACTGCGCCCTAAGTTTTGTGTATTTCATTGATTTTAGGTTGGTATATTTTCATTCCAAAGGTTACAAGGATTGTGAATAATATTGAACAATCCCATAAATACACGAATACTCCTCACTATCTGCAATAACAGTTGAAGCAATTCGCTTCCCTTAGTACAGTTATAGCCAATCCAAGTTTACTGCCACATTTGTTTACTGCAATTGTCCTGAAAATTATTTCAAATAAAATATATTTTGTTTTTATCCAATATATGAATTCTTGTTACAATATTGTGGTCTGCAAAACACATTTATGTAGAAAGAAGACGATTGTAGGCGTTATTGCTTGTTTAATGATTTATAGTTGCTTAAAAAAACCATTGCAAAGGCTGTAGCAGAACAATTACATGAAATTAATATTACTTACCCGTACTTATTTTAGTAATTTCGATTTTCCATTTAATATCAGTTAAAATTGTAAAACACTGCTGCATAATATGTGGTGTTCAGCTTAACACAGTAATGCTTTACTAGTACATGTGTATGCTTCATAACTATGAATTAGGAAGAACATGATGCAAAATGAATTGTACTAATCTCATATAAACCTGGATGGTTTAACAAACGCAAAATTTGTGAATGTCTGTTAAAAGGTATACAGTGATCTATTAATTTCTTTTTAAACTTATTCTGTAACTTTATATAAACATATGATTCATGGTTGCCTAAAACATGTTAGTATTCGTAATTGTCGAAAGTAATATATAGATTGATTCCTAGAACGTGAAAAGCCTTTACCTACAAAAAGAATAATTGTTTAATTTTCACTCTGCCTTTCCAAACTACCTAAATAAAAATTTAACATTTCAATTACCAAATAAATACCTCTTGCCTAGAATATGTGTTGCTTAAAATTATTGGGAGTTTGCGATTCTACGCTATTGTGTTTATTAGTTTAAATATACATAAAAAAGAAAAGTAACTGTTTATATACATATATATATATATAATTTCAATAAACATTGAATCACAAAAAGTACTTGCTCCGCCGGGACTCGAACCCGGATCTCTCACTTGGCGGGTGAATGTGTTACCATTACACCACAGAGCCCTCACTTTTTACGATTCAATTATTTTTGTATTTAGCCGTTTCTTTCACATATGTGTTTAAATAACAAAACTAACATATGATCGGAAGAGCAAATACCTGCCAAATGACTTTTATTTAGTCATTAAATTTGTATACGTAGCAATAGCCTAATTTAATTTCAATAAACATTGAATCACAAAAAATACTTGCTCCGCCGGGACTCGAACCCGGATCTCTCACTTGCCGGGTGAATGTGCTACCATTACACCACAGAGCCCTCACTTTTTACGATTCAATTATTTTTCTATATTGCCGTTTCTTTCACATATGTGTTTAAAAAACTAAACTAACATATTTAAATATATATATATATATATATATATATATATATATATATATATAAAACAGTTGAAGCAAATTATTGTGGCTTAATGAATTAAAATACATTATTTAATTCGATTGATAGCGTTACTTGTCGGATAAGTAAAAACGGATAAGTAAAGATATCATTTGTTAAAACGTTCTCCAAGTGTGATTCTGTTGTAGACAGGAAATATCACGTGACGGCCGGATATCGACAGCGAAGTCACAGTATCCGGTTTGCTGAAAATTTGCCGGACATTCCATTTTCTGTAACAAATGGATACATTTCATGCTGGTTTGCAATAAATAGTGTTTATTTAAAACTACAATAATATAAGACCAATTATTTATTTATGAAACTTTTATAACATTCAATTCATCCTTTAACACCTTAGATTGATTTGTTTTGTTTTTAAACAATAAGTGTCTTGAAGCATTGTAGTTCTTAATTTTTCTATTAGTCCTACACTGTATATTCTTGTTTCAAAGTTTTTTTGTTAAATCAGAAAATGGGAAATACTCATATTGACTTCCTTGGAGAAATTGTAACTTTGCGGGAATCAAACATTAAATATTGAATGTCAATAAGAAAAATTAGTAAAATAGCTAAGAAAGATAGTAGGTTTACGAGTATTTTAAATAACCTGGACGATTCTGACAGGAATAGAGGAAGCCTTTTGACCACCAACTCTTTAACAATCACTGAATTGTATAAAGAGTATCTCCATTCCTCCAGGGTATTTTTAACCTGCTGAAAAACTGCATAATGGATGTGATACACTAACTAAATAAATAGAACTTCAAAGCCTCTCCATTTAGTATAAAGACTATGCCCTGACGTGTCATCCACTCATATTTCAGTAACTCCAATTCTTAGACAACTTTTAGATTCGTTACGTCCTCATCATGTCAACATACGGAGATTGCACATTTTCGGTTGAGCGTTAGCGAAGCTTATCTCTCAAAGGGATGGACAAATTTCATTCCTTCCTCTCTGTCTTTATGTCTATCTAATGTCTCAAAAACGAACAGAGATATAGACTTGAAATTACGCAAAACGATTTATATCTATATGAGAAGCACTGAGTTCAATAGTGATGCAGTCACTCCATGGGATTTTTCGATGTGTTAGAGAGTATGTTTTTACACTGGTCTTTTGTAACTTTGATGGTAACGAAAAAAGATCAGAAGAAATAAAATTTTAATAAAACCCAATACTCACATAACATGTGATATCTAAATATCCCAATACGTACATCATTTTATGGTGATTTGGTGTGTACAGTTTTATTGTTTAAACACTGATATGAAACCCAATTTAATTAAAAACCTTTAATCTACCATGTGGCAAGATATGTCAAAAATATTCCATATGTCAACACACTCATCAAATAAATAGACCTCAAAGCCTCTCCATTCAGTATAAAGTTATATTTTACAATTTTCCACGAAGTCTGGTAGAACGCCGTTGAAGTCATTCAGTGGGATTACATAATTTTTATATTCTTTGCCAGAGGATGTACAATGTTCATTTTTGTATCATTGTCTGTCGTTCTCTCTAAAATTAAAAATAAGTTATTTATAGACTTGAAATTTTGCATCTTACAGACAAAAGCCTGTTACGCAATACTAGGTGTGCCATAACTTGTAACAGAGTTATAAAAATATTGAAATCTACTGTAACTCTAAATACTGTATCTACTGTGTTATTCTGGGACTCTAGAGTACTACCTAATAGAGATACTACTGATGTTCAGGACTTTCAAAGTCAGCATTTTAAAAGAAAAAATGTATAATCATATTATAAAAAATGTGTTTAAAATTATTTTTTTTGCATTCTATAGGCAACGATGCGATTTAGCGTGAGTATTCAAACATTAAAGCTACTATAACACATCTTCCTGAGCAACATAAGTTAACATAAAGATACAAATCGTTGCAAGATGTGTAGTAGCAAAAGGTTCAATACATATTATTTATTTAACGATAACAAAAATACTTTGGATACAAATTAATATGTATTAAAAAAAGTAAGATGTTTTAGTTTAGTTATTAATATTTCACTATTCAACCAGTAATCCAATAACACAAAATTCACAAGGATGTGATCCTATATACAACTATCACAGACACACACACACACACACACACACACACACACACACACACACACACACACACACACACACACACACACACACACACACACACACATCTTTTTAAGCTTTGCTATTTAGATTTAAGATTTAAGATTGCTGTTCATTTCACCTTCTCGGACTGCAGAACATATTTTTAATAAACGATATTTCTTGAAGAGATAGTTTTAGTAACTCTTTCTTCTTCGTTTAGTATTGTTTCCACTACAGTATATGGCTGGAAATTCAAATACTAAATCATTTATAAGCATCTGCATTGAAGCTGTATACTGCAGTATAGCTACTACCTTTGCAACTAAAAAAGTTACGTGTACCAGCAGTACAAACTTGATGGAGTTCTTTTTTAAAGTTTTTTAAGTATTTGTTAAACTGTGTATAATATTGTATTTAAAATATACTTTTAATAATATGTCGCTAATCACTGAAAAAGTTCTATTGACATTTAAGAAGCTTGACTAAAAAGAGAGCAAAGGCGTTAGCAGGAAATTGGCTTCAATCTCATCATCGGTCAGTCTTTGTAGTGGCGAGATGCTTTCTGTCGGATAACTTTATTTTTAACACTCAACGGTATAGTTAGCTGTAGGCAACAGTAAAGTAAATCAAAGTATAGCATATGATTCATTAAGCATAATATTATGGCACACACACGCACTTACATATATAATAATACTACTACCTAATCCTACCTGATTAAATATAGAGTTAATAACATATAAAGTAGGTTTTTAATGCAAATTAATAACAAACGGACAACATATGTAAATGGTGTGAGGATTTCATTTGGTTGTTTTATCTATCAGTCATTTATATGGTCGTTTCAGGTCGTCTCAGAGCTGTTCTAACGTTATTTAATAACTATACTATTCTCAAGTGGCGATACGCTATGAAAGCTGTAGATTTTTTGATAGAGTTTGAACTGCGGCAAGGGGCTATTTCTTCCACACTATTGAAGGGTGATGTGGTCTATAAAATAGGCAGCATCTGTCTGGTAATGACAACTGAACGGTCTGCATAGTTGTCATTACCATAAAAGATTACCAACATATAACACTTTTTCGTTAACAGCACCCTATAATTTTTTATCAGGGAACAGACCAAAATTAACCTTTAAATTATAAAATGCATAAAAATTTTCAAATTCGGGGAGTCGGAATGTTTTTAATACATTTTTTAACATACATATGGGTTGTGTGATCCACAATTTTAGATATTATTACATATTTTGAGCTGAAAATGAAACTTTAATAAATTATACTAAACAGTATTTGCACCTATGTCAAAAATCTTCTTATAAATAGTTTATAATTTTATTTTTATTCTTTTAATGTAGGGGGAATGCATTTGCGTACGGAGTGTAGGACTCCCTTGCGGACTACCCACTAAACCCCCTACGGGCCAGGGAGGACCCAGGCCGGAACCCTTTCGGATGACATCTTGCCTGGTCCGTGTGTCTTATGTCCCATCCAGGACAAAACTAATTGTTTCGGAAGCTAGAGATCAGTCAGGCATCCGTCTTCACGCTTCTGATGAAGGATCGCATGTACATTAGTGGTGACAGCATTCCATGCGTCCTCACTCTGCAGCATCAGCTCCACAATGGTGTCTGCCAAAACATCGCCAACTGTGGTGGCGAGCGTTCGCCTGGCCTCGGTGAAGAGCCCGCAAGCGAAGAAGGTATGATGAACATCATCATCCTCCTCCGGGCAGTAAGCACACCGAGGCGACCTGACTTTTCCCATCTCGTAGAGGTACTTCCTAAAGTAACCGTTCCCCGTCATGAACTGACACAGGTAGAAATCTATCTCCCCGTGGCCACGATCTATCCAGGGTTGAAGCTCTCGAATAAGACGGAAGGTCCTCGAATGAGATCCTTCCGTCCACCTCCGCTGCCAAACCTGCAGAGACTCCACCCAGGCAGCAGCCAAGGTTTCTAAATTACGTATAATTGAACTAAATATTCTAAAGAATATTATTAAAAAAGCTCAGATGTTGTATTCACCTACGTATAACGTAGTGTTGCACTCTTTGAAATACTTAATTACAACAAAAATTGTCTCAAACTATCGAACGGTTTCAACAGATTTGCATTAATAGTTAACAAAATGAGGTACCCCCATCTAATGCATCTAATGCAAATGACCTTTTCATCTAAGCAGAAATCGATTTTTAATAATGTATTTATAAAGTTATGCCATATTCAAAGATTAAATAATTTATTGAGTTATTAAATCAAAATATTAATTATATTTTCACCAGTATGACAGTCATTTAGGAGTTAACGTTATTACATTTTCAAACGTGTTCAAATTATATACTAATTTGCCAGAAAATATAAGTTACCATAGCCATAACGTTGTGAAAATAAGCGTTATAGTTATAAGTGCGTTATTAACCTGCTTTTTGCTGTAACAACTACACATACAATTTTCAATGACGACCGTGACAGAAATAAAATAACTAAAGTTTTCAGTAACTACGCTGCCATCAGTTTATTCAATTGATTTCTTTCTGAGAACACTGAAAATAACAATACTGTATGATATGTACTTATTTAGTTTCAGTATCAAAAATAATACTGTATATAATAATTATATAATAATTTATATTAAATTATTTTTAATATAAATTAGGGACATGACCAAATTAGTTTCTTAAATAGTAATATAACTACTAGCTGTTAGGCTACTTGCGGTTTAGCACGCAATATCATAGGTTTTGCAACTGTATGAGGAGGACTTCTACTTAGAGTGAATTATATTTCCGATACCGCCTATTCCCCGACTAAAGAATATACATAAATACACAGATATGATATAAATTCTGTTAAAAGTCATCTAGAATAGGTTTTATGACAGGATTTCTATTTAGAAAATAATAGCTAGTAGATTTGTATTTTAGACCTAATTCTTAAACTTTGATTAAACATTTACAGCTAAAAGTACAATGAAACAATATATTTTTGTTTCATTACGGAATGAAAAAAAAAATATTTAATTAAAACATTTAGAGTCCGAATTGGTACATTCAAAAGCACAGTCCAGCGAATTTTCATCTTTGCCGACTGCTTCATAGGAAGTATTCAGAGTAAAATTATGAAGGACGTCGTTTTCAACAGTAGAATATAAGTTATCGCTGAAATCTAAGGAAGGCACAAAAACTAACGGTTACTCCTTAGAGAACTTACAAACTGTAAATGTAAGAAACGAATTAAATACAGTGAATTAATTAATCATACAGTTTGTGCTGTCATAAAACAATTATACACACTAGTTGGTTACATTTTACATACTCTTTTATTTATTATTTCATAAGTTACAGACCAAGATATGATTTGCAGCTACTTTAATGATCAGTGGAATAGTCCGAAAGAATTTCCGAAATAAGAATAGGCCTATACTCATACCAGGAACCGTAAGAATGTCCATGTAAAAATTCACGACACCATTTTGAATAGTTTACGCGTGAAAGCAAAACAAACCAACCAAGGCAATTTCGCACTTATAGTATTATTAGCAGTTGCCCGCCGCTTTGCACGCAATTTCTTAGGCTTTGCACGAGTGTGAGGTTAACTTCTGGTTCGAGTGAATTATATAGTCTTATTGTTTTTTGTACTATAATATTTTATTTTGCCTTGTTCGTGATCAAGAAAATATAGGCAAACACCTGAGTATATATACAGGTCTGAGAAGACTACTACTCTAAAATAACAACTGCGATGAGTTTTATAACAGTCTTTACACTTATATTGGAAATTACATAGTAACTTTGTGTTTTTATATGTGCATTACAGTTCTGACATAGCACTTCATACTTGATATTTGCTAAATGTACAGTCAAAAGTATATTTTTACTAAAACATTTAATTTCCCTATTTGTGTATTTTCTTACTCTGTGCTCAACGGCATAAAAGGTTTAAATAATTAGTAATAATAATATCAAACTGCTCTATGCTTTGAAGACTTAATTTATATGTATATAAATAAATTGAAAATAGAGGTTGAAATTAATTAAACATATGATTGTATGCCATAAATCGCTGTGTACCCAGAACAGTTGTTTAAATTCAACAGACTCTTGTATAAATTAATATATTACAACTTTAAAGACCAATATGGGATTTTTCGCTAATTTAGATACCAGTGGGCGTAGCGTGGTGGGATTTTAGAAATAGTAAATAGACCTGTACTATATCAGAGACTTTAAGAATGTCCATGTGAAATTTCAATATAATCGGTTGAATAGTTTATGCGTGTTAACAAAACAAAGGAAATTTCGCATTTGTAATAGGATTAGGATTTATTTTATGCTTAGTAGACGATAAGTCAGGGAAAAAGGAAAATGAAAAAGGAAAGCTTTGCATATTATGTTTTTGGAGTATAAACATAAGAAAGACAAAATATGAGTTGGCGGGATTTCAGTAATAAATTGAAGCAACGGCTTGCTGAAAAGAAAGTTTAATATTTAAATTACATTATTAAAGGTTAACCACTGTGTTTTTATTTTACTGCACAAGAAGAAAATGTATACTTTATAAACTGAAGGAAAGTAACAACTCAAGTAAAGATTAATAAAAAAAGGGTTGTACAAACCTAAAGAATTGAATTATGATAATTTCTCGTTGTATTTTCTCCTACTCACGTGTCATTAACACATAAAAAAGTGATGTAATGAGGTATGATACACCACTAATTGTTTAATAAGTTTTAATTAAGATATCATATCATTACCATTAGGGAATTTAGACATCGATCGTAATTAAAAGAAAAGAGCCATAAACGTACTATATTATATTTGTGTATTAAAGTGGTTTTTTTTTCAGTACATAACCTATTAGCATTTTCCATTTCATCTGTTTCTTAATAGAATGGACATATTTATGTGTGAAAATGTTTCTCAAACTATTTTATCTAGGTAGCAGAGTATCGAATAATAGCAGCTTGAAAAAGCTAATATCATTCTCGGTATTCTTTTTAACAGTAAATTGAACGAATAATTTCTGGGAAGTGACATTACGGTGTTGTTCACAAACATTTATATTTATTCAGCTCGGGGCTCATTCCTGTAAAATGCAAACACGGATTATTAAATCCCACCCTCCACTGCCAACACAATCTAAACACTGCTTGTCCAAGCAATTTTTAAGCGCGTTATCACACAGTTTTGTTTTGGTCATAGTTTTGCATCGAAGATGGTTGTTTCATGATTATCCTCGCAATTTTTATCCGTATAAGTATTATTGTGTAAGATACTGGAGTTGTAATGTATTATTGGCTGGTTTTTTGACAAACAGATATATAGGCAGTTACAAAATAATAAATTTTTAATACGCCTGGATGCCCCTTGGCTAACGCTCATCCAACTAGCAAGAAGTACTAAACAATTTAGAAAATTGGAACATTTAAAAATGATTTTTATCTTTTTATATCTTTGGTGTATAGAGTTTTCATTTAGTAATAATCAGTTATATCCCACCTTTGAAATAATAAATTATAACATAAGGATAACTATAACATGGTGATCGTACTTGAAGTCAATTCATATTTTTAATAATAAAACATATCAGAAATATTGACGTGCAGGTAATCACGTCCGTTCTTGTGATTTTCAGTTCAATTTATTGAAAATAACTGTATCGGCTTAACCTAACAAATATTTGACAAAAACATTCACTAGCCATTTTTTGTAGCACAGGTAAGCTATACACTGACGAAATAAAATTCTTATGATATATTGGTTGGTTTACTGTCTTAGTATCACCTCACATCTTCATCTCTATAATTCCATATCAAAAACTTTTACTGATATCAAAGGCTATTACTATACTAAGAAACTTATTTCATGTTTTTCTTATTATTGTTTATTTAATATTTATCTGTTTTGTCCAAGAAATAGACTAATGTTTCATACCCAAAAGCAAATTTCTTCTCGGAAGTAAATTCACTGAAACCGTTCATACTCAACATAGCAGGAGGTTTCTTTTGAACATCACAGCAACACCATTATCTCTATAGCAAGACATATATCTAAGAAAATCAAATGGTAATTATTTTCCAGAAATTTATATTTTAGGGGTATAAAGATGTGAAGTATTGAACAATACTCTTCTTACAATAATATTATTTTTATGGGTGAGATAGGCGGCGATATATTCTATACATCCCACAGCTGACATAAATTGTACATCTCACTATACTGGAAGTTCCTGCAGTATACCGCGCCAGTTAATGGGACGGCTATTGTGTTATGGTTCTGTTGTTTACATTGTGGGTATTGTTAGGAAGATTTTGAGTTCCAGATACAATTTATCAGTATGTAATGGATAAAGAGAAGATTATTTAGTTGCTTAAAAATTAACAAAAGGTGCTAAATATTCAAGATACTAAACTGATTCTTGCATGTTTCTTCAGACTTTATCATTTGCTTATTTCCAAATACATTTCATTAAGGTATACTCTTCATAATTGTATTAGCGTTAATGTAGTGAAGAATTATTAATAATGTAAAGCAGTATAGGTTAACATGAAAGAGAGGAAAATGTCTGGAGCCGACAATTTACAGAATAATTTTGTGCATACGAATTGCTTTATAAAATGTCTCAAAATATTAACACATCATGTCCGAGATAAAATGCTGAGTAATACGTTAATTTCTACCTATTAATAACTGTTAAAATTCAACCTTTGGGCTGAATTAGATTATAATAATTACCAAACTAGGATAAAAATACAGTGTAGTTATTTTAAATATTGTGATAGAGAGATTTATATAATCATAAATAATGATAAAAAAATCGTAATCATTAATTAATACAGTTGAAAGTGGGCTTTAATATATGGGATGGAAAATATTTAGTGTTGAGAAATTCTTCATCCTGTGTGGGGATGGATATTTGGACATTGAGCTTACACTTTAAAACCTGACTATAGTTTGAAGAGTTATGAGCATGTAAGGCGAGCATTGCTAAAGAGTGATTAGTCGTAAGTCATGGAATTCCCAGTTATTATAAGCAAGACGGAATGTAAGGATACTTTCCTTTCAATGATTTCCGAAATGCTCGGAACGTCATTCTGAAGTATTTGACCTTAACGACTCTTGTGGTAGTAAAAAGCTAGTAGAGATAAGAATTCTTTACAATACATATTTATTCACGTGAAAAATTAGAATAGTTGTTTGTGTTTAGTAGTTTGATTGATATTGGGTTTTGTAGGAAAATATACAGTTACTCAGATGTGTTATTCCTAAAGTGAAGACCTCTCTACAAATAACTGGTTATGCCTGTCTTAATTAGGTTTAAAATATGAATTTCTGAATTAAATGGTAACATTGTTCTTGTAATCTATCTAATTATAAATAAAGGAGACTTACGAGATGATTCTAAATACAAAAAAATCTGTTTTATGAGTCCTCAAATAAATCGATATAATCTGCAATTCTGTCTCATACCTTTTTACTTCTTTCCAGCACATAAGGTTAAGTACAATTAACTGTGCAAATATCAGCTTCCTCAATGATCTCCTGCTTGGAGAAGATTAAAGGATCACACTTCGAGATCTTCACGGTGCCATTTTCAGGCAAAGCAACTCTCCTGGAAGTGGAGTAGAAGTTACTGATACAAGAAACTGTTTGTTTAATGAAAGTTTTAGGGTAATAAATACTTATTAAAATACTTATTAAAATTTGCCTAGAAACATCGTGTGGATGTTTTATTCATGTCATTGTGTTTCTAATGAATAGACCTTTAAAATTAAATGTCAAAAGATACGGCATACACATAGAGGCATGCATATAAAGGTATATACTTTATAAGTAGTATACAAAACGGCCTAGGAATATAGTAATGGTTATTTAAAAATATTTCCATCTCTGAACCATAACCGAATAGTGGCACTATAAGTTTCGAGAGGAGCGATTTGGGACCCTGAGTTGAGAAAGTGAAACAAATTTCACAAATAATAAATTAAGCAATGGGTTTTATACAAATCGAATTTGATAGTATTCAATGAATTCCTATTATACTGAATTAGGCATAAGTCCTATGATCTAGGAAACAGAAGTAGGCATATATCCGATAAACACTTTTTCTATTAAATTTAATTATTAAAACATTGTATTAATAAAAAACTAACTTTTTTAAATTTTACCCAAGAGTAAATAAATTTGTGGCTAATGTTCACAAAACTTACTACCTTGTCATTAGTTGCATATAATAGGGCAAGTATTTGATTCTAAAAAGAGCTATTTATTAACCACAAGGGAGAAGTGTCTAAACAGAATTAAACTAATGGAATAATATATTAATCTTAAAAAAAGTAATGAAAAATTTTTAAGTTTGACAAAAACATAAAATATTAAAATGCAGAAAAGTAAACCGGAGCTTCTATAAACGCACCATTCAATTTTATGATTAAGTCAAATTACGAGTGGCTATTATTTCAAGTATTGCTTCTGGTTCGAACCTATATATATATATATATATATATATATATATATATATATATATATATATATATATATATATATATACTGTATATATATCGGTTATATATATAGAAGCAAACAAAACCTAAATATACTTATTTCATGAGTTGAAGCATTAGTTTATATAATAATACAAATCCAATTACATGTTAAATCATCTTTACATTTCCGTGGTAGTATTAATTGTAACTTAAAATACTTACAAATACTAGCTAAATATGCACTTATACTTTGTTTAATTACGTATTTTCCTTATTTTAGACCCCAGCAAATAATTTTGGATACTGTACTGTTACCTGCCGCACGTATTTATTTTACAGTACAATGGCTATTACACACAAGCGTTTTAATCATAAATTTATTTTAAAATCATGCTTACAAATGTTCAAGAAAATATAAAAAAATAATCATATCCGGAAAATTAATTTATTTTTAAGAATAAAGTTTGTATAATACATGAATTTTACAATTACAATAAATAAATAACGAGTTCTATGGATTCTAAAAGCAAGGCACTGGAGTGTTTTTTTAGAGGGTCTTCGCTTTGGCACTTTGCCATTCTTTCAAGGGACCCACTTGGCATATATAAAGATAGTAGGGACTATAACTTATACTCAATGACGTGGTTATAACAAGAAAACTTTTAAACAAATATGACAAAGTTGGTCCTTATTTGGAACTGGCAAATTTAAAAACAAAACTCCAACATTTGAACAAGTATATAAAAATACAAGTAATCGTAGATAAACCTATGGCACAACTGAGACAACAAATACTTAAATAGTGCATATGCCTATTGATACTCTAGTTGTCCTATAACGTTATAGAATAGGTTTTAGCTTTTATGTGTGTCTACCCAATTGTAATATAATGGAGGTGGACAATTCGAACATTTGGTAAATAAAAACCCTGTTTTAATGTAAAACCTTTGAATGTAAGCTATCTTGTACTATGTCAATCCTTTAAGTGTTGTTTGCTATATGATTACTGTTACACAAACCTTTTCAAATGGTGTACATCTTGACCTATGCTAATGAATAGCCTATATGTTAATTAGTGAACCTAAGTATGTCCATGTAAATTTTCAGTATAACCGGTCCAGTAGCATTTACGTGATTAAGTAACACACATGCAGACGTAATTACAATGTTATATAATATTATAGATGTTGTAACACCTTATTAAATGTATTATCATTTGTTGACAGTAAAGTTTCTTTAATTTCTCAGACTTGGAAATATGCTTAAGAGAGAAGTCTTAATCTTGTTAGCATTAAAAACCCTACCCCTCAAAATGACGAGTAATAATATTTATCATACTAAGTAATATGAGAGGTATGAGTTATTACTAGCAATGTTGGTCTGTGAGCAATGATGCTCGTGGGGTCCGCCAGTCCATTATCTTGATTACGTAATTGATTAAATAATCCATTATCTGTACTGATCCAACATGATAGCGTATTATCAGTGTCAATCATACAAGTTTTTGCAGTGTTTTAAGTAAATTCGTTGTTGTTAAGGTTATAGAGTGTCTTGACTCCAAAATAAAAATAAATCGATATGGACTAACATTACTTAAATAGATATTTTATTAACACGATAATTCATAAAATTATTTAGAATTTTGTTGAAAGAAAAGTTTTCACTAAAAAATCATAATAAGACTCTTGATTTTACTCCTTAACCAATTTATATTTTAATTTGAATAATATACGTTATTTATCATGCTTGTGATGTAAATTATCGTTTTACCCGTATAAATATTATTAGTAGTTAATAGGTACTGTGAGTTTAGTAATTATAACTTTTTAATAAGTCTTGCTATTTAATTTTAAATCGTGTAATTAATATTATAAATGCGAAGATTCCTTTGTTTCTTTTGCTTTCACGCGTAAAATATTCAACCGTTTGTACTGAAATTTCACATGGACATTCTGACGGTTCGTGCGATAAAATTAATCTATTCTTATTTCGAAAATCTCTCCGGGCTACGCCCCACTGGTCTTTACAGTAACAAAACAATTTATCTTGGCTTCTAATGATGTGAAATATTAATTAAAAGAACATGTATAGTGTAATAAACTGTTATGTGTAAAAATGATCTACTATTTTCAATTTCCTTTCATTTAAAAAGAATAAATATTCCAAGGAATAACAATTATCTGAAATACTATTTTGGATTTCCGCGATTATGTAAGTACTCATCTACCTTACAAAATGGCCTAAAGTATAAGATGGTTAGAATTTTACACCAAAGACTGGCTTTGAAGCAGTCGGCAAGATGTATGCTAGATTAAAGTTTGCTGTACTGTGCTTTTGAACTAGTTTATCATTTCCAGCTATATATGTTCTAAAATATTAACAAAGTTTATAAAGAAACAAATGTGTGAGACGGAGTGTCATTGTTAATGTAATTTTAACTAGTACATTTTTTGAAATATTAAGTATTAGATTAAAAGGACAATGCTAGTATCTAAATTTTACTATCAATTAAAAAATTTATAGTAAAATATGTATGTAACAGCCTCTCTCTGATCTGTTACATACATATTGCTGAAAGAGGCAAAATCAGCTATGGAATTAAAAATATTACCTTCGAAGGAAATTAAAATTGCTATAGACATACACTTTTAAACATGTTTCCTTGGTCTTGGGAAGAAGGCAAACTCAACATTGGCGTCGGAAATATAATCACTTAAACCTGAAGTGCTGATACAGATGTGAAACCTACGAAGTTGCGTGCGAAGCGCAAATGACGAGATATTGGGGTGCAAGTGTAAGATCGATAGACCAGGTTTGTTGCGAAGGATGATGTTGGGGTTGATAAGGACTCCTTAAGTGTTAAAGGAAGTTGATAATTTGCTTTGACGTAAAGCCGTGCAACCCCTGCCTGCTTTGACTGGAGAGACTAGTACAGAGTTAGGCTCCCCTTCTGTCAAAGTGCCTTACTGATATACTGCCTTACCCATCCTGAATAAACTATCACTTAATAAGCGCAAAAGGTCATTTTAGGTCTCATTACTATAAGAGGTTTGTCAACTTCTTGTCCTTAGAGAATAAAAATATTTAATTTGAACAGGAAAACTTACAGTAGATCTGACCATTGGTATGGGAATAGGATTGTAGGAAATAGTTTAATAATAGCCAAATTCATCGCCATTAGCCGTATCCTATTCTTATCAGAAGTATATGGGTACAATTTTAAAGAACATGATTAATAAGAACAAGTTATCCTGTATTGATTACTGACTTGTTTTACTAAGACCAAAATAATTTAAATTACATTTACATTAATACTGACACCAGCATCTATCTTAGCTACTCTTATCAGAAGTATATGGGTACAATTTTAAAGAACAAGATTAATAAGAAGAATTTATCCTGTATTTATTACTGACTTGTTTTACTAAGACCGAAATAAACTAAATTACATTTACATTAATACTGACACCAGCATCTATCTTAGCTGTATATATATATATATATATATATATATATATATATATATATATATGTATATGTATATATAGCACTTTTCTATAATTGATTAGAATGTTTTTGTATTTACAATTCAATAGATTCGTTCTAAATTTAATGGATTTGATATTTTCAGCTGCACCCGCTGATCCAATTTCTTTTCAATTGGTGTGGAAGTGCTCAGTAAAAATTCAGAGTTGACCAGGTTCAATCTGTTTTTCAATTATCTTTTTGACACGTGAGTGGATATACCGTAGCCACGTTTCACATTTCAATGATCTGCTGGAGATTGCTTACGCGCAAATAACAAGTAAATATCAACAATTGATTTCTCAAAAAAGGTTAAAAAAACATATTATTTTTACTACTTGTGAATAATTAAGTCAATTAGTAAGGTATTACATAATTTCTCATAATTTAACGTGACTTGTACTGAATATGGAAACAAATATTTGTAGTTCTAATTGAAATTCTTATTAAATACTCAAGTAAATTATACGCGTGATTTATTTTGTTATACCAGGAAATATTGTTTGGATTCGCAACGTTCGTTAGTTTTACTATTTGCTGGTTACTCGTTACTTACTGGTTTGGTAATTATTTGCAAATATAGCATGCGTAAGTAATTATACTCAAACATTTACAAATCAATTTTTATTTCCTCACTTACTACCAAACGTGTAACGACACTTCACAGATTAGCGAAAAGAATTTACTAAATATCTCACTAGTTCACTATCTTAAACCTCTTGCATCAAATATTGGTTTCGTGTGTTTTTTATTTGCTAGCCATATTGACAGACACATTTTTGCTTCTTATACATTTAGTACTTTGAAAAACTTAAATAATGATTAGTATTTTTGTTTGTAAGCAAAGTATAATATTTTAAATATCGATGTAAATATTTTTTATTTGTATACGTTTATTGGGAGGACCCTAGACGTCAAATAATGACAAAATTAAGCTAAATCTAAAGCATGGTTTCGTTTTCAATATTAAAAATGTGTGCTTCAGTGTAAAAATTAATCTCAGCAATAATAAGGCTATATATAACGTAGGAATAAACTAAATGATCGTTAAGAAATATTAAAATCATATTACCTATAATATGTTTGTTTATACATTTTACTTTCATCCTTTTTAATTTTAAGGCTTGTTTCACTTTCCCTTAGTGAAAAACACAAACCCAAATAAACACTAAAGGTTGTAGAATGCGCAAAACATCATCATTACTGTTCATTAAAAGAATGCGACTTTACGACTCTGTCTTTTGGACGAATTTCTGTTTAGATAAACAGCCTAAAACTACAACATCAGAAACCCTACCCCTACATACTCTAAGGTACAGTATCTGAGAGGTGTGTGACCATGTTATGGATTTCGGTGTTTGAGTGAACAGTTACTTTCCTTGGAAATTGTATGGATCAAGAGCTTCAGTACAAAGCGTATCACTGTATCTTGGTATTTGTACTCTAAGATCACGTGAGATCTTCGTCAGCCCCTCGATGACCAAAGAACGAGTTGGGAACAGAGATTTCTTTGACTATTTCTCTAGTTGAAGCGAGATATGCCCATCCAACAACACTCAAGTGCTTCATATTAATGAGTCAAATATCTAAGGAAAGTAGTTTGCTTATATTTTTGTTATAAATATTCTTTTTCTGTAACGTGTAATTTTAAGTAATTCAACTATGCAGCTGAAAATTAAATATCAGTAACAGCTTAACACTGACTGAAGTATTTTGAAAGTATTATATTTGTCTATAGAGGGTGTAACAACAGTATTACAAGTTTTACACTGATATCTTCCAGTCTCTTTTGAGTCTACGACATATTTCAACGGTACGACATCATCTCAAGTTTTCAATTATTTTTATGCCTTTATTACATCTTTAAATCGTACAATGTAACATGGACAAATACAAAAAGAGAACTACAGATTCCAGCCGATTCAATCGTGAGAGTCAGCAAATTTTGCGTGATATACAAATAAATCCCAGTTATTTAGATTGGAACTTTTGTTAGAGCAGTTTAATTGCAAGAAAAATAACATCAACTTGTAATAACCAAAATACCACACGCACCCACAGAACACGAAGAAATGGCTTTATCAAAAGGCTTAGTTAAAACTATACTGGCCTCTACCAATTAATTTCAATTGAGAAGCATTTATAGATCAATCAGAAATTGATAATTACTGCAATACAACTGTCTAACCGTTTCCAATTGGGTCCACGCTTGCCAAACAAACCATTAAGTTCCTCTCTTAGGGTTTGGCATCGTAAAATTGCATTTACTAAATGAGAGAGGATTAGGTGAGATTACGTGATCTGGACTAGTAATAGCTTGAAGGACTGATCGTTAAAAATAACAACAATGATTAGTTCTCACTTTTAATTTTGAAATTGAATTAAAGTATTTCATACGGTTTTTAGAGTAAACGTCGTAAACCCTCATGTCAGAACAAGTCTTTAACCCGAAAATATTAGTTGAGATAATGCAGCGTGTACGTAACGAAAGTTTCTATGAAAATATATCAAAATTTAAATATGTATAATTCATATAGATTTTAAAACTGTGTCCCACGAAGAGGTATGAACGTTTTATCTTATATTACTGGCCATTTATTCACCGAACATTTCCAAACTCTATACAATTATAAAGTTGGTTTTACAAACATTTCGTAACATTTAAAGCTCCCTGGCAATTGCAGAAACAAAATTGTGACATATTGAAGTTTTTACAATTTTGCTTCCTATAAAAATTCATTTCTCGAATTACCTGATTGGATTAATGCGTTGCAGTTTTAAAGTTCAGCTGTTTAATAACGCTCATAGTTGAAAAAAAGCTGTTTTATTGAAGAATATTGCTTGTGCTATGAAAACATAACCTAACCTCCTCCAATACAGTTTTATTTATATTAAAGTTCGAGCTTTTAATGTTGAACAAAAAGTGAGGTGTTGTGCGTGGGCTATTGCTTTTGGAAAAATTACAGAAGGAATTAGACAATTTCAGGTTGCCTATCCTGGAGTTAACCACGTAGCAATCCAACAATAACTAAGTAGAAAAATCTTTTGCTAGAAACTGAAAGTGTCGTAAAAAGTAGTTACTTTAGAGGATCAAATGGCAAAAAAGTACTAGTATGCGCATCAATGATCCGTTCTCAAGGTAAACCGAACTCACTAAGAAAGGTTGAACTTAACACTGGTGTTTTAAAGTCTTCAGTACAGACAAGAATTAAAAATCTAAATTAAACTTTACAAAAGTCACCTAGTCCATACTCTTCTTGAAGATAATCCGGACAGGAAAGTGGAAGTTTTTTCTCGTATCATTGAGTTTCATGATGGTACATCCTAATCGGTATACTCAAATTTTGTTTTTTTCAGACAACTTCATTTTCTACCGCAATGGTGCTGTACATAGGCATAATCATTGTAATTACAACTCCAGTAATCCACACATTCTTAAACAGACTGATCAAATCAAAAGGAATTACTGTTGGGCAGCTGTCAGATGTAATGGGGTGTTATCTTACGAAGTTTCAGAGTACAATGACTGGGAATATGTATGAACAAGTATTACCTCATTTTACGGTTCCAGAAATGGATCAAGCAATGTTCCAACAAGATGTTTCTCCTCGTCATTTCGCAAATCCTGTCGAGCTATTACTAAGTGACAACCTTTTTGGCCGTTAGATTGGTCGTGGAAGTGATATTTATTTTAGATTGGCCACCCCGATCCCCAGATTAAAACTGGTGTGATTTCTTTGTATGGGGTTACTTAAAGGAACAAAGTTTATACTCGTAGCTTTATTAATGATGTGGAATTAAAACAATCTTGAAACAAACACAATTGAAGAGGAACTTCCCCGGACACCGCAGAATTTCTTTGTGAGAGCTTACAATTCATTTGTTAAGCACTGTTATCAGCGTGTCACTGTGGATGGATTACAGTTCGAATAATGTGGACTGTAATTCTAGGTTTGTTAATAGGCTATGTTCTAATTTTCTGATTGAAGTGCTTTATTTCTCTATAATATGAAAATAAATAATTTTACGATACCATAAATACTGTTTTTTTTTACTATGTTTAAAGTATAGTTTTTCAAAATGTCACAATTTTGATTCAACAATTGCTAGAGACCTGGGATTTTCACAGAATATTTTTAAAACGTATTTAGTGAATTGTGTAGAGTTTTAAAAGTTTCCGTGCATAAATGGGTAAGTAATATAAAATCAAACGTTTAAACCTCTTCGTGGGACACCCGGTAGGTATATGGCATATATTTCCCTTTTCCTAATGTAAGGGAGAATTCTCGAGAAACGTACAAAAGAGACATAGAAACGTGCACAGCTTTCAAACAAGCCCTCACTATTTTCTATTCCTTAACATCCTGCCTTTGTTTGACTTCTTACGGCAGATGTCAAGCCTAAGGTTATTTTAAACTTTGTTTCTTTGACAACTATATATCTAAAGGATACACTTATTTTAAAAATAGTTAAGTATATATTTTTCTACTGTACAACTTATTTTTATATGTTAGTAAAAACTTTGTAAATTTTCTTCTGAGAGATTAAAAGCCATTAAAATCTAAAAGTATCAAATAATATAATAAACTTTTAATTTTATTATATTTCTGAAATTCTAAATATTGTCATATATTTTAAAAATATGTTTACTAGTGTATAGATAAAGTTACCAGGAAGTAACACTGGTATTGAATTAGTAATGAACACTATTTATTTACAAATATAAATTCTAACTACACTTAAATTAAGAAATATCATATTTTTAGCTCTTTTCCTTTTAAAGCATGGTTTTTTTTAAATTAATAAAAAAGCTGGATAATTTATACATAAAATAACATTATTTTTTTCAAATTATACATACAATTTGAATACTCATTTAATTGCCTTTGTGTCGTTATTGACGTGCTGTCTTAAGAAATCAATATGAATATTTTACGAATCTTACGTTAGTGAGAAAGATTATTTTGAATATTTTGGTAAAATTAAAATTCTCATACTTTGTTAATCAAATTCTAACAATTGAAAAAGAATACTTCTGCATTTTCACGAAATATTAAAATGACTTCTTGATTATTAGCTAATCGTTATCGTAGCTATAACTCAGAGGACTGGTAAGATTTATTTTCTTTCTTTCTATTGTTAAAATAAATAGGTTAAGTTATAGATTTGAGAATATTAATGTGTTGCTATAATTCGAAATCTAGTATACTCTGAGCATATAAACGTCGAGATTTTGCATTGTAAATAGATCTTATGCTATATTTTAGATCATGACATCACGCAACCTAATTTAATAGATGAAAAATAAATATCTGTATGTTTATAAATATAAATGATCAAGTAAAAAGAATATGTATGTATAGCTTGGATATTCGCTTTACATCTTAGGGTTATTACACATTCAAGCCATTAGTTACCAACTTTGGTGTAGTACCAACTATAGAATAAAGCACTCCAACTATAATCGTTAAAGCGTTCTTTAACTGATATTTTGGCAATAGACGGAAAATGTCACGTGACGGCCGGATATCGACAATGAAGTGACAATATCCGGTTTCCTGAGAATTTTACGGTCATCCGTTTCCTGTTACAAATGGATATATTTTATTTAGGTTTGCAATAAATAGTAATAGTTTTAATTCGTATGCTTAACTGCCATTTACTTTCAAACGTTATATAGTCCTGTTATCAACATTTTATTAATTTCTACTAATTATGCTAACGTTTAAAATGGCCTGATATTGTATTTATTTAAGAGTACCGTTATTTAGTTCTATTTTGTATAATACATATTTTCGCAACCCTGTTACTCGTTACTGGTTAATATGAGTTAAATACGATGTTCTTGAAACAAAAGTCTTGGCCAATCATTAATCTAATTGGCACACGCATTACTTTTTTCTCTCATGAACTTTATAGCTGCCGACTCTGCTGCTGAGCAATATCTCGCGCGCCTTAACCGTAAGTAAAATCTATTTTCAAAAATTTATTTTCGTATTATAAATTAGCCCTTTCATGCGAGACATCAACTTTTGAATAAGGGGGTCGATACAGTACAAGGTCAATGGTACTAATAAAAAGTGCAACGGTCACAGACAGGATTCGAACCTGCGCTATCACTAACTGACTGAGACTCAAAGTCCAACGTCTTAGACCACTCGGCCATCGGCACTCCCACTCCAAGCAACTTATCTTGCTTGATGTTTTATTTGGCAGACTAATATGGATAAAAGTGTAGTGATGTCCTTCTGACGAGACCGCGTTATCATGAATTTTAAATTGTCTCGGTAAATGACTAATTCCGTCCTTATGTTGTTTTAGGCGAGTTTAACTTCGAGTATCCGAGTTTGATTTTAACTAGGAGTACAACTTCGAGTGCTTCCAGCATTGAAATTCAGTCTTTTAGTCTACTAGTATTCACTTTCTCATACTAAAGTTGCAATGTCGAGTCAAGATACTGACGCCAGCGATTGTAAGTCGACATCACTGTGAAGGGAAGCCAATTTTCAAGTTTTAATAGTTAATTGCTATCATTTAGTTCATTATCACTCTATTTGGTAGCAACGTTGCAATAGATTACTAACTACGTCTAGAAGCTGTGCTTTTATGTTTATTTATGAGAACTACACATATTAGTATACTGTGCAAATGGACTGTTCATTACTACAAGCTCAGCGGTGTACAACCCCATGTCTTTCGTTCATTCGGTACAAATAGCTCCAATAGTTTGTCATTTTAATTATGATATTTGACATTTACAATAGATGATGTATAGTGCTATATTGAATTAGTATGATTATATGAGTAAATAATGTCCGTCCAAAAAAAAGTAAGCAATCTTTTTACCTTGTTCTTTATCTCTGAAAAATATTTATCATGTCGGATGGAAGGAAAAGACGAGAAAAATATCTGCAGATGACTGGGGACAAGATATTGGTAGATTCCACGATTTCACGCAGCACCTGCAGTCCTGATGGTCATATTGTACAAATCACTAAGTCAGATAACTCTTGTTGAGATTTCTTAAAACTCCGGGGCTTATTTGTTGCGTATAAGTTGAGTTTTTTTAGAAATTGTTATAAAATATTTAGTAAAGTTATAAAAAACGTTTTTTTTTCAATATATACACTCAACAATCCAGTTTTATAGCATTATTACTAGACTTCTACAAAGAACGAGCTTACACCATGTTACATGTTTCTATGTCTTTATATATATATCCTACGATTTCTCCAAATAAACTGAACCGATTTGAATAATTATTTTTAATTAAATGCGGCTGGCCCCGACGCGCGACGTGCCCTATTTGTTTTTTAGTTTGTGACAAAGAAATAGTTTTTAAAATTGAACATATAAAACCACACACACACACACACACACACACACACACACACACATAAATATATACATATTTATATACATATGTTTATATATATATATATATATATATATATATATATATATATATATATATATATATATATATTTAGCAATAAAACCGCATGGTTTTATTCTAATTACTACAACCAAAGAAATTCAAGTAAAACTCAACTTGAGCTGGATAGCTGCGTAAAAGAACAGTCATGGAGATATTTTAATGTTTATACTTTGATGCTTTTTTACACTACTCGTATAAGTTTGAGTAGGAAAATTCTAAATGATGTTGCCATATTCATCAAAACTTTTAAAGAATTTAAATTTTTTCAGTTCTTTTCGTCAAGTACTTGTATATAAAATATAGATACATCTTAAAGCAATAAGTATGAAAATATAGTTTTAGTCTAAATTGAAAACTATAAAGAGACAAAAGTTTCCATTTATAATATGTATACTCTTCGGCTTGGAATATTGGGGAATATTGTGATCTTATATCCCTAAATGCTATTAAACTTATTGTATAATTTTATGTTTTAAACCCTCAATTTAAAAAAAAATATCAATTATAAACTGTCGTCAGCTCATTTAACAATTTTTTATTAGATGAAAACTTGAAAATCAGGACTTCTAAATTACAAATGATGTACTTAACCTAAACAACACTTGCTGTATTAAACTTTAAATAAATCGAGTCACTCTGAGGTCTGTTAATAATATAGTAGGTCTGGTTCTCGTCTTATTTTTGTAATATTTGTAAAAAAATTATAACTTAGTTTAACTTAACTTAAAAAAATGTAAAACAAAGGATGAAAAAGGTTGTAGATTGTTGAATAATGTTATCTTGAAAAATAAATCACTGTGACAATTGAAATTTTTAGTAGTAAGTTTCCCAGCTTACCTAATAATAATAATAATTTATAACCATTGTTTTATTGCAATATTTATCCATATAAATAGTACCATATTTTCTATTTACAGTTTCCAAATTGCTAGAGCTGTAGCGGCTTAATACTTAATAGAAATTCAAAATTAAAACGTTTTATATCAAGGATAAAACCAAAATTTTTATGAAAATCTACTAGAATAAATATAATACTGCATTAACTAATAAAAAAAATCAAATAAAATAAAAATAAGTAGGCTTATAGAAACTTAGCGAATGATTTTTCATAAATAGTTACATCAAATTTAATTTCTCGTGTATTTTATTATACTCACGTGTCATTAAAACCGAAACTGAGATTTGATTATTGGTTATATCACATTGCTTGGAGTTCAGTAAATTATATTTAATTTAATGTATTAATACTTTACTATATACTTTACTTGATTATTATTTTACTTTATTAATATATTATATACTTTACCACACAAGTTTGATTTGAATTTAGAAAACTTTTAAACGAGTTTATAGAGATAGTTTTAATGTCATACAATGTTAATGCCATTCATTGATACATAGCAAAGACTGTTCTGTTTTATCCATTTCT
This sequence comes from Homalodisca vitripennis, assembly GCF_021130785.1. Classification (NCBI taxonomy): domain Eukaryota; kingdom Metazoa; phylum Arthropoda; class Insecta; order Hemiptera; family Cicadellidae; genus Homalodisca; species Homalodisca vitripennis. The sequence continues at coordinate 52,144,794 of NC_060209.1, read as the reverse complement.
CATTGAACTAAACCGATAGATTTAAAGGTACAATTAACATATTTAACGCCGTTTCATCAAAAAGGACCATAAAAAACCATGTGGAAATTTATTTAAAAGGCCTTTTTAATTGTTCTACTGAATATAGCGTCCCGTTTTCAGTAGTAAACAGAAATAATATTTCCCGATGAGTGATATTACAGTGTTGTTCACAAACAGATATATTTATCCAGCTCGGAGCTCATTCCCGTGAAATATAAACAGGGAATATTAAATCCCGTTCCACGCTCTATACCAGTATTACTAAAGCAAAGCTTTTTAAGTAGTTGTTGGAGCTCGTTCACACAAATTCGTTTTTACGATAAAGTACAAAGGATAGCTATTAATTTGTATTTCTAAAAACCATAAAAATATAATTATGTCACCGATAAGAACTATGATTGAATTTTATTCATTGTATACTCATATTGAAATTGAGGTGTTTAGAAGAGTTTTTAAACTGTTTTTGCCCTTTTTTTCCTGTCCAGGGAGTTTTTTAAAGCCGATATTCAGAAGAGTTCACATAAAACTGCATAAATATTGTCACGTCTTCCAATTAAATTTATTTATTGGCCTTATAAAATACTGAAATGCAAGAACATTAAGGGTGTGAATGTACAAACTGAACAAAAAATTGTCAACAAACGTGTACAAATTAATTAATTTTATGATACCCCTAATATGGTATCAAATTCTTACCTCCAATGGGAGTGCTGAGTTTAATTCAGTTTTTTAATTACCACGAAAAAACGTTATCTAGATCAACAAAACGCGCAAATATCAACAAAAGTCTTTTCACATAGAGTAAACCTCACATTCATTCAACCCTTCCCACCATATTTATGTTAAGTAGAATCTCGATTGCTCCACCGTGCTTAGATATCGTGTCTAAAACTTCGTACTGCACTCAATTGTGTACTTGATGTCACAGTTGGAATGTACTAGATTGCACTATATTTTGTAGCCTGGGTGAATCTGACAAAGAAACTGTTTGAAGTGTTCATTTTTAACTTGTTTGTCACTGTTCTTGTTTTGTATCTCTTCAGATGAACATGACTTGGAGATTTCAAAAGCCGTCTGTGACAGCTTCAGATTTCAGATACTGCGCCAAGAAGAAGGTGAAATCTCACATTAATTCAACCCTTCCAACCATAGCTATCGTACTTCCAAGTTTGTGGTCTTCAAAAAATATTTAGTACATAAAATACATAGATACTGTAAGGTATTGTTGCTTACGTCATTGTTTATAATTACAGGTGCAATATTAAAACTTAACAATAAATATCCAAATCTAATCATATTTGTTTACTAGAAGACTTAAATATTATATTCAAGAAAAAGAAAATATCGTAAACGAATTTTGATGTTTCAGCACAGTACATGACGCAACAGAAACATTTTATTCCATATCATGAATTATTTGGAAGCAAATACTTTTAGCTTTAGTCCCCTGGTTGTCAAGGTAATAAAAACAACCTCCCCTGAGAGTTTTTCTGAAAAACAAAGTTGAGCATTACAGGTATGTAAACCAAGCGTATTAAATTGTGTGCAATGTTATTCTGTATTAGAGGAATAGCTGCAAAATCCTAAATGCTGAATCACTTAAAGTGTATAGATTTATATATATATATATAACGGGAAAAGCTTTTGTAGTAGTTTTTTATTTGTATTTTTGAAATATATTTTTTAGAATATATATATATATATATATATATATTCTTGTAAAAAAATATTTATTTTCTAGGACGTATTATTTATGTTTTCAGTATTCAATCTACTATCACGTGATAGAACCATAACACTAAAATATAAGATTGTATCGTATATAAAAAACACGGGATCTATTAATATATATTTATTGTCTTTTAAGCCAGCTATCCCAAATAAAATAACTTATCTGTACCAATAATCCAGTTTATACACATTTAATAATTCTTTACATTTCTAACAGGTAAAACTTAGTACGTGAATGACTTTATAATAAAATTTTATTTCCGCTGCATGTCAGTCTATTCTCTAAGCAACCACAAAATAGTAAAATTAAATTGATATTACAACTGAATTGAGATGATTAGATATTATTAGCGTTTACTATATATAGTCAGGTATGATATGGAGACCAACCTAGACGAAAAACAACGACATAGTGTTACAGATAGACTTAACTTATATCATCAATGGTATTATGAGAATTGAATTATCTACATTACTCCCCTAAAATAATGATATACATATAATATTATATATATATATATATATATATATATATATATACACACACACACACACACACACGCACACACACACTAAAATATCCCTTAGCTGGCTGGAATTTTCATCCCACTACACCAGAAATTCCAGCAGTAAAATTGCCGATTGATGGGACGCCCATTGTGTTATCAACGTTCTGTTGTTTATGTTGTGAGTTTTGTTAGTGATATTGGAATCAGGTGACAATTTTCAGATACGTTTCAAAATAAAACTCTACATTGGTTTGTTGAATTTTAAATAGTTTAAATAGTTTAAAATAGTGTTCAAAGTATATTTTGATAATGGAAGGATTGTTAAGGTGACCAGGATACCATTTTTGTAACACGGAACGCTACAGTTTTGTGGTAAAAAACATTTGTACATTTCTAGATCTGCAGTATGATCTCATCCTCAGATGGATATACACGTTAAATCATATGAAAAATATATGATGCAAAAAGTATATCATACTATAGCGTTGTAGTACCTATTGTCAATGGTCGGTTATAGTATACAGTTCAACTAAGAAATGAATTCTTTAGTTCAATTTTGTTTATTTTATTAATTTCATGTTTTAATTACATGTTGTTAATTATGTACTTGACATACAATATTTTGAAAAGGATAAGAGGATGTCAGGTGCAATTAATATTTATTTCTGACTGAATAACAATTTGTAGACATTAATGCTGAAAACGTAGTGATATAATTTTTTTTACAAACAACGAATGGAAAATATCTGAAATCATAATATCCTTTCAAACCACTCATCATCAAAATCAAACTTTAAACAAATCGACAATATGATTTATGAGATTTCTGTCTTTTGCAAACTACAACACTTAGATCGTTAAATTAAAAGGTGACATGGCAAAATTCTTCTTTGTTAAATAAAGATGATTTAAGAATGAAGTTATGTGTTTATTAATAAACTCTAAAAATACAATAAGTCTAATTATTGCCCACAGTTTAGAGTTTCGAGTATTTAGGGCGAGCATTATTGAAGAGTGTTTGATTGAAGGTCATTCTATCTTTCACTGAGAACAACTATTAGTGGTTTCAAGGATTCTCTACAAGCTATTCTACAGTATCTAGCTAAGTGTGGCTAACAGCTAGTAAAATATAAATGACATTCAATTCGAATGTTATTATACTTCAAATAAATCTAAACTAAGTTGAAAACATGTTTTCCATGTTAATTTTAAATTTCAATAAAAATAAAGATGTGTGTATTTAACCGAGCACGTTATGACTTCCTCAATGATGAAGAAGATAAAAGGATCACATTCCGCGCTTCTGCAGCACCATTTCCATGCAAAGCAGCTCGTCTGCTGGAAGTGGAGTAGAAGTTAGTGATAGAGGAAACTGTTGTTTCATGAACTTTGTTTATTCACAAATTTGTTTTCCTTTCGACTATTATGATGCACTTTGTGTGTATTTGTGGGCAACATTTCATAAATTATTGATCCTTGTTTATTGTTTCATTAACTTTATAAATGTAAGTGGACTAGTATTTAAACAAATTAAAAAAATCCCAAAAGGTTTACTGATATTTATTTGTTCATACATAAATAGTACATTACTATAGATCCTATTAGTTATTTATTATCTTTTAACATTGCATTCCTCTTAAATTCCCTTTATTTGAAAGAAAAAATAAATAATACTATTATAGTCTTGTGTTTCCATGTATGGAGTTAATAACATTTATAGAATACAGAACTACTATTATAAGCATAGTAGTGGAAGAAATTAAGAGAAAAAACTAAAGTTTCATATGCTTCTTATTGAGATATGTGTGGTTTTTTATTTGCTTTACTATAAATTTCATAATTTTTATACCCTACAATATGTTATGTTATAGTAAAATGATGTAATGATAGGTAAATTTGGAAAATTTATAATATGCAATCACAAAATATATAACATAATACAATAAATGAAACCATTTAGCAAACAGATCTTAACTAAAGATTAAACATTTAATGATTGAAAGACACAAAGTTATTTTAAAATTTATGTAACCAAACGCATTAACCAAGGGAAAATAAAAAACAATATATTTTCCTTTTGCTTCACACATTTCAACTTAACATAAACTGAAACAAAACATTAATTTCTTATGGTAAAATTTGAATATATACATTGCTTGTGCCAAGGCATGAATAAAACCCTATTAATATATTATTCAACGGCTCTTTAAAATAATTTATGTTTTTTACAAACTTAAGACCATCCTAATAGCCGTACAGAAATCTGAATATCTAGATTTTATTATGTTTATCTTGTTACAAACTTATAACTAGGGCAGTTTATTTCACAATTATAGTATATTTAATGAACCTGAAGGTTCAATGATACAGTGAATCTAACAAGAATCCTGTTTTGACTCATAGACGATATGAGGTGTCTTCCAATATGGCTGGTTTTATTATTGCGCACTGGAATCCAAAATTATATATCTCTACAACGCATACTGTTCCTTTCAAACAAATCCGGAAAATTTTGACTTGAAACACGCTAACCTCGGTTTCACAAAGTAATAAATACAGTATTTTTTATTATTAAAACCCTGTTTATAGCCATCTTTGGTATATAAATGATAAGTATAGCTTCTCTTATATATGTTGTATAAGAAACAACCTTATATATTAATTGAAAGTAACTTCCTTCCTTCCAATCATATTGTAAGAGTAAACAGATAAATCAGTAGTTTTTGTTGTATTATCCCATACGAATAACAGTAGTCATCAAATTACGTAAAATTAGAGGTACGAGTTATTGCTAGTAATGTAATGGGTAATGCTGCTCATGGGGTTACCCAGTCCATTCTCTTGATTACGCAATTGATTACGTTATTGCATTAACTTTAATGATCCAAAATTATATCAATATCGATCTCATAGTGCTCTGAAATATATGAACGGAATCCTGTGTATTTTTAGCTAAAGATAAACTTTGTTATTTAAGTAAAAGTTACACTATAAGGTTACATTATTTAGACTATAATGAAATGTTTAGGTATTAATTACACCTAGATTCCCTGATGAATTATTGCATATTGAATTTACAGGATTTGCCAAACTCTTATAGACGACTGCACTCATATGTTTAACTTTGATTTTTTAATGGTTTCTTAAATTAGGTACCTCATAAAAGTTTTTTGCACTTCGTGTTTGTAAACACACATATATCTATGATTTTACTTCAGACACACCATTTACTTTTGTTAATATATCAGCAAGCTCTTGTTATTTTTATACAAGGTAAAAAGCTTGTTTACTAGAAGACTTAAATATTATATTCAAGAAAAAGAAAATATAGTAAACGAATTTTTGATGTTTCAGCACAGTACGCATGACGCAACAGAAACATTTTATTTCATATCATGAATTATTTGGAAGCAAATACTTTTAGCTTTAGTCCCCTGGTTGTCAAGGTAATAAAAACAACCTCCCCTGAGAGTTTTTCTGAAAAACAAAGTTGAGCATTACAGGTATGTTGATACCAAGCGTATTAAATTGCGTGCAATGTTATTCTGTATTAGAGGAATAGCTGCAAAATCCTAAATGCTGAATCACTTAAAGTGTATAGATTTATATATATATATATAACGGGAAAAGCTTTTGTAGTAGTTTTTTATTTGTATTTTTGAAATATATTTTTTTTAGAATATATATATATATATATATATATATATTCTTGTAAAAAAATATTTATTTTCTAGGACGTATTTATGTTTTCAGTATTCAATCTACTATCACGTGATAGAACCATAACACTAAAATATAAGATTGTATCGTATATAAAAAACACGGGATCTATTAATATATATTTATTGTCTTTTAAGCCAGCTATCCCAAATAAAATAACTTATCTGTACCAATAATCCAGTTTATACACATTTAATAATTCTTTACATTTCTAACAGGTAAAACTTAGTACGTGAATGACTTTATAATAAAATTTTATTTCCGCTGCATATCAGTCTATTCTCTAAGCAACCACAAAATAGTAAAATTAAATTGATATTACAACTGAATTGAGATGATTAGATATTATTAGCGTTTACTATATATAGTCAGGTATGATATGGAGACCAACCTAGACGAAAAACAACGACAGTGTTACAGATAGACTTAACTTATATCATCAATGGTATTATGAGAATTGAATTATCTACATTACTCCCCTAAAATAATGATATACATATAATATATATATATATATATATATATATTATATGTGTATATATATATATATATATATATATATATATATATATATATATATATATATACACACACACACACACGCACGCACACACACTAAAATATCCCTTAGCTGGCTGGAATTTTCATCCATAGATTCCAGCAGTAAAATTGCCGATTGATGGGACGCCCATTGTGTTATCAACGTTCTGTTGTTTATGTTGTGAGTTTTGTTAGTGATATTGGAATCAGGTTCAATGATACAGTGAATCTAACAAGAATCCTGTTTTGACTCATAGACGATATGAGGTGTCTTCCAATATGGCTGGTTTTATTATTGCGCACTGGAATCCAAAATTATATATCTCTACAACGCATACTGTTCCTTTCAAACAAATCCGGAAAATTTTGACTTGAAACACTCTTGTTATTTTTATACAAGGTAAAAAGCTTGTTTTGTAGAACGATCGAAGTACAATACTTAGATATTATTTTTTTCTTAATTTGAGAGTAACCTGCGAAAAAAGTATTAATGAAGGATAGTGACATCAAAGGATATAACTACGAAGAGGAAGAGCTCTGAAAATAATTCATTTTTTCAAACATGGCTTCTGCAGACATTTTATGGATTTATGAGTTTAAGCAAATTATTGTACCACGGATACATTATGAAAGAAGTGTTAGTTGAGGGCATTTAACATCAGGTGTAAGATAAAAAAAACATCAATTATAATTAAATATTAGTATGCTATTAGATGCAAAGAGGTTAAATCCCCTAGAAGTTTGAAATATGTAGTACAAAATATATACATACAATAAGTTAATGGAGTATTTACTAAACGAAATCAATACAGTTATACATTATTACGAGTTACTTATTGAGTGCCTGTGGCACCTTGAAAGGGCATGAAGCTGAGACAGATCAACAGCTTCATAATAAGAGACTACAATTGTCTACGAAATGCCATGTCCAGGATGCTTTCATGTTCCGAACAGTTTAGCGACTGAAGTATTCTAGAAGTCCTGAAAGTTTCCGGAGCCCGCAAACTTACAGGAAAAGTTTAAAGATGCCTGGATCTATCAGAAACCTCACGCTGTATTACAGGATATGTTTTCAGAATCTAATAACATGTCATTTAATCTTGTGGTATCTCATCATCAAGGCTGACATTACTTAAGCTTTTGCATACCCCATTTACTCAATAAAATGTTAGATTGGGAGACAGTATCAAACAATCAAGGGCTTTATAATCTACTTTAAACTTGTCTTTATGGACATAGAAAAATTTGTAACTTTTTCTGCTACTATTTTATATCTGAAAAATGTGCAAAAGCTGTTAGAACATCGACTACTTGTGGAATTTACATTGTGATCAGTATTTGATCATTCTCCCAATAAGTTAATGATTAAATATGAGGAATTAAATATGCTTTATAGATTAATAAATATTAATAATTGTGATTGGGAACTTACACCTATTACGACTGGATCAAAATAGTTGGTCTAGAAAATTATTTAGATTTAATGATAAAAATATGAAATTTTTTAGAACGTCGTTGTATAAATATTTTGATGCCATCATGCCTGCATGGTTACAAAAGATTACAGATCGTTTATATAATATAAATAGTTTAATTTTTTGAAATAAGAAATTTTAATATCATTTTGTATTTAAAGTGACATACGAAATTACTAGCCACTCTATTTTACAGCCTAATTGTAAACTATTATTGAACATGTAAGTTTAAATATACACTTGTAACTAACTTTAAATAACCAGTTTTTAACGCATAAGGTTGATTTATATCAGAATAAATATAAATATTCTAATAATATAAGCCTTTCTCAATTAAATGTTATATAAGTATATCTCTAACTTTGGATCTGAGAGAAACGTCAAGAACAACAGGAACATCTGTTGAACTTAGTTTTTGAAGACGGGATGAAGAGTTATCTTAATATAACTTCTGAAATTTAACACTATGAAATCTGATTTCGAAGCTATTCAGAGTTCGTTTCAATCGACTTTACAACTAACGTTTTATATATCTCTTCAGACATACGGAGACCTAAGTTTTCAGGATCAGTGGCAGATTTTAGATTCTGAATGATGCGGAAGATGAAATTGAGCAAACTCAATACTTGCATTTGTTTTGGAGTAAGTTCACTTTTGTCATCAATAGTACACAATGATTAACTAGGAGGGCTAAACAATATTTAGTATTCCAACCTCAGCCACTACGACTCAATCACGATAAAGAGTTCAATTCAAGAACTGTTGCCTTTGCCCCCCTCCTCTGTCTCTACCATTACCATCTTCTCCTAATATTTAATGGAGTGCCGGGTAGAACTCACACGAAGTGCCCATTCTGAATTTTCCTTAGTTTCCTACCGCCTTTGATAAGTTCGGATGTACTCGTATTGTACAGTGCACTTGTTCTATAGTGACATAGCTGGTCATTGCTCTAATCCCCTCGACCCCCATCGGTCGCCCCGCGGTAAAAAACACGAAGTACAAAACAATATAGATAGCAGAAAAACATTAAGCTTAGCTCCCAAATTGCATTATCTAACCGAATTTCTAGTGTTGAAATTCAGAAGCACTCAAGGGTTTTTAAGGTCTGTAATTTCATTCCAGTGTACTGAAGTACATGAAGTCAAACGATTAGTTTAAATAATTAACTTTTCACATATTAGAGCTCACAAATAACGTTTTTTGTCAATAATAACGTGCTGTCAATTTTTCGTGGCATATTGTTATGGAAATTATTTTCTGAATGACAACCATCCAAAAATAGAATTTACATCAATATTACTTCCAGAGCAGTACGAAATATATCCAAAATGTATCATTAACAAATACCTTCCGGGACGGAGTTTTTATTATTCTTTTCATTTATAGAAACTTGACTTATACATTCCAAATAGAGTATTTAGTCCTCATTACTCCCGTGGCAGCACGCAATAATGTTAAAAGTTTTCATTATTCTTCTTAATTTTTTAACTAGACTTTGTTAAATATATGCTGAGTATAAAGAGAATCCCAAGAAATCGATACATCAGTTTAAGGATGAAAGTAGTATTCGTCTTCAAACACAGTTATCGATAAAAAAATCTTGTACTACAACACAAATCCAGCAATAATACTTTCCTTAACCTTAAGCCTAGATATTCATAACTTTTAAGGACTCTTAAGTCTAAAAAGTAGAGTTTGACATAATGCTTGAAAAATTTAACCGAAGCAGAGTGTTGGGATAGGAATACAAAAAGGTAAGGGCTTGTTGTTACGCTATACACGTTCTCGCTTAGCCTGCTTGTCAGAATTTCTCCCTACAACAAACAAAAAGGTTCATATTTTTATTCCTGGCCAAATAAATTATTTTAAATGCCCTTCTATATCAATGATCTTCTATATAACACTAAAATAAATTTTTGCACCCATTAAATCTCTTGAGTTGAAAGCCTAGACTATTCTGTATAGTTAGGCTATTGAGTAATTTATTTTTATAATAAATAACTCTAATATGTAGACTATTAGTAACATAACATTTGCTATTGAAAATTATAGCTACGAGTATCCTGATGATGAATTCGTTGAATTCAAAATGTAAAGTGTAAAAATTAAATATATAACAGGTGTTAATCGGTTCATTATTGCATGTTTGTATCAAACCCATTTCGAGGCTACATTTCTAATAAAGACATGGAGTTGTTGTAAATTGTGTAGTAAAATCTTATTCATTCTTACGCCAATGCTTGCATATAAGTTAGGATATTTTGTTTCAAACAGAAGCACTGCATCTACCGCAATAATGAAAAAAGCGCTGATACTCTTCCGCCAGTTACCCAAGTGGTCAGTAATTTTCTCTCTCTGAACTCATAACAACATCAGTGTTCCCAGTATTACGAAATGTTTCTTTTATTAGCTAAGCTTTAGTGAAGTGATACTCGTGCGTATAGAAAAAATTCATTTCTGTGTGACTGTCTATCTGTTTGTTTGTCAGAATGATATCACAATTATGAATTCACTAATGAGTTAAAATTGTAAAAGTAGTTTCATTCCTATATAAGGAATCCTGAATTCCCTGATGTGCATGCAAATACATGGAATTTGGTTAAGTGTAGCGAATATTTGTACACTGGTCTTATAGGTAACCATGATCGCAACAAGAAACTATCAGAATAAATAAACTTCTAAACAAACTCAACACACTTATAATAGATTTAAACATGTGACATATCAACACATGTAGCCTAAATATCAAATAATGTACATCAATGTGTGGTGACTTGGCGTTTAAGAATTTTATTTTTACACACTAACATGAAATCCAATTTAATGAAAAAAAATCAGAATTTATAAACTGGCAGAATTTTTAAGATATGTCGAGAAATATTTCATATGTTGAATTTTACACGAAGCTTCATGTGTACAAGAATAAGATTTTTCATGCATTGTTTTTGTGTCCACTTCTTTTTGGATCAAGATATAACCTTCCTTATACCTCATACGACTAAAAACATGAAGATTATTAACAAAGCCCCCATTTATTACACTTACCCGATTGACGACACGTTGGGGAGAGTCTGCAGTTTGTATATCAGTTTCCGCATGTTCATTGTCCTGGTTAGCAGGATGGTGAATCTCTTCAGCATTGTTTTCTTGCTGACCTTGAATATGACGTTGCAGATCTTCAACTTGAGTCCGCAAAATGTCGTTTTGCCTTTGCAAATCTTCCATTGAATGTGAATAAAAGCGAGTCTTGAATAATTTGTCCTCTTTTTCGGGGTCACCAATATAGGGAATGATATGTTACTAAATAATTCCCTAATTAAGAAATTAAAGATATGTAATTAGTCAAAATAATAGTATTGTATTTACAGAGAGAAGATGATAACTAACTTTATAATAATGACCAAAACAAAACAGGTGGTCTATATCTTTTACAATACTAAAATAAATTATATTTTTAAATCAGCTGACCAGCTGACACTACAATAACCAAATTAGAGAGGCTGAAGCAGCTGCTGGAGTTTTTCACTAATTAGTTATAATGTGTTAATTTAGTTACAGTAACGTAGCTCAATTAATATTTGTTACTGAGACATGGTTCACATGTAGAGCAACTGTCAGAGCAACATGAGTTAAAAATTAATAAGTGGAAAATGTAATGTTCCTTCAGAGTGTGATAAGTGTTATAAAGCAATGGCGTTGTGGACCTGGCAGTAATAGACTAATAAACCTTTTACGCATATTAAGGAGTTTTTGGACAACTCGTTAACGGTCACAGTGCTTATTACAAATTCATGAACAGATTTTAACCTAAAGTTAACGCGTAGCAGGTTTCAATATGCGAAAGTTATATTAAAATTACATCTGGGTCGTTAAATATTCATTGGAAAGCGTCAGAACCTTCGCTTATCGTGTTATCATACAATCCATCTTACACGGTTCCTTGATACCTTCACTGTTTATTTCATAACAACTATTAATAGTGTCTACTGTTTAATATGCATTAAAAATACTCAAAATAAAAGTATATTTATAGAACTTAAAACATACTCAAATTAACAGTTCTATAGTACTGTATCGTTTGTTATATTATAAAAAAGATTTCTATAAATAAAATTACCAAATGATTTTTTTTTTCTAATCTCAGTCAGTAATCAGGTGTTATGTTGAAATATAAAAGTTTTCTTAGTCATATAAAACCTGTTCTTATTACAAATTAAGATTATGCTTTACAGCACATCCAAGGTATTAAAAGGTTTATCTTCAATCCATTTAATAGTTAGTAAATACTAATGATTTAAAAATGTATAGCCTATATGGAAATGAAGGGAGTGTTATACTAGTATCTAAATGAAAGGTATATAGATTTGTTGATTAAGAACAACCTACTTTCTCCTGGACCTAGTTTCTCCTAATTTTACTTCATTAGATAGTAGAAGCTATAGAAATCTCCTTAGCGTAAACATGTTAACAAATTCTGTAAATGTCAAATATTCTGAGGAATTATTATTCCAAAACTAACACAATACAACATTATCCAACAGTGCATTATTCTAATCTCGGTTCACCTCCTCAACCAAATTCACTACTGTACCATACAAAATTTACTTCATTAGAAAAATGTTCTTCTAAGTGGAAGTTAGGCTAAACTGAAATATTATTTTTTTAAAGAAAATTTATTCAAAATAGGATTAAAAATTAAGTACAGTAACATGTATAGAATCTTGTTTTCCAAGAAATCGAAAGATCTCTGCTAAAGACATGAAGTAATTTTCATTATGTTAAGCATTCAATATTTTTGTAAATATAATGCTTTATATAATTTATGCGAAATACTTAAAAAGCATGAAAATAAACAGAATATCCAATGGGAGGGTAAGGTAAGTGTTAAAAGTGGCCTCTCGCAAAATAGTTCTTCCATAGTCCTTAAAATAAACTAATTTTACCTCCATAAACTGTGTACTACTTACTTTGCCATGCTCATTATTAATAAATGTTTAAAACTTCTAACTCTACGATATTCCATATAACAATATATCAAGCCTTTTAAGTTATTAAACGTCCCTACGTTAAGCTCTGATTGTAGTACCTTCAAACGTAAAATATATTTATGTAATCGATATTTTTTACTAATTTCTACGAAATTAGAGCTTAATTAAATTCATCGATAGGCATTCTAAATTGTAGTACTGTACATTAATTTATTTTAACCTTACTATTTACAGTAAGAAGGAAGGACATTATCACTATACATTTTACAATATACGTCAAAGAGCATTTACATTTTCAATCACACAGATAAGAAAATGTGCCAGAGTTCAGATTCTGCTGTCTCAAAACTTTGAAATTAGCCCAATAGAGTGCACTTCCGAATGGTTAAACCTTTGATAGTAGTTACTTATTTAGAGCCTCTACAATGATTTATTCAATTTTATACGATTTGTTTTACATTTAAATGTCGTCCTTATTTAAATTTGATGTCAAAATAGATAACTGATTTTTCTGTATTAAACACTTATAGTTTCTTTACATACATTTTCTTGTTGTGACTTCATTTATCTTTTGTTTAATTTTTTAACTCACACCTATCTAAATATATAAAATTTATATTGATTTAAAACAGAAGTTTTATTTTTACCAAATCGGGTTTAAAACGAATGATAAAGATATAACCATAAAATCTCACTTATCTAATGCCTGAGCAACATACGTATCTCTAGCTAAAAAAATTAAATTAAAAAAATGTAAAAATATAAAAAAACACTTATTGAAGGTACTGTTTAGAATACTTACAGTCGTTTAATTATATTTAATTACTGAAATGTTTCCTAGTTAGCAAGATATAGAAACCTCTCCTAACTCTTTGTATTATCTCCTTATATTGTATATTTTAAGATAAATATACCAGTATGTAAACTTTTATAAAACAGTAAACCGAGATCCCTGTAGTTAGAATCGCTGCCCAATTCCCATAACGTAAAAAAGTTCAATTTTAAGATAGCAAGACAATTTTATAACATTCAGACATTATAACAACCTGATATTGTGATAAAACGATGAATAAAATTATGCTTCACATGTAATAATTATCCCAAACGAGTAAGCCGTAATCATTTATTACCAAATATGTACGTTTTGGCAAAACGTTCTCTAATCAAGTTTCTCAATCTCAAAGTTATTAATTTTTAGTCCTCAATTCATCACTGTTGCACTTTATTTATTTTACTGAAGAACGAAACACTAAATATATCAGATAAACTTGAATAATAATAGCACAAGAATCTGTTTTAATGTGGTATATAAAGTATGTATAATTCGAGGAAAATTTATTTTTAATTTGGTTAATTTCATATTACTAATATACTCGTAGTAGCGTAGTAACAGATTTTAAATTTAAGATACAGGACCAAAAATATCACCCACTAATATCTTTTTATAAAACGTAATTAAATTTTAATTAGCTTATATTAAAGTTTGCGTATTTATTCGTTACACTATTATTCTACGCTAGTTATTTATCTCAAAAACGAAAAAAGTTTAAATATCTGTGATAATGTTTGATAAACAAATACAGATTCCTACGTTTGCGTTTCCTTGGATTAAATTAGCTGTACAGATATACACAATACTTATATATTTGTATATAATAGATCTATATTTCTAAAAAAATCTTCTAAGGAATATTGTAAATATAACTGAAAGTAACTCTCCCTTTAACTGAAATTCATATCTAATTTTGTGAAAGAATAGCGTCAAGTGAACGGAAAATCCAATAAGGACGGCGTCAGATGGCACTTCATACATTATGGATTCTCTCATTGTGTGAGTTCTTTTCATATCCAATGTTACGTATCTGCATTGTATGGATCCCTAACACACTTAAACCATTCTGAAACATCAGAAGACACTTAACTCGGTTTACACAGTTAATTTAATTTTTCATTCTATGTAGGTTTACAGAATAAAGATTTTCTAGAACAATGAAAGCTTTAGTAAATATTACCTTTGTTAACATGATGTAAAACGTAAGGGCTGGTGTTAAATACACATTTTTATTAATATAAAGGTATATCTGAAAGCGCAGAATTTTTTCATCTTTAATTGGAAGTCAATGGATTACCTAACGTACCTGTATAAGACTTTGTATACTTAAAATTATTAATCATTATGTTTCACACAAGATCGAACATGATGCAAGTCATCATTTTATCCATAAAAAAGTATTTTCTATACAACAGTTCACAAAACTTTCTCCTCCCAATATTATTCTAATATTATGTTCTAGAATAAATTAAACTGCTAAGGACACTCTTAATCTAAATGATTTTGTTCTCAAAAACAATTTATATCTTTACTTTAAAGTTATTAGCCACACTTACTACAGTTATTACAGGTTTGAACATTAAAATTAATTGCAGCTATTTAGCACTACAGTATACAATAAATTTGAAATATGTCTACAGATTAAAAATGTTTACAATAAGTATTTAATAATAACGTTTTAAAGATTGTTAACGATGGTGAGATTATACTTTTTTTAAATATAATTTTATGTATGATTAATATAATAGAACCTAGTCGCTAAATTATTTAATTCAATTTCTTTGGAGTTCATAAGTTTATAAGGCATTAGTATTTAACAAATATTGTTTAAATTAATAATATTTTTAGGCCATACCAATTAATAGTTTTTTAGAATTTTATTTTTTAGAAAGAACTGATAAGAACATAGTTGTTTATCATTTATATTTTTAAAATCATCCAAATGTTCATCATTCTATTACAGCCAAAGATTTTTGGCTACCAGCTAAAGAATAAGGGTGTATTTCAGTTTTAATATTTCAAAAGAGACTTGAGTTTTAGAAACGTTAGCACAAATTCTTTTGCGCCAGGTCTTAACCAGTGTGTAAAAGCTTTTCTAAAACTAACAAAAGAGACATCCATAGTAATAGATAAACAGTTAAACCTTTTCGAACGCGATTTTAACAACACAAGCACCGAAAATGTATATGATTTATACAACAAAGTAAAATATTAATGGACATCTACATTACTAAGGCCACCCACAGAGTACAAAAATATTCAAGCAAGCCTTAAAATACTATAATTTGAAAGAGTAGACAGAGAAACAGATTTAGATAAATATAATAATAATCCTCAAAAATTGTATAAAAAAATTTAAACAACAAGTCAAGCTTTTAATTTATGAGGAAATTCCTATATCAAAAGTTAATAAAAACGTACCTAAAATCTCAATCGTAATACAAAAATGTTAATACATTAAAAGGTTGTAATAAGCATTATTTTTTTCTTTATTCACTTTTATTAATTTTTTATTGTTACCTACAGAAGCTATTTATATATTGTGATAATAGTATATAACTACATTATCATAATAGTATATAAATATTACATAAATTCGGTAGTGTTAAATGCAATGAAATATTTAAAAGCAATAGTGAGAAATTACTAATTTCACAACAGCTGCTCTAAGTTAAATACTTTCGTAATATGTGAGATAGGAAGAATTAGGGGACGTATAAATGTTACACAAATAAGCAAAGTTAAAGTACAAGAGAAGGGACTCCACACACTCCAGAAAGGACACAAAGGGAAGTGCGGACTCCGCCTAACAGGAGCTGACATAGCGATACGGGTCGGGCTTGAATAGCAATTGATCAACCCCTAATATAGTCCTCGGGCTCTCGCCAGGGTTGCAATTTCCCTACAGTAGCCACTCACAAAATGGCTGATAATGAGTAGGGACCTCCTCACTTAGTTTACCTTGCAGGCGCAACATCTTCAGCTCACTAACACTACCGTAATTGTACCTGTCGTTTGCATTAGAGGTAATAGTGAAATTCAACACATTGCTATAAAAATTATCAAAAAATAGATTTATACGGAAAAATAAATTGTATTTAAGAGATGTTTAAGGTTGTTTGATGATATAAAATTGTGAGTAAATTTTTATAACGTGCTTCTTTGTATCTTTTGTTGCAGTTAAATACTTAAATTAAACAAGAAATAATATAAAACGTGGAAAATGAGTGAACAACCAAACAATAAACTTAGACACAACTTAGACACGAGTAACATTTTATTATCACTCTTCTCGAGTAGGAAGAGACCTTTAAGCTGAGGAATTAAAATACCTTTACAGGAATTCTCGCTATAATTTATTGAGAGTGCGCCAGCGGGTCCTCTCGTAACTAATCCTGGAGTATCAGTATTTTTATCTCTTGGTCACAGCTGCTCTCAATGTGTATCAGGAACGTTATACCTTCTAAACACTGCAATGTGAGAAATAGCAAAAAGTAATTCAATGTCGTTTATTTATTTGTTTGAGTAATGACGGTTTTCTAGCGGTTACAGTCATAGAAGGATACAATCTTTTAGCAATTAATCAGGGAGCATACTTGTACAATTTTATCTCCCACCAACACTGGGTTCAAAGAGTGACACTGATGTTTTAGATCAAGGACTTTAAATGTCTTAATATTACATTTTAAACTAGAAATTATATGTGATAAACGGTTTATAAATAGAAAAAATCGTAAAAACTTCATAAAGACATATATACATATCAATAGTTGAACACATACACACAAATATATATGGTATTTACCATCTTTGTATATAAAACGGGAATTCACTTTACATAACATATTACTGGCTTGGCTTACGAAAGAGAAGCTATGATGAAAATAAATTTTACGTGATAAACAATAATCTTGTAGGTATAATGTTATTTACAGGGCATTAGCGACGCCTATCACTTGTGGGGCTAGAAAAATTCATTTCATTCTGTCTTTCTACACGATATATTAAAAACTAACTGACTAATAAAATTAAACTTTTTTATGAAGCTTCGTTTCTATATTAGTAGCATTGATGGTGTATGTCACTCCATTGGACTTGGCTGAGCGCTAGCGAATATTTTTACATTGGTCATCTGGGTTATATGATTGTACTGAAAAATAGCTGAATAAATACATTTTAAATCAAGCTGTAAACAATCATATGAGATGTTAAAAAGATATACTACAATGGAGCTAATGCTAAAGTCAGTGACAGTATTTTATTTAATAGGACTGTCTTGTGTAGCCTCGCTAACTTACCGAATCGATTTATCTCTGAACAGCACTATAACCCTAACGTGCTGTAAATAGTGCATGTATCATGTGTCAGGCCAATTCGAGAATGATAGGAGTTATTTAGATCCGAAATCCTGCATGCAACCTCACGAATGATAAGAGAGAAGTAATGTGGCTTACTCTTACTATACCATATAGATATCCCTTTACCTTGATATTATTAAACAATTGCCAGGTAAGACTGCAATTGTTTTAGCGTAGCCAAATAAATAAGAGACGATGAATTAATCTAATAAATATGGATTGTTATATTGTATTAGTATGTTTCATTTGTTATTACTTTAATCCACTTAATAGCACTGGAAATGTATTCCTTGTTATTTATCCGAATTGCTGACTAATGCATTGTTTGATTTAATTTATTTATTAATGAATCAGAAATTCATACTGATAAAGTAATTTAAAATAAATATTTTAAAATTATTTATTATCCCATTAAAACCTGTTCAGCTAAAATAATCTTCACATTACTGATGAAATATTGAAAATTGGTTGTTCTTTCTTTTGCACAAATGTTAATAATAAAATAAAAGATTATTACACTCGCTCGTATGAAATTAAAATATCCCTTAGAGTAGTTATAAGATCTGCATAGCACAGCCAATGAGGTCTATCATACCTCGGATTAAAAGTACTAGATATACATTAATGGTTGTTTAACGTGGATCCGTCATTTACTCGTATACATTGAGGACACTGCAGTATTGTTTGGACAGTGATCTCTGTTTGGCTAATGACGGCCTGACATGGGTCGATGGGTGCCATCGCAATCAGGCTAATAGCTTCACTATTGTTTGCAATGTTCAGCGCACAGTATACATTGAGGACACTGCAGTATTGTTTGGACAGTGATCTCTGTTTGGCTAATGACGGCCTGACATGGGTCGATGGGTGTCATCGCAATCAGGCTAATAGCTTCACTATTGTTTGCAATGTTCAGCGCACAGTATACATTGAAGACACTGCAGTATTGTTTGGACAGTGATATCTGTTTGGCTAATGACGGCCTGACATGGATCGATGGGTGCCATCGCAATCAGGCTAATAGCTTCTCTATTGTTTACACTGTTCAGCGCACTGTATACATTGAGGACACTGCAGTATTGTTGGGACTGTGATATCTGTTTGGCTAATGACGGCCTGACATAGGTCGATGGGTGCCATCGCAATCAGGCTAATAGCTTCACTATTGTTTGCAATGTTCAGCGCACAGTATACATTGAGGACACTGCAGTATTGTTTGGACTGTGATATATGTTTGCCTAATGACGTCCTTACTTGGTCATGGGTGCCATCGCAATCAGGCTAATCGCTTCACTATTGTTTAAAACTGTTCAGCGCACAATATTCGTTGAAGGCACTACGGTACTGTTTGGACGTTGATCTTGTTTGGCTAATGACGGTCTGACATGGGTCGATGGGTGTCATTGCAATTAAGGTAATAGCTTCACTATTGTTTACTTACGTTATTACATATCGCGTCGTGTTGTTTCGGTATGTGAGCCTCTAATGAATGTTTTTCTGTATCAATGGAATTGTCAACCCTAAAATTTAACTTTTTACAATGAATAACACTCTAACTGAATGGTACACGAACTCTTTTTGTTAAATAGCTAATCTTACATGGCTATTTTTAAGTTTGTGATTATACGAGTTTTCATTCCGTTACGGTCCAATTGTGAATAATATTTTATGTACTTAAATACTATGAAATTACGTCTGGCCGTATTTACTCTAAATATTAATGTTCAAATATTGTATAGGCCTACCGTCTATAAATACTTATATTTAAAGAACCTATTACAAATTCTGCATTTGACTTTAAAGTAGCGATATTTTAGTTTTAACGCAATTTAATTTCATACAGCTTAGTTTATAAAAATCAATCTGTAGCTATCGGTGGCTTCACATGGTTATTTTTAATATGATCGCTAAATTTTTAACAAAAAAAATTATTATGCATTAAGTATTATTGAGTATAATTATTTTAGTTTAATTAAGCATATGCTCAATATCATTTAAAGGCTATCCGATAGTGTTAACTGTGAGTTATATCATAACGTTAAAAAGAAGGTCACATTTAATTAAACATAGGCTCTTTTCTAATTACTTTCCAATCGCGTTTCTAATTCACTCATCCAGAAACACTTATAATTATATATTAAATTCAAAATGTGTTCCCTGGGGTGTCTGTTATTTGATAAGTATTTTTAAATGTTTGAAAACGTATGAGAAACACTATTTGTTTTTTTAAGTATAAACATTTTCTTACTATATACTCTTATTCAATATTTTTGAAAAATTTGTTATTTAATTAAAAGAAATGCTTTTGACAAAAACATGTAATGATGGCTATTAAATATTAAAAATACTTATTTAACAACATGATTTAATGGCTCCTGGCACTTAATAAGCAGTTGTGTTAGTCTTAGTTCCTTTTAAATGTATTTAACGCTATTTAAAGATTTGATAAGATGCTGAAATTGGACCTCAGGAGATTTTGGAGCAGTTTTCAGTCCCTCATGCTTTGGATGAGGGAGAGGATTTCCTCCATCGGTATACTTGTTATGTTAAAATGATCGGTGTTAATATCCTTTGTTTTCCTACTTACCTTCATTGGTATATGCACCGCATGTCAACAGTTGTTTGAAAACAACACATGGGTATATGCAAAACATTTATATTGGAAGATTTTTTGTAACAATAATGTGACCACAAATTCTACATCAATCCCAAAACTGCTGCTTCTAATAGTAAAATTAAAATATGTTTGGAAAAATTATGTAGATAATCTTAATATTTCTCACATCTTGAATTTGTACTTTCTAAGAATAAAATTATTGATTCTAGAAAAAGGTATAGATTATTCGTGTATAATCCCCGATATGCTGTTATGACAGATACAGCTTGAGAAGTATAACCTCATTTCTGCTAAATTCTACTTACGGTTCATAAGTCACGTGATTATTTAGTATATCCGTCATTAATTGCTAGTCTTATGAACTCGCAAAATTCGTGAGACATTCGAAAAAGTAAGTTGTGTCGAGAAGATTTGATAGATTATCGTTGGTCACAGAATCAGTTTACACAGCGATGCGATTGAAACGATTTTGAAACTCAAAAAAGATGTTTATAACAAACAATGTATTAAATTATATATTACAAAACACAGTTTTTATTTTATCAAGTTCCATATATAAAGGACGTTTTTTAAATTTTGAAACGACCCTATTATTCAATCAAAATGACGCATATAGCTGGGTAATGAAATTAGATGAGATATTTATAAGATGAATTTAGGACAAGTTTTATAAAGGTTTTAAGTTGTTTTAACTTGTTTGCAGACGTTATAGTATAGATATCGACGCAATATGGCAACCCTAAGACTGTGCAATAGTGAATTTCTCTACTTTAAACTCTCAATACATACTCCTGAAGTAACGCTGGAATTCATATATGGTGTATTTATCGCCAAATGTTTGAATTATTTAGAGCCCTGCACGCTTAATATTATTTTATAGGACTGAAAATTTATATCTGATTATATAACTTTTTCTGTAAAATGTGTTTCTGTGCAAAGCTCATAACGAACAGTAAAGTCAAATATTGAATATACATTAGTAAATAATCTATTACAATTAAAAAATAAAAACAAATCGTCAGTACTAAATTTGAAAATTTGATGCTATGTAGCGTATATATGTATATTTTTCAGAGCATGTAAAAGTATTCGCGGAAAGGGAGTGGAGTTGGCAGTTTGCAGAAAAAATCATACGTTACAAAAGCCACACATTAAACTGTGGTTGGAGCTGACGTCACACATTCCTTGTTTGTCTATTTGTTTTTTCAGCATCGTTTGTTACCCTCCTCATTTACCAATGAATACTGATTAAAATTTGGGATTACCGTTTGATTTTCAAATCCTTCGAAAAATATAATAACCGACAAAAACTCATAAATATTAAATACATACCGTTGGACTGATCTATCTCCTTTTTGAAGAAAGGAGTTCTTATTTTATAGGTCTTTATTGTAATTAAGAACACAATTAAAGATCTTCACACAATGTTTGTTTAAAAAATTAAACAACATAAAAATGGGAATCTGTTACAAACTCTAGATAATGTGTGTCACGCGCCAATTTTTACCGATTGTGTTGATGCAAGATCTCCAGCCTTGCCAATCTCTGCTATTTTTAAAATACACTGGATTGCTCCAGAAAAATCATTTAGGTAGCCTCTGTGTTATGTTAGACATGTACCATTTTCAATAGAAAGCCTATACCAGGTCAAGGTATTATTTTTATTCCACCGGTATAAAGGACGAACCCAACAGTATCTAAGATGTAACGTTGTTAAAATTTAGTCATAAATACACAAGTAAAAAATCGTATAGTGGTGAGTTCTACTGAATTTCAAACATAAGCATGAGGTTTTGATTTTTTTCCTGATTTTAATGAAAGTCGGTCCTTATTTTCTTTGGATGACAAGAGAAACCTTGGAAATAACCATGAAGGAATAATTTCAAGAAAGAAGATACTGTCAGATTATCAAAACCTAACAAAGTGTGATAAAGACGATAAAGTATGTTGATTGGTGATTAGTCAGATTGATCTGCGATTAGTTAAGATTCAGCTAATCACGATAACGATACGTCCCTTTTCACTCACCATCAGAAATTTGTACAGTTCCTGCTCGTTATGGATTGCCATCTGTTGATTGAAAATGCCTGCGAGTACACAATCATATTTCAAGATTTGAATTGTGTTTATACTTTTTTTGAGCCGTACATACTGTAATCGAGTTAGGAAATGGACTGAAACCGATTGAAAGACCTATTTAAATAAACAAGTTTCTTGGGTTTGACTGCAGAAACAAAGGCCAATATATATTCAACATACATCTGTCCTTCATGCATTATTGAATGCCTTTTTCTTTCTTTTACATTCCGTACTGTCATATAATGATCCTCCTAGCATTATTGATTTTAAAAGATAACAGACAAACCTTCAGTTTTTATTTTCAGATTGAACAAAAACAAACTATAACACAAAGGGGATTTATGAGAGGATTAAAGAACTATTTATTAGGATTAGTAACAATTTTACTTCTAATCAAATTTAACTTATATTTAAAAGGTTCTAAACTAAACCAATAACTTTTTACAGCTTGCAATACTCATAAAGCGATGATATTTTTCTTTTTGCATACCTGTAGTAAATAAGATGTACCAATATTTTGAAGTTAATATTACACAAACATTTAAATATTTTGATATAAAATTCAGTGTAATGTTTGAAATTGTTTTTATTCATTTAATTTAAATTTATAATTGTTGTAGTTTTAAACATTAACAAAGTCTGACAGGATTACGATTGAAATTAGAAGTGTAGAAAACGTATATTAAATAACTCGCTGACACCTACGTTTGAAGCATTAACTGATTTAAAACTGTATTAGAAACAATCACCATTAATTGTAAAAATAGCTTTTTTATATCTCTTCATAGCAAATGTAATAATTTTTATACTGTTAATTCGTTTTAAAGGAAGACATTTTGCCAATATTATTTTGCACTATTATCAGATTGAACAAATACAATAGTTTCATTTCAATAACTAATTAGTCTTTCATATTAGTTCTAATAATAACTAAATATTACTGTTAATAACATTTTGTGTCACTACAGGTAGTGGAATAACTTAATAACAACGTAATTAATATAATGCAATAAGTGATTGAATAATCACGGAATAATTTAAACAATAACAATATATAATATATATTTAAAACAGATGTTTTATTTTCGTAATATATTTTTAACGTGCAATTTATTTAACTTATGCCTATTTATTAAGTTTTGACAATTTACAATACCGTATCACAAGTTTCAATTTAATATTAAGTATATAATATATATATTCGTAATTATATAACACAAACTATAAAAATAGGTTTACAGATTATAAAACGTGAATGACCAGGTTTTTACGTCTTAATTACAAATATGAGAGGATTCTTCAAGCTAATTGAGCCACAATCATAAACATGTATTTTACATAATACATTTGTAATATTGCTATTAAATTGCATCAGTATATTTTATTAATCTTTTTATTAGATCGATTCTTTCAAGATTAATATAACATATTTAACGCCAGACTTCATATAGGCATATCAACAAGAAGATAATCTACTTAACAGCTGTTTCTATCCGCAAAAAAAATTTAAACCTGTTCTGGTAACGTTTCTATACTATTTCGTACGCTGAAATAAGAAATCTTTAGGAGATTATATTTACTCCAATGGAATTTTAATAATTCTTACTACATATCTTTATTTTCGTATTAGTGACACTTAATTTTGTATTGATGTTTATTATTGGTACACGAGATAGAGATCGAGATAGTAGATCAGTTTATAACTATCCAACACCTTCATTTGAGAATAACAAGTAACTCCAATCGGATAAACAACTTCATTTGGCATTCAGCCGTTCCTCCAATTGACACTGTGATAATTGTCTGCATGTCGAAAAGTCCTTGAGATCTTTAAATATCTTTAATGATCAGTGTGAGAAATCGTTGGTAGTTTTGCACAAAAACTTTGTGCTAGTTTTCACCATTTATTTGTACTTATTTATACTGGAAAATCGTACCTTAAGCACATTCTAAGAGTGCAAAATGTACCAACAAATTAAAAAATAAACGAAGAGTGGCCTTTCAAGTAAACAAGTGTCAACACAAACAAGAGAAGCTCGCTGTGAGAACCAACACATCAGAAACAGGTGGCGTTGCTCGCCAGTCTAGTCTGTATGGTGGACAGCGGACGTATTAAATTTAAAAAATTACTCTTTCAATGTTCTCTCATAGAAGAAATCAATTGCTTCATATCTCAATTTGCAAATAACTACATTCACTGTTCTCTTATGCTTCTTTATATAATGAGAATATTTGAGAATTTAGGATTACCTTTACAATTTTAATCCTTGATGTTCAAGTTTTTACGGTCGGTTATTTGGAGTTACAGTTTTCAAAATCAGGGAAAGTTCCCATGCTCGGTTTTTCATAAAGAACTATGTACAATTTCTTCCTAATGCATATTCATATGAAAACTGCTCGTTATTATAAAAATACCTCAAGACAATATAAAATACGTTACAATATAACGTATTTTATTGTAAGTATTGGTTTTTTTTTACATACCTATATACTTAGATTGATGAGAAATAATACCTTAGATCAGATTGAAAACCCAAAATGTCATGTGCAAAAGTAACAACTGCAATCTGTTAAAATTTGTTTTTGAAAAATCATATGAAATTAAAAAAAACCCATCATGATAAAAAAAATGCACATATATTGGCTTGAGATGTGTTTATTACGAGATTAATGAGTTACGTATTAATTGAATGGATATTAGTAATCGTTTAAGTTAAAACCTAAAAATGCATTACTACAAGAGAACTTTCGAGCTTAATAACCCCCACGACAGTAAAAGAACCACCACGAATGGCAAGGAATTTCACACAACCGTCTCTGAGTTTCTTGAAAATTACGAAGTAGAGCATTGCGCAGCACAAAATCGGGAACATATCTATCGAAGTAGAACACCGATTTTTCATAAAATATTTAAAAAATGTAAAATAAAATTATATTCTAACATTGTTTTTAGCTTTTATTTTAAAGACACACACACACACACACACACACACACACACACACACACACACACACACACACACACACATATATATATATATATATATATATATATATATATATATATATATATATATATATTAATAGATTGAAAGAAGAACAAAATTATTAAGCATTGGATGCTAAAGAATCAGTATCTTTTAGATAAGGAAATATTTGGTATGATATACGGTGGGTTAAATAGCTGTAGCATGATTTCCTGTAGCAGAAAATATGACATAACTCGAAATGTACGAATATAAATAGAACAGGCAACGAAGAATGAATGTATATTTTAAATATAAATGCTTACACATAATGTAGATTACATAACATATGTAACGTGTTACCTTCTTGGCGGTAGAGTTTCTTTCATTCAAATTTAATTCACATGTATACTTGCGTCAGAAGATGAAAATATATACATTCATATTTGATTTTACTTCATGCCAATTTCCTTATCATATCGAATTAGTTTGGTTAAATAAAACACTACAGATTGGTTAGATATTAGTGTCATAAAAATCGCAAACACCTTTTTGGAAAATGTATTTAAAAGGATAGTTATTTCTCAATCTGGACTGGAATTTGACAGAACAGTAATTGAAATCAATTTGTTTAGTATAAATAAAAACGAAATTGGCCAACCTAACAAGTACATAAGAAATAATATGCACATACTAAACGTGCAATATGACTTATTTATTACAATAGTATTTAGCATGAAAAAGTCAACAATTCAAATTTTATCACTGTCTTACGATATGACTACAAAGAGTAAATAACTTTATACTAACACACAATCATCGTACTACAAACACATAGATAACAATTACTGCTACACACACACACTAGTAATTTAGATTCAGATATAGATAACGTAACCGCAATTATATAACAGAGTGTATTTCTAGATATATTCCTAGATATATCAATTACAAATTGTACTAGAACTCCAAAAATATAAATTATTCTATAAATAAATCTAATACAATCAACAAATAAAACGTTTTATAGAACAGCATTTAAAATTTACCAAAACTATATTCAAAATTAAATAAACAAAACTACTTATATCACATATAGATCAACAATGTTACTGCATGCGAAATTACGATGTATTAAAAAAAACCAACAAACTTATAATTTACATTACGAATAAAATATAGCATCAAATCGTTTTGCACAAACTGTAAACATACATTACCACTATGTACTGTGTAAGAACACACTGTTACCGTTGTTTATACAGATTAGTGTTAAACATAACTTCATATCTCCATCCAGTCAACTTTTTAAATACACCTGTAATAAATTACAATGATTTCATTATCTTATACTAACTGATATTGTAATACAATTTAAATGTTGTACCTAAAATAGAAGTTTCTGTATGAATAATTCGTTTCCATAGAAATTAATTTTCCAGGAAAATTAGGCTAGGATTGAGAGCGCAAATTAATAACCACCATCACTCTCGAGTTATTGTTACGTTCATCTTTCTTGTATTCCCTTTTTACCTCTTGCAATTATCCCTTCATTTCGTTATTGTTCCATTCAACACAACAATTCTGGATAAAATTAAACTGAGAATTATAATAAGGTGCATTTAAATGAGTAAATAAGATATATTTATTCTATATATGCTAAAATTATATCAGGAAAAATACTACGATACATATCATATATAGTAACTACAAAACATGATTTGTAACTATACAGAAGGTTAAATATGATAATGCATGTTGATAATAACTTTAAAGTTGCAAAATGTTTTCTATGCTATTTATTTATCATACTGATATTGAATTTCAACATGTATTAAACCGTACATTTGGTTTAATTTTATTATACGTCATATAGTATGATCATATATTTTTAATACTTATATTTCCTAAAAAACAATAATCACATTCATCATCTATACCAATTTTAATTAAATATGACTAATCAATATATTTTTAATAATTGAACTTTAAAATTGTGACAAAATATTAAAAATTAAAAAAAGGAAAAATAAAAAAAATAATTCCAGTAGTAAATACTTTTTTGTGTAATTATTATTAGAAGGTATATAGGAAATAAAATTACTAATGTAAATCTTGGGAATCAATGCCAGGTTTGTCAAGTATATAACATATGCTCAAATGTATATACTTATTGCTTAGGTGTTATTTGTTAGTCGTAAAATATAAATAGGTTATTATTTTAATTCCTTAATTTATTATATTGTATTTAAATGTTATATAATAATACATAAATGTTTTCTAACCATTTTTGGTTTGACAAGATTTGGTTGTAAATATATCGGTGGAATTATTACTCTGAATTTAATAACTCATGTATATGACACTTATAAATGAATAAATAAGAATCAGTTTTTTTGAAATATTATTAATACATAATTACAGCAATTACAGTTTTTTTGTAAGAAAAGAAGAGATTTACAGACACAAATTCATTATTTCGACTTATAGAAAAAGGAAATCATAAGAAAGAAAATTTTCTGAGGCATTTTTTACCATTGATTGAACCAAACTTACAATCATTAGTAAATTCGTTACTTGTAGCTTCGTTTTTCGTTCGTGTTTGAATTATGGTGATCAATTCTTTCTAGACGATGATCAGACAGTGAATTGTCATCCTGTCTCAATATCATTAGCTAAATTTAATATTACGACACCAATATCAGACCGGACTGGATCCAAAATACGTGGTCTTATTCCACGTTCGTAATATCAGTGTTATTGTAATGTATTGCATACTATATATGTAGTATTATATTGGTGTCTCGTAAATAATTACTTATATATCGGTAACTATAATAGTAGGTAATATTTATAGTGTATCTCTTATATTTATAGTGTGCGCGCGCAGAAAAATTTTACATGGACATCTTAGATTCCCTGGTTAACATATATGTCTACTCATATATCCATTCGAGCTGGTGTATCTCACTGGTTTCTAAAGTTGCAAAAGATCTTATCTTGCCTTTTAAATCTGCATTACAAAACATGAATTATATTAATTAATACACTCTGTTATATAATGTAAGAAACTGTTCTGTATACCATTTCTATGACAGCACAACGGCATATTTAAATAATTCAACTTTTATCATAAACGTGTTTATATTTATAGTCTTAAAAGCAAATATTAAGCTTGGCAGAAAATACTTCTTAGAATCGTCCGTAAGCACGATATATACAAATAAGAATATTAACAGTTTTACGAGAAATATACTTTAGCAAATGGTAAGCATTAAGTGCTAGTTCAATACTGTAATACAGAATCTGATATGAAAGGAAAAAATGCTAACTTTTAATGTACATTTTAAGACTGTTATAAAACCCACTTTTATTTGTGTTTTGACCGAATTTGGCAACTCCGACTATGATACACAAAAACTACTAATACCGCAGTCCAAATCGTCCAAGGGATAATTCCTACCAAGCAAGACTGGACTCAAAACGATTCTCTCACAGCCAGGGGCAGCAATATCTCGAGGTATGGCGGGTATTACTGAAGCGCGCGTCGCGATTGATTTGATTGTTCCGTCTACTCCGTTTTTAGATTTCCCAAAAATCTAAATCAACTACAAAAAACTAATTACTTACTTACGTTTTATTATTACTATGTAAAATAATTATATAAGTATTTACTACATCATTTTATACCGGTTTTCATTTTGTTTATATTGTCATTCTATTACTGTTTTTGAAATGCTATATGCTATGAACTATTCTTTTTATTAGAAAGTATATAATACAAAACATCCAACTTATGTTTGCATAGATAGACTTTTAAATTATCTTCAGATGTTCAAGAAACAAGTAAAAAAGTACAAAACAAAATAAAAGAGAAAGTATAAAAAGTAGTAACTCATAAGCAATAAGTGGAATCTACATACAAATAAAATACTTATGAATTATTACTAAATAAATTATAGGGCACGTGTAACTTATTTTATTTACACAATTAATTTAAGGTTTAAAACTAATGTTCATTGGACAAGATATAAGTACATACAATTCACGTAACGTAGCTATAGCTGGAATGGTTAATTTAATGTGAATGATGAGTTTGCTCCAATTCACCTTCTTCTTATTTCAGTATCTGAAATCGGACGCTGTAACAGTCATGACTGCTGAAATCTGGAGTCAGTTCCTCTGAAGAGATAAAAAAAGTCGACGACAAAGAAGCGAATTCTTTGAATCAGACACAACTAAATTACAAAGTATAGTACAATTTAGTTGAAGACGCATTCTAATTCAAACATAAGGGGCTTCATGATATTGATAAGACACTATTCCAAAGCATGGTGAAACCGAGTTGTTCTACACTGTCACTAAAGGAAGGGTTTGGGGTATTGTAAATATTGAGTTTTCTCTATTTAAGAATTAGGACGCTACACTAGAGGAAGGTGAGTTGGAGCAAAGTCACTATTGTAATTGTAACAAATCTCCCCACCATGGTTAGGTAATGTACAGACTCGATTTGAAGGTTGTGGAACATCACGTAATCTAAATAGAGGCATGTTTGTTCCCTTACAGCTGAAACTTTCTCTGAGTAGAAGTGATATATGACATCCATGGGACATTTACTTTAGCCCGCTCCTTACCTCACTTTCCATTAAATGGTCGAAATCGGTAATTTGGCTTTATGTGGAGCCATGGAGATGTGACTGTAATAAATCTTTAGTTATTTTGGTAAACGTTATTTATCAATCGTTTTATGAATAGATTTTTTTTCTACGTCAGTGGATCATTTGGAAATGTACCTTTTTCATTCCGTATGATAAAAGTTCAACCGTACATTTAACATTCGAGAAGCAATAACACAGTTCTGTGATCTAACAATGAAGAAAATGTAGCAAAGCTGTGGAATACAGCTAGTTAACTTTTTACTTGGAAATTTATAACGAGTTGTCATACCTTTGAAATTAGATATATTCAGTATGATGTATCTAAATGGACACATGAAATTTAAAGGTTTAAATATCAGACTATAAGAATATATTTACTCAACATACCGCAAGCATTCATACTATATCGTGTTACAGAAGGTATTGCATGAGATAAAAATATTGTTTTATGCTCGATGCTTGATTATAATAAGGTCACACACAGTAAACCCTATAACAGTATAAAATATAAAGATTGTGAGTAGCAATAAACAGAATGTGTGTATTTTATAAATTTATTTCCTGCATTTAAGAATTTCTATATTAAGAAAAGAATACTGTTACTATAATAAAATACTTAAAAAGTGCTCGATTCCAAATTAACTTGATATACTGCAAGTGAGTACTTTTATTGTGAACACGTGTAAAACATTTCATCCACACTCAATGTTCATTAACTCTCAAAGCGGCTTGGAAAACTTCTTAATTTAGTTAACAGTGAAACATAAATATAGTAACTTGTATGTAAAAATACCTATTGGTTAGAAATCTGTGTTATGCATTCGCTTGTTCGACAGAGTATTTATTTTACGCCTTACATAAAACCAAAACCGAAGTCGTACCACGGCCATAACCGTGAACATTACCGTAACCGTGACCGTTCAGTGTGGCGTAACTGACTCTCCTGTTACGATAAGTATCTTTCATCAATGGTTCTTGAATATAAACCAAAAATATTACTATTCTTAACTTCATTACACAGGCTTTTAATCAATAAATAAAAGTTAAATTGTCGTCATTAGTTTTGTAATATATGTCATTCTTTTATATCGCAATCTGAATACACCTTTGTCCATTTATACCGTTATTTTACTGACACTCTTTCTAATATTATAAACTTGTATATATATATATATATATATACATATACGGATACATATACAAGTATCTCAATCTGTGAATTTTGAAAAGTATTTTGAAGACTGTCGAGTACTTCTCTTTAAAGAAACATAGTAAATTCATATAGACAAGGAAACTACTTCTTTCAACATATCTTTCCAATCTGAATGAGATTCTTAGCAAGAGTTTATTCCATACGTTTTATTTCATGTTTCAGTTATTATGAACCGATAATTTCATTTTAAAAATATAATGGCAATGGAAATGAATTAACTATTTAAAAAAAACAAGATTGGAGTGACCAAATAGTCGAAACTAATATAAACGTCAATAACTAAAGTGTATAAGTATTTATTACATTAATATTTAGAAGTCAGCGATCATTGAAAAATAATAAGAAATGCAAAATTTTTTACAAAAATATGTATGAAATCTATATAAAATATTTGTATGTTAAATAATTAAGTTCCTCATAAGAAAACGCACTTTTTCAAAATACATATTCACACCCAGGTATCAGAATTAGTAAATTCTGTCGGTCAGTCTCGCGACTGCCTTTCCATATTGTCATACAAAACAGTATTAAAGGAAATTATGCTTTTACTTCATTGCGCATGCGCATGTTTTTAAAGAACCTGAGAGATCATACGCAATAGAATTATTTTACGACCTAATACGTCTTGGTACAAGAGGACTGAAAGGTAATGGACAATATGAATAACATAATTGGTAATCGTAACCTGGACTAAGATGCTCGAGAGGTTTTCTAAGATCGCTAATGATCATAATTAATATTATTATGTTCATTCTCGGACCTCTGCTATTGTATCTTGGAAATTCCACTGACAGTTTTTCTTATTTATTAGATGATATTAAGAATGAATAGGTTCATATTTATAGGTAAAATATAGGTGAAACGTATTTAAAGTGATTCAGATGATTTTTGTAAGGCTAATAATGTTTTTTTATATCATATACTCGTATTATGTAAAATAGCATGATTCAGATCGTGAAACCCTAATGGTTGTGGTATTATTCATTTCAATATAGCTACAGTAAAAAACACAGATAACGATTTATATTTCATATTTTGCATTTAATTGGCTGAGAGTTAACAAACCTTATTACTCGAACAGCTGTGTAAGTGTATTTATGTATGTATATCTCCCTATCTGGCCACACGGTATCTCGAGAACTAACTGGCCTATGAACTTTAAATATTACCCGAAGCTTAATTTATATATAGGCAACTTCGAGGGGCATATCAGTGTGATTTGGCTGAGCGCCATCGAACCTTCTAAAGTGGTCTTATGGGTAATAAAAAAAACACACAGGATAATCAGATTTAAATAAACTGAGTACAATCATATTGTAATTTAATGAACATGTGATACAATAACACATGTAGACTAATAACATTAGGTATAGACTTGAAGTTTCACATGCAACTTCAACGAGTCCTATAACATCGCCTGTAAAAAATTGTTCCGTACTCCCCTCCTAATTTGTTAATAATTTAATGCAAAATGCAAAAGTAAAATTTTTTTCTTAACAACAGGCTATTATTCTATAGCCATTGACATACTGATCCAGCTATTAAATCTGCATTAAAAAACACATATTATAAAATGTATAATAGAAATTATAGCATTATCATGTATAATTTCGTATTACACGAGATAAATGCAAAAAATAAAGTATATGTATGTACGTAAAGTATAAATTATGTTGCTTATTAAAGTATTGGAAATTTAATGTATAAATAGTTACTAACATTTTAAATTTTGGAAATGCCTTTACTCTTTACTTTATTGGAATATGTTCCAAAATAGTTTCCGGTGTCGTTGCCAATTTTGAAAATACTGTCTTTTCTATTTGTCCAACCAAAGCTGGCTATAAATCGGCTTAGGATGTTTTTAAGGCTTGTGTTTTTTTGTGTTAAACAGCCAAAAGTTAGAAAAATAGTTTATTTAGACATTGGTGCGCGAGATTATATTGTTTATTTCAGAATTATAAAAATTATATTTTTAATAAACACGATTAAATATATTTCAACTTGGCTAAAACTAAATTGCATATTTTCATATTTGGTGGTACAATCAGGTAGTTTATAATTTATTCGTGCAAGTCAATTTACATCTCAGATTGTAGATTATTCAGACAAGGTAGCGAGCAATTGAAGATGTGAAAATCAGAGAACTGAGTGTACATCATTTACTCTCCTCCACACCGAGAACACGTTAACTATCATTTAGGTATTTGGCGCTGACGTAATATGTAGGTAGACAATGGGGCTCTGTTCTATAAATAAGAGCACAAAGCGAACGTATGAATCAACAACTACGCTTGTATTTTACAAGACTTTACAACTAACGTTTTGTATATCTCTTCAGACATACGGAGACCTAAGTTTTCAGGATCAGTGGCAGATTTTAGATTCTGAATGATGCGGAAGATGAAATTGAGCAAACTCAATACTTGCATTTGTTTTGGAGTAAGTTCACTTTTGTCATCAATAGTACACAATGATTAACTAGGAGGGCTAAACAATATTTAGTATTCCAACCTCAGCCACTAAGACTCAATCACGATAAAGAGTTCAATTCAAGAAACTGTTGCCTTTGCCCCCCTCCTCTGTCTCTACCATTACCATCTTCTCCTAATATTTAATGGAGAGCCGGGTAGAACTCACACGAAGTGCCCATTCTGAATTTTCCTTAGTTTCCTACCGCCTTTGATAAGTTCGGATGTACTCGTATTGTACAGTGCACTTGTTCTATAGTGACATAGCTGGTCATTGCTCTAATCCCCTCGACCCCCATCGGTCGCCCCGCGGTAAAAAACACGAAGTACAAAACAATATAGATAGCAGAAAAAACATTAAGCTTAGCTCCCAAATTGCATTATCTAACCGAATTTCTAGTGTTGAAATTCAGAAGCACTCAAGGGTTTTTAAGGTCTGTAATTTCATTCCAGTGTACTGAAGTACATGAAGTCAAACGATTAGTTTAAATAATTAACTTTTTCACATATTGAGAGCTCACAAATAACGTTTTTGTCAATAATAACGTGCTGTTAATTTTTCGTGGCATATTGTTATGGAAATTATTTTCTGAATGACAACCATCCAAAAATAGAATTTACATCAATATTACTTCCAGAGCAGTACGAAATATATCCAAAAGTTATCATTAACAGCTTCCTGGACGGAGTTTTTATTATTCTTTTCATTTATAGAAACTTGACTTATACATTCCAAATAGAATATTTAGTTAAGCTTAGATATTCATAACTTTTAAGGACTCATAAGTCTAAAAAGTAGAGTTTGACATAATGCTTGAAAAATTTAACCAAAGCAGAGTGTTGGGATAGGAATACAAAAAGGTAAGGGCTTGTTGTTACGCTATACACGTTCTCCTTTAGCCTGCTTGTCAGAATTTCTCCCTACAACAAACAAAAAGTTTCATATTTTTATTCCTGGCCTAATAAATTATTTTAAAAGCCCTTCTATATCAATGATCTTCTATATAACACTAAAATAAATTTTTACACACATTAAATCTCTTGAGTTGAAAGCCTAGACTATTCTGTATAGTTAGGCTATTGAGTAATTTATTTTTATAATAAATAACTCTAATATGTAGACTATTAGTAACATAACATTTGCTATTGAAAATTATAGCTACGAGTATCCTGATGATGAATTCGTTGAATTCAAAATGTAAAGTGTAAAAATTAAATATATAACAGGTGTTAAACGGTTCATTATTGCATGTTTGTATCAAACCCATTTCGAGGCTACATTTCTAATAAAGACATGGAGTTGTTGTAAGTTGTGTAGTAAAATCTTATTCATTCTTACGCCAATGCTTGCATATAAGTTAGGATATTTTGTTTCAAACAGAAGCACTGCATCTACCGCAATAATGAAAAAAGCGCTGATACTCTGCCGCCAGTTACCCAAGTGGTCAGTAATTTTCTCTCTCTGAACTCATAACAACATCAGTGTTCCCAGTATTACGAAATGTTTCTTTTATTAGCTAAGCTTTAGTGACTCGTGCGTATAGAAAAAATTCATTTCTGTTTGACTGTCTATCTGTTTGTTTGTCAGAATGATATCTCAATTATGAATTCACTAATGAGTTAAAATTGTAAAAGTAGTTTCATTCCTATATAAGGAATCCTGAATTCCCTGATGTGCATGCAAATACATGGAATTTGGTTAAGTGTAGCGAATATTTGTACACTGGTCTTATAGGTAACCATGATCGCAACAAGAAACTATCAGAATAAATAAACTTCTAAACAAACTCAACACATTTATAATAGATTTAAACATGTGACATATCAGCACATGTAGCCTAAATATCAAATAATGTACATCAATGTGTGGTGACTTGGCGTTTAAGAATTTTATTTTTACACACTAACATGAAACCCAATTTAATGAAAAAAAATCAGAATTTATAATCTGGCAGAATTTATAAGATATGTCGAGAAATATTTCATATGTTGAATTTTACATGAAGCTTCATGTGTACAAGAATAAGATTTTTCATGCATTGTTTTTGTGTCCACTTCTTTTTGGATCAAGATATAACCTTCCTTATACCTCATACGACTAAAAACATGAAGATTATTAACAAAGCCCCCATTTATTAACAATTAGAGAGGCTGAAGCAGCTGCTGGAGTTTTTCACTAATTAGTTATAATGTGTTAATTTAGTTACAGTAACGTAGCTCAATTAATATTTGTTACTGAGACATGGTTCACATGTAGAGCAACACTGTCAGAGCAACATGAGTTAAAAATTAATAAGTGGAAAATGTAATGTTCCTTCAGAGTGTGATAAGTGTTATAAAGCAATGGCGTTGTGGACCTGGCAGTAATAGACTAATAAACCTTTTACGCATATTAAGGAGTTGTTGGACAACTCGTTAACGGTCACAGTGCTTATTACAAATTCATGAACAGATTTTAACCTAAAGTTAACGCGTAGCAGGTTTCAATATGCGAAAGTTATATTAAAATTACATCTGGGTCGTTAAATATTCATTGGAAAGCGTCAGAACCTTCGCTTATCGTGTTATCATACAATCCATCTTACACGGTTCCTTGATACCTTCACTGTTTATTTCATAACAACTATTAATAGTGTCTACTGTTTAATATGCATTAAAAATACTCAAAATAAAAGTATATTTATAGAACTTAAAACATACTCAAATTAACAGTTCTATAGTACTGTATCGTTTGTTATATTATAAAAAAGATTTCTATAAATAAAATTACCAAATGATTTTTTTTTCTAATCTCAGTCAGTAATCAGGTGTTATGTTGAAATATAAAAGTTTTCTTAGTCATATAAAACCTGTTCTTATTACAAATTAAGATTATGCTTTACAGCACATCCAAGGTATTAAAAGGTTTATCTTCAATCCATTTAATAGTTAGTAAATACTAATGATTTAAAAATGTATAGCCTATATGGAAATGAAGGGAGTTGTTATACTAGTATCTAAATGAAAGGTATATAGATTTGTTGATTAAGAACAACCTAGTTTTCTCCTAATTTTACTTCATTAGATAGTAGAAGCTATAGAAATCTCCTTAGCGTAAAAATGTTAACAAATTCTGTAAATGTCAAATATTCTGAGGAATTATTATTCCAAAACTAACACAATACAACATTATCCAACAGTGCATTATTCTAATCTCGGTTCACCTCCTCAACCAAATTCAGTACTGTACCATACAAAATTTACTTCATTA
Source organism: Homalodisca vitripennis (assembly GCF_021130785.1). Classification (NCBI taxonomy): domain Eukaryota; kingdom Metazoa; phylum Arthropoda; class Insecta; order Hemiptera; family Cicadellidae; genus Homalodisca; species Homalodisca vitripennis. The sequence continues at coordinate 52,107,369 of NC_060209.1, read as the reverse complement.
GAAAAATGTTCTTCTAAGTGGAAGTTAGGCTAAACTGAAATATTATTTTTTTAAAGAAAATTTATTCAAAATAGGATTAAAAATTAAGTACAGTAACATGTATAGAATCTTGTTTTCCAAGAAATCGAAAGATCTCTGCTAAAGACATGAAGTAATTTTCATTATGTTAAGCATTCAATATTTTTTTTAAATATAATGCTTTATATAATTTATGCGAAATACTTAAAAAGCATGAAAATAAACAGAATATCCAATGGGAGGGTAAGGTAAGTGTTAAAAGTGGCCTCTCGCAAAATAGTTCTTCCATAGTCCTTAAAATAAACTAATTTTACCTCCATAAACTGTGTACTACTTACTTTGCCATGCTCATTATTAATAAATGTTTAAAACTTCTAACTCTACGATATTCCATATAACAATATATCAAGCCTTTTAAGTTATTAAACGTCCCTACGTTAAGCTCTGATTGTAGTACCTTCAAACGTAAAATATATTTATGTAATCGATATTTTTTACTAATTTCTACGAAATTAGAGCTTAATTAAATTCATCGATAGGCATTCTAAATTGTATTACTGTACATTAATTTATTTTAACCTTACTATTTACAGTAAGAAGGAATGACATTATCACTATACATTTTACAATATACGTTTCAAAGAGCATTTACATTTTCAATCACACAGATAAGAAAATGTGCCAGAGTTCAGATTCTGCTGTCTCAAAACTTTGAAATTAGCCCACTAGAGTGCACTTCCGAATGGTTAAACCTTTGATAGTAGTTACTTATTTAGAGCCTCTACAATGATTTATTCAATTTTATATACGATTTGTTTTACATTTAAATGTCGTCCTTATTTAAATTTGATGTCAAAATAGATAACTGATTTTTCTGTATTAAACACTTATAGTTTCTTTGGTGACATAAATGTTCTTGTTGTGACTTCATTTATCTTTTGTTTAATTTTTTAACTCACACCTATCTAAATATATAAAATTTATATTGATTTAAAACAGAAGTTTTATTTTTACCAAATCGGGTTTAAAACGAATGATAAAGATATAACCATAAAATCTCACTTATCTAATGCCTGAGCAACATACGTATCTCTAGCTAAAAAAATTAAATTAAAAAAATGTAAAAATATAAAAAAAAACACTTATTGAAGGTACTGTTTAGAATACTTACAGTCGTTTAATTATATTTAATTACTGAAATGTTTCCTAGTTAGCAAGATATAGAAACCTCTGCAAACTCTTTGTATTATCTCCTTATATTGTATATTTTAAGATAAATATACCAGTATGTAAACTTTTTTAAAACAGTAAACCGAGATCCCTGTAGTTAGAATCGCTGCCCAATTCCCATAACGTAAAAAAGTTCAATTTTAAGATAGCAAGACAATTTTATAACATTCAGACATTATAACAACCTGATATTGTGATAAAACGATGAATATAAATTTAGCTTCACATGTAATAATTATCCCAAACGAGTAAGCCGTAATCATTTATTACCAAATATGTACGTTTTGGCAAAACGTTCTCTAATCAAGTTTCTCAATCTCAAAGTTATTAATTTTTAGTCCTCAATTCATCACTGTTGCACTTTATTTATTTTACTGAAGAACGAAACACTAAATATATCAGATAAACTTGAATAATAATAGCACAAGAATCTGTTTTAATGTGGTATATAAAGTATGTATAATTCGAGGAAAATTTATTTTTAATTTGGTTAATTTCATATTACTAATATACTCGTAGTAGCGTAGTAACAGATTTTAAATTTAAGATACAGGACCAAATATCACCCACTAATATCTTTTTATAAAACGTAATTAAATTTTAATTAGCTTATATTAAAGTTTGCGTATTTATTCGTTACACTATTATTCTACGCTAGTTATTTATCTCAAAAACGAAAAAAGTTTAAATATCTGTGATAATGTTTGATAAACAAATACAGATTCCTACGTTTGCGTTTCCTTGGATTAAATTAGCTGTACAGATATACACAATACTTATATATTTGTATATAATAGATCTATATTTCTAAAAAAATCTTCTAAGGAATATTGTAAATATAACTGAAAGTAACTCTCCCTTTAACTGAAATTCATATCTAATTTTGTGAAAGAATAGCGTCAAGTGAATGGAAAATCCAATAAGGACGGCGTCAGATGGCACTACATACATTATGGATTCTCTCATTGTGTGAGTTCTTTTCATATTCAATGTTGCACATCTGCATTGTATGGATCCCTAACACACTTAAACCATTCTGAAACATCAGAAGACACTTAACTCGGTTTACACAGTTAATTTAATTTTTCATTCTATGTAGGTTTACAGAATAAAGATTTTCTAGAACAATGAAAGCTTTAGTAAATATTACCTTTGTTAACCTGATGTAAAACGTAAGGGCTGGTGTTAAATACACATTTTTATTAATATAAAGGTATATCTGAAAGCGCAGAATTTTTTCATCTTTAATTGGAAATCAATGGATTACCAAAAGTGCCTTAATAACACTTTGTATACTTAAAACTATTAATCATTATGTTTCACACAAGATCGAACATGATGCAAGTCATCATTTTATCCATAAAAAAGTATTTTCTATACAACAGTTCATAAAAAAAATTCTCCTCCCAATATTATTCTAATATTATGTTCTAGAATAAATTAAACTGCTAAGGACACTCTTAATCTAAATGATTTTGTTCTCAAAAACAATTTATATCTTTACTTTAAAGTTATTAGCCACACTTACTACAGTTATTACAGGTTTGAACATTAAAATTAATTGCAGCTATTTAGCACTATACAATAAATTTGAAATATGTCTACAGATTAAAAATGTTTACAATAAGTATTGTATTTAATAATAACGTTTTAAAGATTGTTAACGATGGTGAGATTATACTTTTTTTAAATATAATTGTATGTATGATTAATATAATAGAACCTAGTCGCTAAATTATTTAATTCAATTTCTTTGGAGTTTATAAGTTTATAAGGCATTAGTATTTAACAAATATTGTTTAAATTAATAATATTTTTAGGCCATACCAATTAATAGTTTTTTAGAATTTTATTTTTTAGAAAGAACTGATAAGAACATAGTTGTTTATCATTTATATTTTTAAAATCATCCAAGTGTTCATCATTCTATTACAGCCAAAGATTTTTGGCTACCAGCTAAAGAATAAGGGTGGATTTCAGTTTTAATATTTCAAAAGAGACTTGCACACGTTTTAGAAACGTTAGCACAAATTCCTCTGTGCCAGGTCTTAACTGTTATGTAAAAGCTTTTCTAAAATTAACAAAAGAGACATCCATAGTAATAGATAAACAGTTAAAACCTTTTCGAACGCGATTTTAACAACACAAACACCGAAAATGTATATTATGTCTACAAAAAAATATCAATGGACATCTACATTATTAAGGCCACCCACAGAGTACAAAAATATTCAAGCAAGCCTTAAAATACTATAATTTGAAAGAGAAGACAGAGAAACAGATTTACATAATTGTAACAATAATCCTCAAAAATTGCAGAAAAAAAATTTAACAAGCAAGTCAAACTTTTAATTTATGAGGAAATTCCTATATCAAAAGTTAATAAACAAGGACCTAAAATCTCAATCGTGATACAGTAAAATTTTAATACATTAAAAGGTTGTAATAAGCATTATTTTTTTCTTTATTCACTTTTATTAATTTTTTATTGTTACCTACAGAGGCTATTTATATATTGTGATAATAGTATATAACTACATTATCATAATAGTATATAAATATTACATAAATTCAGTAGTGTTAAATGCAATGAAATATTTAAAAGCAATAGTAAGAAATTACTAATTTTACAACAGCTGCTCTAAGTTAAATACTTTCGTAATATGTGAGAGAGGAAGAATTAGGGGACGTATTTCAAAATGTTACACAAATAAGCAAAGTTAAAGTACAAGAGAAGGGACTCCACACACTCCAGAGAGGACACAAAGGGAAGTGCGGACTCCGCCTAACAGGAGCTGACATAGCGATACGGGACGGGCTTGAATAGCAATTGATCAACCCCTAATATAGTCCTCGGGCTCTCGCCAGGGTTGCAATTTCCCTACAGTAGCCTCTCACAAAATGGCTGATATTGAGTAGGGACCTCCTCACTTAGTTTACCTTGCAGGCGCTACATCTTCAGCTCACTAACACTACCGTAATTGTATCTGTCGTTTGCATTAGAGGTAATAGTGAAATTTAACACATTGCTATAAAAATTATCAAAAAATAGATTTATACGGAAAAATAAATTGTATTTAAGAGATGTTTAAGGTTGTTTGATGATATACAATTGTGAGGAAATTTTGATAACGTTCTTCTTTGTATCTTTTGTTGCAGTTAAATACTTAAATTAAACAAGAAATAATATAAAACGTGGAAAATGAGTGAACAACCAAACAATAAACTTAGACACAACTTAGACACGAGTAACATTTTATTATCACTCTTCTCGAGTAGGAAGAGAGCTTTAAGCTGAGGAATTAAAATACCTTTACAGGAATTCTCGCTATAATTTATTGAGAGTGCGCCAGCGGTACCTCTCGTAACTAATCCTGGAGCATCAGTATTTTTATCTCTTGGTCACAGCTGCTCTTAATGTGTATCAGGAACGTTATACCTTCTAAACACTGCAACGTGAGAAATAGCAAAAAGTAATTCAATGTCGTTTATTTATTTGTTTGAGTAATGACGGTTTTCTAGCGGTTACAGTCATAGAAGGATACAATCTTTTAGCAATTAATCAGGGAGCATACTTGTACAATTTTATCTCCCACCAACACTGGGTTCAAAGAGTGACACTGATGTTTTAGATCAAGGACTTGAAATTTCTTAATATTACATTTTAAACTAGAAATTATATGTGATAAACGGTTTATAAATAGAAAAAATCGTAAAAGCTTCATAAAGACATATATACATATCAATAGTTGAACACATACACACAAATATATATGGTATTTACCATCTTTGTATATAAAACGGGAATTCACTTTACATAACATATTACTGGCTTGGCTTACGAAAGAGAAGCTATGATGAAAATAAATTTTACGTGATAAACAATAATCTTGTAGGTATAATGTTATTTACAGGGCATTAGCGACGCCTATCACTTGTGGGGCTAGAAAAATTCATTTCATTCTGTCTTTCTACACGATATATTAAAAAATAACTGACTAATAAAATTGAACTTTTTTATGAAGCTTCGTTTCTATATTAGTAGCATTGATGGTGTCTGTCACTCCATTGGATTCGGCTGAGCGCTAGCGAATATTTTTACATTGGTCATCTGGGTTATATGATTGTACTGAAAAATAGCTGAATAAATATATTTTAAATCAAGCTGTAAACAATCATATGAGATGTTAAAAAGATATACTACAATGGAGCTAATGCTAAAGTCAGTGACAGTATTTTATTTAATAGGACTGTCTTGTGTAGCCTCGCTAACTTACCGAATCGTTTTATCTTTGAACAGCACTATAACCCTAACGTGCTGAAAATAGTGCATGTACCATGTGTCAGGCCAATTCGAGAATGATAGGAGTTATTCAGATCCGAAATCCTGCATGCAACCTCACGAATGATAAGAGAGAAGTGATTTGGCTTACTCTTACTATACCATATAGATATCCTTTTAGCTTGATATTATTAAAAAATTGCAATGTAATACTACAATTGTTTTAGCGTAGCCAAAAAAATAAGAAACGATGAATTTCTCTAATAAATATCGATTGTTATATTATATTAGTATGTTTTATTTGTTATTACTTTAATCCACTTAATAGTACAGGAAATTTATTTGTTGTTATTTATCCTAATTGCAGACTAATGCAGTGTTTGATTTAATTTATTTATTACTGAATCAGAAATGTATACAAATACAGTAATTTAAAATAAATATTTTAAAATTATTTATTATCCCATGAAAACCTGTTCAGCTAAAATAATTTACACATTACTGATGAAATATTAAAAATTGGTTGTTCTTTCTTTTGCAGAAATGTTAATAATAAAATAAAAGACAAAAACACTCGCTCGTATGAAATTAAAATATCCCTTAGAGTAGTTATAAGATCTGCATAGCACAGCCGATGAGGTCTATCATACCTCGGATTAAAAGTACTAGATATACATTAATGGTTGTTTAACAAGGATCCGTCATTTACTCGTATACATTGAGGACACTGCAGTATTGTTTAGACAGTGATCTCTGTTTGGCTAATGACGGCCTGACATGGGTCGATGGGTGCCATCGCAATCAGGCTAATAGCTTCACTATTGTTTGCAATGTTCAGCGCACAGTATACATTGAGGACACTGCAGTATTGTTTGGACAGTGATCTCTGTTTGGCTAATGACGTCCTGACATGGGTCAATGGGTGCCATCGCAATCAGGCTAATAGCTTCTCTATTGTTTAAAACTGTTCAGCGCACAATATTCGTTGAAGGCACTACGGTACTGTTTGGACGTTGATCTTGTTTGGCTAATGACGGTCTGACATGGGTCGATGGGTGTCATTGCAATCAGGCTAATAGCTTCACTATTGTTTGCAATGTTCAGCGCACAGTATACATTGAAGACACTGCAGTATTGTTTGGACAGTGATCTCTGTTTGGCTAATGACGGCCTGACATGGATCGATGGGTGCCATCGCAATCAGGCTAATAGCTTCTCTATTGTTTACACTGTTCAGCGCACTGTATACATTGAGGACACTGCAGTATTGTTGGGACTGTGATATCTGTTTGGCTAATGACGGCCTGACATAGGTCGATGGGTGCCATCGCAATCAGGCTAATAGCTTCTCTATTGTTTACGCTGTTCAGCGCACTGTATACATTGAGGACACTGCAGTATTGTTTGGGACTGTGGTATCTGTTTGCCTAATGACGTCCTTACTTGGTCGATGGGTGCCATCGCAATCAGGCTAATCGCTTCACTATTGTTTAAAACTGTTCAGCGCACAATATTCGTTGAAGGCACTCGGTACTGTTTGGACGGTGATCTTGTTTGGCTAATGACGGTCTGACATGGGTCGATGGGTGTCATTGCAATTAAGTTAAAAGCTTCACTATTGTTTACTTACGTTATTACATATCGCGTCGTGTTGTTTCGGTATGTGAGCCTCCAATGAATGTTTTTCTGTATCAATGGAATTGTCAACCCTAAAATTTCACTTTTTACAATGAATAACACTCTAACTGAATGGTACACAAACTCTTTTTGTTAAATAGCTAATCTTACATGGCTACTTTTAAGATTGTGATCATACGAGTTTTCATTCCGTAACGGTCCAATTGTGAATAATATTTTATGTACTTAAATACTATGAAATTACGTCCTGCCGTATTTACTCTAAATATTAATGTTCAAATATTGTATAGGCCTACCGTCTATAAATACTTATGTTTAAAGAACCTGTTACAAATTCTGCATTTGACTTTAAAGTAGCGATATTTTAGTTTTAACGTAATTTAATTTCATACAGCTTAGTTTATAAAAATCAATCTGTAGCTATCGGTGGCTTCACATGGTTATTTTTAATGTGATCGCTAAATTTTTTACAACAAAATTATTATGCATTAAGTATTTTTGAGTATAATTATTTTAGTTCAATTAAGCATATGCTCAATATCATTTAAAGGCTATCCAATAGTGTTAACTGTGAGTTATATCATAATGTTAAAAAGAAGGTCACATTTAATTAAACATAGGCTCTTTTCTAATTACTTTCCAATCGCGTTTCTAATTTACTCATCCAGAAACACTTATAATTATATATTAAATTCAAAATGTGTTCCCTGGGGTGTCTGTTATTTGATAAGTATTTTTAAATGTTTGGAAACGTATGAGAAACACTATTTGTTTTTTAAGTATAAACATTTTCATACTATATACTCTTATTCAATATTTTTGAAAAATTTGTTATTTAATTAAAAGAAATGCTTTTAACAAAAACATGTAATGATGGCTATTAACTATTAAAAATACTTATTTAACAACATGATTTAATGGCTTCTGGCACTTAATAAGCAGTTGTGTTAGTCTTAGTTCCTTTTAAATGTATTTAACGCTATTTAAAGATTTGATAAGATGCTGAAATTGGACCTCAGGAGATTTTGGAGCAGTTTTCAGTCACTGAATGCTTTGGATGAGGGAGAGGATTTCCTCCATCGGTATACTTGTTATGTTAAAATGATCGGTGTTAATATCCTTTGTTTTCCTACTTACCTTCATGGGTATATGCAACGCGTGTCAACAGTTGTTTGAAAACAACACATGGGTATATGCAAAACACTTATATTGGAAGATTTTTTGTAACAATAATGTGGTCACAAAGTCTACATCAATCTCAAGACTGCTGCTTCTAATAGTAAAACTAAAATATGTTTGGAAAAATTATGTAGGTAATCTTAAAATTTCTCACATCTTGAGTTTGTATTTTCTAAGAATAAAATCATTGATTCTAGAAAAAGGTATAGATTATTCGTGTATAATCCCCGATATGCTGTTATGACAGATACAGCTTGAAAAGTATAACCTCATTTCTGCTAAATTATACTTACGGTTCATAAGTCACGTGATTATTTAGTATATCCGTCATTAACTAATAGTCTTATTAACTCACAAAATTCGTGAAACATTCGAAACAGTAACTTGTGTCGAGAAGATTTGATAGATTATCGTTGGTCACAGAATCAGTTTACACAGAGATGCGATTGAAACAATTTTGAAACTCAAAAAATATGTTTATAACAAACAATTTATTAAATGATATATTACAAAAAACACAGTTTTAATCTTATCAAGTTCCATATATAAAGGAAGTTTTTTAAATTTTGAAACGACCCTATTATTCAATCAAAATGGCCTATATAGCTGGGTAATGAAATTAGATGAGATATTTATAAGATGAATTTAGGACAAGTTTTATAAAGGTTTTAAGTTGTTTGAACTTGTTTGCAGACGTTATAGTATAGATATCGACACAATATGGCAACCATAAGACTGTGCATTAGTGAATTTCTCTACTTTAAACTCTCAATACATACTCCTGAAGTAACGCTGGAATTCATATATGGTGTATTTATCTCCAAATGTTTGAATTATTTAGAGTCCTGCACGCTTAATATTATTTTATAGGACTGAAAATTTATATATAATTATGTAACTTTTTCTGTAAAATCTGTTTCTGTGCAAAGCTCATAACGAACAGTAAAGTCAATGTAATGTATTGAATATACATTAGTAAATAATCTATTACAATTATAAAAAAAACAACTCGTCAGTAATAAATTTGAAAATTTAATGCTATGTAGCGTATATATGTATATTTTTCAGAGCATGTAAAAGTATTCGCGGAAAGGGAGTGGAGTTGGCAGTTTGCAGAAAAAATCATACGTTACAAAAGCCACACATTAAACTGTGGTTGGAGCTGACGTCACACATTCCTTGTTTGTCTATTTGTTTTTTCAACATCGTATGTTACCCTCCTCATTTACCAATGAATACTGATTAAAATTTGAGATTACTGTTTGATTTACAAATCCTTCGAAAAAAATAATAACTGACAAAAACTCATAAATATTAAATACATACCGTTGGACTGATCTATCTCCTTTGTGAAGAAAGGAGTTCTTCTTTTATAGGTCTTTATTTTAATTAAGAACACAATTAAAGATCTTCACACAATGTTTGTTTGAAAATAAAACAACATAAAAATGGGGATCTGTTACACACTGTAGATAATGTGTGTGACGCGCCAATTTTTACCGATTGTGTTGACGCAAGATCTACAGCTTTGCCAATCTCTGCTATTTTAAAAAATACACTGGATTGTTCCAGAAAAATTATTTTGATAGACTCTGTGTTATGTTGGACATGTACCGTTTTCAATAGAAAGCCTATACCAGGTCAAGGTATTATTTTTATTCCACCGGTATACAGGACGAACCCAACAGTATCTAAGATGTAACGTTGTTAAAATTTAGTCATAAATACACAAGTAAAAAATCGTATAGTGGTGAGTTCTACTGAATTTCAAACATAAGCATGAGGTTTTGATTTTTTTCCTGATTTTAATGATAGTCGGTCCTTATTTTCTTTGGATGACAAGAGAAACCTTGGAAATAACCATGAAGGAATAATTTAAAGAAAGAAGATACTGTCAGATTATCACAACCTAACAAAGTGTGATAAAGACGATAAAGTATGTTGATTGGTGATTAGTCAGATTGATCTGCGATTAGTTAAGATTCAGCTAATCACGATAACGATACGTCCCTTTTCACTCACCATTAGAAATTTTTACAGTTCCTGCTCGTTATGGATTGCCATCTGTTGATTGAAAATGCCTGCGAGTACACAATCATATTTCAAGATTAGAATTATGTTTATACTCTTTTTGAGCTGTACATACTGTAATCGAGTTAGGAAATGGACTGAAACCGATTGAAAGACCTATTTAAAAGTTTCTTGGGTTTGACTGCAGAAACAAAGGCCAACATATATTCAACATACATCTGTCCTTCATGCATTATTGAATGCCTTTTTTTCTTTCTTTTACATTCCGTACTGTCGTATAATGATCCTCCTAGCATTATTGATTTTAAAAGATTTTAGACAAACCTTCAGTTTTTTTTTTCAGATTGAACAAAAACAAACTATAACACAAAGGGGATTTATGAGAGGATTAAAGAACTATTTATTAGGTTTAGTAACAATTTAACTTCTAATCAAATTTAACTTATATTTAAAAGGTTCTAAACTAAACCAATAACTTTTTACAGCTTGCAATATTCATAAAGCGATGATATTTTTTTTTTTGCATACCTGTAGTAAATAATATGTACCAATCTTTTGAAGTTAATATTACACAATCATTTAAATATTTTGGTATAAAACTCGGTGTAATGTTTGAAATAGTTTTTATTCATTTAATTTAAATATATAATTGTTGTAGTTTTAAACATTAACAAAGTCTGACAGGATAACGATTGAAATTAGAAATGTAGAAAACGTATATTCAATAACTCGCTGACACCTACGTTTGAAGCATTAACTGATTTAAAACTGTATTAGAAACAATTACCTTTAATTGTAAAAATAGCTTTTTAATATCTATTCATAGCAAATGTAATAATTTTTACACTGGTAATTCGTTTTAAAGGAAGACATTTTGCCAATATTATTTTGCGCTATTATCAGATTGAACAAATACAATAGTTTCATTTCAATAACTAATTAGTCTTTCATATTAGTTCTAATAATAACTAAATATTACTGTTAATAACATTTTGTATCAGTACAGGTAGTGGAATAACTAAATAACAACGTAATTAAGATAATGAAATAAATGATTGAATAATCACGGAATAATTTAAACAATAACAATATATAATATATATTTAAAACAGATGTTTTATTTTCGTAATATATTTTTAACGTGCAATTTATTTAACTTATGCCTATTTATTAAGATTTCACAACTTATAATACCGTATCACAAGTTTCAATTTAATATTAAGTATATAATATATATTCGTAATTATATAACACAAACTATAAAAATAGGTTTACAGATTATAAAACGTGAATGACCAGGTTTTTACGTCTTAATTACAAATATGAGAGGATTCTTCAAGCTAATTGAGCCACAATAATAAACATGTAATTTACATAATAAATTTGTAATATTGCTATTAAATTGCATCAGTATATTTTCTTAATATTTTTATTAGATCCATTCTTTCAAGATTAATATAACGTATTTAACGCTAGACTTCATATAGGCATATCAACAAGAAGATATTCTAAATAACAGCTGTTTCTATCCGCAAAAAAAATTTAAACGTGTTCTGGTAACGTTTCTATACTATTTCGTACGCTGAAATAAGAAATCTTTAGGAGATTATATTTACTCCAATGGAATTTTAATAATTCTTACTACAAATCTTTATTTTCGTATTAGTGACACTTAATTTTGTATTGATGTTTATTATTAGTACACGAGATAGAGATCGAGATAGTAGATCAGTTTATAACTATCCAACACCTTCATTTGAGAATAACAATTAACTCCAATCGGATAAACAACTTCATTTGGCATTCAGCCGTTCCTCCAATCGACACTGAGATAATTGTCTGCACGTCGAAAATTCCTTGAGATCTTTAAATATCTTTAATGATCAGTGTGAGAAATCGTTGGTAGATGGAACATTGTGCTAGTTTTCACCATTTATTTGTACTTATTTATGCTGGAAAATCGTACCTTAAGCACATTCTAAGAGTGCAACATGTACCAACAAATTAAAAAATAAACGAAGAGTGGCCTTTCAAGTAAACAAGTGTCAACACAAACAAGAGAAGCTCGCTGTGAGAACCAACACATCACAAACAGGTGGCGGTGCTCGCCAGTCTAGTCTGTATGGTGGACAGCGGACGTATTAAATTTAGAAAATTACTCTTTCAATGTTCTCTCATAGAAGAAATCAATTGTTTCATATCTCAATTTTCAAATAACTACATTCACTGTTCTCTTATGCTTCTTTATATAATGAGAATATTTGAGAGTTCAGGATTACCTTTACAATTTTAAACATTTATGTTCAAGTTTTTACGGTCGTTTATTTGGAGTTACAGTTTTCAAAATCAGGGAAAGTTCCCGTTCTCAGTTTTTCATAAAAAACTATGTAAAATTTCTTTCTAATGCATATTCATAAGAAAACTGCTCGTTATTATAAAAATACCTCATGACAATATACAATATACAATATACTACAATATACCTCAAGAAACTAAGTATTGGTTTTTTTCATCAATATAATTAGATGGATGAGAAATAATACCTGAGGTCAGAATGAAAACCCGATCTGTCATGTGCAAAAGTAACAACTGCAATCTGTTAAAATTTGTTTTTTAAAAATAATATGAAATTTCAAAATCCCATCATGATAAAAAAAATGCACATATATTGGCTTGAGATGTGTTTATTACAAGATTAATGAGTTACGTATTAATTGAATGGATATTAGTGATAATTTAAGTTAAAACCTAAAAATGCATTACTACAAGAGAACTTTCGAGCCTAATAACCCCCAGGACAGTAAAAGAACCACCACGAATGGCAAGGAATTTCACACAACCGTCTCTGAGTTTCTTGAAAATTACGAAGTAGAGCATTGTGCAGCACAAAATCGGGAACATATCTATTGAAGTAGAACACCAATTTTTAATAAAATATTTAAGAAATGGAAAATCTGTTTCGTCTGTACGAGTTTATCTAAAATACAATTGTATTCTAACATCGTTTTTAGCTTTTATTTTAAAGACATATATATTAATAGATTGAAAAAAGAACAAAATTATTAAGCATTGGATGCTAAAGAATCAGTATCTTTTAGATAAGGAAATATTTGGTATGATATACGGTGGGTTGAATAGCTGTAGCATCACTTCCTGTAGCAGAAAATATGAAATAATTCGAAATGTACGAATATAAATAGAACAGGCAACGAAGAATAAATGTATATTTTAAATATAAATGCTTATACATAATGTACATCACATAAAATATTTAACTTGTTACCTTCTGACCGTAGAATTTCTTTCATTGAAATTTAATTCACATGTATACTTGCGTCGGAAGATGAAAATATATACATTTATATTTGTTTTTACATTTTGCCAATTTGCTTATTATATCGAATTAGTTTGGTTAAATAAAACACTACAGATTGGTTAGATATTGGTGTCATAAAAATCGCAAACACCTTTTTGGAATATGTATTTAAAAGGATAGTTATTTCTCAATCTGGACTGGAATTTGACAGAACAGTAATTTAAATAAATTTGTTTAGTATAAATAAAAACGAAATTGACCAACCTAACAAGTACATAAGAAATAATATGCACATACAAAACGTGCAATATGACTTATTTATTACAATAGTATTTAGCATGAAAAAGTCAAAAATTCAAATTGTGTCACTGTCATACGATATGACTACAAAGAGTAAATAACTTTATACTAACACAATCATCGTACTACAAACACATAGATAACAATTATTGCAACACACACACACTAGTAATTTTAGATTCAGATATAGATAACGTAAGCGCAATTATATAACACAGTATATTTATAGATATATTCCTAGATATATAAATTACAAATTGTACTAGAACCCCAAAAATATAAATTATTCTATAAATAAATCTAATACAATCAACAAATAAAACGTTTTATAGAACAGCATTTAATTTACTAAAACATTATTCAAAATTAAATAAACAAGACTACTTATATCGCATATAGATCAACAACGTTACTGCATGCGAAATTACGATGTATTAAAAAAACCAACAAACTTATAATTTGCATTACGAATAAAATATAGCATCAAATCATTTTGCACAAACTGTAAACATACATTACCACTATTTACTGTGTAATAACACACTGTTACCGTTGTTTATACAGATTAGTGTTAAACATAACTTCATATCTACATCCAGTCAATTTTTTAAATACACCTGTAATAAATTACAATGATTTAATTCTCTTATACTACCTGAAATTGTAATACAATTTAAATGTTGTACCTGAAATAGAAGTTTCTATATGAACAATTCGTTTCCATAGAAATTAACTTTCCAGGAAAATTAGGCTTGGTTTGAGAGCGCATTTAATAACCACCATCACTCTCGAGTTATTGTTACGTTCATCTTTCTTGTACTCCCTTTTCACCTCTTGGAATTATCCCTTCATTTCGTTATTGTTTTATTCAACACAAAAATTCTAGATAAAATTAAACTGGGAAATATAATAAGGTGCATTTAAATGAGTAAATAAAATATATTTATTCTATATATGCTAAAATCATATCGAAAGATACTTCGATAAATATCATATATAGTAACTACAAAACATGGTTTGTAACTATACAGAAGGTTAAATATGATAAATACATGTTAATAATCACTTTAAAGTTGCAAAACGTTTTCTATGTTATTTATTTATCATACTGATATTGAATTTCAGCGTGTATTAAACCGTACTTTTGGTTTAATTTTGTTATACGTTATATAGCATAATCATATATTTTTAATACTTATATTTCGTAAAAAAACAATAATCACAATCATGATCTATACCCATTTTAATTAAACATCACTATACAATATATATATACAAATATACAATATATATATATACAAATAAACATCACTATACAATATATTTTTAATATGTGAACTTTAAAATTGTGACAAAATAAAAAAATCAAAATACTTCCAGTAGTAAATACTTTTTTATACATTTATTATTAGAGCTATACATGAAATAAAATTACTAATATAAATCTTGGGGACCAATGCCAGGTTGCTGACAAGTATAGGCTATAACTTATATGCTCTATATGTATATACTTATTCCTTAAGTGTTATTTCTAAGTCGTAAAAATAATTAGATTATTATTTTAATTCCTTAGTTTATTACATTGTATTTAAATTGTATATAAGAAGACGCAAATATTTTCTGACCATTTTTGGTTTGAAAAGATTTGGTTTTAAATATATCGGTGGAATTATTACTCTGAATTTAATAACTCATGTATATAACACTTATAAATGAATAAATAAGAATCAGTATTTTTGAAAAATTATTAATACATAATTACAGCAATTACAGTTTTTTAGTAAGAAAAGAAGAGATTTACAGACACAAATTCATTATTTAGACTTATAGAAAAAGGAAATCATAAGAAAGAAAATTTTCTGAGGCATTTTTTACCATTGATTGAACCAAACTTATAATCATTAGTAAATTCGTTACTTGTAGCTTCGTTTTTTGTTCGTGTTTGAATTATGGTGATCAATTCTTTCCAGACAATGATCAGACAGTGAAATGTAATCCTGTCTATCATTAGCTAAATTTAATATTACGACACCAATATAAGACCGGACTGGATCCAAAATAAGTGGTCTTATTCCACGTTCGTAATATCAGTGTTATTGTAATGTATTGCATACTATATATGTAGTATTATATTGGTGTCTCGTAAATAATTACTTATATATCGGTAACTATAACAGTATCTCTTATATTTGTAGTATGCGCGCGCAGAAAAATTTTACATGGACATCTTAGATTCCCTGGTTAACATATATGTCTACTCATATATCCATTCGAGCTGGTGTATCTCACTGGTTTCTAAAGTTGCAAAAGATCTTATCTTGCCTTATAAATCTGCATTACAAAACATGAATTACATTAATTAATACATCCTGCTATATAATGTAATAAACTGTTCCTTATAAAATTTTTATGACAGCACAACGGCATATTTAAATAATTCAACTTTTAACATAAACGTGTTTATATCATATTCTTAAAAGCAAATATTAAGCTTGGCAGAAAATACTTCTTAGAATCGTCCGTAAACACAGAGTATATACAAGTAAGAAAATTAACAGTTTTACGAGAAATATACTTTAGCAAATGGTAAGCATTAAGTGCTAGTTCAATACTGTAATACAGAATCTTATATCAAAGGAAAAAATGCTAACTTTTAATGTACATTTTAAGACTTTTATAAAACCCATCTTTACTTGTGTTTTGATCGAATTTGGCAACTTCGACTATGATACACAAAAACTAATAATACGGCAGTAAATTAAAATTGCTATAGATATGCACTATGACATATTTTTCTGATCGTAACAACAAGGCAAAATCAACATTGGAGTTGGAAGTATAATTCACTAGAACCAAAAGTGCTCATACACGTTCAAATCCTACGATATTGTGTTTGAATCTGTGGGTAGTTGGCGGTAGAAAATATGTACATAATTAAAACCAAAAATAATAGGATGAATAGTCAGGCTTTTTAGAATTAGCAAAAGAAAGTATTTGGTTACTCGGATATTTCAAAGATATTAAACGGCAACCTAAATTGAATCAGACTTAGACTATGTAATTAACACTTGTCTCGGAAATGTGTCCCGAACTGTAACCACATGACTAGCACGAATGTCGCATGATTGGACTGGCAGAAAGGTCACAGAATACATTGAGAATAAACTAATGAAATGGTAAGGTGTGAATCCAGACTGTACTTGGTCAAATACGTGACTGTACCTTAGATTCTCTGTAACCTATATCTTTGTGAGCAACCATTGAATGTTAAATAAAAAACTGTTTGAAAACTAGTACTAAGTTTAGATATAAAGGAAATAAATTATTAAAAGCGCGAGAAAAATAAATTAAGTTTGTATTTTTAAAGTTTTTTGCTATATTTTTACAGTAGCTAGTTCTTGTATGTTTGCGAGGTTGGAGTATCAGTAGAGTGAAACATGTTAAACATTTAATAACTTATAAGAGTTCAAGATTAAGTAAGATTGGTAAACACATAAACAAAAATATAGAAGATTAAAATAATTTAATTCAATATTACTTTATGTTGTCAGAAGAATGAGTTGTAGATCGGACCAATATTACAATTCTGTATTAGGCCTAACTCATCAGGGTTTTATTCTAACTGTGATTTATAAATTGTAAATACAGTAAAATTTTATTGCTGATGTCGTTGAGAACATAAATAACTGTTAGTTAAAATTACATTTTATATTTTTACTGTACATGACATATTATAATACATGCTGCATATATTTACTAGTTATAGGAAATATTTGGATAGGTTACGTGATAATGGTACTTTAATGTATATTGTATAGACTTATATTTGGAGTATAATGTATTTGTATATTACACAAGCTCAGTTTAGACTTAAGGGATGTAACACTTTGCTTTAATATACTAATAGTTACGTTCATGACCAGTGTAACACATATAGTTATTGCGCCTTATAGGGCAGTTGGGTTGGATGTTTGCAGCTAAAAGAATAATATAACTAGATTATGACTATGTTTATAAAGTCCATCTTACCTTATATTTAGGAAGGTTAGATTTACTTCACCCTAGATATTTATATCTATAACACATATGACATTTATGTTATAAACTCAGGATAGTTTCAAAACTCTGTACGGATATGGTGTAACATAGACTGCCTGGTACAGACAGATTTTAAACATGACAATTGCATTTTTAATACATTCTGTGTAGTTTAGTGTATTATACGAGCTTATAAAATGATTGTAAATAAGGCTTGAAAAACTTTAATTTCATTTTAGTAACGAGTTTCATTATAGCTTCTAAATTTTCAGTAAACACATAACAGTTGAACCCACTACACTACGCCACTGGCAACTATTAATAATTTAAATTGTTATTAAGTATGATTATAATCATAACAACAGTTTATGTAGGTACAAACCACCCAGGCTTTCGATGATATGTCTCGTAAAGTAAATTTAAAAGTGACCATTGCATAAATTTATTTACATCATTCTTCCAAACATTTAAAAACACATGTATATAACAAAAACAATTTAAAAAGAAAGCAAAAACTAAACTATATACATTTTCAATAACATACCATCGCTGATACTATTTAGGTGTGAAAATTGTCCAAGAGATAATTCCTACCAAGCAAGACTGGACTCAGACGATTCTCTCACAGCCAGGGGCAGCAATATCTCGAGGTATGCCGGGTATTACTGAAGCGCGCGTCGCGATTGATTTGATTGTTCCGTCTACTCCGTTTTTAGATTTCCCAAAAATCTAAATCAACTACAAAAACTAATTACTTACTTACGTTTTATTATTACTATGTAAAATAATTATATAAGTATTTACTACATCATTTTATACCGGTTTTCATTTTGTTTATATTGTCATTCTATTACTGTTTTTGAAATGCTATATGCTATGAACTATTCTTTTTATTAGAAAGTATATAATACAAAACATCCAACTTATGTTTGCATGGATAGAATTTTAAATTATCTTCAGATGTTCAAGAAACAAGTAAAAAGTACAAAACAAAATAAAATAGAAAGTATAAAAAGCAGTAACTCATAAGCAATAAGTGGAATCTACATACAAATAAAATACTTATGAATTATTACTAAATAAATTATAGGGCACATGTAACTTATTTTATTTACACAATTAATTTAAGGTTTAAAACTAATGTTTATTGGACAAGATATAAGTACATACAATTCACGTAACGTAGCTATAGCTGGAGTGGTTAGTTTAATGTGAATGATGAGTTTGCTCCAATTCACCTTCTTCTTATTTCAGTATCTGAGATCTGACGCTGTAACAGTCATGACTGCTGAAATCTGGAGTCAGTTCCTCTGAAGAGATAAAAAAATTCGACGACAAAGAAGCGAACTCTTTGAATCAGACACAACTAAATTACAAAGTATAGAACAATTTAGTTGAAGACGCATTCTAATTCAAAGATAAGGGGCTTCATGATATTGATAAGACACGATTCCAAAGCACGGTGAAACCGAGTTGTTCTACACTGTCACTAAAGGAAGGGTTGGGGTATTTTAAATATTGAGTTTTCTCTATTTAAGAATTAGGACGCTACACTAGAGGAAGGTGAGTTGTAATTGGAAGTCACTATTGTAATTGGAACAACTCTCCCCACCATGGTTAGGTAATGTGCAGACTCGATTTGAAGGTTGTGGAACTTCACGTGATCTAAATAGAGGCATTTTTGCCCCCTTAAAACTGCAACTTTCTCTGAGTAGAAGTGATGTATGACATCCATGGGACATTTTCTTCTAGCCCGCTCCTTACCAAACTTTCCATTAAATTGTCGAAATCGGTAATTTGGCTATATGTGGAGCCATGGAGATGTGACTGTAATAAATCTTTAGTTATTTTGGTAAACGTTATTTATCAATCGTTTTATGAATAGATTTTTTTTCTACGTCAGTGGATCATTTGGAAATGTATCTTTTCCATTCCGTATGATAAAACTTCAACCGTACATTTAACATTCGAGAAGCAATAACACAATTCTGTGATCTAACAATGAAGAAAATGTAGCAAAGCTGTGGAATACAGCTAGTTAACTTTTTACTTGGAAATTTATAACGAGTTGTCATACCTTTGAAATTAGATATATTCAGTATGATGTATCTAAATGGACACATGAAATTTAAAGGTTTAAATATCAGATTATATGAATATATTTACTCAACATACCGTAAGCATTCATACTATAAAATCGTATTACAGAAGTTATTGCATGAAATAAAAATGTTGTTTTTATGCTCGATGCTTGATTATAATAAGGTACCACATACTGTAAACCCTATAACAGTATAAAGTATAAAGACTTTAAGTATCAATAAACAGAATGTGTGTATTTTATAAATGTGTTTCCTGCATTTAAGAATTTCTATATTAAGAAAAGAATACTGTTACTATAATAAAATCCTTAGAAAGTGCTCGATTCCAAATGAACTTGATATCCTGCAAATGAGTACTTATATTGTTAATACGTGTAAAACATTTCATCAACACTCAATGTTCATTACCTCTCAAAGCCGTTTGGAAAACGTCTTAATTTAATTAACAGTGAAACATAAATATATTAACTTGTATATAACAATTCCTGTTGGTTAAAAATCTGTGTTATGCATTCGCTTGTTCAGCAGAGTATTTATTTTTACGCCTTACATAAAACCAAAACCGAAGTCGTACCACGGCCATAACCGTGAACATTACCGTAACAGTGACCGTTCAGTGTGACGTTACTGACCCTCCTGTTACGATAAGTATCTTTCATCAATGGTTCTTAATCTACGCAGAAGAATAGTACTATTCTTAACTTCATTACACATAAGTTCAATCTATAAATAAAAGTTAAATTGTCGTCATTAGTTTGGTAATATATGTCATTCTTTTATATTGCAATCTGAATACACCTTTGTCCTTTTATACCGTTATTTTACTGACACTCTCTCTAATATTATAAAATTATATATATATATATATATATATATATATATATATATATATAGATAGATAGATAGAGGTGTGAGTATGAAAGGTACTTTGGTCATTATTATAATATTCTCATAAATATACTTACATTGCTGGTATTCCAATATTCCTGAGAGGTTGAGATTGCATTCGGTCACACAGTGATTTAATTTAGATGAATTAACTAGGACAAAGGCAAATGCATACAATTGACAATGAATAAAACAACTATACAAAGTGAGTAATATATTAGTAAGGTCCTTGAGTAATACACTCTTAAATGTAATATATCATTGATGACAACATATGAACTATAATTCATCAGGAGTTTAGAAACTAAATAATTACAGCTAATAATAAATTTAATCCCCTACTGTAAAGAGTAATGGACTTCAAACATGAAATATGTATTTTTTATTGTTTTAATTGGTTCATACCCAATCATCAAACAAAAAAGTATCACTTTAGATCACAGAAAGTAACAGAATGTTCTAAGTTTTAAGAGTGGTCTCAACCATATTCTTAAATTTCAGAGCGATTAATTTACAATAACTCAAATTAGAGATGGATATTTGATAAAGGTGAGGCTCTATATTTGCTAACTTATATTAATTAGGTTCATATATATATATATGAATTAGACATTAGCGTAATAATGTGTTATGCTATTGCTTTTGTTCTACTATAAATTGAATATATTCTACATTCAATATAATAGACACTTTATTCATGCTCACTATGATAAATATCAATTCTAATATATGTTTTTTTAATCACACATTGCTAGTAAAAACGGGATTGGATTTGATACGTTTCATGTGAGTCTCGATCCGTGAATTTTGAAAAGCATTTTGAAGACTGTCGAGTACTTCTCTTTAAAGATACATATTAAATTCATATAGACAGGGAAACTACTTCTTTCAACATATCTTTCCAAACTGAATGAGATTCTTAGCAAGATTTTATTCCATATGTTTTATTTCCTGTTTCAGTTATTATGAACCGATAATTTCATTTTTAAAATATAATGGCAATGGAAATGAATTAACTATTTAAGAAATACAAGATTGTAGTGACCAAATAGTCGAAACTAATATAAACGTCAATAACGAAAGTGTATAAATATATATTACATTAATATTTAGAAGTCAGCGATCATTCAAAAATAATAAGAAATGCAAATTTTTTTACAAAAATATGTATGAAATCTATATAAAATATTAGTATGTTAAATCATTAAGTTCCTCATAAGAAAACGCACTTTTTCAAAATACATATTCACACCCCGGTATCAGAATTAGTAAATTCTGTCGGTCAGTCTCGCAACTGCCTTTCCATATTATGATACAAAACAGTATTAAAGGAAATTATGCTTTTACTTCATTGCGCATGCGCATGTTTTTAAAGAACCTGAGAGATCATACCCAATAGAATTATTTTACGACCTAATACGTATTGGTACAAGAGGACTGAAAGGTAGTGGACAATATGAATAACATAATTGGGAATCGTAACCTGGACTAAGATGCTCGAGAGCTTTTCTAAGATCGCTAATGATCATAATTAATATTATTATGTTCATTCTCGGACCTCTCCTATTGTATCTTGGAAATTCCACTGACAGTTGTTCTTATTTATTAGGTGATATTAAGAATTAATAGGTTCATATTTATAGGTAAAATATAGGTAAAAAGTTTTTAAGCGATTCAGAGAATTATTGTAAGGCTAATAATGTGTTTCTATATCATATATATTATTTAAATTAACATGATTCAGATCGTGAAACCCTAATGGTTGTGGTATTATTTATTTCAATATAGCTATAGTAAAAAACACAGATAACTATTTATATTTCATATTTTGCATTTAATTGGCTGAGAGTTAACAAACCGTATTATTCGAACAGCTGGGTAAGTGTATTTATGTATGTCTATCTCCCTATCTGGCCACACGGTAGCCGATCTAGAGAACTAAGTGGCCTATAAACTTCGTCAAATATTACACGAAGCTTTATTTATATATAGGCAACATCGAGGGGCATATCAGTGTGATTTGGCTGAGTCCCATCGAACCTTCTAAACTGGTCTTATGGGTAATAAAAAAAAAAAAAAAAAAAAAAAAAAAAAAAAAAAAAAAAAAAAAAAAAAAAAAAAGATAATCAGATTTAAATAAACTGAGTACAATCATATTGTAATTTAATGAATGAACATGTGACACAATAACACATGTAGACTAATAACATTAGGTATAGATTTGAAGTTTCGTATGCAACCTCAACGAGTCCTATTAAATAGCCTGTAACATATTGTTCCGTACTCCCCTCCTAATTTGTTAATAATTTAATGCAAAATGTAAAGGTCAGTTTTGTTTTAACAACAGGCTATTATTCTATAGCTATTGACCTACTGATCCAGGCTATTAAATCCGCATTAAAATATACATATATTAAAATGTATCATGTATAATTTCATATTACACGAGATACATGCAAAACATAAAGTATATTTATGTACGTAAATTATAAATTATGTTGCTTATTAAAGTATTAGAAATTCAATGTATAAATAATTATTAACATTTTAAATTTTTTAAATGCCTTTACTCTTTATTGGAGTATGTTCAAAAATAGTTTCCGGTGTCGTAGCCAATTTTGAAAATACTGCCTTTGCATCTATTCTAATTGTCCAACCAAAGCTGGCGGTAAAAAGGCTTGGAATGTTTTTAAGGCTTGTGTTTTTTGTGTTATACAGCCAAAATGTTAGAAAATTAATTCATTTGGAGATTGGTGCGCGAGCTTGATTTGTTTATTTAATAATTATAAAAATTATATTTTTAATAAGCACGATTAAATATATTTCAACTTGGCTAAAACTAAATTGCATATTTTCATATTTGGTGGTACAATGAGGTAGTTTATAATTTATTCATGCAAGTCAATTTACATCTCAGATTGTAGATTATTCAGACAAGGCAGCGAGCAATTGAAGATGTGCGAATGAAAGAACTGAGTGAACATTATTTACTCTCCTCTACACTGAGAACACGTTATCTATCATTTAGGTATTTGGGGCTGACGTAATATGTACGTAGACAATGGGCTCTGATCTCTAAATAAGAGCACAAAGCGAACGTATGAATCAATAACTGCGCTTGTATGTTACGTATGTCTATCGTTTTGTTTGCTAATATTGCGTGTGAAATATGTATTAGTTTACCATTATTTAAAGTAATAACGTAATTAATAAGTAATAAGTAGTAAAGTAATTTAGTAGTTACTTAAATTTTGAAATGTTTTAAATAATACAAAATCCTTACATATCATATGTGAGACAAAAGTAAATTACTTATATAGTTCATATACAGTTCCAAGCTATAAAAGTTTTATGCTCGAATCAGCAGAAAGTTCCGGTTAAATTGAATCCTCAGCGAGAGATCCTGTTATTTAACATGCTCCAGTTGTTAGTTTCAAACTGCCACAGAGTAATTTCAAAGTAACATTTTCTGCCCCAAATAACACAATCACTACAGAACCTTTCACTCACACTAGGACAATACTCCTGTTGGTTTACAGAAAATTGACTCTTTCACTGTACAAATGACTAAATTTACTATTTTGTTTCAGAATGTTGTTTTAATATTTCTTTGGCTACACCACAATGTATGATGTATGCGGGTATTACTATAGTTTATTTGATGATAATTATAACTCTTCATCTTTGTAACAAACTTGTATTTGTTTTTAAACTAAATTAAATAAACATACAATCGTTTCCTCAACGTCAAAATAAAATAATATTTCAATGTTGTAGTATAAAACCAATTTTACTTGTACAATCGCTATAAATAAAATAATACCCTAATAAACAATACAAAATGTTTTCCAGTTGTAATTAGTTATAGTTTTGATATTAAAATTCATATTCGACTATTTACACGTTGTTATATGCTTATTAATGTGACATTTTAATTAGACCGATTTTTGTCTCATAGGCTTAAACCAGTTGAATAAATTTTTCTATGGAATTTTAATCCATCATGAATATATATATATATATATATATATATATATATATATATATATATATATATATATATATATATATAAATATTATATATAGATATATATATATAATATTTTTTGTAAATAAAGATAAATTAGTTGTCAACATGGATAAAGAGTGAATTAATGATTGGGACCTATAGTTGATATTCAATCCTGATTATAATTAATGAGTTATGAATGGCCTTTATAAAATTAACATTTTTATTTTTATATATTTTATTTTCCTTTCTTACACCTGTCTTTAAAGCAGAATCCTCTTCATTTGAGGGAATCATATGAAATATGGCTTGTTAATATAATTGAAAATGGGTACTTTCAGTTAAGCATTACACAATGTTTTCTACTTACATCTTCATTGAAGACTCTTGGAGTAATTGGAAAATTCTTTAAATATTGCTAAATGTTAATAAAAACACTACTTTTCCAAATTGTTTATTTTTTGGACGAGGCCTTTTGAAACCAAAGGTTTCATCTTCAGGCAATATTTAAATCTTCATACCAGGACAAATTTATATTCATTCTAAGTAGTGACAATATTAGATTATCCAATCACTAATGTTGCGATTAACAAAACCAAGTCTCATACTTTCTGAAAGTATATATATATATATATGAGTACGAGGAGTCAGTATCTGAAGAATATATGTATCAGTATCTACAATGTCAAACAATTACAATCTTAAATACTACTGTAAGCATAAATCTGGTTTCCAGTTCTGTTTTATTTACAAAAAGATTTCTAACCAACCAAATAAACATATTTTGAATGAATTTATGAACTATAAAAATCTCAAGTTGAATTTAAAGTAAGCAGAGTAGATTTTAATTTTTAAATATGATTTGTATAATTTATTTCAGCAAATATCCAAATTTTGAGTTTTTAAAATTGTTGAAACATTCAAAATCTTCACAATTCCAGTATTTTACAACACTCTAGCATTTTAAATGATTCAAATTACTTAACCAATTGACACCATTTATGTTGTTGAAAACTTGGAATAAAATTGACTCCTAAACAAATAAAACCTTTAGTAATACGTTTAAAAAATGAAAATTGGAGAATATATGTTTAGTCAGATATGATCAATCCTCTTGCCTGAGCTACATATAACCTCAAGTACTTCTAGAAATTTATGGAAATAAATCCACATCCTTGTCTTTGTCACCTCGTTATATCTGGTCCGTTGTGGTGTTCATTATAATTTTAAATACATTTATCATACATCAAGGTTTCCAACCATACCAGATTTAATTTCCCGTGATCAGTTAGGGAAATTTACTACTTCGTAAGTTCTCACGTTAGACCCTAAATTCAAAGTACAAATATGGGGCTTTATCAATCGCTTTTAGCCTGGCGTTGTAACCCTTTTGAAGAAATAAAAAGAAAGCCGTTGAGTGACATCGCCCATTTCAATCCATATTAAAACTCTATTGGGGAGGTAAATAAGCTTTTAAAAGCAACGGAGCGTCGTTTAGCATCTATATTTGAATGGTGGATGTTCTCAAACCTTACATAATATTAGAACCGAAAGTTTTATGTATGATCAGCAGCATCGCATATAGTTTCTATGTCCGAAACTTTAAAAAATATGTTTGTTACTTCCAGTATTGTTTTCATTGTTTATTATTTGTAATAAGTTTATATAATCACAAAATATCAAGATCTTCATCTGGAAAATTCATAGATGACGGTAGGTATTAAAATGCTATAACACCATTTTTTGTATTTAATTGCAGAATACAGTTATTTGAATTCACCCTAAATATTCTTCTCTTTTATTAGGCCGAACTATGTAATTTTCAGTATGGGAGTATAGTTAAAAATTACCCTTCAAACATCTGAAAAGATTTTTTTACTGCACCATTGTATTAACAAACACATAAATAATTAAAAACTGCTCTAATATTGTATTTCTCATTAGTATTATGCCAATGAAGTTTAATTGTAAAACGCCAAGTAAGTTAAATAAACAGTGTTGTACTGTAATTTATTTTACAATGCATGCCAGGAAAAGTTAAATTATTCAATACTTTCAAATTTCAATTATTGAAAATGTTTGATAATACATTTTGGTGCACATCCTAATGATAAACTTTGTTTCAGTAGTTGCTGATTTTCATGACCAAGTACAATCGTTCTGTGACTCAAGGGCCGTTGCAAAAGACGTATTAACAGCTGATTATAATTATAATTATTGATAAGCTGTAAATCTGGATGTAAAAGTTAAACATTGCCATATTGCTAGATATTATATTTAAATTTCTTCTAATAATCACACAAATTATCGGTGTGAATTGCTTCAACTTTTAAGTAGTCTTGTTTGTATTTCTTGCTTATCCATCACCGATCTAAATCATACCACAATGACACACTAAATGACGTCATGGAGATATATCAGAAAGTAGAATTTCCAGATAGATTAAGTGGTTGATATTAAAAACTATTTATAGAAGCAGATATTTTCTAAGACTATTGCTTGAATTTCTAAGATATTCTTCATAATCTTCTTTCACGTTGCAAAGGACCTAAAGTTGCCGCAACGCATGTGGAAATATATATATATATATATATATATATATTATCAGTTATTACTTATTCTAAAGGAAGGTTTCACAAGTGTTTACAAGTGTTTAAGAAAACTTAAGGTTAACCCCCCCCCCAATAAAATCGAAAATTTTTAACTTTATAACGGACTACCCACAAAGAACAACATAATACATGTAAA
Organism: Homalodisca vitripennis; assembly: GCF_021130785.1. Classification (NCBI taxonomy): domain Eukaryota; kingdom Metazoa; phylum Arthropoda; class Insecta; order Hemiptera; family Cicadellidae; genus Homalodisca; species Homalodisca vitripennis. Next base: position 52,079,590 of record NC_060209.1, on the reverse strand, counting down.
ATTTTACATAAATTTTTTGTAACGTTCCGGCTGGTTACTTGCATTAACATTTTCACTGAAATAAATACGGAAAAAATATTTACGTTATTTATGTGAATTCTTATAAGTTGCCACCTCAAGATTTATTTGAGACTCATCTCAAGTTTAGACTCCGTATAGACAAGTGTTGCAGTGATTTATTCTGGTAGCAGTCCAAGTGTCGAGGGAGAGTAGGGTTACAATTTATGTCCATGTGTAGCCTTTCAATAGTCCAGGGAATAGAGGGCCGTTCGATATAGTTCTATTCGGAACATCCACGAAGACTTTATGTCCCAAGTATATAGTTTGGTAATAATATACTTTACGTAGGTTTTACCTCTTTTGTACAAAGTGTTGTAAGAAATATTTTTATTATTATTGAAGATGAATTATTACGTGTTGAACATATAAAATATTATATTTTAATGCCTGCGTACTTTTCATTATTAATACCAAATTCCCTCTACTATCTAACGTTAAACAAATAAAAACAAATGATATCGTATTAACCCACATTACTGTCATTTCATTTCTCTTTATAATACTCATTAAATCTCCCCGAATTATTTTTTATCCTTTAATTAAATAATTTAAATATACAGTGTTAACATAATATGGCTATATGCCTTTACAAGAATAGTTTTTCCTTGAATACAACTATTCAGTACGCTCTGAAATATATTAATAATATTTAAAATTCCTTCCATGATCCCCAGTTTCTTTTACGTGTTCAGTTATCAAACATGAAGCATACAAATACATAGTCCTGTCTTTATAGTTGTTTTTATTTCTCATCTGGTAATAGCATCAATGATTAATAAAAGAGCCAAAATAGTATTATGTGTATTGTAAAAGTTTTACATTGATAATGCTTAAATTTTGATGTAGTTAATTTTTAAATTTAGTTATTTCTGTCAACTTTTATTGCTTCATGTACATAATATGTAACGGATACTACAAAATTTATCATCCTTATCTCCTCATTTGCACTAAATAAAACCACCATTCCGCGAGAATAATTAGTCATATTCTTTCATAATGTTTTTGATAATACCATGGCAGGTATCCATTGAGTATTATACTTATAGTTAAAGTGCAATTCTCATACAAAGGGCTATTATTTTATATACAAACAAACGATCCATTGCTCAACGTGCGATATCTGTAAAGAACTTTCTTATTCTTTCACACGATATATCTGTGATTTATGACATGTTTGAACCTGACACTGTTCTGAATAAGTTATAATGACAGTTAGTTTGAGTTTAAAATAAGCAAATTTATTATTCCCTTAAACAAGATGTACTCTCTTACATATTGACTTTAGGTCTATACGCAGTAATTTCAATGTAGACCCAACCAAATTACAGCTATGTCAGTCTGAAAATATAACAGCCAGAGATGAAATAAAAATGTTACACAGAGCTGTCAATAATGTTACTTGAATAAGTTAATCCCATTGGATTAAACCGACTATTCTATTCAGTTAAGCTTTATTCAAAGCTTCGAGAACTATTAGGTATATGCCGATAATAAGTGCGATTATTCTTCTAAATGTTTATAACTACTGAAAAGTATCTATTACGTAAAAATACAAGAATATATATATATATATATATATATATATGTATATATATATATATTATAATAATGGTTAACAAACTATTACATTACAATGAAATGAATTTTAGATACATTTAAATTTCAGTTAAAATTCCTTGTGTTTTTAAAACTCCCGTATTCTTTCCTATATACATACTATAATTAGAGTCGTTATCTGAAGACTTCGTTATTAACTAAAAGTATATTATAGTGTGTATAGTGCCCTAAAATATAAAATTAAAAATTACAAAAATTAATAAATACTTCTTAAAATGTTTTTTTCTCCTCAAATATTTGTAATAAAAGTATAGCCTCATAGTAAAGATTGTGTATTAAATACATAACTTTATATTTTAGAACAAAATATATGAACAAATTAATGTATAGTTTTTTTTAAGCTTTACAGAAATTAAATACCTCAAAGTTAGAGTTATTGAATTTCCATTATATTTTATGTATATATGTTTACTTGGAGCTTTCGGGTTTACTTAAGTTAGTCACAATATAAAAACCATAGTTACTAAACGATGCATTATCTTATGCAGTATATATATTAAAAAACATGATATATATATTAACAATATTAAAACTTAAATAAAAATAACTGAAATAAAACCCTATATATATATATATATATATATATATATATATATATATATATATATATATATAATTTCAATAAACATTGAATCAAAAAAAGTACTTGCTCCGCCGGGACTCGAACCCGGATCTCTCACTTGCCGGGTGAATGTGCTATCATTACACCACAGAGCCCTTACTTTTTACGATTCAATTATATTCTATTTGACGGTATCTGTCACATATGCGTTTTAATAACCAAACTAACATTATGATCGGAAGACAAAATACCTGTCACATGACTTTTGTTTACATTTATTTAATCTGTATAAGTGGAAATAGCCTAATTTAATTTCTATAAACATTGAATCACAAAAAGTACTTATAAAACTGTTTCAGATTGGAATCTTCTCCTCATTAACACAAACTCGGTTATGGGTGTCTAGCATAAATATTTATAAAAAGGTTTTAAATCTAGGGCTCCGCCCCCTTGTCGCCAAACCCCCAAAAATATAAACAACATCCTTGCTATTTACTTGTATAATGTTCGTAACATGTTTCTTAAGTTGCGTTTAAGAAATGCAGCTATAATCGTCATGATGCATATTACACGTAGGTAGAGAAACTGTTTACACACTACAACAAATGGAATAGAATTTGCTATGAAAAAGTGTCTATATGTGTTGTTTAATACAATTATCCTTTGTCATATAATTATTTAAAATACCTTAAATACACTATTTGAGTAGTTATATGAAAAATTACGTTACATATTTTATATAATTGAGATTAAATGGGTTGCGATATTGTACATTATTACCAGGAGAATTTTGAATTTTAACTCTCAAGAATAATTTTTAAACATTTATTGACAGCTATTTGACCGTTATTATTTGCTGCACGTTTGACTGTATTTTTGTAATATAGATTCAAACAACAAATATTTTTTCATCACATCGAAACACGGGAAAGACCATTTCCTGTGTACGTTCTCATTTTCCGTTAAACTTGCCAACATAAAAATCTACGTGATTCCATCTTGTAAGATTTAAAAGTTACCGAAGCGTAATGCGTACTATTACAGTTTCATATTGCATTAATATAATTTATATACTTCGTGTGCTATGTGTGTGTAAGTAGATTTTTTAAACTATATTTTGTAATAAAAACATTTTAGTTATATAGTTGTATTTTTTTCATATTATGCATGTTACTATATTATATTAATTTTTATTATTATTTATTTATATTCATCTAGGATTTTCTTAGTTACCGGTAAATAAAACTCGTACTAAAGCAAAGTATTTACTTAAAATTTCCGTCTCAGTTTAGGTTTACTTTTGTATGTACTTTAAAAACATACTTTTACTTGTTTTAGGTTTTGCAGTCACTGCAGACAATGATATGGTTATTATGCCGGTTTTAGGATCCTCCTTTGTAATTGGTGAAATTTTGTAGATGCTTTTGATGCTTAGTTCTGTGCTATAAGAAGTACAGTAGCATTGAAGTTTTATTGCACAGCTTTCTGGCCCTCGTAATCATGTCGAGGCAGTGTGGCTCCGCCTCGTGTGTTTACTCTTCTTATAGTTATTCTAAGTTCTTATCGAAGATTTATCTCACTGCTAATTTTTGCTTATCCATAATTTATTATCTAATTACTATCACAGTTTCCACTCATAGAAATCACTCAAGAATTTTAACCAGAGTACCAACTACCGTAGATATGAGGTATGGAGAAAGCAAGATAACATTAGCATGCACACATTGTTTCAAGGTCACTGATAGTACATGGATTGATATCGTCCTGCGACTGCTGCTTTGTGGCAAAATCTCAGAAATAAAGTTGTGAGAAGCCTGTAAAGACCTCACCAAGGCAGTCCAGGTTCAAACTCCGAGAAGATTAATTTAAATTTAAGTGAATGTGAAACTGTAGAAAAGATTGGTCAAAACTATCGGAGATATCGGAATACGTTTCATACCCACTGTTTATTAAAACATATTGCAGTGTTTACAAATGCAACTTATTTATCAACACTATTAATGGAACCTCGAAACAACTTTTACCTCTTTAAATACCCCTGACTGCTACCCTCGTGGTTTAATTATTTACTTAGACTTAGAAATTGAAATCTATGCCCGTAATTAAAGTTTTTAAAGTATAACCATCTTACGTATAAAAAAGGCATTTATACTTTTCTTATGGAAAAAGGCTTTCACTGATTGTTTATAAACGTTAAAAGTTCTAATATTATGATAGTTAGAAGGGAAGTGTCTTAAACTATTTCCTTGCAATCACATTTTCCTTGTAACGTCAAAGTTAATGACATATTAAGGTTTGAGATTAGGTTGAGCATCACTTTACTGGGATATGGGGTGCTTTTACTTTGTCAAAAATACGTCACAAGTTTCTAACACAATTTTTATATTTTCACAGTATTGTACGTGAACATACATTAAGACAGTAAATTAATATCATTATAATAATGAATTTATATTTCAACTGACTTTAAAATCTTTTTATAATTTATGTACATTGCTCATGTCCTTAGTAATTGGATATAAATAATATTTTTATCTGATTATTTGTATCGTTTTAATTTTTGAATAAAACATTTAACATACTTAAAGCAAATTTTATTTACTCATGTCAACTATTTTTATCATCCCGAATGCGTGCTTATCTTTACTCTTACATTGCTTATTTCTAATATACTTCCAATTCATAAACGTTTTCTAATAATCTTGATATTAATATGTGCAAAATAATTTGAATTTAATTAAAAAACGTATAAGTATTATGCATTTTATTCATTTAATAGCTGTTATTTTTTCAACGGCACCTATAATATTTCAAACCTCAAGGACAACTCATCTGACAGTTATAATATGAGTTATAGTACTTCCAGCTGATGGTAGAGGTTTCTCTAGGTGCTCAGCCAATTACCATTTCACCAGTAATATTTGCTAATATTGCACTCATTATTTGCTCAGCAATATGTTTGCTTCGATTAGAAGAATACCTCAAAATCTGCTTTTGAATGAAATAGTACTACCAAAACAAATTTTGTTAGTATTCACATTAGTTACACTCCCATTAAGAAAGCTTATAAAAAATGTTGAATGGGTTAACTTGGATGATTGAAATTAGGTGTGAAACTCTATATGTTATCTACATCGAAATTGAAAATGGTCAATATTCCGTCATTTGGGGGTTGTTCTTCTCGCAAGTGTTTTCTCCACTGTAGTGCGAAGTCAAAGCCTCCTACAATGACCCAAAGTCTACCCATGTTAGAATATAAATTTAAATACATGCTAAAGGGAATTCCTAAACGTTATATTTGGATATACTTATGTTCCATGAATAAACTATTTTTCAATGTTCTGTGAAAGGAAACTCATTTTTCATTCGCTTAATCGACTCTCTATGAGAAATAATAATTTTCTGGTTTATGCACAAGAAAGAAACATGAAGATTGAAGAAAGTTAATTTATACAAGGGCTTTGTTCAACTTCGTCGCAATGATGGTGAGTGAAGTATAGCTCTGTACCTTTACTATGTATCTAACATTTAAGTTTGTTTTCAATTAATATGATGAGCTGCCCTAAAATTCTACCATATTAGAGGATGTATAACAAAGTTTGCCTCTATTCCATAATGATACGTAAGCATTTATTCACTACAGGAGAAATACCAACTTTCTATACTTCTCTGGACCACACAATTCATATTTATACGTTGTAAGAAAGCTCCCAACTAAACAAATTTCTTAATGATTTTTTAATATATACATATATAAATAAATTAAAAGCCCAGATTTAAAAATCTGAATATTTACTGTTAGGTCGTTGCCTCTGGATAATCTTCTGTGTACAAGCCGACACAAATACAAACGGAGTTTAGTTGCGTCTGAAAAACCATGACAGTGGACAAAAACTGCATTATTCACTGTGCAAACATTTATTGATTTTCAGGTAGCAGAAAAGTATTTCTTTCTGTTCCTGGACACTATTCTAGGTATTTCGAAATATTATTAAGAGCAAACGCGTTTTTTTTTCAAGTAATAAAGTGTTTTTATATCAAATTTTTGAGCAATGTTCTAAATTTCAAATCACAAAGTCAGTTTAAAGTTCATAAAGTATTTTTGCTTAATAGGCAGGCAGAAAAGTTTGTTAATAATGCTTTTAACTACCAAATATGAGAAGTAAGCAATTTTTCTAGTGTACTGTGATAGTTTTTAGTAACAAAAGCATGTATTACGTAGAGTAATGCATTGTAAATATTTCGTTTTTAATTTATTTTCCAAACAGATACCAATAGTATGTACGATAAAGCTTTCAGGTAAAAAATGTGAACTCTAAATGCATGATGATAGACTCTAAAACTAATGGGGTTAATTTAACCAACAACAAAGTTTTAATTGAATCATTAGTTTCCTAAACCAATAGTACCTAATAACTCTTATAATGTGGTTTAAGTTGAAACTTTTAAGAACAAAGGAAAAATTCCAATTATACCAATATATAAAATGTACATATCTCAGTGGATTTAACAGTATTGTATACATAATGCCAAGATATTAATATTTATATAGGTTCAGGCATCATATTTAAATTTAGATTTTTCTATTGTGAAATGACGATAAACAGAATGAATACAAATAAACACCGTCAGGTCCTGCAGAGGTTAAAGTTGTGGTTTTGTGTTATTTTTTAACCCGTAAAAGTTCAAAGTCATATTTACTGGAGGTCAGAGTTTTTATTAACAAGGTAGCGCACAATAATGTTGCGTGAAGTTTGCTAAAGTGTATAGCTCATGTCATTCTCGAGATTCACTTGGGACATATATACGATCGGACTGAAATTAAATGTTTGCAGGCCGATCTTCTCTTGACAAATCTTCTCTTCTGTTTGTCTAGACAAACAGAAGAGAAGATTTGTCAGTCTACTGAGTGATAGGCGTCAATGACGCTTAGTCAAATCCCATGAATAGACATGCATTTTTATGGATCACTTTCTGCTCAATCTAGAAATTCCGTTCCATGCTAAACATAAATTCTACAGATGAAATCGTTCTAGAGATATTTTATGGATAGTTCTGCTACGCAAAGAGCTGGCTTGATTCTACATAGGGACCTTATATCATAATAACATTATTTTCCTAAGTAAAATTGACCTCACATGCAAAATTTAAATTCAACAGCTTAAGTCGCTCTTAGGATATCCAGCGGAAAAACAGAAACACAAGAATACACACAGAAAAGCAGATATAGGAGGAATTTTATCAGTATCCATAGTAATAGCTAGTTAAAAAATACTAAATTTGTAGTTTATAGCTCAATTAATTCTTGACATATCATCCGAATTTTTAGGTAATTTTAGGCTAAACAAAATCCTATGGGGGACAATGCACCAACATTCATGTAACCTATTAATAAAGTGTTACGATGGAGTATCGGCAGACCTTTACAGAATGTAATGAAGATCTTACCCACCCATTCAAAAAATTCAGTTTAGTTCTATAATTTAATTGTGTTTATTTTAAAGTGTATTTATTCTATGATTTTATAATTGCCGTCACGGTTACTCATAACACCAATACATTCTCGCTAACGCTCAGAAAAATCCCATTTTATTAATATGCATCGTTACTGAACTCGATTTTCCAAGTGGTTTGTTATAGGAGACAGATATAAAATATGTCTAGCTTTATTTTACTGTTATTTTCAGAGGCCCATATTATTTACTGATTTAAAAGGTTGGAGATGTGGTCTGTGGTATCATGTATATCTATTAAGATTAGTAATTTTGTACAAAACCCATTACAAAACGTGCTTTAAATCACAATATTCTAACAATTTACTATTTGCGAATCACACATTTTCATCCTTAATTTATTCAAATATCAGTTACATAAAAAGGAGATATGATGATAAATATGTCACTGTACATGTATTTCAGATCTTAACACCAAGTAACGTTATCTGCTTAATAGTAAATTTATTTATTTATTTGATATCTGATATTTTTGTTTGCATCCAGAAATTCTGAGCTTGTAACTTAAAATAACGTGTCGAGTCCTCAAATTTAATTTATTTCCCATAATACAAGAATTAAAATTCTGTTAAATTGAACTTATAAATTTATGGATGAAACTTACTTGAACAATAACACATTTTGGATAGGATAATTTTAGACAATAATACATATAAACACAAATTGTGATATTGGTTTGAAATATACATTAAAATTAAATTACAATACTGCTTTTTCCATAGTTGTGTTTTATTTAATTACGATAACAATAATTTTATTTAAATATTGTGTAATTTTAAAGGAGAAAATTAAATAATAATTAAAGAAGACTGTTCAAAAGAAAAATTACTTTTATGAAAACCAAATTACTTCTCAAAGTTTTAAAGATTATTCTTGTTTTGAAAATAAAATTCATTAAAAAAACGAAATGAGTATAGCTATTTTCCACAACTGTAATTTCTTCTTGAATTACAAATGAAAATAGTTTAAAAAACAATTTTAGGCTTTATCTATTTTTATCAAGTTTTTTTATCAAAAACTGTAATTACTATTTAACATTACATTTTTATATTTGTCCATAAATAATTAAAGTAAGTCAGGAATTACAGAATTTGCAAATTTTAAAATAAAATTATTTCATAAAATGACAGGGTGACTTAAAATTGACAACAACTGGATTTGAGGCTGAACGTGTCTTGAAATCTATGGGAAATATACTGAAATATTCACTGATCTAACGTACAATGAGGCAGTTCATCAGTTTGGGTCAAAAGCGAGTATGGTAGAAGGTGGTAAGGAGAGGAGGTAAGATGGTCAGGTTCCACTGATGAATATGATTAGAAGAAAAGACACAAGCAAGTTTCTTAGCTACAATATGCAGTTTTGACCTATCAAATTACCTTAAAACAGACATATGTCGTTGTATCCTAAAAAAACGGGCCTAATTATAAGTTAATTCTCGCTAAAAATTGTACCATAAGTAATAACAGATTTATGAAAGTTTTATTTTCTCTTTAACTAACGGAGCTATTTGAATTTCGAATTTACAAAGTTAATAATCTTATCCAAGTGATAAAATTCATAATATAACTTAATTATATGATACAGATTTTGGTGTTTGGATGGAGAACAAAATAAATAAGATTTACTTATAAATATGTCCTTCTAATATTAAATCAGAGACAACATTTTAGGAGTAAATGTTTAATTTTGTGTGACACCTGTTTTGTAGAATATTTACTTGGTATGAAGCAGTTAGTTTAAATATTTAAATTTTTGAAGTGAAAACTTCTTTAGGCGTTGAGCGTTTTGGTAGAGGGTAAAATCCTCGGTTCGCGTCACCGACATGCTAATGATAATAGTAGACTTGACCGCGGACTACTAACCTGCATGAAAAAGTCAGTCTCGCTGTGTTAAAACTGTCCCGGCGGAGTATGAAAACAGACTGCGAAAATCAGGGACCTTTACTTGCCCTCTCGCTCTCGCGATGAAGCCAATGTCGTACAATTCTGTAAGATGCGTCAAATTAAAGCTCTTAATATTGGCAATCTATTGGTTACATTTTTAAATATTAAAAAAAATTTCGAAATAATTTTGATTATTTATTTTTTTACATAGCGTTTACAATGACAAGAAAAAAGTAGTAAGCGAGGAGTTTTTTTTATTTTTTGGTCAGACAAAATTTGTCAGCGAGAAAGTTGTGTGAAAATAGATGAATATTTTTTTTGTAATTTATAATTTTTTATTGGAAGTTTAGTTTAGCCTGTGGTAGCGTATGAAGTGATGAGTGAACGTTTCTGCCGGAACTGTAGTTGGCGCATTGGCTCACTGATACCGTATTAACTCAATAAATTAGTTTCTTGTGCAATAAAAATACCTTTGCGAAAGAACCAAGTTAATTTAACTAATTTATTAGTCTTAAAAATATTGTGGGTTTAATTGTTATTGCAATTATATACTTTATCCGTAGTTATACAGATAAATGAATAATGAAAACAACGAATATATTTTTAAAACATTTTTAATATTTGTATTTAAAATTTAGCATTATTCATTTTAATTATGTTTTTAATATTTAACCTCTTCATCATGAAATGAGTATTATTACGGTATAAGATTTATCTTACTAGCGTGGTAAAATAGATTTCTAGTTATTTGATAATATTTTATCGTGGATTTTAAAATTGGAAAATAAAAAAAATGTTACAATAATTTTAGATTTTATGAAATATGTTCATTTATTGTTTTTATTAAGATATATTGTTAAGATAATTGTATATTAATTATTTTTTCAACCACTTTGTATTTATATTTTGTTCATGATTTGTTTAAACCCATAAATCATATGTAAATAAAAAAACATAAAAAATTTAATATAATTTTTGCATATAGTTTTAATTACTCTCAACTTAATAGTTCCGTTTTTTTAGTTTATATTTTTAACCTAAAATGTTGGAATAATTTATAAAAATGTATTATTAAAATAATTTAATACAAACTGACCACACCAATGTCATATTAATGGTAATGCAATAACGTGTTAAAAAATAGTCGTTTAGTTTATTTTTTTAACGAGTATTTATATAATAAATGGCAATACAAACAAATACCAACTCTGGAGACCTGAGGTTGGGATGTGGATTTAAAGCTAGAAAGACAACCATAAAGTCAAATCGAGGCTTTAGTCGGATACTATCTGAGACAAAGCGATAGCTATCTCTCTTTTTCCGACATTTACCTTAAGACCTTTAGAAAAACAATGATTGAATATTTGAGGATAAAATGTAATTAAATATTTGTAGTTAGGACGGACGTTTTACAATATTTATATTCGTGGGAACAATTAATAAGTTTTTAAATATTAAAAGTAGTTTAGTAAAGAAATCTATTTAAATATTGTTCCTAATTATACAAATAATGCTAGTTTTCGACACTATGCCTAAATTTTATTATGATTGTACTAATATTGTTTAAATTCAAGAAATCCTTTGTTTGAAGGTTATTTTTGACGATGGAAGGATTGTGAAGGAAGCAGGATTTTTTCTGGACATTTGCCATCGTTCAGTGAAACAAGAAATCAGTAACACTACTTTTCGAGATTAAGTATTGTATATATTTGTATTGTATATAAGTATCTCGAAAAGTAGTGTTACTGATTTCTTGTTTCACTGAACGATGGCAAATGTCCGGAAAATCCTGTTTCCTTCACAATCCTTCCATAGTCAAAAATAACCTTCAAACAAAGAATGGATTCTCTGTACGGACCCGGAACCAGTAAACAAATCAAAGACCTTAAGAGCTTGCATCTTAAGTTAACTAAACACATTAATCATTTAACTTTTTTGCATAAATGTAAGGTTTAAAACCTTATGCCTATAGGGTTAACTCTAAAAACTCCTTTTCATAGTAAGAAAGCCAGTAAAATTTTGTCTTCTGCTTTTAAATCTTTACTTAAAGAAAGAATTGCATATCATCATAGTGAAAGATGCCTCCTTCAAAATAGTATTGAGTGTAAAAAAACTGAATAAAAACACTGATCGGTACAGAATTCAACAACATTCTCGAAACCATCCAAAATAGATGTAGAAAAGTTTATCTCGAAAAGTAGTGTTACTGATATCTTGTTTCACTGAACGATGGCAAATGTCCGGAAAAATTCTGTTTCCTTTCCAAGAAATCATTACAGAAAAATATTAACAGTGTTAATAATAACAGATATAATTGTATGAAGTCACTATACAATGTATTAATTAGTTTTTCATATTACAAGTAAAAGCATATTGTTATTATACGATTGGTTTTTGTTACTAATTATATGTTTATTAATTAATAGATTATTTATGATTCGTATTTATCTATATAAAGTTAGAGATTAAACATAAATACGAACAGTATGCCGTTCACTGTTATCCATGTTTACATTTTAATGAGTATATAATTGTCACAAATGCTGTAACATAATTATGAAGCTGTTATTAAGGATAATTTTGAGGTATTCAATTAAACTTATTCACCCAACAAATCAAACCGAATGGGCAATACAGATTTGCGTGGGATTACATCAGATCCTGTGCTATAAAGCAGAGCCCTCTGGCAGACGGCTTTCGGCTAATGAATAGAAGTAATCACCATTTTCTTCCATTATGGAGTTTAGTATAACCAACTTTTCTACCCAATGTGAACAATAAGAAACTGAAAGTTAATAACATACAATATATATATATATATATATATATATATATATATATACTATTATATTATACATTATAATAATTTGTTTTCAAATGTTAACTGTAGCAGAGACATATATTAAAACACAAGAGTCATCCTTCGTAATCTTTAATGACTAGTTCGTCTGCGACCCGTGGGGGTTAATAAATATAATGCAGACCTCACATCCTGCGCTTCGGGTGAGAGAGAGACAGGGAGCAATGGACATGAACGCTTACAAGTCATCTCTTTCAACGGCTAGTTTTTAATCGCTGACATAGTTAACATCGCTTTCGTTTATGGTGCTATTCATGTGTTTGTGTCTTGTCTTATTAATAAATACCGATATTGATAGTACTAATAAAAACTAAATTACGGTGCATAATCTCTATATTGGCGATTTTACAATTTAGAAATTTAAAATTTCTTAAAAATGTTTTAATTTTACACTATGCTACTAATAAACTTTCCCGGTATTGTTTCAATCAAAATTTCATAAGACAAGATACAAAATTATATGCTTATCTACACGTGTTTAATAGACGACCTACCTATAAAAATAAAATAATGAACTTCAATCTTGTGGTAGTGAACATCTGATATATCTGGGATTATGGAATAACCCATTTAAGTTATGTACAACATATATTAATTAAATGTTTAATAAGACTGTGAGTCCTTAATCAAAGTATAAAATATAGTGGTCATTTAAATAATATCAGACTTGTAGTTCCTATTTTGTTATGTTTGATCTCACACACTAGGACATGTTTTTTACATAAATTTCCGGAATAAAATGTAAATAATAATAAAAAACTAGAATTGGTGATCATTTTTAGATCGCCCTCAAAATGTGGCCAAAAGCAATTCACGAGCTTATATCCGTCCTATTGTTGTAAGTTTTCTTTGTTTTCTTTGTACTATTCTGTATGATTCACTTATTGTTTTCATTGCTGCTATCAGTCGTGATTTTCATTTTCCCATCACATACAGAGAATTTAAACACAATAAATTACATTCCTCCTACTAACAGCTGCTTCTGTTGAAAGAAAAAAAAACAAATTTCTCAGTACGTGCCAAGTGTTAACGTATTCCAGATATCTAAATGTATTTAGGGAACATTAATATATCCTCTTCTATGAAGCAGTGACATTAATTATGTTCCAAATACATTAAAGAGGAAAATGACGTTAGGAACAAATATATAACGAAATCTCTCACTTTAGTAAAAATGTACAAAACTTTGAATATGTAAAAATGATAAAAAAACTCACGTTGAAGCAGATTAAATTCCCTACAACATATATTTTAGCAAATTCTCAGTTTTATGAACACTTAAATCACTTATCAGCTCTATTAATATATAAGTAAAAATTTTCTGTAGGTCTTAATCCCTACTAAGATATAGACAAAAACCTAAAAATGGACCTTTGAACCCTCTTCCCCCCTCTTCGACTATCTCAGTGGTTGAGGACTTTTAGGATGTTATACTACCAGGTATCTTGAGAAATGTCCCATTGTTAGGTTTTCGTGTTGGTGACTATTTTTCTACACACCCAGATCATTTACAACGACAATTTTACTAGTTTTATGGCACAAAATTAAGGATATACGATAATTTAGTATATTTAGAATGAAGCATACATTGAATTGAAAAGATCTCTGTTTTTCATTATTATATTATATTACATTTGTCGAGACAGACTACTACTCAACATATATATGTGGCAAAATATTATTGATTGTACTTAACGTAACACAACAATAACAGTTATTTAACCAAAATTAAAATAAAAAATATATGATATTGGTCTTTAAACGCGTTTGTTGAGGTTTAAGTTTAAAACTTCCTCAAAAATACAGGCGTTACTGAAAATAGTATTATTGTCACTAAGCATGGAATAAAATATTCCACAAGTTAATCTTAAAGATCCTAAAAAATACTGCTATTTAAGTTTATAATATAAGTTGAATCATATTACGCTAAATTCAAGCTGATACTAAGAATTATGTTAGTGTTATAAATAACATGCATGTAGCTGTATGCAGTATTAACATTATTATTACACAGTGTAAAGCCTAATTTGGTAGAACGGAAGTGTACGATGTTTAAGACATGTTATACTACCCATACAAGTATTCATAATTTTTACTGGTCCACTTACAATTATGTTTTGTAAAGCACTGCAATGTAAATTTGTCTTCTAAAGTTTTATTAACCCTTAAAACGTCCGTATATCTTTTCACAACTTCCAGCAAACGGCACAATATTAAAAAAAAAAAATTAAATGTGTAAAGTTCATTTTTATTTTTACTTTCTATAATTATGGTAAGTATAAAAATGTAAAAATTTTAAAATTATCTTGTACGTACATATATTTATGGGACATTAAATTGTAGATATAAATACAGTCAAAATAAAAGGCACACAAAATTTTATTAGCTAAACTATAAACATTACCAGACAATTATATAAATATAATTAAAATAAATTATATTTATAATAAATTATATATAATAAAATTAAAAATAAATAAAAACCATATAAACAGAAAACACAACGAAGGAAACCGACTCAGCGATGGTTAGACACGCACTACCTGAAGCCAAACTGCAAACAAAAGCGCGCGCGCTGTGCAGCGTCTGTGCCGTGTGGCGGGGAGAGTGTCTAGACACCGCGTCTATTGTTTCAAACAATGTAACGCGACAGCTATATTTTGACGCTTGACATAGGTCAATAACCCACACACATGGTTGACGCATACCGTTAGTGACATTGATCGGATTTAAAAGGAACTTAAATTTGCTATAGACGCAGTTTTGTGTCGATGCGTCGTACCGCGTCTTTGCCGTTTGGAGATAGTTTGTCTATGCGCCATACGGCGTCTGTGACGTTTCAATAATATAGCAAACAAAAATACTCTATTTAATTGTGAACATAACAGAAATAACAATTATTTATATATATATATATATATATATATATATATATATATATTATTTATATTATTTTTTTTTTAATAAAGGAATTTTTGTCTACGGATTTCAAACATGTGATCCATGCCTTGATGAGCATTCATATTTAACGTCGAACAAGAACAGAAGAATATTGGATATTTGTTTCTCCATTATAGTTGGGAAATAGGTCCTACAGTATTGTGACGTACTCTAAGAAACGCAATTTGAACAAAATAAATAGATAATAATATGTAACATTTCTTACTTCTTGGTATTTAGTTCCAAGAAGCAGTAAAGATCATACGAAAAAATACTGTTTATTATAATATAATTTTACATTAGGAATATTACTTTTACAAAATTGTATGAGTTTTAAGCAGGTACATAGTCGTCACCACTCTCGCAGCCGTCACAGCCCAAGTAGCGGTTGTGCTTGAAGCCGTCTCTGATCTGCTGACAGACTGGGCAAACCGAGCAGCCCTTCTTCTTCAAGCAGACCCTCTTGTAGTTCTTGAGGTGCTTGGGTAGTTTTTGCGGGTCGTACCAGTGGTTGGAGTCATCCCCGTTACACTTGCTGCAGCGATGATATACGTGCTTCCATGAGTCAATGCAGGAGGCGCAAGGCTCGTAAGTGCTGCAGGTGTGTCTCACTCCCTCATGGTCCTTGCAGGTCACGTGTAACGTGGGGGCGGGCTTGCCCCAGTGGAGGCCTTTACCGTGATCTACAAGTGCTGCAACATTACAGAATGTATCATTGTGGATTACACTGAACCACACAAAGACAACATATTCCCACTTATAATAAATTTGTTTCCTAACTTCGGATCAACTAATTCTTTTATAGCAGACCTGAAGGTAAGGGGAACCACCTAGTAATGTTTATCATTATTTCTGGTTTTACGCGGGTCGGAGTATGGCTAGTTCTAATGCATTATATTTCCTGTGCCTCAAATGAATTTTATTCGCTGCTTCAATAAAAAACTCATACAACCGTAGATCTGAGACGTCTACTTTGGTCAATAGTTATGTACTTACAATCTAAGGAAGGAATTAATAATCCCAACTTCTGGCTGTGTCTTATTATGTGATTAACCAACTTTGGCGCTATATATCTCTGCCGAATGTCAAGCCATTCTTGTGATAATATGGGATAAACAAGACATACCCAAATATATACACGCTTGTGCACGTGCAACATTTCCGACCGGCTCTATTTACTGGATTAGCTTCACTTAGGTAACTCAATGTTTTGAAAATACTGCTATATCTTACATATATGTGATATTGTTGCATAATACAATCGCGCGTATTGTTGAATAAAACCATACAAAGGGAATTAATGAAGTTTTATAGCATCATGTAAGTAGTTAAATAAATTGAAATTAAACACAAAAGCAAAAATAACCACCCCCAAATCGAAATGTGATATGATAAAATGACATTACATTTTCTCTTATTTTGAGACAATAATATTTGTATTAATTTTGATTGTTTTTCTTTATTTTCATAAAAAATAAAAATCTCATAAATACAGACAGATGTGAACCTAAAGAGTTTTGATCCATGACTGTATTACATTATTTGTTTGTCTTCACACGAAAAAAGAAACACTCAAAATATTTCCGGATGGTTCATAAGCACTTGTTATATGCAAATACGTAAAATACAGTTTAAGTTCCTAGCATTTATTACCTTCCTTGAGTTTGTTTAAGTACAATACAATTTTTAGACCAGTTGAAAATGTACAGATTTTAAATAATTATGTTTTAAAACTCTATTGACTCTTTTAGATCTTGTTATTTATCTTTAAATGTCATTTCTTATAGAATATAAATATCCCTTGTAATAAATGAGTATTAATACTAAAAATATATACTGAAGGCTCACCAAAGATAAGGACAATCGAGGCTACGGTACCCCAAGTAATAAACATGTTGTAGATAACGAGCTGAGCTTCTTTCTCTTTGGTCTAGCATTGCGACTCAGTTTAAATAGGTTGGCTGCACATGAGCGAAACATGCCTTAGATGGCTAACAATTGTGTGATGGTATTCCGGCCATCAAGCGAGGAATGGCACTTGAAGTGAACGTGTTTCTCTCTCATGCTTCTCATTATTTACAGCTTTGTGTACAATATTTACTCTTTTAACAATAGAGGTTATTACGTAGTCTTTTCAAGCATGAACATATCTGTAATATTAAGTGTTAAAAATTTTTGTATGAGATCGGTACTTAAATTATGTTGTAAAGTATCTCAAAAGTACATGTGGATATTGTATGGTGAAATATCCTTATCTGACAGGTTCTAAATTATTGTTAATTTGTTGTCAATTTACACGGTTTTATATCAATAATATTTATAAATACAAATACGTAATGGCGTAGAACTTTAATGTTACTGTAGTAATGGAGCTTATAACCTAAAATTACGTTTCTTTCAAATGGACATGCAAATCTGAAGAATGTTTAGAATACTATGAAAAGCATGTGTATAAGACCTTCGTTATTTTTATAAAACTACATAACAGGTGTTTAATACTTCAGAATATAATTTCATAGAATTTTAAATATAAAATTAAATTAATAATTCTTAGTTGTTTACCATTTTAATGGAATGAAGTAAATAGGCTGTTAAGGGTTCTTCCAGTGTTACTGCTAAATACCAATAAAATTAATTACCAATTAATTAAAATTAGCAATAACCACATAAAGTAAAACCCTATAGCGAATTAAAAGTTTACCAAACATAAATATTATATTTACATACATACATAAAGCAGGTCATGCGGGATCTAAAATGAACAGTGACATTTTTACTAACATGCAGGAAGTAAAAGGTTTACAGTAGGAAACACCCGAGTAGTATATCTGCACTCAATACTACTTCACCGATCAAGGAAAGGTTGCAATTAGCCTTCTATAGAGAGGCTACCCGGAAACAACATCCCACACATCCCTGAAATTACTACATTATGTATAGATGAAAATTTTCCTTATTTGTCAGAGGCTTTAAAGATCTCTTCAAATACATGATCGTAAAATCACAATATTTGCATTATTATCTATAACACTACTACCGAACATTGATTACAGAAACATGACCCCTACTATAATATTATTTCTATATTTACAGGTACATTTTTCTTGAGCATAGTCAACTTATCAAGTCACTCCGAAGAAAACTAAATCTCTATAACATTACTTAAGTTTCATGTAGACACGAGCTTTCCAGTAATGGTATTATATGACTACCATATAATGTCTCATTTTCCACGTTTTTAACTTTAATAATCTGACATAAGTGATTATTAAATTGATTATACTAACTTTTAATAATCCGAAGAAAACTAAACTCTATAAAATTACTTAAATTTGATGTAGACACAAGCTTTCCAGTAATGGGTATATATGACTACCATATAAGTATCATTTTCCACGTTTTAACGTTAATAATCTGACATAATTGATAATACAATTCACAATATAACTAAGTTTAAATGCTGGTGTATGATGTTTGGATGGAAAAAAATAGCAAAAAGGTTTTTTTATATGTATTTCCCGCAATAAATCAAGAGGGAATGTTTCAGAATTGAAATTTATCTTTTGAATAGCACTTTTGCTGTAGAAATTGTACTTGGTGTGGAGAAATAGTTTAAAATATTAAACTGTTTTGTTTATCTTCACTAAATTAAATAAGCGAAATAATTTATAACAATAAATTGGTAAAGTAATCTATTAAACAGATCATATCACATTTTGGTAATAACGCAATAGCATGCACGTCAGTTAAAAGTAAATTAAATTTACTGTAGTGTAATTATGTTAAAATTAATTTAAGTACTTAACTGCAATAAATATTAACTCTGTAGACCTGGGCTTGGGATGTGGATTTAAAGCTGCTGGAAAAACGGCCTTAAAGTCAAGTCGAGGCTTTAGTCGGATACAGTCTCAGAGAGAGAGAGAGGTATGTGATAGCTATCTCTCTTTTCGACATTTACCTTCAGACCTTTAGAAAAACATTGGTCCAAAGTTGGAGAATAAACTGAACTTTACATCTTCAGGAAGCACGCTTTTGCCAATATTAATATCATTGGGAATAATTAACAAGTGTTAAACATATGAAAGTTTTGGTTAGTACCAACAGTTATTGAAATGTTGCACTTAAATTATACAAATAATACTATTTGAGACTTATGAAAACTTTTATTATGTTAGTACTTATGCTTATTCAATACAGCACTAGAGCATTACTGGAAGATGGAGACAATATTACCGATAACAGGTATTTTTAATGATTTAAAAACAAATCAATATTATTATGAACGTACATTTTTTTATTAGTATATTTTTTCACTCAATATGAAAAAAATGTTAATAAAAATTAGTATTTTTATCTCTGAAGCTGAAAGAGCTTTTTATTAATAAAGTACTTTTGTGAGATATCATGATAAAAGGTGGTTCAGAGTTATTTAACCATTAATGTCAAACTGCTATAAATAAATTCGCATGTATTTTTACAATTCCAATTTCACGTCAGTACTGTGTGTAAAGTGATATGTCATTAAATATCCGCTTGAAAATATAATATGTTACTTATATTACACATACATTTCTCAAATTTGAATATGACAAAATCACCTAATTAGATATTTGATTTACTACTCTAACAACATGAATACGGTGATTAAAAGTTCCCATATACTTTACTAATACACTATATAAGACACATATTTATAATCGGTGGAACTATATAGTTTTCATCAAATGAGATAGAGCAATTATTGTAATATGTTTGAACTTTACAGTATATTATATTTTAGAACCATTATATATTCAGAAACCATAAAGAAGTTATATGTTTATATACAGTGATAACTATAATTCATAGTTAATGTATAAGTGGTAGATATTTCATTATTATCTATTGGCAGTCAATTATCTTGCGTCAATTCGTAATATTTGAATCATAAATACATTGAAATATTTTAAAAATCGTTTATCTGTTATTGATTAAAATACTCTTCTCCTTTCAAAATATTTCACTTGGAATATATAATAAGGGACTATTGCGTGAGTGGGCGTTTGCAGTAGAGGAATTGAATTTATTATCTGCATTCAGGAATTGAGCCGCATAATATTAATACTGGTTTTATGTTTTGTACTTTATATTCTTTAAAATCATTATTCAATAAGAATTTTATTATTATTTTTTGCAGTTAAATTAATTGTTAAATACTGATTTCTGTTAAGAAGCTGCTGAAGATACCAAGCATGGTACTTGACAGTTTGAAATACGCCTAAAAATTGTTGGTGAACTCTGGAGAAAATAGGAAAAAATCCCGCTCACCTTTATAGTGGCCCCATTTTAATATGTTTACAGAATGAAAATATAAACTCTTACCCTTTAGCACATTCCAAAAAAGGGTGAAATTTTTGCACAATATTTTCTGAACACACATAAAAATACTATGTTTTTAGCCTAGGACGATAATAATTCATAATTAATTAGCAGACAGGGCTGTAAGTTCGTGTAGTACCGAAATTGGACTTCTTACCATGACGCATTGTAAAAGTGGTTAAGACACGAAACAGTTCCTTTGCTGCCAGGTAATATCTGAAACCTACCTACTAGAGTGTTACGCCATTTTAAAATCAAGATGGTACCGTAAAAGTAACACCAATGTGGAAAACTTAAAAGTTGTTTTCCTTGAGCCCATAAATGAACCTGTGTTTATATCAAAATCAAACCCTTAGATAACCTATTCTAAAATATAATGATATTGAAACTGAATAAGTTTGTTTTTAAGTAGTTTTATTATTTTTCCGAGTAAAAGCATATTGTTGCCTTATGCGTGGTTACTGTCACTAATTATAACTAAGTATGTAATAATTATCAAATTGTATACGTACATACAAGTTTACAAGTACTGTGATATGTTAAGTTATTGAAAGGGTTAATGTTTTTCAATTGTATTAAATTAATTCACCTAACAACTCATGGAAGTATATAGTTCTATAGGGAATGAGCAATATATACATACATATACACAACACATACACATAATACATATTTATTCCTTGTTATCTTTGTCTATTGTTATATCGTTACATTGTTATTTATATATATATATATATATATATATATATATATATATGTATATATATATTTATTTATTTATTTTTCTGTTAATATTTACATATTTTATTACAGTTATTTGCTTGTTTTCTCTGCTTATTTTTATATTGTTAACTTATTGTTATTTTTTTTTCTAAAGTTATTTTCCTAATGATTTTACATTTAAATTCTTGTTTTTTTTGCTTGCATAGTATAGTAGTTGGTGCTTGCTTTCTCTGCATGAACTCCATTATTATATAATAGTTGTCTCACATAATGTATTCATAATTTAATTATTAATACTTATTTTTAATCTTGTTACACTTGTTGGCCATCTTTATTATTTTTTTGTAATAGTGTAAAATGGTGTATGCCGTTGGTGAATAAAATAAATAAATACAGATTTGAGTGGGATTAGATCAGCACCCGCGCCATAAAGCAAAGCTTTCTGGAAGACGGTTTTCCGCTAATGAATAGAAGTAATCATAATTTTGTTCTATTATCGAGTTTAGCGTAACCTAGTTTTATTACTTGATTTGAATAAAGTACTGAAAGTTAAATAACTAAATGGTATTACATTTTATTTTATGCCTGATTTATTTAAAAATTAGATTTTTTACGTTTACATTTTCGAAATATGTTCGAAAAGTCAAAAAGTCGAAATTTAAAAATAATCTTTACGGTATAAAATCTAACAACAACAAGAAAAATTGAACATCCTTTAGAATAAATCTTATGAAGTTTCAGTATTTAAAATTTATGTATTTATTTGATGTGGATATAAAAGCTAACATATTATGTATTTTCGGAAGTAGAGTACTTTGCAGTAAAAACTTTATCCATAACCCAATACTTATATTCAGGTAATATAAAATTAATAACACTATGTGTAGTAAAAATATGTCAGTTCTTGTCCTCCACTTACCTTAAAAGTACTAATTATATAAAGAATATTGTCGTTCAGTATGAAGTTGGGTAAACCCATCGAAATCGCCAACTAACAAAAGTTTTTTTAGTTCTTATTATAGGAACTAATAATATATAATCACTTATAATCCACTCATCTGCGGAGGCAGAGTATAGTTCGATAAAAAATAATAGGTTGTCCAATATAACAGTTAATAGTTTACCTATTTAAGGCAATATATCACAAGCCTGTTACAATATCACACTTAAATGTTGTGGTACGCAAACCACAAATGCAGGAACGCCTAAATGTAACAAAAACAAATGCGAAGTAGCAAAATACAGATAGATGATTTTCCCTCTATTGATATTTTCACAAAATTCAGTCCCTACAACGTAAATTCTTAGAGATTAGGCCTCTGGTATCTTTCATCCCTTTTAGTTCGAACGAGGAGAGCTCCTGGAAACTTGAAAATAAACATATTTCGGGTACTGAATTGTTATTGTTTCTGGGACAACGTCTAGTATTCTGGGAGTTGTCAGACTGAGTTTACAGATAGGGCTTTGCCCCTGAATTAAAACCTCTTTCTATCTATAGCATTCACAAACTTTTTATTACATATTTATCCCATGGAATGTGATACCAACTTTACCTAATAACTACACAACTTAAAATACTTCAGAACTAATTTCGTATATCAAATTGTTACTAGCTCCAGAGATAAATCTTTCTTGTCCGAATATAGGTAGTATACGTATTTTCTGTAATGGGTTTCATAATATGCTCATATAAATCTATGTCAAATTCCTTTACTTAATGAGAAGTCCGTTTTAGTTCCTCATGCAACTGCTTAAACTCTTCAGAGTCACGGAAAATTATTTACCATCTGTTTCCTAGAACGTTCCTCTCTTTTGTTTCAGATCCATTCAACCATAAGTTATTTCAGACCGTAAGGCAAAGTACCTTTTAATTAAATTAGTCCTTAAATTTAAAATTTACTCAGAACATTAATGCTAACATTCTAATGGATCCGATAATAACTGCTGAAATAATCGCTATGATAATACAATGCAAACATCCCATAAAAGTACTAATCTAATTTATTTCTTCTGCAGTATCGTAGTCACCTAGAATGTTAAAGTTATAAACCAAAGTATTTCTTTAGTATATTCTAAAATATTAATTGAACATACTTCTTAGAACTATTTACTCGCTGATAGGACTCCATATCCCAAACCTATCCTTACTACGTTTCGTTTAGTTTCCAATTCATGCAGTTGTCTGAAATTGATATTAGGAGCATAATTGTGCTTCATAAGGTTTCAGTATGCTACATAAATGCAATTCTTAGTTAGCATAAAATATTTTGTTTCACAAATCTTGAAGGCTGCAAAAATAATACAAATGGTTTTCGCATAAAAATTATTAGCCATATTTTAACGCTAATGCGTTTTATAAATCTAAATTACAGTACATGAGCTTCATTTGTAATTGAGCACGTATATGATAAATGTATAACCGATTCGAGAATCTGTCTAGCCCGAATTTTGTAAATTCTGATCTGTTTGTTCTACAAAAGTACATGTTGGAACTAATAAAACAGTTTTAATTTTACCTTACCACCTTTATACAACACACAAATATATATATAAAAAAATCCATTTCTATTCAAACTTTGATTTTCTTATAAGAATTTTAAATAGTTATAAAAATGTGAAGCAAGGTATTAAATGTCTTTCGTATTTTACTGATTGTATTGTCTAAATTGTATAAGACCAGTTGAACATGCCGAGTAATAGGCAGAATAATGGCGTAACGCGGGGACCCTGGAGGCTCTCGACACAAAAGGCTGCATCAATAGCTCGCCAGCTACACATGGGCTTATAGGTGTTCCATTGTTGTAAGTTCTCTTTGTTTTATTTGTACAATTATGTTTCCAAAAAGATTTGTTTTAATTGGTAATATCATTCATGATTTCCTTTTCTCGCCTCATATAGAGATCCCAACACAATAAATTATTTCCTTACACGAGCAGTTATGTTTGTTGAAAGACAAATAATTACAAATATCTAGGTATTTTTAACTGTTAAAACAGGTATCTAAAAGATTTACGGAACACTTAACATTATATTTTATTCGATTAAGCAGTAACATTACTTTCCTTACAAAAATAGTTTAGAGGGAAATGACGTCTGGAACAAATACCTAACGCAATCGCCCTTACAATTAAATTCATATAAAATCGTAAAACAAAAACTGATGTAGAAGTAAATTAAACTGTCTATGGCACCCCTTTGTAATCATTTCTGTGCAATGAAAACTTGAGGTATTGGAGAAATTCGGCGTTTAAAATTTAACTAGCTTTAACCCCCCATCCCCATCCGCAGTGGCTATTCGGTGACTGGATGACATAGACCCGCAAATTTAGCTAATTAGTATTTAGCTCCTTTACCAGGTTTTTCTATTAAATTTTAGATATAGGATAGTTACATATCATTACAATAACCTATGTATTCAGAAGGAAAGCTCTATAAATTCATAACTTTATGTGGTTTGTAGAGACGTATTCTACAAGAAGACCACATCGTAATTGTCATTTAGCTCGCTCAGAGACGTATTCTAATGTTAGTAATTGTTTCTGGTGATATTTCTGTGAAGTGGAACAGGATATAATATGATAGATGGTATGAGACCTCGGGCGAAATCACCTTTATTGTTGAACGAATAAATACTCTACATAAGTTATTACTAAAACAATGAATAAAGTATTTTACATATCGATCTTTTACTTTCGAAAAAAACCATTAGATTATGTTGCATGTATTTTTTAATAGTTAATTATGCCTAATAGTATAGTTATATAGTGCTTTATAGTACCAGTGGTTGGAGTCGTCCCCGTTACACTTGCTGCAGCGATGGTTTACGTGCTTCCATGAGTCAATGCAGGAGGCGCAAGGCTCGCATGTGCTGCAGGTGTGTCTCACTCCGTCATGGTCCTTGCAGGTCACATGTAACGTCGGGGCGGGCTTGCCCCAGTGGAGGCCTTCACCGTGATTTACAAGTGCTGCAACACAACAGAATATAATGTTGTGTTTCGTTTTGTTTTTTATTTCAAAGACCTAAATGGTTAGATCCAAAAAATCCTTCAAATCTTTCCAAATATACGACTATTTTGAGAAAACCTAATATATGCCTTGTATCCTGTAGTACTTCTGCAGAACATGTATTTCACATAAACCTTCTTTAAAACAGGGTGTTTTTTCTAAACTAAGAAGTGAAGTATATTAGCATAATATAGTAAATGCACTTTGCAGAAAATTGCATCTTTATAAAAATGTGTGCATTTGGGTAGAACCCCGACGTTTCCATAAATGACTATATATGAATACTTAAATGTGAATATTGTCATGGACATAAACAAAGAGGTTTGCCTTAGCTCACTCATAGTCACTCTTGGTTACCTTAACAGTATAAAAAACGCATTCTTGCCTGTCTTACCGCACTTAAAGAATTCCATAAGCCTCCCAACATTATGTTTTATGTTGCAAACAGCAAAGTCCTTCCCTGAACCAATACGTGAGTTATTTATGACATCTCAACAAACCTTATCTACACAACATACCTTATATTTACACCCTTGAAAAGGTTCTTCAAAAGCTTTATATACATTGTACCTACAAACTGGTCCTTGCCCAGCATTAAGGAGCTTTGGGATATTTAAATAGCAAGAGATATTTATGACCTTTGTATATATTCCGCATTACTCGGAGGTTACTAATAATTTCTCCTGCCATTAGCCATTCTGTTTGGTTTTAGTATTGGAGTAATATTGTAGGAATAATTAATTACCTTTCGGGTTCAAAGATGATTTTCTCGTAAGCTTGTATCTCCATGATATTCAAAAATGTATAGCATTTTACATGTACATTTACACTGCACAAAGTGTAATTTCAAATGTTTCCGTTAGATTTAAAATCTACGTATTTCAATTGATATAATTAAAAAATGTCATCATAATAAAATCATACCAATTGTTACGAAAACATTAATGGGAATTCTTTGAGTACAATCCCAGATCAAATTAGTTCTTGGGGAAAATAGGACTGAAGGTGTACGAAGAAGTTTACATGAGTTCCTAACACCGGAAATTTTAAGGGATTAATCTTTTTGTTTCCAGGGATCTCAAGATGGAGTTTTTTTTACAGCGAGTAGGCTCTGGAAGGTTGAATATCCTTGACACAAAGATTTTTTTTAAATTGGTTTCTCTCATATTTCGAAAGGCTCTATATGCCAAACACATTTTAAAACAATGAAAACTCCCTTTTTTTTTGTAGAAATATTGTAAAATACCACGACCTTATAGAAATTAGGAGATTCCATTGGTTTAGATTTTCCATTTGTGGGGAGCGCCTAGACACCGGGAAGTTTTAAAGGCAAGCCAGATATTGAAAACCCCAGGAAATTCGTAGAGACCAGGTTTACAAGGTTAGTAAATCCCACATAGTTAAAGCTTCTATAAACCAGTAGCTCCTATAATCTTAGTGACTCTAAAATAAACAGCCTTCTGAGACGAGAAGCTGCCATGGACTAACACTGAAATTAATGTCTGGAAACTCTAAAGGTTAATTAAAAGCTGTCTATAATTGAAAGCTCCCAGATGTAGGGAGCATTTAGGGGTTATGAGTGTTTAAAGACTAAAAGGACCAAGAATTCTGAAAGTGTAAAAATCCGTGAATTCACAGTGCCTCCAAGCTCTTAGTTTTTCGGAAGCAATAGAGGCCGGTAACCCAAATCTACGATGATCCCCGAGCCCGGTACCTCCCAGAGTAGTTACTCATTTTGGATGACAGAAGCTTGCAAATTTTCATAATTTTCGGTAATTAAATCTAGATACTGAGTACAGCAATGGACTGACATATTCTTGAGCTAGCAGGGTTAGAGGTCAGGTCAGGTGCTACTTCTCGTAACAGCTTTAGAGGTTAAGAGCTCCGAGAGGTCGAATATTTCCAGAGGATTGGCATTATAAAAGCCGGAATCACCTAAAAATGAGAAGCTTCTAGAGATGCAGACTTCCATTTTTTTAAACTCCAAACAACCAGTTATTGTAAAAAAGTAGCAGATATTACTGAATTGGCAATATTTGGACAACCAGTACAAACTAGTACGATTAGTTCCCAGGAAAGTTTTATTGGCAGGAATACACTCACACTCCTTGACATGGAAATGAATCCTTATCCGAAATTTCCGGTATGTAGGTCGGTTTGCTTCCGTGATATCGTGCAGATATATAGACATACAGTAATAAACAATTAGTATACATGTATATATATATATATATATATATATATATATATATATATATAAATACTAAACGGTTTAGTGAATATTACATTCATTCAGGTTCTATTTCGTATTTGTTCAAACATTTTCTTTGCTCTGAATATTTGCATTTTTTGTTTCAATATAACGCGAGAGTGTACGAGTTTATTCTAGTACATGTGGAGAATTGTTTGCACTGTACAAACAAACGAGGCATATCACAATCAGCCATTGATTGTCATGAAAGAAATACTAGACAGATGCTACGGATGTTTCAGCTACCGATATCACAGGAATGTAAAGAGAGACGTTTCAGGATCCTGGGAATGCTATGCCTTTGTTCTTTAACTACAAAATGAATTGAACATTTCAAAATAGGTTTGTTTTTGTTACAGAGATGTATGTTTCGTCGTTATTCCTCCCATCTGTCTTTCTATTAATCTTGTGTGAGTATCAATTTGTGAACATAAAACTAAGGCTACATATATACATTTTAGACTTTATTTATATACATATATTATAAGAATATCAAGATTGTTGTGATTGAGTGTCTGACTTGTTGGTGTCACAACAATCTGGTATTTTTTTTTTTTTTTTTACCTAGATAGTCGTTAAGTTTTAGGTTAATTATTTACTGCCGAATAGATCACACTACATATCGTGAAACGTACCGTTACTGTTTTTCTGTTTTTTTTTGTATTTTTATTTTTTATTTTATATATTGTTTAACGGTGCAAAATATCTGGAAAATTCGGTTTCCTTAGGAAGGATAAATTTGAGTAAGCATGTGTGTATTTTAGCGTTAGGAAACGAAATTTTAATGTGCATATAAAAAATTGTAAGTATATGATCTCTATTACAATAAAAACAAGTATCGGTGGGAAAGGGGTAAAATGTGTCTCAATCTCAAAATTTCTCTTTAAATTTATTTTATATATAGTATTATTTTCAATATAAAACAAATATTCTAGATGCAATCCTTGTTAACATAAAAACTGTTTCTTAAGAATCTTTATAGTGTGTCAAAATCGTATCAAATATTAATAAGAAAAATCCCTTTCAAATACAAGCCACCGCACCAGCTGTACTAAGTTGTGTACTGAGAAAATGTTGATCACCAATTTCAGGGTTCTGTCCCACCGACTGCAAGTGTCAGTACAACTACGAAAATGTTAGAATCACGGAAACGCATGTTCATTAATTTTCCAAAAAAATTCATATTAAAGCTCGAGTGTAATTTGGACCCTTAGTTTTTACAGGGCACATTTCATATGCATCCCACCGAGTTTGTACTTTTGTTATTTTTGTTGTAAATTGTTTGTTATTTTTCATACAAAACACGAATTCCAAAGTTTTAAAGTTTCCTTTTTAAATAAAGTTTGAAAAAAGTATAAAAGGAAACAATAATTAAATGCGTGACGAATATTAAATCGTACTTGTACGTTTGATGTTCTTATTCTCAAAACAACGAATATATCTACGTTTAAAAGTAGTTTGATTAGAACTATTGAAACTGCGTAGAGTGTAAATGACCTATAAACAATTTAAGAAAACATCTAATAATTTTAATTACAGGGCTAGGAGTAGTAACAGATGCTCGAGAAGCCCAGACCCTTCACGTGACGTGTAAGTACCCTGACGGCGTGAGACACACCTGCAGCACTTACGAGCCGTGCGTCTCCTGCATTGACTCGTGGAAGCATGTATACCATCGCTGCAGCAAGTGTAACGGGGACGACTCCAACCACTGGTACGACCCGCAAAAGCTGCCCAAGCACCTCAAGTACTACACTAAAGTCTGCTTGAAGAAAAAGCGTTGCTCGGTCTGCCCAGTCTGTCAGCAAATCAGAGACGGCTACAAGCACGATCCCTACTTGGGTTGTGATGGCTGCGAGAGTGGACACGACTATGTACCTGCTTGATAAATATATTTACAGCTTGAATTACTTTAATTAACTACGTTTTGGTCATTATGAAGAAAGATTTTTAAGGTAAATTTTTATCACACACAGCAACAATGTTTTTATCAGTTTCCTCAGTAATACAGCTTAACTTACGAATTTTCTTATTTCAGAGCAGCATTGTATCCTAATATTTGATTAATAATTAGAATATTAGATTTAGTTCAATACAAGTTTTAGAAGTAATATGATGTTAAAGCCAGTAAATATACTGGTTCTTATGTTTGCAATCATCATATTTCTTTTTGTCACTCTAGCTATTTATTGATATTCGGAGAATCTTAATTTGAGCATACTTATTGGGATTGACCAACAATTCAGTTTCAATTATTAAAGTAGTACAATCAATCAAAGTTCAAATTTAAATTTCTGAAACTATTTGTAAGGTCTAACTATCCTTCAATTTGTTATGGTTTATCTCACTTTCAAATAAAAAATCGAAAACGGACATGTGTAATTTTTTATCAATCTACTTGTATACATTTAACAATACAGCTGTACAATAATTCTGAATTCCTCGCTCATAACGCTTTTCATTAAATCAGCACTCTCTTTTTATTTAAATATATTAGTAATTAATCTATACAATCGCAATTTACCTCTTGTAACCGATTTGCTGTAGCGTTGGTTAGTTCAAATTAATAGATTTAAATAACTTTGCTCCTCTCCCATCTATAAAAAACGACAGACAACATTGGATATTAACTTTACAAATTCTGTCAAATTTATTTAAATTTTGTTCTGGATTAATTTTGGTACATAGGTTTAACCTGTTACTTACAGGCGCTATAATTTTATTCTTAAGAGAGGACTTTTCTCTCCAACCTCAGGGCCCCGCACTACTGGCCTTTAAATTTCCGAGAAGGCACTTTAAATTAAAAAGCCTTTTCAAATGTAATGAACTGTGTTATGTAAATATTATAATACTAAAATATAAACATATATTCAACTAATTGAAGCAAAATTTTTGTTTTTAAAGTAATATTATGAAACCTTAGAGTAAGGTTAAAAGTAAAGATACTTATTATTTTTACCTACTCTGTAATCACTGTGGAACATAGACGTTATCCAAATAACATTGGAAATTTCGTTTAAAACAACTTTTAACTGGAAATTGACACATTTATATTACATATTATTACAGCTATGCAATATTTAATCAGTAGTGTAATGCAGATATAAAGATAAACTTAATATTCAACATTTGCTACAGATATAAAACTCATGTACAATCTTCTATAATAGTTGTTATTTGACAAAAGTAGGTTCCATAAACCTACAACGTAGCCTATGTAAACAATTTTCTTGATAGGTGCACCAAGACAATCTCAACTAAAGTGTGTTAACTAAAAAGTTAAGTACTTCGAATTTAGCATTCCTCCACACTGGACTGATCTGCTCAGTTGTTACTGAAATAGATGGCGCTATCCAATGAAATAATACAAAATATTAGAGAGATATGCGAGTTATGTTAGAGACGTATAAACTCTCTTTCACTTACTGCCTTTATCTTTAAAGTTATATCCAAAATGAATCAGTAGATTAGAATATCTATCAGTACTCACTGATCTCAGCAGTTGAGAGTGTAATTTATAAAGAAAATACCAATGGTGTCCCTGAGTCACAAAATAAAATTGCGTGCGAAGCCGCTTATAAAAACTGCTAGTCTTCTTATAAATATAGTTTATTTTAATCCACTTATAAGTAAATAAAGTAATAATAATATCTCGAGTCATAAATATAATGTTTTAAAACAAGGTATGAGTATTTCTACAGCATATTCTTATATACGTAAAAAGAATTCTTCCAGTGAGCAGGATCTAAACTCGCGCCACTGCGTTACAAATCACGTATACTACCCACTGAACCACGACTTACAATTCACCTTCAGTATGTTTAAGTCCATATATCTAACTTTCGGAGCGCAATTAAGAAAACCGTAGACCTAAGCAAAATTTCTTATTGTACGTGTATATTGAAGTATTGTTAAAACTAAAATTGTCGTTAATAAATGCTACGTTGATTTAATTGATATAATTTTTCTTACCATAAACAAATATATTTATGCTTTCGTAATATGTTTTAACTATGCTTTAGCAATAAAAAATTATTTTGATGCAATTAGGACCGTACAATGCAATCATAATGTGATAGAATATATAATTTTCAATATATATAGCACTTGGTGAGTATTTTGAAACAATGTTACACGTAAGGAACAACGGCCAAATTAAGGATGCTATCCAATGTAGGTACATAAGCTATATTATGGTCTGAATAAAATACCTATTTTCACCGGCAAACATCACGGACGAGTCAGTGGTAAGCGCCATGATTAATGATTACACCGTGTGTTACAGTGATGACAAAATCCCTTAGTCCGTGAAGCGGTGCGCCTCTACTGTATTGTAATGTTTCTCCCTACTTGTTTACTATGCTTATTTACGCAATTATTTTAATTTAATATGTACTTTATATTACAGTTTGCTGATACCATATGTTTGTCAGTTTAACAAACATGTTTAAAAATAAAAAGATTCTACTTTTGAATGGATTACGATGATGGTTTTTAATGGAATGTAATCTCAAGTAGAAAAATGCATTTTAGGAAAGGTTTATATTAAAATAAATAATATGTAACAATTCCACTTACAAGGTTTATTGTATTTTTAAAATATTTAATTTGATGTAAATGAATAATGTAGTAATGTAGAATATATGTTGATAACTAGAAAACAATAGGTTGTCATATGTTTCAACTATGCTTTAGCAGTAAAAAATTATTTTGATGCAATTGCGATCGTACAATGCAGCCATAATGTGATAGAATATATAATCTGCAAAATGTATAATGTTAGTGAATAAGTATAATTTATAAAATTTACCTCCACCAATAAGAAATGGTTGTATTATACTAAAAAAGCAAATAGATTAAAAGTTGTATCTCATATAAACTCTTTAATTATACTATATTAAATTGTTGAAAAAATTTTTTAAATCACATTGATACTAGAATGACTGCCGTAGAACTATAGACTTCAAATTAGAGATGTTAACCTATCCAGCTTGTTTTATTTTATGCTTTGTAAATTTTAATGGCCATTAAAAAATAAAGTTAGCCACTAAGAATCTGATATAAACTAAATGTTCATAATTATTTACAACTAATACTGCAACTAGTTATAAGTAACTGAGTGCTACACAATATATTATTCCACAGTATGTAGTAGAGCGCGCTACGACCAAACAGTTTCTGGGCCGTTAGATTAATGGTATTACCGTGTGTTATAATAGATGGGAGAGTGCTTCATCTTCGCCCAAGAAGCACTGCAGACCCTCTGCGATGTCACTGCTTGTTGGTAATTATATACAGCATGAATATTTTAACTTCATCAAAGTGACTAGCAAGTCAAAGTCAACCTTTCCTAAAATAATTTATTTCTTGACTATCTGCCATAATATAATAACAACTAAATAAAGAAGTAGTCTGCGACATAAAAGTTTGGTATATTGCTTTTTAGTTCAATTACTTTTTTTTAAGAATAACTTTAATTTTAGGATATAAATCGTACAAAAAGGTTGCATTTTTGGAAATGTTCTTTAACTTTATAACTTACTTTTCTTCGAATTTACATGTGTTTTCATTAGAAGACATATCTCAGAAAGTCGTTGAAAATATTTTTATGTAGATATAGATAAGATATAGTGAACATTTTATGTATTAGCATAAAGCACTTTGAATGAATAGTAATCATATTAAGAAAGCCTGGGACGATATCGTAAAATAAGCCAGACAAGTTTTTATAACTAAACAATTTTATAAATGCGTTACTAGAAAACACGTTTAATTTGAATATATACGTCAATTGACATGTTCTCTTACTTGTTAAAACGATGGAATGAACCATAGAGTAAAACAATAATATGTTAAAACGTTCATGTTATTTTGTATAAAGATCTTCTGAATATAAAAACGTGTGTATATTTTAATATAGAACTAAATAAAATAAGAGGTAATCCAATAATACTGCCTCTGTTAGGCATAGTTAGCTTTCCTAATATTAGAATATTTCTGTTGTATGAGTTCGTTTCATTTAATTTTATGAACAGGGTTGTAATAAAGCAATCGTCCAAAGCTCTTACATTTTCCACATTCTTTGACTTTTGAAGTTAATTACTTGCAACTTTATGTTCAATTTCACCTATGAATACTTACACAGGTATTCACCGATTCCAGATTCCATATTATGCGATATGGTGTTACCTCTTTGGCACAATCTAGTTTATCGTATAAAATGAGCAAATTTTAAGTTTTTACGTGTGTTACTAAATACCTAAGAAAGTATTCGATTACCAAAATTCATCTTTTACATTTAAGTAACCTTTCTCCATAAGGCTTACATAAGGGCATTGGAATAGAAAATAACACATAAAATTAACAAAATTTCAAACTGCATACATTTAAAACTATTACCATATTGTGCACGTACCAAAGTTTTTTAGGTTTGTACGTAGATTTACGTATCCTGCATCAGCCATATATCCTAATCAGTTTTGTGTACGATAATATTGTTTCCCAACCAATAAAATAACCTCCATTTTACAAGGGGTTTAAAAGACAGGTAATACAAATTTAAAGCTATATATATGTTATTAATATTACATCCAGTTTTAAACGATTAAAATATGATAAGTGACTGATCATAACTAAAGGTTACAGACATAGCCGCTATACAACCAGATAAGGATTGTATACTGAAATGTATACAGTAGTGTTTAATAAAAGAGTAGAGCCACACCCCAGCTCATACCTTTGGACCACACCCTTGCTGTGATAGTGTGCGTGACAAACTGAGATTGAGGGTAATACAAGTTCCAACAACCCCCCCCCCCTTTGTTCCTACCTACAATCCTCTTACTACTAGTTTGATCACCACAATTGTCCACCTATATTGTAGCATTAATGCTTTTTACATATTTATTTTCGATTGTTTAAAACACACATGATGTAATATGCGCTGTATTATACGTTGAGCTTCAGCAAAGCCTATCATCTGAGGAAGTCTAACAGTTGTTTTTGTGTCTATCTGTCTGCTTATCCGCACGATATCTCTGTGACGTATTCCTGCCTTGTCTATTAACATAATTAACCATATGCTGACTAATTTCACTATTATCTACGAGTGTTCCTAATACATTCCTCAATTGCGATCTATTGTATTATTTACGATTTTGTTTTATGGAATTTTATTAAATTTAATTTCCCACTTTAGTAATACAATATAACTGACAGAATACCTCATAAAGCTAGTTTTGACCGCTTTTAAAGCCTTTCATCCACTTATGAGACATGTAGTAAAATACTTAAAAAGCATGGAATGGCCGACGTATGAGGAGTTAATGAATAATCATCGTCTCATCACATTTTAACGTGATACAAACGTGACCGATACCCGTTATCTAAAACTCTGGTTTATCAAAAACTTCTCTGGATCAGCGCTATAAAAGGTAAAGCGTTAATTTAATATCACACTTTGAGTTAGTATAAAATTAGACCTTTTGTATTATGTGTAATTCCTAGAGTAAAACTTTTTTTTGTAAATTTATCAGCTGTAAAAAAAATTCTCAACAGGTAAAATAATACCTTAAAACCGTAGTATATATATATATATAGTGCATATATATATATAGTGCATATATATATATATATATATATATATATATATATACATAAAATAAGTCATTGTAACACATGTGCTTGATATTATTAAGAAACAGAAGTATACCTAAAACAGAAAACTAAGGAGATAAAAATATAAGTAGAATAAATAGTAGAGTTAACGGTTTTAGAGCTGATATCCAATATATTTTTTTAAAACAGGTTCATAAGGAATTAGAGCTACTTCATGGACGTATAACTAACAAATGTTAAAAGCAATTAAACTGAAGGATTTCGAAAGTTTACTTGCATACGAACTAGTATGAGACTTAGATGTTTAGATAATGGAACGAAGTTACATTAAAGTACTCCACTGATTAATTAATATATTTTAATCTGACTTCATTAATTTCATTTAAGAATAATACTAATTATTAACAAACACATTCTAATAAAATATAGGTGAAACTGAACGTTCTGCCAGAGGCAAATATGGAAAACCAAACCGACTGATACCGGTCATATTGCTGCGAGAGGATTGTCCGTAAGTTACAAACAACACTTCAAACCATCCATTACTCTCTGATAAGCGACAGTCAGGGTTTGAAAGGTTACCGCAACGAGTTATGTTTTCGCCGGCTTTCAAACATTAACCCTATCACAAGTCCATCTTTTTATTTTACATACTATCACAATTGTTATAAACTTATATTTCCTGTTTAACTTTAAATTAAACAAAATGATTCTTATTTCTATGTACGTTTCTGCTCATCAAAGTCATTTTCCTACTGTTATGATCTATCAAACCCGATAACCGACAGGTAAGATTTGTTAAGATACAACATGAGTTAAATTATAATAGTCCTTTCGGGGCAGTCAAAATAAGTAGGAGGATTTTGTGCCAATTGAATTATTATAAATTTATTCTCATGGGATTTACATGAATTCAATATCTTGAAAACATTTGGAGATGAAAACAATTGATTATAATGTTATAAATAAACAAAAGTGCAGGAAATGATATAAATATCCCAGATCACTCTTTATTTTCTTACTAGGTTAATAAATAACGGAGATTTGAAATCTTTAAGTGTGAGAGGTCGCCATATTTCAAAATGGTGTATCAACCTGGCGAATCAATTCACTTAACATGATCCCAGAAATCGATACTATAAATCCTTAGCTGTCTTTTTTGACCATCTTCTTAAACCATTTCTTTTCAATAAAGCACCCGTTTAGAAAACAGTTAACATTTATGAACGTAAATAATAAATTAGGTTGAAATACTTTTAAAAGTTTCAACAACGTTTGAAATTATTCGTTTAAATGTATCTCACACCATTCATCTTAACACTTTTTAAGATATCGATTACTTGTAAATCCTATAACAAATGCCTTACCTAGAAAGTGGTTATAGGAATAATGTAACAAGTTCAAACTTGGTATAATATACCTTATACGTGTGTATATATATATATATATATATATATATATACTTTTCCCATTATACGTTTTTGATTAACTTTTTCGCTTGAATGCATAATATAAAGAAACACGATCATTATTGTTTAATCAAAAGTAAAATTATTATTTTTAAAATAACGGCCAGAGTTTCTTCGAAAATGTAATGAATGATATTACAAAATTTAACCTACAACAGAGTTATAGTTATTAGATCGAGATATCTTGTCCGTCGATTCGGTCCCTTGACCTTCAAATAAACGTGGCGTGGCTCTGCCTGGGCTCCCTGAGAACATTTTATACTTCCGAAAATTATTCTGTTGTGTGTATTTCATAATCCACAATATTTTCAGAACATTTGTTCCGAATAAGGTATTATTAAGAATTCTATATTTAATATAGTAGAATAAAACAACAATGCAATATTAATACAATTATTTATTGCTATTTAATTGGATACACACAGTACAGATACAACGTACAGTACATGAGAAATGCCATAGCTTGTAGTACACAAATAAAAACATGAATAAAGGTAAATATTTAAAGCCTGAAATCAACGTAAGTCTATTTAAACTGTTTTAAGGTTACAATCTATACGAATTACTAAATTTACGCAAAGATTGGAACCCCCCTCCCCCATGCAACATGACGGTCGCTGGCGCCTTACTGCTGCCTAGCACAGACTGTAAGATCCGGACATTGTGGACCTGGACTTAATGAAACTTGGACAAAACGAAATCTTATTTTACATTTCATTTGTTTAGAGGACTTGGACTAAATAAAATGCCGGAACACATACACAAACATACACACAAAGACATTCTAATCTGTTTAGATTACTCGTAAATAATAAAAATGCACTGAATTATAAACGATGCATTTTCAAGTACTACATTGAAAAGGTGTTATTATTTTCACCAGTAAAGCAAAGTTACATCTTCACATTTCTCAGAACACTAAATTCAACACAGAAACAGTCTGGATGTCCCCGCAACGCCCAGAGGCTATGTGCCATGTTAATATTGTAAGAGTAGATAGTCGACGTTGGTCCGCCTTGTACTTCTGCCAAGAATACTTCAACAGCAATCAGGAAAAACCTGTATTCTTTTCATGACTTTTTGGATCCCTACGTAACCAAGTTCATTTTATGTACATAAGAAATATATTAAATAATTCATATAGAATAAAACTATTATTATTAAATGTACAACATTACATAACATTTTCTTGTATAAAATGAAGTTAAGGTTTTACACAACGGACACTATTTTTCTAAGTTGTAAACTAAACTCTTAAAAGTTATCGTAACAATTAATATTATATCAGTTGTAAAAATGCTTGTAATAAAAATATTAAAAGTTACATAAACTATAGGTCTTATTTTAATTTTACAGTCATAAAGGTTTTTGTCAGTGTTTGGAATAATAAGTAGGATTAAAATATAACGAGCTCTTTTGTAGAGAATTCGATGAAATTTATAGCTGCAAGCTTTTCAACAGTCGAAGTGGCGTTGTTCACCAAACTTGTTCAACAATTAATAAAGGTTCACCATACGAGTTCAACTCGTATATTTGGGATTATTCAATTATTTATGCAAGTAAATATGTTTTAAAACACAGATGTACCTGTATTTCGATTAATACTGTAAAATATAAAATTTTCTTTATCCTCGAAAAAGTTCACTTGAGGATAACCAATAAAATGTAGTGCATTGCTGTTGATTCAGTATCACTCAACCACTGCAAATGTTAACGAAAGGGAACTTGATTACAGTTTATGAGTATCAGCATATCTTACTCTGTATACTGTAACAAACCCATAAACATTCAAGTTATATAATCCATAAACAAAACCTCTGTTTGGATATTCTTGTATTATAAACTATTCATATTGTTAGATATAACAGTTGAATTCTAGCGCCTAAAGCTAAAGACAGTGTTTTGCTTAAATGTTTTCCAAAAACAGGTGATAGTCCAGGACTAAAAAATCACAACGGCCGACGTCTTACTCATTGATTGTTTATTCATTAGTATGAATCCGCACTTCTCGACACCTGCGCCAAACCCATCTGTTCTCTAGACGTCAGTACTCAACCCTGTACTTTTTTCATAGCACTTTTCCTCGCCTCCAATTGTTGGCGAACAACATGCCGGACGACATTGATATTTTCTGCACGAGCGAGGAAACCCTCAAAAAGAAAGTGCTGGACTGGAAATCACTGCATTGATTTTGTGTTCCATCTTGCTCTCTTATTTTTGCTACTTCGTTCATCTTGTTTCTGTAATAAATTGCTCTTATTAGTATCTTTTAATGTGCTCATTTATTAGTTTAAGTTTTCTCGTTTGTTTTATCACCGTCGTCAGAACTTATTACAAACTATAGTTTCATTTATTGTAATCAATATCGTTAATATTTATTTACACTATATAGATTTAATTTTTTTTTACTACAATTGTTAATATTTATTACTAAATTATATAGATTTTATTATAGTCATTCCTACTTTAATACTTATTGTAAATTATATAGATTTTTTTTTGTTACTACTTACGTTAATATTTATTACAAATTACATAGATTATATTTACTGTTGTTACTATATAGTTTTTGGATTGTAAATTTATGTTCTATTTTGTTATGTTTTCGTATATTAGTATTGAAGTCCAGTTGCATGTTTGGCTTGACCCTTTATGTTTAATCTAATATAGTCATCTTGTACATGAAATGAAATTAAGTTGATTATGAATTGGTCTTTTGAACTTTGGAAGGAAATAAAATAAATCCGGAATTAAATAATAACTAGAAGTACTATTTTAATTTGGGCCTATCTCGTCGGATTTTCACTAACTTGGAAAAACTGTTTTGTTATTAAATTGTTTTACTTTTCTAATTTTAATATATTTTACAGTAAGAATGAACGATATAGCATTATTAGTTACCTAAATTAATACACTATAAATTATTGTAAGTTTATATTTACATAGCAATAGCACATATAGTGTAATATTTATAGTTGTAAATAAAACGAGAATACACAAATATACTAACTCAGAGCATGATATTATTATAGTGAAATCGATATAGTACTACATAAATCCATTTTTTCAATATAAAAGTCATTAGTGTCTTATATATTAACCCTCCATCAGGCGCTTAAAATTAGAAACACAATCAGGTGCTCACGGAGGTTTCCTCCAGGTTAGCGAATAATGGATATCATAGTGGTTTAAACTGTTTTTATTTGTTTAAATATTCATACTGATTTAATTACAATGTAATATATTCATTTTTAGAAATTAAATAAAAATTACTCTCTTATGTACCGTAATGAATTTTTCCAAATAAGAAATTCAAAATGTTATTGTATAGTAACAACATGATTTATTTTAAGGAATAATGCAATTAATTGTAAAAATGTTTAACCTACTGTAATAATATATGGAAATTAACTTATTTTTAACTTCTTACAAAAACAACTTACTTCAATTCTTGAGATATTATACAATTGTAATGTCAATTATTCCTCTGAAATAAAAATTTATTCTTTACTTAACATTTTTTTAAACACTACACAAAGTTTCAAAACATTTTCCTTCTGGTTCTTATAACGACAATGTTCACTCCATAAACAGTACTGAAACGTTCCCTAGCACACGGGTAGGTCTACTAATACGTACAAGTCTCTCGTCTTCATTCTTCATCTCACAAAATTCAAATAAAATATATTGTAAAACTTAAAAGTAAACCATCACAGGTCACACATTTAGGCGCACACGGATTATTACTCCATAAAAACTAAACACAATAAGGCGCTCACAGAGATTTCGTCCAAGCACTACAAACACGACATCGGGCGCTCACGGAGGAATCGTCCAGTCTCGTACGGAAGTAGAACTCATACTGTCAGATTTTGACAAAGATAAGCGGGAGGCTATTGTTTCTCTTCTCCGAAAAGATGCTCGTGAAGTACACTGTGGGAAACGACTGCCAACATCAGAAAAGTAGTACTATTTTTAATAATAAAAAATACACGGAGGAAAACTCCGTTTAGCGCCCGATGTAGGGTTAATAAATTTAAATGAATATTATTATACTCATTGTTATCACTATTTAGTAGAGGATGTATAGTGGAATCTAAGGAAGACTTAGTATTCAGAACAATGCTGGGCGTGTTACAAATAACTGCAAAGAATATTTTATGTATAAAGGTGACAAACACTTCAGTAATTTGTTCAGGGAAATTTTAACTAGAATTTACACGTCCATGCTTTGCTTACTATATTTATCCGTCAACAGTTTTAATCAGAGTGCACTGTACGTGGTTGTAGTTATCTAAAAAAACAATTTTACATTATGAAAATTGCAATTGTTTAAAAACTATAATAGTAGAGCTTAACAAAAATTATAAATGTATAGAGATAAATTAAATTATGAAATGCTAAATACTTTGATATTAAAACTCAAATACAACACTGAACTGATGATAATGTACTAAACAAACAGTGTAAAAAGACATAATGTATTCAAATGCCACAAAAACTAGATTCCTAACATGAAAGCAGAAATAGAATAAGCCAGGACATAAAGATGTTCGAGTAGAGTAATGGTCGGTGAACCTCCCAATACTACTCTCGCCTCTAAAGTATTCCGGTCCCGGGCAGCCTCTGCCCGCTCCTGCTCCTCCAATATTCATCCGCCTGGACACAACTGTTATACGCTACGTGTCCAATCACTTAACTTTTCAAAACACATGATGTATTCATGTACAAAATACATTCCTTTGTCATTTATCATACGCTCATACCTCATTGAACAAACCTATCAAATTGGTTTCGCTATGATTATTATCCATAAGCATCATTGACCATATCCATGTTCTGTTTGAAATATATATATATATATATATATTTATATACATATTTTTTTCAGGTAGTAAATTAAGTAAAGTGGTGAATTCTAAATTAAGTTTAAAGATGGTACACACCATATAACTTTTTGTGATTTCCAACGGACTTTGTAATGTAAAGTAGATGTAATTTCCACATGATTAAGAGTACAAATTTCTGTTCTTGAAATGTACCGTTACTTTTTTTAAGCATATAAATATTACAATATTTAAAAAAGAGCCCTGTTAATTTCATAAACCATCTATCTTTAAGAAAGTTACTTTATACCAAAAGCTATGTTAGTGGGATAAACTTTTAAGACATCGACAGGATCGAGGAAAAGTATCAGGTATTTAAATTTAAATCCCATTCAGACCTTAAGAAATTATAATTAACTATGCAAGTAACGACTTCCTCGATTATGTCCTACTAAGAAGGATTAAGGGATCACATTTCGAACTCCTCACGGTGCTATTACCTTGCAAAGCACCTGTACAGAAGCTGGGTAGATAGTAGCTACTTATATAGA
The DNA here is from genome assembly GCF_021130785.1 of Homalodisca vitripennis. Taxonomy (NCBI): domain Eukaryota; kingdom Metazoa; phylum Arthropoda; class Insecta; order Hemiptera; family Cicadellidae; genus Homalodisca; species Homalodisca vitripennis. The sequence continues at coordinate 52,037,352 of NC_060209.1, read as the reverse complement.
TTTTTTCGCATATTTTATTTATTATCAACCGGTTAAGTTAAAACTATCTACATACGCAATTATGAACGTTACCTGTTACGAATTATTATGACTTAGTATTCTAAGCGTCTTAACCTGTACCCATTGAAATCCAATGACACAGATATTAAATACTAATATCAGGCTGAATGTGAATATTAAATTATTTTACAAAGGATTGCAATTACTAGTCGTCAATAAATCTAATATAAATACTCAATGAACAATACAGCTAAGCTTACAAAGGATGGCTCAACAAAATAAAATCCGACAAAATTATCAGTTCATCTATATAAAAATATATTTGCCTATTTTGAAAGAAACATACTTATGCTGTAAACGATTAAGAAGATACAAAGAATCGGCAGTGCAGCAGCAATGCGTCGTGAAGGATGATGGGATTTCCCATCCATTATAACACATGGCAACACCATTAATCTAGCGAACTTACAGTTGCTTCATAGCTCTCACTTAGCTAAAGATATACACACCATGTTTATTAAAAAGCTCTTTGTTACAGGGCAGCATATATTCTCTATCAGACTAAATATAAAAAAAAGGTTTTTACTAAATTGTTCATACTAAAACATGGCATTATGTGTATTTTTCGTAGAATCAATTCAAAGTCAAAAACAAGGATCTTAATAATACTATAAACATTTTGTTTAAATCTTTTATTAAATTGAGTAATTATATAAATCATAACTAACTAAACTAGATCATCTTGTATACTAATCGTAATATATATACACACCTATATATAGTCAGAGAGTGAGTAAGTGGTATTTTGGGTTATAATAGGTGTATATATTATATATATATATATATATATATATATTATATATATATATATATATATATATATATATATATACACACCTCTACTATATATATATATATATATATACACCTATTATAACCCAAAATACCACTTACTCACTCTCTGACTCATTAATCATTATTCCTGAAAAAAAACGCACTAACCTGAAATTTTATTTCGTCATGCCATTCACACTCAATACGTACAATAAGAAGAATTTGTTAAAAAAAAATGCCTTTCAAAAACTTTATAATGTGAAGAGCTGAAATAAAATATTTAACTAAATCTATGATAGAAAGGGAACAAGCAATTTTGAAATGCGTAGTCAAGTTCTTTAGGCCATTGGAAAATTATCACAAAACAATTTATGAAATTGGTTTGTTATTTATTAAAGATCGGCCCACACCATTGACTGACAGAATATGGCGAAACGATAATGATGCTATCTTTCACCAAAGTGTTATTTCTAATTCGTTTACTCGTGTCGATGCTTTCTTAGGAGATTTACGCCAAATAATCTCAAACTTATAATTTCAAACTTCCTAACCGTACTAAAAGATTTAATTTTTATGATACTTGAACATATAATTTTATCAGAATAATGTGTTGTAATTCACTATTTAATTTATTGTACTATATTAAAAATACGAAAATATTTGAATTAATCGTTAAGAATTATTATTTTCAAAATGAAACGACACATAGTTCTTTAGATATCATCTTTATTAGGCGATCTAATAAATTAATAGACGTCATTTTCTTAATAAATCCTTACCCTATTAGACCTTAAATAATGTGTCCCAATGTCAATTTTATTTTACTTCACTTCTTTACTTACTTCACGTCTTTACTTTTTTTACTTACTTCCCAATTATCCATGAAACAATAAGTTTATGTCCTCATCTTGCACGTTGGTGTCTAAGAGTCGATGATGGTTGTTTTAATATTTTAATGATATAAATAAATTTTCTGTGTCTTTAACAGCTGTAAATTTGTTCGTATGTAAGAAATTTTTTAATATAATCAATCCATTTACATGTTGTAGATAGATAATATAAGACATGAAACCTTATTTACAATTGAAATATTTCAACTAGAACACTTATTAATAAAAACAATTTGTCTTTTTCACAATAAAAATATATTTTTTTTTTATTACAACCTGCTTTTTGCTATGTGGAGGTACTGTAGTAGACTATTCGTAAAATTGTTTGTACAAATGATAAAGGGTTATATTTTTCTCAACTTGACATACAAATTTAGAACATGTTAGTTCCAATATAACATTTATACAATACCATACTATTACTATATAAATTATATAAAATATAACGTGATACACACATTTTTTGTGATATCTATTTTAGGTATATTTTGCAAACACAATCACCCTATTTCAAATTTCCTCATGTACAAAAATGTATCAATCAATTCACTTAACATGACCGCAGAAATCGATATTATAAATCCTTAGCTGGCTTTTTTGGCCATCACATTAAACCATTTCTTTCCAATATGGCACCCGTTTGGAAAACCATTAACATTTATGAACGTAAAGAATAAATTAGCCTGAAATACTTTTAAAAATTTCAACATCGTTTGAAATGTATTAAAAATATATTATCTCGCTTTGATTTGCCTTGTACTTTCCTGTTGGCGATAATAAACCAAGCTCGTTATAATACGCCGCCTTTCATTTAACAGCCAATGCATTTGTTCGTAATTTTACTTAAAGTTTAATAGTTTAATTTAGTATTTATTAATCGATTTTTTTGTATTTTTATAGTTCATGTTTGTAATTATTATTAATGATTATACCTATTATAATTTTTTTTCGTTTCATGTTGGTTGGTCTTTAACATCGGCAAATTCAGTAACGGGTCTGTTCTGTCCCTAGTACCCCAAACTGAGGAAAACAAGGTGGCGCCATTTTTCTTTGTTTTTATGAATAAAGGTTCCCCAGAGATTCTGATCGGTTTGGTAACATTTATAGACCCCGCCCTAGGCTGAGTGAATCGGGTCTGCTACAAGTTTAAACTTGTTACGTTATTCCTATAACTATTTCTAGGTAAGACATTGTTATAGGATTTACAAGTAATCGATATCTTGCAAAAGTGTTCAGATGAATGGTGTGAGATGCATCAATATAAGTTTAGAAAAACTAATCCACGGCCAGGCCAGTGCTGGAAAGTAGGGTCGGTAGTCCACTGATGTCAGCGTGGACTCATTTTCCCACCTTCCAGAAACGTCATGTCAGGATTAGGAATAGGAATTATCGTTAATAGGAATATCGGTTTAATTTGATCTTCCAGTAGACTGAAGTGGATGGAATAAAAATACTTCTTTATCCTAAGTGTCTCATTTTCAATGTTACATAAAATGTTTTTACTAATAAACATTTATGAGTAAACTGTTCAATATCATTTTGTAACATTTAAACAAAATCAACGTTTGAAAATGTTTATTTTGAGCTTTTATGATTTGTTTTCTTAATCCATTATATATTTTCCCCATGATAAATATGTAAAAAGATCCACAATAACTTTAAACAATGTATTGAAAAGGTTGAACAGTTTCACATTTAGAATTCCAAAAATAGTTTTTAAATTTCAAAATCTACTCAATTGCTGCTATACGATACTTCAATCTGATAAGGTATTAAACTCGGTTAAAAAGTTCCTTATTAAAAAAAGGTGGTTTTAATTATTGCATACAAATGAAAGAAAACTTGAATATATATAGTAACCTCTATGAACGTGTTTACATTTAATACACAGAGGAGTATATTGCACCTTTTGTCGCGTTAAATGTTCTGTGAAGTTTTAGTTAAAATTTGTCTTAAGATACCCAGTGAATTCTAGGTTTTGCAAAGTCAATCTTGATTGATTACTTATAAATGAAGTGCCTTGCATAAATGTCCCAAAGTGCATTTTTTCTAAATATTCTGTAACTTTTTTCTTAATTGATATAAATTTTAATGGGCGCTGTTTTGATAGGCAAATCACACAATACTTTTTGATTTTGACGTGACAACGTCTTAAATTAGGTTGCGGCTCGGAGTCACTCATGAAAAAGTGTAACGCCCGGTAACGTTACGATGCCCGTCCAGTGGGTCCGCCGCACGGGATCCGCACGGGATAAAGCAGATAACTGTGGGTCCGCCGCACGTGATAAAGCAGATAACTATGTTTATTCGTGAAAATGTGGAGTGCTTAGATTCGTCATTTACAACAACTACAACAATAAAGGTAAATAATTGTACACTGATATTTCATTATCGTAAACTATGATTGATTGATTAATTGTTAGATTGACACAAAAGTTGAGAAACTGAGTTTATAGGTTATGTCATACTATTGACAAATGTTGATAGTGTTAAGTAAATTATTCGTTTAAATCACTCTGCAATCAATCGTATTTCAGTCGATTGATAAGAAACAGCGCGTATTGCTAGTCAAACATTTAAAATAACAAATTATAACCTCTAACCTGTCATAACAGTGCGACCAAACAAACGAACTAAACCGACCAATCACCACGCGCGGAGTTAGAATTTAACTGTGTTTAGCAAGAATTTCAAATTCCAATTTTAGTAAATGTTTTATTCAACTTTACCATTTACAATAACAAATTTTAATTAATTTAAAATTATGTACAATGTTTTAGTAAACAAAATATATTTCTATAGTTAAAATTTGTGCAATTCTTATTTTCATTCAATTCCTTGTTCCTATTGTGCAATTTAATAATATTCATATCAATAAATATTCTACCGAGAAAAAGACGTTGTCACGTAAAATCTTCGCCCGTAAAACCGACTTTACAGGCAACCATAATTTTTTCCTCTTATTTTTGATAACCTATAAGAAAAGTTTGATATGAGTAGCTTTAATAGTTTTAGATATAATAAATTTTTATAAGAAATGCAATCTGGCTGCGGCTGAATGACATTTTTGTCTTAGCCTTTGTTTACATTATATTTTCGATAGCAATCATGAGTACTATTAACCATATAAGTTTATAAAATGAAACGCACTTTTATGAACACTATGTGTGTGTAGGCCTATGTATATATTTAATTTCATCGAGTCTAGGCTAAATTAAGTTGAACTTCACTGCCCATTGATGAAATAAAACTGCTTGTAGAAAATAGGCGTAGGCATAATTTATTGAAATTCTCATAATTCATATTATTTGCAATCTTTTCTATAAACCACTCATAACGTGAAGCTGGCTGATTGTAACCATCTATATTTTACCCCATGGGAATAATTAAAACAGGACCTGCCTTATTTTAAATATACGGTTGATCCTCATCCACACACTTTTTATTTTATCAAATTTTTTATTGCCTATTCAATAAAAACCTTCAATAGTATTTTACATCACAATTTATACAGTTAAAAACCTAGTAGATTCATATCTTCATCATATATTTAAATGAGATACACAAGCCTATAAAGTTGGTAAATATAACGTTGTTATTTTAGCCAAAACAACAAATCAACATAATATCACTATACCCAGTTCTTAAGGCATAGGGTTTGGTTTATATAAATTACACAGAACAATGGATACACGCTTTAAAAAAGAATTGTATTGCCAATAGGAATTATATTTATGGTCTAAAATCGTAGCCAATCACAGTTTTTGATTCGATTTAAGGGGTTTCTTATTAATTTAATGTCCTTTTTTACATGATAATTTTGATTAACTGTTAATATATTTTGTTCTAAAATAGCAGTTAAAATAGGTGTCACTACCACCTTAATACATTAATCCAGAATTAAGAAATTAATATAATAACTGGCCCCATTTCTCTACTTCCCATCATATTATGTTTCCTTCAAATTATGTCTGTCGTGACGATCGCTATTTATTAATGCAAACAAGTCTGTTATAATAGTTTTTTTTATTCATATTATATAATTAGTGTCATTAGTATTAGTTGCATGTTTTAAATGTAAGGTTCATAGAGTTGAAACACATGATCTTGGTAAATTCAAATTTTTACGTATCACAACACATTTGTATTATTTGTTCGGTCGCACCTAGGTGGTGTTCTATGTGTTAAATTAGTTATCCATATGAATAAAAACCATATTGTACGATTAGAAATATATGGTTGCTATTTTTTTTAACATACAATGGCAAATGTAAAAAACTCCTGTAAACTTAGAAATACTCCAAAACCTAAAAAAGTAATGTGTATCCAAATTAAAGTTATTTTTTTAATAATATACTACAACGCAGAATTCCATCTAGTGTTTAACGCCCAATCAGAGCTAAAAGAATATAATTAACTGAGCAAGTAGCGACTTCCTCATTGATCGCCGGCTTGTAAAAGATTAACTGATCACATTTAAATCGCGCCATCCCTACTCAAAGCAGCTCCCCTGGAAGTAGAGTGGAATTTATTGGTCGATAATCTGATGATTCATATATCTTGTTTATTCTTAACGAGACACCATTTGGTCACAAATGTGGATAGCAAACTTTCCTTCATTGTAGAGATATGAGATCTTTTTTGCACTTTTTTTGTTTTCTAAGTAACTTCTACGTACTCATTCGTATAGTCATTAGATAGCAGTTACACATCCCGTTTGTCCTTCCATTCAGAAATTACAATGGCTTCTGCTTTTCTCTTGTAATAGTATCTACTTTTTCAGTTTGGTTGTCACTACTGAGTAAGTAATTCCGATCAACGCTAATAGGTGAGTTTTTTTTTTTCAGAAGTCCCACAGCGAGTAGTAAACTGGTTTGCCAGTTTTCAGTAATAAGAAACCAACCCTCTCCCATCAACCCTAACAGTGCCCATCAAGTGAGTATTATGCTCCAGGAGCCATAGAGCGAGTGTGCACTGGTGTGCTAGTTGGAAGTGACAAGAATGATAAAAATTAACTCTCTAAACCCTCTTACATCTATCCTCAGAACTTAACTTAAAAATAGATGTCTGGAAACCCGAGTTGATATTCCAACACGCCATAGAATGCAAACACACATTTATCAAATTTACGGTGATATAAAAGTATATGTATGTCCGAAAATAATAAAAATGGCCATGAAAGCAAAAATAGTAAACCTGGTATAAGCGAGTCACGTGTATCATTTTGTATACATTAATAACAGGCAATAAACCCCACAATAAACAAGAAAACCTGTATATTCATGTTTCTAATGACGTTTTAGACTCATTCACATGGTAAAACTTGGCCTCAGACGATTCAAAATTACTTATACGTTTGTCGTAAATGTGTTATGAAATATATTATATGTTAATTAACACTTATTTTTTAAATTTAGATTTCCATTTTTTTCGGGTCTAAGTGTTTTTACGAATAAATGGTATAAAAAAATTGTTTTATATTTCTTACTAAACCTATAAATTTGTATCATAATATACTGTCTTCAATTTTATTAAACGAATTTAAGACTAAAGGTGTAATGTTTTCAATAAAAAGTTAATACACCTTTGTCATAAGGAATAAAAAATGTATACACAATCCGCTTTATCAGACTGTACATGATAAGAAGACCCACACAATGAGAACACTCCATTATTCATGACGCAAGAGATATCTGACGTCACTCTTATTGGATTTGTCGCACACTTCATTCTACCTGGAATTTACAAATAAGAAACTTACAAATACATATTCTCTTTACAATATAAAAGTTATAGATAGCACCACTTCAAGGACATTATTATACCATTTGAATTGATGGACATCGTCAAATTCTCAGAATTTAAGAGCATACATTTGTAGTTAACCAACGTACTATTGATGTAGATGACAAACCTAATGTTCGGCTCATTGAAGTAATAATTTACCAAAGTTCCTCTATTTAATAGCTACTATAAATTGTAAAGTTATTCTACAATTTTATTTTAATGTCTTTAAATGTATAAAATAAAGCAGTTATAATGAGAATTGCTAAATGTTTCAAATCATATTTCGATTAAAGCCACTCTTCCAAAAATAGTATCCAGATGCATTTACTGTTAGTTTTTTTTAAAAATTAAATTTTTTCTTTGTTTATTATATTAGTTTAATATAATTTGCGTTAAGCGCACACATAATTTAGTATAGTTTGCAACAATCTTAACTAATTTCTATTAGATAGAGCATTTTTCTAATTTATATTAGCTGTTACTTATAAAACTGAAGTAAATATTAATTGCACAATACCACAGAAAACGAAGAACTTAAGCTTCCAAAAAAGAGATCTTCAGGTGTACAAAATAATCACATATGAAAGAAAAGCATCTATAAGATCTTACGAAGTAAAATGTATTTATCTTATTTAACCTAGAAAACTTATTTATATTGGAAATAAATAATAATACATATATACTCAGTAGAAAACCCGCACTGCGTCATGAACGATGACGAAATTCTCCAGTACATTATAACACATGGCGATACCATTAATCTAGCGAGTCAACAGTTGCTTCACCGCTGTCTCTTGATATACATTTTTAAATATATACTGTAGCGTTATGCAATATAAAGTAGCTGATCTCTCAACAATACGTGGAACCGACATCTGTCATAAACTTTACAGTACGTGGTTCTAATTTTATTTTGTAAAAAGTTTTGTTAGCATTTTTTAATACGGACCAGGTATACTCTCCAATATGTACATGCAGACTACTATCATATTAACGTACTAACATGTGTTGTCATATAATTTTTTCAAAATAAATGCTAGAATTATTAGTTCTTAAATATTATTATAATATTGCGTTACAAAATAATAATATAAAACTAACTATGCTACATCATCTCGTTCAAGGCTACAATAAATTAACAAATTTACATGGATTTTTGAAATTGGGTTACATTCCTCTGTCATCAGTGTAATGAGTTGAGGTATGACCTTCAATTACCCTATTGGTTTCCACCATAGAACCAAGGCGTTTCGTAACATCAATATAACAGAATATTTTAAAACACAGTATATTATAAATAAAACTTAGGCAACAACAAATACAAATCACGCTTAGTTTGCTTACTAGTAGGAATATGAAGGCCATAGGTAAATCGAGTACATTATTCTGAAGACCGCAGATGTTGAATATCTTTCAGCGTAATTGTTATATAATTAGTTTTATTAGTCACAGTATTTCCACCGCGTATCACGTAACAGGCTGCGCTGAGGCTCAATCATAAATTTCATAACAATAGCTCATTTTACTCTCTCGAGGTATCCTGTGGATATATATATATATATATATATATATATATATAATTTCAATAAACATTGAATCACAAAAACTACTTGCTCCGCCGGGAGTCGAGCCCGGATCTCTCACTTGCCGGGTGAATGTGCTACCATTACACCACAGAGCGCTTAATTTTTCCGATTTAATTATTTTGTATTTGGACGTATCTGTCACATATGCGTTTAAATAAGGAAAATTAATATATGATCGGAAGACCAAATACCTGTCGATAAACTATACCAAATAATACCAAATAAACGACTTTTATTTATATTAAACTGTATACATGGCAATAGCCTTATTTAATTTCAATAAACATTGAATCACAAAAAGTACTTGCTCCGCCGGTATCTTTATATATATATATATACATATATATAGTTATACTGAAAAGAAATGTATATCAAAATGGAGCTCGGCCAAATTACATCATTAGACATCATTGAACTTATTCTTTTCTATGTAGAAACGAAGATTCATACAAAAGTTTACGGAGGAAATACCTATTATAGTGATATATTATCACATAATACTTTATCATATTTTTCATTGAATTAGGTTCTTAATAGTGCTCAAATTAATAACAATAGGGGGAGTACTGCAACGCTACAGGGTGATAAAATGAAATCTTTAAACCTACATTCAACATTGATTTCTATTGTTTTTTTCCTTTTACTCTATGTATAAAACGTCTCTATTTAAAATATCGTATGTTTTGAATACCTGTATTTAAACGTATAAATGTACAAGGAGAAATACGGTACAATCTTCATTCTATGGGATTGTTATAGAAGAGTAGCGTACTCTAAAATATATCTAAATCAAGCCATTCAGATTTTTAAACTAATATTTTATATATTAAATATGAGCAAATTTATTTCATCGCTTTTACCATAGCATACAAATGTCATTTCAGAATTTTAAGAAATGTAGATCAATATTTCACATGCTGTAATACTGGTGTATAGACAATTTCATTTCGTTAGCCACTACAAAATAAATATGTTTCATTACGTTACATAATATACATAAATATATAATTGTAATATTTTGCACAACTGCCACATATAATACATGTTCCAGGAAGTAATTATCAAACTACAGTACCATTGTAAATGGAAACAATATTGTGACGAAAATTGTATATTTACGCGCACAGAGACTGCTTAAACAAGTTTATATATTATGTATAGCATGATATTGGTGTAAAGCGTAAGATAGGAGTTTAATATTCCGTGTTTCAGTGCACGGGAATTAGGTGGATAAATATAAATATTTGTGAACAACGCTGTAATATCACTCATCGGGAAATATAAGTTCGTTTATTGTTCAAACACATTTTTAAGTCAGAATAAGAACATACATTTATTAGGTTCAGCATTTAACATATATTCTATTAACCTTAAATTAAAATAAATTCCAGCCGATCATTTTTACAGAAACACATTTTAAGTAGGTCAAAAAATAAGTACAAGACAGAACCTGGTAAATAATTACATAATTGTCTTGCAGACCATTTATACACATTTTTATCTCTCATATTACCCCCTACAGACCTCACTAGCCATATTTAAACCATTATGTTAAGTTTATCAACTTCACATAATGATTTATCTTTGTATTACACAACGAGATATATTAATATAAAAAGATGTAAAAAGAGGAGTGTAAATGTTAAACACAATACTATAACTCTAAACCGTAACCACATCACAATAATAATAACGCGAACCATAACATAACAAAAAACATTAAAAAAAACTAGAGTCATATACAATCTCTACAACTCTCACTATCATCATTAAACATTGTGTTGTAAAATCATTTAAATTACATTGAGCACGATATTGAAAGATTATCTGTAAATACATCTCATTCATCAAGAGGCAAAATTGCTGAACATTTATAAACATTTTGGTCAGTTGCAACCTTACCTAAAACGTTCACTTGTCATGTGAAAAAGCTATTCTGTAAAATGGTACGCACAAGACTGTAATGCTTCTTTAAACACATTACATTAAGTTTTACACAAATTAATGATGACTATTTGTAAACATTATCGTCTGCTACAATTCCCTCTAAAGCCCTCACTTGTCATGTTTAAAACCTATCGTTTAAATTGCCAGCACAAGTTAGAAACACTTGTCTTTAGCAACATCACATTAATCAAGACGCAAACCATTGCAGACCATTTATAAACATTATCGTCTGCTACAAATCCCTCTAAAGCCCTCACTTGTCATGTTTAAAACCTATCGTTTAAATTGCCAGCACAAGTTAGAAACACTTGTCTTTAGCAACATCACATTAATCAAGACGCAAACCATTGCTGACCATTTATAAACATTATCGTCTGCTACAATCCCCACTACAGCCCTCACTTGTCATGTTTAAACCTTCTGCTTTTAAATGTAAGCAACCGATAGAAACGCTTGACTGTAGCAACATCACATTAATCAAGATGAAAACTATTGCTGACCATTTAAAAACTTTATCGTTTGTCTGCTACTATTCCCTCTACAGCCCTCACTTGTCATGTTTAAACCTTCTGCTTTTAAAATGTAAGCAACCGATAGAAACGCTTGACTGTAGCAACATCACATTAATCAAGATGAAAACTATTGCTGACCATTTAAAAACTTTATCGTCTGCTACTATTCCCTCTACAGCCCTCACTTCTCATGTTTAATCTTTACCTGTAAAATGTATCAACTTCGGATTAAACAGTAAAAAGATTCTTAAAGATTCAAATCGTCTCTGAAATACCTATGTTTTAATAAATGTGTGTTAAAAGTTAAGCAATCATAACTTAAAGTACCTAGTTTTAAGTTATTCATCCGTGTTATAGGTTTTAATAGTATGTTAATTACTAAACGTCAATTTTAAGTTCGTCAATATTAATAAGTGTGATAGTGATATAATGGTGTTCTGCATCGTTTTCCTGGTTTAAGAAATATATAGTCGTACACAGACCGCAAAGTTTTCTGTGGCCAAAAATCAATATGTATATTTATATTTTAGCTACAGAGTGAGAGGGGGAGGAGGAGGTGGGAGGGAGGGAGGGAGGGAGGGAGAGAGAGAGAGAGAGGGAGGGAGAGAGAGAGAGAGAGAGAGAGAGAGAGAGAGAGAGAGAGAGAGAGAGAGAGAGAGAGAGAGAGATTATGATATGTTAAATTTGTGGTTCAAGGGAAATTTCTTAAATCAATTATAACATTTTTCAAATATGTATTATTACCATACTAACAGACTAACAGAATAACAACAAGCCTTTCATTACGTAAAACCTAATATCAGAATTAGTTAGGAGTTAGGTAGGACTTCCATCTACACTAATATCCTTCTCAGTCCTACGTGTGTTTGATAATTGTCTTCATTGGGATAACGAGTAAAACTCTACTAAGACAAAAGTAATATCCTAGACTAAGTGTATTACAAGAGCCTAAGCTAACGACTTTCGAAGGGAACAAGGCACAGATCAAAACAAGTGCGACTCCGTAAGTAAATACAAACGACCATCTAATAATGCTAGGGTTATATTTGAGTTTTTATCAACTTTCATCACTTTTATTCAAAATTTGTAAGAGCTAAATGTATTAGAAACTTATTATTTATCAAATAGTAACACGTTCAGAAATAGTTTATAACAGCTTGATTAAGAAAACACCTTAAAACATAGAGTAATATAAAATGATGAATTACTGCAATTTTTATTTCGTTAATTTGTTTTTGGTTCATAGATAACATAACATATAATACAATCAATCATTTCTCACCTCTAGTTGGACGCAAATTATAAAATATTTTAAGCTGTTGAAGAGCTAAATACTTTATCTCAACAATACTTATAAATATATATATATATATATATATATATATATATATGAATATTAATTCAGTTGCTCAGTTTGAGTTTGTTTATACGACTTTCTAAACGCCTTTCATTGAAATTCATGTTTGATGACATTCAATTACTAGTTATTATTAGTTGAGTAGCACAATATTATTATTAAATTATTTGTAGTTTATTTTTGAGCTATTATAGTTGATACATTATTATAGTTATATCATGTACTCACCAACCGAAAATTTTGTTTAATATTTAAAGGCCTGAGATAACCCAATGACCTCACGTAGCTTAGACTAGTGGCAGTGTGGGAATTGTTTGGAACCAACCCGATCTGATATTGGTGTCGGAATACCAAAGTGAATATCTCGCTTAATAATATCAGACAGAAATGAAAATTCCACAGCGTGACCATCTTCTAAAGAGAAGTCTGTGTTTTAAATTGAACAACTTTTAAGTGTTGTTGAAATGATTTATTGATAAAAATAAGCCTTCCGGTACCGTTTTGGAAGGAAAAGTTATTATGATTCGATGAAGGTATCTTGTACAATAAATAATATAATTATTAGTTTCATGTATAATTTCCAAAACTTAGATGCTAAGACCACCCATTAATGATTAATATATAACTTGAGAAAATTAAAGAATCGTTGTATCAAAGCTATTGAACCGTACAGAAGAAGACATTACTAGGAATTTACAACTTACAGACAAATAAATTTGCACAAAATGCGAATACAACCACGATAAAAAAGCCCAAAAACATAACTTTCTAAATATTCAATATAAGGCTACAATTTCATAATTTTAATTCTACAGGGAAGCTTTTTGACAGTTTATTACTATTATTTTCTCGAATTAACTTCAGTAAATGGTTTAATACAATATCTGTGATATAACAAATCTAATAATTGTTAGTTGTTTGTTGGTGCATCGTCTTCTCCTATACATAGAAAAGTAACAGAACAGGGCATTATAGTGATAGTATCGTTTATATAAAGATCTAAATATTCACATATCACTTTACATCCACTCAAGTATTTTTTGTTTCTTGATCAAAAAAGTGTGGGAAAATAAAAGTATTTCAATCAGGTTGTGATATGTGCTTGAAATGAAACTGTTATTGATCAGAACTGATCGTCAGCCCTTTACTGAAATAGGTAGCAATGGTTGTTTACATTTTTTTAGAAATATGCAACGACAAAAATGTCGCAGTTTTTTTATAACATCATTAACCTCACGATTTGTTAATACTCAGATGTGTTATCTATTTTCCACATACTACTTGTCTGTTACGGACATAGTAATGCAAAACTTAAAAAAAACTAGTTTTGTTAAGTAGGCTAAAAGAAGCATTTGACTTGAAAATATTAAATACATATTACATTGTATTAAATGACATTCATATATATATATATTTATATACTATTAATACATAATGCTACGATTTGTCAATACTCAGATGTGTTATCTATTTTCCACATACTACTTGTATGTTACGGACATAGTAATGCACCACATCATAAACTATGTTTTGTTAAGTAGGCTATTAGAAGCATTTGACTTGAAAATATTGAATACATCCTACATTGTATTAAGTGAAATTCAGATGTGTTTATATACTATTAACACATACTGCTTAGAGAATACAAATTCTTAGATCTAAAATGTTTTATTGCTTATGAGAAAAAGAAAATATTATCAATTTCCTGTTATTTAGTAACATTAAGTTAATCACGCAATAATTAGTTTTTGTATGTCTTACTAGTAATGTTCGAAAATCCAGAATTTAATTACAACCATTAAGCTCTAATTCATAAACTGCAGCTATAAAGTAATAATGAATAATGATCTCCTGCTGACTCCATTCCTCTCGAAATGTTCTTTGTTATGGCGCTAGTAATTAGTTATAAACCGTCAGGTGCTTCTGAGCTCATACTGCGCCGCCCCGAGCAGGGAGGGCTGCCTTTGGGGATGAATTACGTGAAAAGTTAACTCGTTTCAAAGAAACAATCAATAAGATAAAAAAAATGCTAGTACTATAGCAAATGAACCTAATTATATGATTTTCATAAATTTAAAAATTTGTATTTTCACATTTAAAACACCGATATTGCACAGTAGTAAATTATAAAATAAGATAAAATAAAATAAAACTGGTGAGAATTGTCAGGATCAATAAAATAAAAAGTCTTCAAGCAATTTGTACAAAAGTAATGTTAAAGTACATTTACAATTCTTGATATTATTCTAAAGAACCGTTTATCAGTATAAATTTCGTGTTCTGTGTTTAGTTTCATAAATAAAAAATAAATGCTCATCATATATTCAGTTATAAATGGTTTCTCTTCGTGGAGTATAATTTTTCCATTTCGTGAAGTAGACTATACTACATTTTGAATTATAGTAAAACAAAAACTCATTATCATTCTTGAGATTTGTTGTTTAGATATACTTGTATACCACGACTGCAACTATTTTCCTTTGAAATCCTGCGAAGCGGTGGTTGATAAAGAATTTTATTGCAAAGAACACGAACACAAATAGTCTAATATAAACTTCAAGGTTATTACAACTATGGAGGGGAGAAATAAATACCTCCTTAATATTTATGTAATATAAATTACCGAGCCCTAATTACGAAGATTAAATTGTAATTTTCTTCCTTATTTTCTTGTGTTATCTAGATCTCTGAGAACCCCGAAACTAAGCGTAAGCTTCTTTTCAAAGGTTTCTAAAAATACTTAAACTAATACTTAGGCCTTTGTAACGTGTCTATAGTAAGGTTATCTTCTATAAACCAATTACAACTATTTTTGCTGTTAGTATAAGAGCGATCAATTGTGTTCTGAACTAATAACCCTTTATTTTTAAGAATGCACAAGTTCCAATGGAATTCAATAATTAAACTCAGTATAAAATAATAGTAATTTTAATAAAATTTAAAATCAATAATACAGCAACGCCAAGCTATCTTTTTTACTTTTAATTTATTCTCAATTATTTCATATTTTTAACCCATCAAAAGTTCACAAGTCCAGTCTTAAAATTAACAATTAATCAATCATTCAATAATTGTGTCCTTCAAGTTCTCAGTGCTAATGTTTTCAACACAAATTCAAAATAAAAAATCTTCATTAAATTTCAAAATAAAATAATCTTCTTCAAATATAAAATGAAACAAATAATAAAATAAGACTTATTCTCAAAATAAAAATAAAACAAATTAAGGTAATATTAATATTTAATATATGAACAAAGACAATGTCCAACCAGTTAAACTCAAAATTGTATCAATTTCAAACTACTTTTTTCTGTAAATTTCCAATTTACAAATTATTGAATTATCCAGAATTATTCGCTTGGCTTTGAATGTTAAATTTAGGAACTTGTTAAAATATATATATAATCTTAGAACATAAAATAAATTTTCTTTTTCAGTAGGCTATTCCTGATTTAACCAAATTGAACAGGAAAATATCATCAAGTAATTTTCTATTTAAATGTTAAATTCTAACTTCCACAGTACCTCACACATCT
Source organism: Homalodisca vitripennis (assembly GCF_021130785.1). Classification (NCBI taxonomy): domain Eukaryota; kingdom Metazoa; phylum Arthropoda; class Insecta; order Hemiptera; family Cicadellidae; genus Homalodisca; species Homalodisca vitripennis. The sequence goes on along the minus strand of NC_060209.1, from coordinate 52,020,903 downwards.
GCTGAAGACTTCACCAACTAACAAAAATAACTATAATAGATTAATCAATTGAAAAAACAAACTTTAAATTTTGAAAAGAATTTTAATGTTAATACTCAACCTTCCTACCGAAAAATCAATACGGTAAGAGGCTATCACTTTACACGAACTTCTCTCTCTGAGCACACAGCCAAGAATCCCCTGAAAACGTGGTTGAAGCCAACCGGAAGGATCTAGAAGTCCCTCCCACCATCTAATCAACCTAACATTGGCCAATCAAAATTGAGCAAACACAATGTCTGAATTGGATGGTACCTATTCAACCCAGACCTGTAACCTATGCTCAATACCTAGATACAAAAGGAAGCTTCTAGCATTCCTCGAGCCCGAATCGACAAGAAATTCAGCACTGCCGGAAGGATCACAATCTTACAATTCAATTATTATATTAATTCACAATTCTCTTAATAAAAATGTAAAGATTCCTATAAATAATTAAATAATATAGGAAGCATCCTATAGCCTTTCATAGACTAACTGCAAAGTTTAGTATGATTCCACATTTTACTATTCATATTTATGGCGAATTTATTGTTGAACTGTATGAAACATTTACTAGTTACATACTACTTTTACATGCATTCATGATTCAGTATGGTTTGGAGCAGGATTTGTGTGCATTGTCTTGGCCTTGAAACGACTGTGGTTGTGGTGTGAACTAAATGGAAATTGAATTTGGACACATGTACCAGAAAGAAGATGATTCAGACAGCCACCTTTGAAAGTGCTCGAAGTAGTAAAAATAGTATGTAAACAAATATATTGTTAGATTTTCTGATACTTGTACCGGGCGTTTCAAAAAGGACTTTACAACTTTGAAAATTCATATAAAATGTATTAAACAAGGTAAAGAGCTGGTTTTGGTGATATTTTAGTGTATTTTTATGATATTTAGAACACGTTTCTAAAGCACACCTTAATATCTGTAACATAATTTGTAAAAATAATTTAACACTAAATAAAGAGCTTAAAAATATCACATAATAAATGTTTTAGCAATAACGTAAGTTTTTCTTGTTTCATGCAGTATTTATGAACGAGTAAAGAATGCCTCAAAAATTTAACTAAAAACACCTCAGATTTTTATACAAACAAAACTTGAATTCTTTGGTACTGAAAATGTTAAATTGTGCTTTTAAAAAATTCATACTTCAACATTTTTTTTTCATTACAACTTCATATAAAATTACCCAATGTGATAAATCTAACAATGATCGGATATTGTTGACACAGTACAGAAGAGTTATGCGTTTAATACATAGGATCCGAGAGCCAAAAATGCAAGTATAACCACTCAACCTGATTTCTTGAAATCGAGAGAAGAATTTTGTCCTGAAAGTAAATATGTTGTCAGCCACACTAAGGTCGGCAAAGATTAAAATGAGTGGACATGAAAACAATTGGAAATATAATATAACTATCAGTGAACTTTGCACGAAATTACGTAAGTTTTGCACCTGCATTAGCACTTCTGGTTCGGGTAAATTAAATTTCCAACGCTAATATTAAGTTTTTCTTCTAGCCACGATCAAGGAAACATGTTAAAAGTGTAGAACACACACACACACACACACACACACACACACACACACACACACACACACGCACGCACGCACGCACGCACGCCCGAACACACGCGCACACACACACACACACACACACACACACACACACACACACACACCAAAATCTGAGAAGCCTACTTCTCTCAAAAGACATCTCAGACAGTTATTATGACAGTCTTTAAATGTATAGTGAAAGTTAGACAATTTTTTTATATTTTATCTGCACTACTAGCACATACCCACGCTGCTTTTGCACACAATTTAGTAAGGGTTTACATGTGTATGGCCAATGCTGGTGATAGTGAAAGAAAAATAAAAACGTCACAAGGCGTTTATTTATTACCATTGTGATTTACTTCGATCTTTAGCAGTCGTTTATTCCATAGTTGATTTTGCCTTGTTTCCAAATTAAGGCAATATATATATATATATATATATATATATATATATATATAAATATATATATATATATATAAATATATATATATATATATTTCTCTTTGGTGTTACCACATGTTCAAAAATTCTTGTTTATTTATTTATGTCAGTTTTTATTTATTTACTTTTGTAAATTTTGTTGCTGTATGTTATTTTGTATTATACCTTTTTGAAAACGGCAAAAAGCCGAAATATTAAAGGAACTTTGTATCAAGAAGTTTAATAATTGATATATATATATATATATATATATATATATATATATATATCACAGATCAGAGAAGCTTACATTTGTTAAAAGACTTAAATGGGGTTTATATTAAAATCCTAGTTTATAGTTTATAGTAAAAGTTAGGTAGTAACTGTCTTTTATACATAATACCTGCACAGTTAAAAATACTATACTATAAGTGTTTTTTGCTTTATAAAAGGAAAATATTTTATAACATTTTGTGCTGGAATTAGTACATTAGTTTAAAAGCAAAGTCCAGCGAACTTTCATATAGCATATATATATATATATATATATATATATATATATATATATATATATATATATATATTGCTGACTGCTTCAAAGGAAGTCTTCGGATTAAAATTCTGACTATCTTGTGTTTTTTAAATTATTTTCTTATATTAGGATTGAAGGTGGATGATTACTTACCTAATCGCTGAAATCTAAAACGACGTGAAAATTAATGGTTAATCCTTAGTGAATTTACAAACTATAATCGTAAACAATTTTTAAATGGCTGCTAAGTTTTTTTTAACATATGGTTGTGCTATCATAAAACAATTTTTACAGACACTAGTTGATTTATATTTTACTGGCTATTTCATTTTATTTTTCACTGCTTAAGTGACCAAGATGGGGTTTTTCACTAGTTCAAAGACAAGAGGGGAGTATCACGGAGGAAATTTTGAAATCATAATAGGCGTATATTCATACGAGGGACCGAAATAATGTCCATGTAACATTTTAGTACCATCGACTGGAATAGTTTACGTGTAAAAAAAACACGCAATTAGGATATTTCTTTCTCAGATCCTATATTTTTTTCTTAGGTAATTACACTTAAAGCTAACCAGAAACGCTAATAAATATAAAATGTTCGTCATCTAACTATATTATAAAGATCATTAAACTGGTGACTTAGCCTCTTTATCTTGTTGTCTGCCTATTATATAAATATTTTTCTGATGGTCCATTTTAAGTGTATGAACCTAAGAAAAATATAACCTTTCTTATTTTAACACTTTCGATACCCTTTGATATCGACCTAAAACAAAATTACAGCAGCTGATGAACAATTTCTAAGAAATATTAATTTATTGTGTGCAAGCATTGCATTGATTAAAACTATCAAATTGACGTATTTATACATGATGTAAAAACTGGAATCACCCCAATCACTATGATCGCATCAGTGATAATGTCTTAAGGTATTTAGTTTATCTTTTATTTCACCATAGTACTTTATCATGTATTTCATCATGATTAGTTTATATTTATTTAAATAAGCTTGTATTCTCACTAATACAGTTTATTTTATATAGAAAGTTTTTAATTAAAATGATCTGTGAATGCAGTAAGAGGATAAAAATATAATTAAATAAACTACAGATTCAAAAAGGGTGGAAGTTCAACACAGAAGAAAGTAACAGCAACCTGAGAACGATGGTGGTTATTAAGATGCGCCCTCAAGCTGATCCTTACTTTGCTGGAAAGTTTATTTTGCTTGGAATAAATTGTTCATTCAGTAATTTAAATTATGCACAGTAATATTGCACTGTTATAACGGACGTTGCTCGAGTGGCAAATGCTCTTTATATGGAGTGTACAGAAAGCGTCCAAGATTTTATGGTGTAATTTTAGAAAAAATATACAAGAAGTTCAACGAACTTTGGTCTAAAATCCATAATCCTACGTTTTAAGATCCATAGGAATTTTTAAATAATTATTTATTATTTGAGGACAACTTATATTACAATTATGAAAGATAGTGTTCTAGCTTTAATATACATTCTCGTAAATAAAATTAAAACATATTTACCCACTTTAAGAGTTTAAAAATTCTCTGATGGTTTGTAAAAAAACTATTAATCTAAACAAAAAAGAATTATTTGAAAGAAAACGAATTGAGTTATAACGTCTAGTGTGTATATACGGCGGATTTTTTAGCATTAAAATACTTGTTAAGATAGATTTAAAAAGCTGTGATTGAGATTACAGTGGATACATGCTTTCAGTAAATGCTCAAAGTTCAAAGTGGTGTTTTAGTCAATATAGAACATGTATGAGTTTATGAAAATTTAGTCATAATTTTTTCGAACTTACCACAGCTCTGATGTGTCTAAATTCATTGACTTTGCGATGGCCATTACTATAGGTTTAGAATTAATTTCGAGTTGGGTAATTTAGCAACAAAACAAAATAACATAACATCTTGTTACTGATGAACATCTATTAGAACTACTATACTGTTGTTATAAGATACTTTTCTTACCTTGGTGTTCGTACATGTCTTTTAAATTTTGAAACTCTTATGATATATACTCTTTACTACGTGCAACAAAATGGAATATTCTATAAACCTAAAACGAGCACAAGCACCAAACTATAACTCTAAAATAAAGTTAAACACTTCATTAGTCATCCGGATGTATGTACTTAAACACCTTTGTCCAAAGCAATTTTATCACATCAAAAATTTTTTTACTCTATATACTAAAATGCAAAGAAAGAATTTCATCACTATCGAGGCCCTATCACCGGATACATAACGACATGTACAAACACGCTCGTCTTCAAACAATTGTAGACGACTTGCAGTTAGTCTTTTTTAACATACGGCAGAAGAGAAGTTTCGTAAGGCTTTGAATTTCATTTATCATAACCTTTACAGCAACATTGCCTCTCCGAAAGGGATGTGTTTATGACTGCAATAAATAATTTCATAAAGATGAATGTGCAAATAAATTAATGTAAATGATTAAGTCAGAAGTTTATTTACCATTGTGTGCAATAAATATGTAGTTATTATTATTGGTTTTACTCGCCAAGTCTTGTGTTACTTATAATAATGGTTATTGGTATATGTTATTCGAATGACCTAAACTAACTCAGTACCTTATAATAAGTTAGGTAACAATATCTTTGGAACAAACGTTTTAATACTCCGGAGGAACCGCCAAAGGCTGTTATAAAATGACAAGACATGAAGACAATATTTATTTTCTAAATGACTGAGACTATGTTTTTATTGTGACTTATTGAACCACAATACTCTTACTGAGTTTTTTCAAAGGGCGAAGGTATACTGCAAAAGAAATTTTCACCTCTCGCTGGGTTTATGCACTCACGATTTAGTCAAAATTTTCATAATGGTCCACAGTTAAACAATGTATCAGTCTAACACTTCCATATTTTCGACACAACATGAGTCCACGGCGTCCTTTAGTCACCCACTTGAACATGGCTGTTGTTCCCAAGTTTTCCGAGGAAACCATTGTTTATTACCTCTGTTCTTCATCTAAGATAGTGTGGCCAATCCTCCGATTACGCTTTAAAAATATTTGCGATATTTTTGTTTAGTTGTTCAATAATTTTGGATTGTTATAGTACGTTATTTAGCGCTTTATTAGCCAGAGATTACAAAACAAATATGTCAAAACAGCTGATGTCTCTCAACTAGCAATAATGTTTAGTAATCAGCGCCGATACGTTGATGAATTTCGTTAAAAATGTAAAATTTAAATTGTAATACAACTATTTGGTATTATTTAAATGTTTGATCACTACTGTATGTGTTATGGTTTGGCAATAAAATGCTCATCAGGTGGAATTTTTGTCATAGAAAATGATTTTTTTTAAAAAAAAAATAAAACATTGTACCTTGATCCATGATTTAAGGACATGTTTTTGTTCAAAAATTCATGAGTACTATAACCCATAGACGTTTTTAAAATCCTTTCCACCCTGCACACACACACACACACCACAACACACACACACACCTACACACACACAACACACACACACACACACACACACACACACACCACACACACACACACACACACACACACACACACACATAAGAACTTCACATTTATTATATTAACAACAAATTTTAACTTTTAATATTTTACTGCTAAATAACATATAAAGACATTAATGTTATGCGATTTTACATTGTAAAATTTATTTTTGAAAACCAATCCATTAAATAACGATCTTGAACCCACTGACATTCCACAAGGCAGCTAAAATTCCGTCCTGTCGTTTGTAGTTGCCTGAAGGTTTTAGGCGAGTTTATTGATTCTGTAAAGGAAATACTCTGCGTTATTTTACCCTTGTATACGTTAAACTCAATATTCTCACAAATTAGGGCACGTATACTTAGTTATAGTATACGACACCCCCTATATAATAATGAAAATAAACTAAATAATAATAAAAAACTCTAGTGTCCCATTGATTTTATTACCTACTAATGGCTTTAGTTACTTTATTGTTGAAATGTTTTATGAGAGATTTTTGCAAAATTAAATTAAATTGATCTATCTATCTATCTATCTATATATATATATATATATATATATATATATATATATATATATATATATATATATATATATAGATAGATAGCATCTTTGACACCTTTGTCTAAATTTAGTTATAATTGTAAATTATCTTATTGCTTGAAAACGGTTACTGGAAGAGTTAAAGGACAAATGAACATAGGTCTGTTAATTTAGATGAAATAAGGAAAAGGATTGTGGGTGCAATAGAACAAAGGGGTCAAAAGTAAAGGGGCAAAATACAAATGGAGGAACAAAACCGGGTCTTTGAAATCGATGGATGTTTTGTAATAATTAACTATTTACTACATCAATTTTTAATGCTAACCATTTTTTAAATTTTTAACGGGAAAATCTTATGAGATTTTATTTACATCCCAATTTTAAAGAACAATATTGATATATGTAATATAATACGTAATTAAAGTCTTTTTAGTGTAATATTAACAGATATAAGTACGTTTTATTAGATCAACGATTTTTTTTCCTTCCTACCTAGTAATGCTATACTAACGTAAACTTATACTCTGTAAAAGAATAGTTAACTAAATTCCTTTTGAGTTACACTTAATCATGATTCTTTAATATTATCACAGTAAGAAAAAGGTAAATTACTGTTTAATGATAGTTTAAACAGTTAGAAAGAACTTTTGAACTTAGGAATTCGAATGTGTATAATTAAACTCTTGCAGAAAACTTCTACCTCTAAAATAAGACAGAAGTATAGAACAACATCCTAGTTCTTACGCTTCTTGTCTTAAGGGCTTTATGTGTATATCAAAAGCTACATTTTGGAGTTAAAGTGCTCTAACATTTTAGAATTACCATATTAAGATATTAACTACCAGTTCAATGTTTACATTCTCATTTTTTATCGATAGTTATTTATGCAGGAATATGTTCGAAATAGTTTCCTTATCTCCTCGTCTGGGCAGTTACATTTGGAACTCGTAAGGGGGCATATAAATATGCAACCGCTGTGAAAGACATTGATATTCAAAGGTCAAATCAATACACATTCATTTGTACTTCCTGGACGGACAGTTACATTAAAAAACTCTAGGTGTTTTATTAGCCATTCCTACCGAGATACATACATTAGTTTGGTATATACATGAACAATTTTTGGGCGGGACAGTTACATTGGTGATACGCACCAAGACACATGCATTTGTTGAACAGATACTTGGGCAAGTCCTGGACCGGGCTATTAAATGTTTTTGTCTTGGTGATTTCCACCAAGACATAAATTAGTTTGTTTTATTTGAGCTTTTGCTAGGCTTGTCACTCGAGGGGATGTATAAGGTTCATTTATCTTTACATTTATGTCTCCACAATATCTAAAGAACAAACTGGCTTATAGAATTAGAACTTCGCATCTAATTGCATTTATATATAAAAAGTACAATTTTTGATGATGGTGCATGTCTTTCCATGGGATTTAACCGAGTGTTATTGGACAATGTAGTATTGGTTATACTCAGAGATGTCTGTTACTTGGTCATATGTGGGATTGCGTACACCTTCTTTGTAAATAGTTATTTCCAATAATAACAGTTATGGAAATAACTTTTTGTGATAGCAAAACATAATTCAGGATTTTTTATTTAACAAACCTTATCATTTTCTGGGATGGTTGATTTTATAACGAAATTTGAACTCTACTCTGATAAACTTAAAAATACTTTTTGTTGTGTAAAGTTTTTAATTATTCAAGTAGTATTTAATAATTATGTTTTAATTTTGGAAGGCCCAACTTTCAGTGGAGGTGTTAATTATAAGTTTGTTTTAAAAATAAAAAATTGAATATAATCCTTGAATAAACCCAAGAAATATTTCATATTCATTCACATATTTCCGTAATTTTATAAATTTCCTTGAGAGATATTAAATAATATACTTAGATATGGTAAAATATGTCAACCATTGCTTTATTATTACGGTAAATAAAATGTAATTTGTCATAAAGAAAAATAATAAAATACCAAATGCCCTATGCCGAAATAATTTCAAAAATATAACATTATATATTATATTATATTTTACACATCAATATCAACACAGAGAATCTTAAACGTGAAACATTGCACGAGAGTTTTACAGTAAATTACTAAACTAAAATGAAACACTCTAAACAAATCAACTTTTCTTCGCGGGCCACGACAATTCTTCAAGAAAACTAGGTTTTGTCCGTATTACATGCTGTAAGGGGCTATAATTCTTATGGTGACGTTAAGCTTACAGTTAACACACAATTTTGAGTCCAAATACCTTTCATCAGAGTTGTGTAAAATGTTATGTTTAATTTAAAACGATATTGAATAAACAACACCGTATTTACTAAATATTAGTTACATAAAATGTTACAGTTAATCATTTGCAATAACCATCCATATCATAAAAATTGTTACTGTTTTTCTCGGTTAAGTAACAGTAGTTTAACTTAACTCACAAAGTATTATTATACTTGGTAAAAAATAACTTATATTTAACTTATAATAAATATCAAATAATAATAGTGGCACCATAGTACTAATTTACGTAAATCCTATTAAATGTACCACTTTTTATTTTACCCATATATATTACAACAGTTTAATAGGTTTTTATATTAAATAATTTTAAATCATCAGCTAGTTAAACGAAAACAGTTTCCAAATTAAATTGTTCTTACGTATTACATTTCGAAGACAAGCAAGTCAAGAGACGGAAAGAGCTATGAAACAAATCTTTAGGGAACGTTTAATTAAAGTTAAGCTAATTTCCCACAAGAGGGGGCGCCAAAACAAAATAATTGCGTTGACAGCTTCAGGACAAGAGCTGCTTGAGAAAACGTTAATTTAAATTGTTATACCATTAGCTGCCTTCAGCAGTGGTGTAGTTTCTGGTATAGATGTATAACTTATTTGTATTATAATATAATTGCAATATTTCTAACTATAATAGTGTTCATAGATGATACTATAGTGATTGAATTATTTCGAATGTATAACTAATGATTTTTTCCAATTTAGTGTTATATTTTCTCTGTATTAATTAGCTATAAATGTTTTTACAGAGAGAAATATGATTGGCAGATTTCTAGGTATCGAAATTAGGGAATTCCTGTATCCCTGTCTGACAACCGAAATCTTTAGAGAATTCAAATTTTTACACCAAAATAGTGCATATTAGTAATAGCTTAAGCTTATTAAATTAGTTTGTAACGTATTTTATTGATTTTTTTCCTATTATTTCCATGTTACAGGTAACAAAAAGTGGAATACTATAAATAGAAAGTAGACAGTGGTAGGAAGGAGTTGCTGCAGCATCACAACAAACCTGCAGAATACTAATACCGATCTCTTTGTTTAACGTTTTTTGTTAGCGATAGATAATTTGGAAGTACAATACGAGTTAGCACATTTACCATCGTTATCTAACAAATACAATTACATTTCAGAATGTATTGATAATCACTAATCTCTAAAATGGATGTACTAATCAGGCAAATCCTTTATGTAAATTATTTGGTGGAAAAAAGATTAGAATAGTAACTGGAATATTTTTGAATCTTGGAAAAGTTTGCTATTTATGTTTCATAATCCAAATTTATCAGACATTAAATAGCTGTTGATGCTTTCAGCTGAAGTTGGACTATTTGGCTGAAACATCTGTTTACATTTAGATCTAATAAAGTATTAATTGTACAGTGATTGATCAGTAATGTAATGCAGATAACAAAGTTAAGATCTAAATTTTACTCCAGATTGTACCAGTGACGAATTAAAAACATGTAATGTGTTGTAAATATTATTTAAGCACTTCTATAAGACCAACCTTAATGAACACAGCTGAGAATCTTTTCACGTGAGGTATTCCAACTGGTATGCTTCCTTGACATTTGCAATATGGTATTTTTAACAGAGGCTTAAGGAAAAACAGATAACCTAACACTAACATCTCTTAACGTGCCGTTCTTACCCAGATTACAATTAAAAAAAACGAGAAACCTTTTACCCGATTAGTTAGGATAATTGCATGAACTTAATGAGAATTTCCCTCTTATACCATAAGTAGGTAGGATTTTCAACTAGATCGCAATATGCTTCACAGTCCTACTTATGTATGTATATTTTCTCCATCGAGAAAAAAAGAAAACTCTACTATAACACTGAGACCAACTTAGACGGAAAACAGGTTACAAGAGCCTGAATAGTTACTTTTTTATCGACGTAGATTTTCAAGGGCTATCTACATATAGTTTTTGATCGGAGCAACAAAGTAAACCGTAGGCTCCATAAGTGAATTTAATCTATACAAAGTATACATATTATTTTAATCGAAATAAGCATTTTAGACCTACTTATGTACGAGTACATATTATTTCTTCGCCTAGACAACAAGGCAAACTCATTTATTACTGTGGAAATATCTGAGACCAAAATTGCATGACTAGAGCTAGGACGTAAACATTTTTTGAATCAATTAGGTTTATGAGACCTATACATTAGAACTTTTGAACGGGGCAGCAAGTCAAACTCAGCTGTAGCGTTGGACATATAATTCATTAGAACCAGAAATTCTGGACACATACTGGAAATGATATGTCAGGTATAACTCTGATACTCATAACCATAAACACCGAAATAAAATGTAACTGGTGTATTCCTACTATGCTTGTAAAATGTCATAAAATGGACTTTATCATATTACATCATAAGTGCTTTTTACAAGTCATATAGGCATTTTTAGGAGTATGATGAAGGATTTCGAAAATTGCTTGTAAAGCTGCATGTAACAGCTAGTACGTTATAAATAAAGGTAACGAAGTTTTGAGAACTAAAATATATCATCTGGATCTGATGTTAAAAAGCTATATGATTGAGGGTTAAGCATGCACAAAACTTATGAAATATGGTAAATATATGGCGATGAATTCACCTAAGCAAGGGATAACAACTGAAAATTTGTACGTGAAAGTAAGGAAACACCCGAAGATCCAAGGTAAGTGGAGGCTCTTAACAGTGGGGAAAAAACTAATCATGTGACAACACAGAACAAGCGCATAGGATACTAAATCTAAAACACCTGAGTCGGTGAAAGAAACAAAAGCTCTATATGGGCTGGGCACTGCATGAAACTGCGTAGCAGGTCATTTGGATATAAAACGGGTAACAGGATGTTGATCGTCCGGAAATGAGGAATAAAAATAACCGCACTACGGCCTGCGTTTATTTTTATCTCAAATTCATTTTTGTGCGTGTTTAACCATATTTCTTACGGTTTTTTGACAAATAAAGAAGAATATATATATATATATATATATATATATATATATATATATATATATATATATATATATATATATATATGTATATATGTATATATATATATGTATATATGTATATATATATATATATATATATATATATATATATATATATATATATATATATATATATGTATATATATTACAAATCTCGCTATTGTTCCAGTTTTTTTACATGTACCAATGGCATAATTCAGATTTCTATTTATATAGAATCCTTGATTGCCTATTTAAATTTTCTATCGCACTTTTGCTTCAAACACAAATGACCATCCTGTTCCACTTAATAACTATTTATACATGAAACAGAGCCGTTTTTTAACCTGCATAGTCAATAGATATTTCTCAAACTCTTAAATAATTCTAAAACACTAAATAAAAACACTTTTTGCAGTATTTTATGAGATTTCAATCATTTATATCCTTATGTCGATTATTGTTTATTTGAATAACTCTTTAATATTGTATTTATACTTTGTTCAATAGATTAAATAACGATCGAACTTGAAACGTGGAGAATCAGAAATACAGTTCAACAAAATAAAGTCAACTAACCATGAACGAAGCCAGTCATGTGAGAGGATAATGAGATTCTCTCTCTCTCTCTCTCTCTCTCTCTCTCTCTCTCTCCCTCTCCCTCTCCCTCTCCCCCCCTCTCTCTCTCTCCCTCTCCCTCCCCCCCTCTCTCTCTCTCCCTCTCCCTCTCCCCCCCTCTCTCTCTCTCTCTCTCTCTCTCAGTTGTAGCCGAGCCGCCGAGGAGGAAGCATCGCTGTGCGACAGTGTGTCAATTTTGAGGTTAGGTACTTGCCATAGTTATCTTGTGTCCGCGTACTACCGGTGTAAGACTGTCTATGTACTATTCTGTTTCTTTTATTACTGAATTTATTCAACAATGAAGTGTTCTATATGTACTGTTGGAGTCACAGCCAATTGTAAGTATCTAAAGTGTTTCTTATGCAAAAAAGTCTATCATCTTGACTGTATTGGTACATTGACTGACGATGACTTTCAATATATTGTGTCTAGTAATGTTAATTGGAAGTGTTCTGAGTGTGATACGAAGAAGGCAGTTCGGGATGATAATACCCCAGTTACTCCGGTGAGTGAAAAAGCTGTATTTGTTCAAACTCAAAAACACAGTGATTCAGATGTCGGCTCAGATTCCAGTAATATTTCAAAAACTGGGATCAGAAGAAAGATCGTTTGTAAAAAATGTGCTAAGGGGTTTTCTCATAATTCATGCAGGCCAGTATGATCTGAGTGCGGTGAAAATTACCATTTTAAATGTACTTCAATTTCTAAGCAAGACTATGAAAAGAATCAGCCATGGTTATGTCCTGTTTGTGCGGGAGAAAGCGGACTCAACTTATCAGTAGCGACGCAGGAGGCGGCCGCTGATAAGATAAAGTCTACTGATATACTCGATTTAATGAATGAAATGAGAGATTTTCGCCGAGAAATGAAAGAAATAAACATTGACTTCAAAAATAACATGGAAAAATACTCTGAATGGATAATTGACAACGGTAACAAAATTGAGGAAGTAGGGAAACAGGTGAGAGGAATCAAGGAGGACATATCTCACCTGTATCAAGAAAACATTAATTTGAGGAAAACTGTACAGGAACTCACCAACAAAACCAATTTCCTGGAGCAGGCGTCAAAGGAAAATGTGATCGAGATCAATGGGATTCCCAGCAAGGATAATGAGAATCTTCTGGATCTGATATCCAGAGTGGCTGCTGCAATCGGATTTGAATTTCAAGTAAATATGATAGATAACTGTTACCGCTACAGGACGGCAGCGGGTGCAGATGGGAGGCCAGGAGGCATCGTGGTCCGTTTCGTCCGTAAGCTGGACCTTGAACAATTTATACAGAAGAGGAAAGATAAGAGAAATCTCAATACCAGGGACATCGGGTTCATGGAGGGACAGTCAAATCCGATTTATGTCAACAACAGTCTCACCCAGGCGAACAGGAAGCTACTCAACAAAGCGCGAGAGGTCAAGCGGGAGAAACAGTACACGTATCTTTGGGTCAGAAATGGAAGGATCTTCATGCGCAAGAATCCTGGAGATCGCTTTGTGGTGATTGACTCAATGGAAGTGTTAAGTAAGTTGTGAAAATTATTACGCTACAATGTATTGATTTGTTACATGATAAAAATGTGTATTTGCTATAGTTTGTTTACAGTATTATCTGATCTATTTGAGGATCTTTCAGTTGGTATTAACAGTTTCAAATGTGTTTGTTTTAATGTGTTTATTTTTCTTGGGGTTTTTTTATTTAGGATTTTACAAAGGGATCTATATTTTAATGTATTCTCAATTACAAATAAATTTTAATGAGCGTTAGTGTAAATAATCGGGGACCATTTGTTTCATTAAAATATAAATTTATAAAGTCTAAAAATTGCTTAAAGATAGGTCATACCAATGTAGAGAATTTGATGGTCAGAAGAGAAACTGTCTTTAGTCTGTTTAACGAAAATGTTTTTGATGTTATTGTGTTATCTGAAACATTTTTAAAGCCTATTATACCTTCTACTCCATATCTTGTGGATAACTATGAATTGATACGCCATGATAGGGAGGGGAAGGAGAGAGGGGGTTTAGCCGTCTATTTGAGGAAGTGTTTCAGTTATAGGGTGATAGCATCTTCACAGGCAATGTATTGTATGAAACCTGAATTCTTAATCATAGAACTATCGCATTGTAATTGGAATTTATTGTTGTGTGCAGTATATCGACCTCCTAAACTAGGGTATATTTCAGAATTTTTCGATGTTTTAGCCAATTTACTTCCAGTGTATAAATATGTCTTAGTAATAGGAGACTTTAACATAAATTTAAGTACTGATCGTGTGTTTTTCGAAAAAACGTATTTATTGGATACTGTTAAAAATTTGAATATGTCTATATTACCATTAAACCCAACATACCACAGACCAGAATCTGAAACTTGGCTAGATATCATGTTTACAAACGATTTGAGTAGAGTGAACGATTATGGGCAGATTTCTATATCTGGGCTTTCTTATAATGATTTCATTTATACAGAGATAAATTTAAAAACTAAATTGTATGTAAATAAAAATATAAGTGTAGTCAGAGATTTTAAGAATGTCCAGGTTGATGAACTTAAACAGGAGTGTGTTGGGTTATTATGGGATAATTTGTATACCTGTAATACTATTGATGATAAGGTAAAAGTTCTGTCAGAGACATTGTCAAGTCTGTATAACAAATATATTCATCTAAGAAATGTAAGTAATAAAAGAAATGTATGTCCGTGGGTCAATGAAGATATCAAAAAATTAATTGTAAATAGAGATAAGTTGTATAAATGTTACGTTAGATCCAAAGATAGAGAAATATGGGAAGAATATAGGTTAATGAGAAATAGAGTTAAGAGAATTATTAGGGACGAGAGGAATAAATATTTTAAAAATTATTTAAGTAAGGAGAGATCAAGTCGAGATATGTGGAAACTCATTAGAGATCAGGGAGCTGGGTTGAAAGCTAGAATCGAAACAGCTAGGTGATCCGGTTGTTCAGTTGGATTATCTCAATTATTATTTCTGTGGCATAAATAATGAAATAGACAGGGATTTGATTGAATATTATAAAAATAAGAGATGTTTGGAAGCAAATAATTTTAACTTCACGCAAATAACTGTTGAAGCTGTTTACAAAGCAATTATGGATATATCATCTAACGCTGTGGGTAATGACGATATACATATACAGTTTATTAGATTGATTTTTCATGAAATACGAGATGTGTTGTTACACGTTTTTAATGTTTCTTTGTTATATAGTAGCTATCCAAGTCAATGGAAAAATGCATTAATTCTTCCGTTACCTAAAGTTAAGAGTCCTATAGAAACTAAAGATTATAGACCTATTAATATATTGTGTGTTTTGGGTAAAATAATGGATAAGTTGGTGTATCAACAATTATCTATATATGTTAATGAGTGTAATATTTTATGTAAATACCAATCTGGATATAGACCAATGTGTAGTACTCAGACGGCTCTGATTAGGATTACGGACGATATAAGGTTGTCAATGGATAAAAGGGAAATAGTAGTCTTAACACTTCTAGATTTCAGTCGTGCTTACGACTGTTTAAATCATGAGTTGTTATTAGCAGTTTTGCAGTCTTATAATATTAGTGACAATGTAGTTCAATGGTTCAGATCATATCTATTGAATAGAAATCAACGAGTAAAAACTAGTGGTGGAATGTTATCCAATTGGAAGATTAATCCTGTAGGAGTTCCCCAGGGATCAACATTGTCTGCCTTACTTTTCTCACTTTATATAAATAGAATATATGAAATTATTATGTTTAGCAAATTTATGTGTTATGCTGATGATATGCAGCTGTACATAAGTTGTAATATAAATAAGGTAAATGAAGCTGTTGATGCAATGAACGCCGATTTATGTAATATTTCTAGCTGGTGTAAAAGTCATGGGTTAAATTTTAATGCTTTAAAATGTAATTCTATGATATTGGGAACCTCCCGAACCTTAGCAAATATAGATTATGAAAATGTATTACCGATCGTGATTGAAGGAACAGTACTGAAATATGAAAATAGTTTTGTAAATTTAGGTCTTAATATGTCAAACACTTTATCTTGGACCGAGCAGGTGGATAGTATAGTTAAGAAAGTTTATCAATGTTTATACCAGTTTAAAAGACTTAGTTTTAATCCTTCAGTACATGTAAAGAAACTAATGATTCAGACATTGGTGTTCCCATTTTTTGATTACGCTCAAGCAGCATATTGTGATTTAAATAACTCACTAATGAATAAATTACAGGTAGCACAGAATGCGTGTATAAGATATATTTATAACCTAAAACTTGATGATCATGTAACTATTTATTATTGGAATTTAAGATGGTTAAAAATTAGAGAAAGATTAGAATATTATGTGTTAACAATGTTGTTTAAGATATTGAAATATGAAAAACCGGATTATCTGTTTGAGCGTTACGTTAGTATGTATAATGTTCATCAAAGAAACACTCGTTTTGGAAGCACAACTTTGCACTTTCCTATTCACAGAACGGTGATTTATACAAATTCTTTTCATGTAAAATCTATTAGACTAATGAGTGTTTTAGACAATAATATGAAAAATGTTCCCTCAGAACAAACTTTTAAAAAATTATTGAAGGACAAGTTAGTAAAAAGATATGAGTAATGTGTTAATGTACGTCATCCGTAAGCAGGAAAAATGAATTCTTATCTTGTGATGTATGATTTCATTGTAATACACGTTTTATTTGAGAATCGATTTGTTAGCTTTAAAAGGTAGTCTAAAGTTGAAAATTTAAGCATTGTAGGATAAACTGATTAAAATCATATAGATTTATATTAATTGTCTAGAGTAACTCCACTTATGTTTGTTGCTGTTAATTTGATTAAGTAATAGTTTATTATATTTAAAACAGTAAAAATGTGTTTTTATGTATGCAATATAAAAAGTAAAAACATTTGCGCATTTAATTTGAAGTAAATAAATAAAATAGATTAATATAAATTGTGTAAACTTTTTCCGTAGAAAATAATTGTAGCTAGTGGTTTCTAAATCGACCAAAATTAGAAAGTAAAATAATTTTAGTCAAATAATATATTATAATTAACAATTCAATTTAAAGTTTAGATAAAGTAAAGTAAGATTACTATGATTTAAATAATAGTCTATGTTTCATGTGTGTTAGTATAAAATTGTGTGCCGCAACTCTGTAAAAAGACAATGTAATTGTACAAATTTGAGCCTGTCCCGGTGTAAGAGTGGAGTGCCAAACCGGGGCAGGGTAAATAAAGAAAGTATCTCTCTCTCTCTCTCTCTCTCTCTCTCTCTCTCTCTCTCTCTCTCTCCATAATATATAATTTCATTTATTTACTAACTTGACCGATTATTATATAACTATTCTATTATAAGTATTTTTTTTATTTAAATAATTTACGTCACGTTTTTTGGAAATTGATATATTTAGTCTGTGATAGGGACATTATTTTTTTCCTCTTTTAGCACAGTAATTTTTCTTCTCTCGAGATCCATGAGGAAGAATTAGGGCACTAATCTCAAAGTAATGACCCCCCCCCCAGAAAAATAGAAGATGCCAGCTCTGAACCGGACTCTCCAGTCATAGCAGGCATGGGGTGGCAGACTCTTGTTGAGGCTAGCAAGGACCTCTAATACTTAGGGAACGAATCCCACCAATTCCCACAGTCATCTCCCACAGTAGACTAGACCTATCGAATTACCCTTGCACCCCAGAATCTTGACATTTGCGGTTAGAGATGTGCGGCCCCTGGATTTCCATAACTGCCCAGATTTAAGTGGCACATCGGTTTTTGCTATGCCCAGTGGTAGGTTTTCAACTGACCAGCCACAAGTGATCCCTGCTGGGTAATCGCAGCATTATCATTTAGTACAAAAAGAAAAATTTGTAAAAATTATAAAATATATGACAAAGCAGTTGAATTAATTCTAAACCATCTAAAAGCTTGTAACAGAGCCAGTGACTCTTTTAAAATTTATTTCTTTATCCTTTCTGTACAGTTTGTTTCCTCATGAACTTTTAACACAGAGTTAACAAAACATTTTGACTGCAAAATAGTTATAACAAGTGTACTCGTAACCTTGTTTTAGCTAACTATCTTGTATTAGAAAACATAAAATTGACAGCTTAAAGTTTTTTTTTCTTAAATATGTAAATAAAATGCCTCCATTACTGACTCTGGCAAACATTTGAGGACAATTTGAACTTGCGCTTCAATGAAGTGGTGTATTATCATAATGTATCCTACATATTATTGTTTGAATTGATCTCTTCTATATTAAGCCTAGTTGCTCTGAGTTAAGAACGTATAAACTCCTGCCATGAAGCTGTACTGTTAAAGGTGGTTATCTGCTTGCGTGTTGTACCTGCTCTGAGAAACTCTGGCAGTAACTCTTTATTGTACTTGTAGTTAGGAAATAAACTACTCGTTTATTACGCTTGCACCGTGAAAGATTAACCTCTATTATGTTATGGTTATTTTAACGGTATTATAGGAAGCGTATTTTTCTCCTTGCACTTAAACAGAAAAGAAATATTGGCCTTTATAACCTTTCATTCGACTTATAACGATAAAAAAAGCGTAAGGATAAAGCATCTAATTTTTCACTGTCCTTATCACGATATTACACTTGACTTACTTGCTAGTTGTTCAGGCACCGTGTACGTTGCAGCTAAATGTTCACTTGTTTTGTCTCGATTTTAAGAGCGATCTATTAGCTCTTTTTACCTACTTCGAGAAAGTGTAGGACTTAAACGTTGTAGCCAGAAAAACCAGAAAGCTACTAGTTAATTTTTATTGTGTGAAATATATTTTGAGACTATGCAATGGTGTTAGGAAATACATATAATTCTTTAAACAGAGAGGAAAAAATTTAAAACACCAGGTATAATCATTGGAATATCATCAATTATGTGTAGCATATGCAAAGTGTAAATTTTATTGCTATAACAAACACTTTATATTTTTGTAAGTTATTAAGTTTTTTTTTAATTTAAACGGACCCAATCTATAAATTAGTGACGTGTGTTTTTGTATCAGTAAATTAAATTACAGTAAAAAAAATGTATAATAAATTACAAAACAGTAATTTAAACAGTTTTAGTACTATTTTATTTTAAAGAAACCCAGAAGCAATCAGACAAGCGGTAAACAAGTGGTGTTTACGGTCATATAAACTGTTTTATTCACTTCGACACTTTTTATCTTATTTCAATAAAGATTGCATTATAATTTTTATAAATTCTGTATAAAGTCAGCCTTAGTTAATAAAAGAAACGTTTCAGTGAAAGAATAACGCTGTCATGAAACAACCTATGACTTTAAAATGCAGTTCCTGCAGCTGCTTCTGACGACCGTATATCTTTGTAACAAACGAGCGTCTTCCTGTCTGCAGCTCAGCGTGGTACTGACTCCAACAGAGTTTAAACTGACTTTCTTTTACAAGTTCTCTCTTGTTATAAGTGTAGGAAAGCACTCTGAAGTTTTCGGTGCTGTCCGTTTTCATGTATTCTCCAAACATCAGTAATAGTAGTGATTGTTACTATCAAACAAGCTACTATTAATTACAAAATGCTTATATTTTTAACTTCAGAATCTTTGCTATTGTTTAAAGGTTTGAATCAGAACCTCGCACAGTAAGAAATGGTTTAACTTTAGCATAAAATAACTTTGAATAAAGAAAAAGTATATCTGTCGGCAATGTTTAATACTGATAATAATGAATAGTTCCTTGAATTAGCCAACTCACAGAATGCAAGAATGTTTCAACTCAATGGACTGTTTAGTTATTTATATAGTTTATATATATATATATATATATATATATATATATATATATATATATATATATATATAAAGTTAAGTTTTATTCCAATAATGTACTTATTTATTCAATTTATAAAATTAAAATTCAAAAACCTGTTCTATAAAAATTTGCAGACACTATAGCAGCACTAAATACATTGTGTTACACGCAACAATTGAATATTACCGTCCACCACAATAAGCGGTAACATCATTAATCTTGCAGCTCTAAAGATGAATTATCTCTTCCACACCGTATATTTGTATAGAGCAAAATATTAAAATATAGAAGTGGCTGTACGTCAAAGACATCTTTTTTATGTTTAACATCGTCCACCTAGAATTATGGAGTTGTTTTCGTTATGTCTTAATGATAATATTAGAATACTTTGATACATATTGGAAGGGCACTTTATATGAATGTTCAAGTTTTTGTTAGTAAGTTATTTCTCCAACATTTTTATATCTTAAGTATTACTAATATAATTGTAAACATTTAAACATTATAAAAATCAGATCCATCCCAAAAATAAATTGCATTAATTACGTAATACATGGGATAATTATTTCCACAGAATTACTTAATTAAGATGTATTGTAAAAAATTTTAAACAATCTATTTTTTAAATTGATGAATTTTTGTAATGATGTTGATTACTTATCCGCATTACCACAGAATCACCTGAAATAGGGCTTTGCTTGAAAGCAAAGGATCTTATGTAATCCCAGGACAAATCTGTATGACCCCTTGGTGTCGGACCACTGCCCGCCATTGTTGATTGAATGCGCCTTGTTGAATGATACTGAATACAATTTGTACAAATTATGTACTACATAATGTATTATTCATGTATCAGCTATTATATTACATTATGATTAAAAAAATACAAATGCTTTAATTTCATAATAGAATTATTTACATTTGTAAAAGTTTCAATATATAAACCATACACTATTTAAACAGTTTGTTATCAGTATATATAAATATTAGATAAAAGCATATTTTAAGCTTACATCGTATTATTGCTGGACACATTTGTAAGAAAAATAAGGAGAACATATTTCAACATTAAATGATTATAAATACGAGTACTAAGGGAATGTTAATTAGGCTGAATAGTTTGTTACTTAAGAGATGGATATCCCAGCAGACTTTTACCGTGCTTAACGACATTTCCTGAGAACTCCATTACGTGGATTGGTAGGCGTGGTCTATTAGAATGGCTTTATAGGCCACCAGGCCATATAAATACTGCCTTAATTACAATATGTATAGATGATTTTCGTTTAAATACCCAAAATAACGCATATGTTACATAAACGGCAAAATAAAAAATAATTGAATCGTAAAACATAAGGGATCTGTGATGGAATCTGATGATATATATCTCAAATGATGCGTTTGTATGTGTGTAAATATAAAATTTCAGCCTAAATCAGAAAGAAACTTTTATAGTTTAACTCAAATTGTAGATAAACATACGTTTAAGAAAATACAGCACAAGGAATGATCCAAATTACAAATTCAATATAATTGAAACCAACAACATATATCTAAAAGTTTAAATTATTTATTTCTTCTCTACGAGGTCAGTAAATTCAAGGTGGATTAGGAGAAAAATAATCTAATCTAATACAAATGAAACGAAAGAAAAAATCTAAAACATAACAAGAAATAAATATTTGTATATCATTCTCCTTTAACGCTTTCATTCCTAGCAATATTGCTTTTGCAGGTACATTTACTGTGAACTTGTTTTTTCAGGACTTGGATCTTCAAAAATAGACATTTTTATTACAATATCATAATCACGATTGTATATAATTAAATGGAAAGTGGACAAGAAAAAGAATGTAGAAAAACATACAGAGTTGTGAAATATAATCAACCACGTTACTAAATACTTCAAATCATAATAACAGTTGTAAAACCATAAATATTGCCAACTCTCTAAAGGCATTATATCAAAATTCTCGAAGTTTAGAGCAGCAACTTCTCTCTGCAAGACAGGATTTATAGAAAAGGATTTCTAGGGATTATCTTACTATGGTATAGGAATAGCGTTTGTCTTTTATCTAAAGTAAACAACTCATTTACACCTCGTAAAGCAATAGTCGACTATATACTTCACTTAAGGGGACAGGGTAAGCAAAAAAATGTTATTTTCGAAAATCATTTTAATGTTTTTTCTTGTTCTCTGAAGTATTCTGAACTTTTTTATATATAGTACACCGATATATATATATATATATATATATATATATATGTATATATATATGTATATATATATATCGGTGAGTGCAATGTCCACAAATATCGTAAATAAACATGACTTACATATATATACATTGCACGCACCGATTTCGCCAGCACTCAAACTTGCAAGTCATCTTTGTTAAAGTACTACTTTATTTTATTGTTATACGATTTGACTTCTTTGGTTGACATTCCAACCTGATGATTGACTGTTTGCAAGATCATCTGATGGTTTGTTGATGTTGATTTTGTGTTTTATCTGCTAACCTGTACTTTTATAAGTTACTAGTGATATTTCGTTGGTATTATTGTTAGTGTTTATAAAATGCGTAAAGGTGCGTAGGCGGACTATTTTCAAGAAAAGAAAAGATATAGGTGTGCCTAAAACATCTGGTAGTGTACAATATATCAATGTTTCTGGGATTAATTAAGTAAACCAACTTTCAACTTCTACAGGCATAGGCCTAGTAGCCCCACAGCCTAAATAATCCAAACTACAGGAAACACCAGTTAGTGCTTCTAAAAAAAAAATTGGTGACTTTGATGGCAAGTACCAGCGCTATGTAAAAAAGGAAAATACTGACTATAATAGGAATATAATTGTTAATTTTGATATTTTGTCAAAAGTCCTAGGCTCTGTTGTAAAATGCGTCGGACTGAATATTGAAAACAAAAAGAACAATGGGCTGTGTTCTGAAATTACATTACACTGTACATATTGTGGATATAATATTAGTTTCTTATCTTCACCACATTTATCGATTGGTAAAGATCTTTATGACATAAATGTTAGGCTAGTATTTGGCCTACGCTCTATAGGCAGAGGGTTGAAGGCCGCACAAATGTTTAGAGATATAATGAATTTGCCTCCTCCTCCAACCAAATTCAAACGCTACACAGACCTTCTTGGTTCAATTACTGAAGATGTGTGTTTTGAATCTATGGACAATGCTATCGAAGAAGCTGTCACTGAAAATAATGATTCAAGAGATCTGACTTTAGCAATAGACGGGACTTGGCAGAAAAGGGGCCATACTTCGATGACTGGGTCTATCTCAGCAACTAGCTTTGATACAGGAAAGGTTGTTAATGTGGCAATACTCTCTAAGTTTTGTAAGTATGTAAACAAAAAGAATCATTCATCTAACTGTACTAGTAATTAAATAGGGTCAAGTGGGGAAATGGAAGTGAAAAGGGCAGAACAGATATTTCAGAGCGTAGCCTACAAAAAAATTTTCGGTACACCAGATATCTTGGTGATTTGGATTATAAAGGGTTTAGCCATGTGGAAAGCTTAGGTATTTATGGGGACACATCAATTGAAAAGCTGGAGTGTATTGGCCACATCCAGAAGAGGATGGGCTCAAGACTAAGAAGGCTAAAACAAAAATTAAAAAGCACAAAACTTTCAGATGGCAAGCCACTGGGTGGGGCAAACCGTTTGACTGATGCCCTTATTGACAACATACAAAATTATTATGGCCTTGCTATCCGGAGAAAAGTAGAGAGTGTTCAAAAAATGCAAGAAGGAGTGTGGGCTATTTATTGGCACATGCAATCAACTGACGATTCGCCTCATCACGGTCTTTGCCCTAAAGGTGCAAGTACCAAAAGGCAATTGCGAACCAACAACATTTTTCCCATAAAAAGGCACTACCTGCAGTAGTTATGAAGGAGATTAAACCTATTTTTAATGACCTAGCCAAAGCAGATATACTAAAAAAATGTGTTCATGGGAAAACCCAAAATCCAAATGAGAGCGTGAACAATGTTATTTGGAACCGCATTCCCAAAACTGTCTTTGTAGCTAATGAAACATTGCATTTTGGCATTTATGATGCAATTTAATGTTTTAATGATGGTTACATTGCCAAATGTGAAACTATGAAAAAATGTAACATAAAAATAGGCCTAAACACAATTGAAGCTATGAAAAGGTTGGATAAGGACCGAGTATACTTTGCGCAAAAACAAGTGTTAGAGATCACAAAGAAGGCTAGACAAATGAGAAGTCATAAAAAAGAAAATTGAAGATGTGGAAGAGGATCCTGATGACCCCAGCTATGGTTATGGGATGCATTAAAATAAATTGTACATTAAATTCATGTATTTACCATTGAAACACTGTCTTTCTTTTTTTCTTCTTTTTTAAATACATTTGCACACTTTTCTCAGCATTGGAGAGGTTTAAAGCTCTGAAATGTTTACCACATATAAAACTAACTTAGTTGTATTGTTTAACAACAGATTTTATGAATATTCATTCTAAAAAAAAAAAATAAAAATAAAATATTAAGCTAAAAACAAAGTTTTTGTTGTATTTAAAAAAATCAAAACATTAATTTTTTTAAATAGATTTTTAATTCCTCTTGTTAAACATTGTACAAAAGTATACTTATTATTTTGAAGAAATTTCATTGGGATATCTGCTATGGTTATTGAGAAATGTGTGCAAATGTTTGGCCAATTTAACATTGTTTAGCTAGGCTCTACCCAGCGAGGGTCCTCGCTGGCCCTACCCTGTTCCCTTAAATGTTATTTAGCTTTAATTATTTTTTAAATAAACAATTCAATGCTCTATATTAAATGGAGTCATTTATTTATCAATAGTGAAAATTTTATTACGTTACTACAGAATCACCAAACTTTATGATGGAGAAGTAAAAATTCTAGATTACAGGGGGATACAATAAAACCGAATTAACTTGAATACAGTCAAAAATATATCAACATGTCATAAGGCACATACATCAACGTAGGCCACTGAAATCACTACTTATATTGCATTTATTTTATATTTATCTCGGGAACTGTTCCTACATTTTGTATATACGAGTATCTTTACTATAGCGTCTGTATTAGAAATTGCACCAATTAAGTCATATGAGCTGAAACTAAATTTCATACTTAGTTTTCTAATAGCTTGATATTACATAACCTAAACTGAAATAAAAAATGTAAGAGCTTGTTTTGGTATTGAGTGAGAGGCTATTGTTTAAACTGCACCCGAGGTTTTGTATAGTTCATTAATTTTAGGTTTGTATATTTTCATGAAAAAAGGTTACAATGGTTGTAAATAATATAGGACAGAGCTATAAATAATATAAATACACGAACTCATCTCACTCTCTGCAGTAACGGTTGAAGGAATTCGCTTATCTTAGTACAGTTATAGCCAATCCAAGTTTAGTGCCACATTTGTTCACCTAAATTGTCACAAAGTTCACATAAAACGTATTTTATTTTTATCCTATATATGAATATTGTTATTTGACTATAGATCACCTTTTTGGAAAGACGACTATAGTAAGTGTTATCACTTGGAAATATTGAACCACATTGCCATAGATAAAAGTAAGTTTTGTATAATAGATGGGTTTTGCAAATTAGTGAAACGTTTTCGAGGCAGAGAAGTGCATAGGAGTTATATTACTTACTAGTACATGGTGTCGTAATTTCGATCCATCATTAATAAGGGTTTAAACTTTGACATGGGGTTTCATGTGTGGTGTTTATCTTAACACTAGATCAGTAATATTTTAGTACTAAATGTTATACAGTGTAAATTCACATATTATAGATACAAATAGTTGGAAAATTCTGCAACACGACTCCTAAAATTGGTCTAATCCCATATTAATCATCCAATTACCAATCGGGAAATTTGTGAGTGGGGGTTAAAAGGATAAACTGTGATATCACGTTTTCGCTTGAATATATTCTGCAAATGTCTCTAATAATGCTAATCACCAATTTCTAAACTATGTTAGTATTCCTCGTTATCAAAAGGATTATATGGATTGATTGTTATAACGTAAGAAGCCTTTAACTAAAAAAAGAAGTGAAACACTCTAATTTTTAGTAGAGGTCTTTCAAAACTTACATAATGCTCAGGTTGAACATTTTGACAATCAAATACTGACCCTATCCCTATAGTAATTTTACTTACACTTCTTCAGAATATGGAAAATTACACGCACCATATTCATTTATATGATATTCCATTCTTTTTCTATTCATTACTTTACATAAAAATATAGTAAATATAAATCAAACAGCGCTATAAAACTAATCATCTACTAGAAACTGTTATTTTTAATGTGGAGAGTCAAATATCTACTATATAACAATGAATCTCTCAATGTATTGCTTAGCGCTAATATCGCGAACGGCTAGACCAATTCGGAAAATCTTTTTTATGATATTCTTTGATGTCCGAGAAAGGTATAGAAGATAATGAGAAACGATTATCACGTTATTGAAGAATTCGTGATAATAATGAAAATATTTACGACAGTTAACTCAAAGTGAACTGAAAGCTGAAGTTCGTAATTAAAAGATATTACAAACACAGTGTTTAATTAGTAGTGTAATGCACAACTCAAATACAGAGTTACTATCTAATGTTTACATTAAATTGAACCAGCTAATGCTTTGCAAATAGTATTTAAAAGCTGTTATAAGACTAATATTAACGATCAAAGCTGTAAATGGTTGCACTTAAGGGACTCGAAACTGGTTGGTTATCTTGATATTTTGTATGGTATTTCTACTGTAGCGTAAGGAGTATCAGACAGAAACTCTTCTTCTTAAACCATAAGTAGAACGTAAGCAACGGAAGTAGATAATATTTCATCAAGTACTATTTTTATTCTAAGCTGGATCAAAAGTCCATGATTTTTATTTATTTTCTTTGTACATAATTAAGACCGGAATAAAATATAAACGACCGGAACCTGACACATTTAACCGCAGTAAAATTTTTAGTCGTACGATATATTTTCTTCATTGAGAAAAAGCAAACTCTCAGTAAGGCATTTTAAATACGTACCTTAGATCGGAGTTAGAAAAAGGTGGTTGTACTGGGCGCTTTTTACCTGAAGTAGATCTTAAAAAACCATCCTATATTAGTTTCTTGATGGATGCCACATCTACTGTAAGACAGTAAATAAATGAGAAAGGAAGTTAATTTAAACTTTTATTTAACTTTATGACTGAAGTAGAACGTGTCTGATATGTCTATTCCTGTTTGTAAAATATATTACGGTTACATATTACATCGCACATGTTTTCACTAAGAAGACTATGGCCTAAGACTTTGAGATTAGCGAATTTTAAAAAGACTCGAAAATATTCACTAAACACTTATGAATTTGGAAAAATAATAACAATATTTACGTTCAACAATACAGTTTTAGCTTAAATTAAACAGCTTTTGACATTTTTAAACCTTCTTTGATGATACAGATGATGTTCGCCATAGACGCTAAAACATTTTGTTAACATTTTATTTTTATAGAATATTAAGTACATCAGTAGTCAAATGCAGATAACAGAGACAAGGTTATCCTATAACCTTTATTCTAGATTGCGCTAATGAGGAATCAAAAACACCTAACGCATTAAGAATACTTAGTTTAAATATTTCTTCAAATACTACTAAAAGAAGTTTATAAAACCCAAATTAATGAACAACGCTGTAGATATATGTACGTAAGGTACTCGAAACTGGTTGGCTCCTTGACTCTGTAATATGGCAATTTACAGTGCGGTGGAAAAAACATTGGAATAAGCACTAACATGCCTCAACGGGCCACTCTTTCCCAGAGCTGAAAGTTCGAAAAACAGCAAGGCTTCTTTTGTATATATTGTCTTGATCAAGACAATAAAGAAAACCCAAAATTGAGACCGTAAAATCATTAGACTATAAGTGGATTTAAGCGACCTAATGTAGATGTTTTTTGACTGAAGTAGGCTATTTACCCTTGCGTTTTTACATTTAGGTATATTCTTGTTTTGTTTCAAAAATCCCTTCGGGCTAATCCCACCGGTCTCTAAAGTTGCGAAACACCCTATCTTATAATTTAAAGTTGCAATACTGCAAGCAAATATAATTAACCGTAAGAGCCTGTTAACTGTAATCAACTGTTCAGTGTAAACATTGTTTTATAACATATACAGTAAACTAGATGGTTAATTAATTTAACCTCTTTATTAAATAGTGTATTTATGTCACCAGTGTTTAGCGTTGCGTAAGAAAATGTCCCGATTAGAAAATGTCCTGTGTATGTATATATATTTTATTGATCTGGAAACATGTTTAAATCAACTCCAGAACCAAAAATGAAAAGACTACAATAAATTACATTGACCATGAATGGTAAATGTTTGACATAATGCCTTGATGGATAAAACAAGACTAACTCAATATTAGTGTCAGAAATATAATTAACACAGACCAGAAGTACTCATACACGTGCAGTGACTACAACATTATAAAAATTAATTGGAAAATGTGTTGCTAAGAGGTAATTTAGAGAACGGCTGGACTAAATTATTTAATTCTTTGTGTAAAATATTCATTGATGTCCGAAGAAGTATCATATGAAAAGAAAAATTATAAAAGTGACATAGAATGTTTTAACATTCTGGAAAAACGTTAGTATTTATGTTTTTATAAATATATATATATATATAATATATATATATATATATATATATATATAATTATATATATCAAAAAGGGTTTACTTCTAGCCCTTTTCATATACTTCCGGTCTACAATACTTCCTTTACCGTAGTAAAATTTGCCTTACAGTATTTTCGAAGATATATATAGATGGATAGATAGGTATAACTTCTTCGAAAATACTGTAAGGCAAATTTTACTACGGTAAAGGAAGTATTGTAGACCGGAAGTAGTATATGATAAGGGCTAAAAGAAAACCCTTTTTGATGGAATTAGGCTTCCGAGAACTGTGTATTTGTATAATGTTGATCAGGCAATAAGAAGGTAGACTCAGCTCTGACGTTGGAAATAAAAATAATTAGAACCTGAAAATGCGCCTAAAAGTGAAAAAAACATTGTATAAGAGTCAGATTACTTTATGTAAGCCTACATAGGTTTCCAAAATTTTACTCATCTAACATCATAAGTGCTATTACTGACTAGGATAAGGACTTTGATTAAGAAAATTATTGCGGCGCCGCTCGTAACAGTACGAATTCGTTAGTTATTATAACGTTTAGTAAGTTTTTGATATTGTATAGGGTGGCTTAATAGGTTAAAATAAATTATGTATTGTAATTGTTAATCTTTCATTGGTATGGTATCAACCATCAAATAATGCAGTAAAGATACCATTTGTTAAAACGTTCCCCAACCGTGTTTCTGTTAGTGGACAGGAAATGTCACGTGAAGTTCGGATATCTACAACGACGTCACAGTATCCGATTTGCTGAGATTTTGCCGGACATTCCGTTTTTCTGTTACAAATGGATAAGTTTCATAAACGATTTGCTTCAATGATTGCTTATAAAAAAAAACTACAATAACATAAAATCAATCATATTTTAAATTGTTACACCTATAAAATAAATCATTCTTAATTTCCCTTTAGTTTTTATTAATTATTTATATTTTGTTAAAGTGTCCTTATTAAAGCATTGTGGTACATTTTAACATTTAATTTTTTATAGTTAATTTTACATTTTTGTTAAAAACAAATCTTCTTCTAGAATGTGGGGGGGGTGGGGGGGGGGGGGGGTGGGGGGGGGGGGGGGTGGGGGGGGGGGGGGGTGGGGGGGGGGGGGGGTGGGGGGGGGGGGGGGTGGGGGGGGGGGAAAACGACTAATTAACTAACTACCAATGAATAAATCTACCTAAATATTTAGATTAGATCCATATCTTCAAAATTAGACCATAAGTAGTGCAATATGTTGGATAGTTTCTTAGATATATCAATTTTAATATAGTCTGAAAAACGCGAAAAACCCCCGTTTTTATTCGCTGTAGGCTGTATGTGACAACTATTTGGCCGTTTATATTTTTGTATTTTTTGTTAGCCTCCTACACACTAGAAAAAAAATGGATAAGCTATTTTTATTGTGTATTTAAAAAAAGTATGTTTTCAGTGGTGAATCCCCTTAAATAATTATTTATTATTTGAGGACAACTTATATTACAATTATGAAAGATAGTGTTCTAGCTTTAATATACATTCTCTTAAATAAAATTAAAACATATTTACCCACTTTAAGAGTTTATAAATTCTCTGATGGTTTGTAAAAAAACTATTATCTATATAAAAAGAATTATTTTAAAGAAAACGAATTGAGTTATAACGTCTAGTGTATATGCGCGGATTTTTAGCATTAAAATACTTGATAGATTTAAAAAAGCTGTGATTGAGATTACAGTGGATACATGCTTTCAGTAAACTCAAAGTTTCAAAGTGGTGTTTTAGTCAATATAGACATGTATGAGTTTATGAAAATTTAGTCATAATTTTTTCGAACTTACCACAGCTCTGATGTGTCTAAATTCATTGAATTTGCGATGGCCATTACTATAGGTTTAGATTTAATTTCGAGTTGGGTAATTTAGCAACAAAACAAAATAACATAACATCTTGTTACTGATGAACATCTATTAGAACTACTACTGTTGTTATAAGATACTTTTCTTACCTTGGTGTTCGTGACATGTCTTTTAAATTTTAAAACTCTTATGATATATACTCTTTACTACGTGCAACAAAATGGAATATTCTATAAAACCTAAAACGGAGCACAAGCACCAAACTAGTAACTCTAAAAATAAAGTCAAACACTTCATTAGTCATCCTGATGTACTTAAACACCTTTGTCCAAAGCAATTTATCACACTCAAAAAATTATACTCTATATACTAAAATGCAAAGAAAGAATTTCATCACTATCGAGGTCCTATCACCGGATACATAACGACATGAACAAACACGCTCGTCTTCAAACAATTATAGACGACTTGCAGTTAGTCTTTGCTAACATACGGCAGAAGAGAAGTTTCGTAAGGTTGAATTCATTTATCATAACCTTTACAGCAACATTGCCTCTCCGAAAGGGATGTGTTTTATGACTGCAATAAATAATTTCATAAAGATGAATGTGCAAATAAATTAATGTAAACGATTAAGTCAGAAGTTATTTACCATTGTGTGCAATAAATATGTAGTTATTATTATTGGTTTACTCCGCCAAGTGTTATGTTACTCATAATAATGGTTATTGGTATATGTTATTCGAATGACCTAAACTAACTCAATACCTTATAAGTTAGGTAACAGTATCTTTGGAACAAACGTTTTAATACTCCGGAGGAACCGCCAAAGGCTGTTATAAAATGACAAGACATGAAGACAATATTTTATTTCCTAAATGACTGAGACTATGTTTTTATTGTGACTTATTGAGACCACAATACTCTTACTGAGTTTTTCAAAGGGCGAAGGTATACTGCAAAAGAAATTTTCCACCTCTCGCTGGTTTATGCACTCACGATTTAGTCAAAATTTCATAATGGTGTCAAAATTTCAGTTAAACAATGTATCAGTCTAACACTTCCATATTTTCGACACAACATGAGTCCACGGGCGTCCTTTAGTCACCCACTTGAACATGGCTGTTGTTCCAAGTTTTCCGAGGAAACCATTGTTTATTACCTCTGTTCTTCATCTAAGATAGTGTGGTCAATCCTCCGATTACGCTTTAAAAATATTTGCGATATTTTGTTTAGTTGTTCAATAATTTTTGGATTTGTTATAGCATGTTATTCAGCGCTTTATTAGGCAGAGATTACAATACAAATATGTCAAAACAGCTGATGTCTCTCAACTAGCAATAATGTTTAGTAATCACGCGATACGTTGATGGATTTCGTTAAAAATGTACAATTTAAATTGTAATACAACTATTTGGTATTATTTAAATGTTTGATCACTACTGTATGTGTTATGGTTTGGCAATAAAAATGCTCATCAGGTGGAATTTTTGTCCATAGAAAATGATTTATTAAAAAAAATAAAACATTGTACCTTCATCCATGATTTAAGGACATGTTTTGTTTAAAATTCATGAGTACTATAACCCATAGACGTTTTTAAAATCCTTTCCACCCTGCACACACACACACACACACACACACACACACACACACACACACACACACACCGGGTGATGCAATAAGAACTTCACATTTATTATGTTAACAAAAAATTTTTTACTTTTAATATTTTACTGCTAAATAACATATAAAGACATTAATGTTATAAAATTTTACATTGTAAAATTTATTTTTGAAAACCAATCCATTAAATAACGATCTTGAACCCACTGACATTCCACAAGGCAGCTAAAATTCCGTCCTGTCGTTTGTAGTTGCCTGAAGGTTTTAGGCGAGTTTATTGATTCTGTAAAGGAAATACTCTGCGTTATTTTACCCTTGAATACGTTAAACTAAATATTGTCACAAATTAGGGCACCCCCCTATATAATAATAAAAATAAACTAAATAATAATAAAAAACTCTAGTGTCCCATTCATTTTATTACCTACTAATGGCTTTAGTTACTTTATTGTTGAAATGTTTTATGAGAGATTTTTGCAAAATTAAATTAAATTTATCTATCTATCTATATATATATATATATATATATATATATATATAGATAAATAGATAGCATCTTTGACACCTTTGCCTAAATTTAGTTATAATTGTAAATTATCTTATTGCTTGAAAACGGTTACTGGAAGAGTTAAAGGACAAATGAACATAGGTCTGTTAATTTAGATGAAATAAGGAAAAGGATTGTGGGTGCAATAGAACAAAGGGGTCAAAAGTAAAGGGGCAAAATACAAATGGAGGAACAAAACCGGGTCTTTTAAATCGATGGATGTTATGTAATAATTAACTATCTACTACATCAATTTTTAATGCTAACACTTTTTAAATTTTTAACGGGAAAATCTTTTGAGATTTTATTTACATCCCAATTTTAAAGAACAATATTGATATATGTAATATAATACGTAACTAAAGTCTTTTTAGTGTAATATTAACAGATATAAGTACGTTTTATTAGATCAACGATTTTTTTTCTTCCTACCTAGTAATGCCATACTAACGTAAACTTATACTCTGTAAAAGAATAGTGAACTAAATTCCTTTTGAGTTACACTTAATCATGATTCTTTAATATTATCACAGTAAGAAAAGGTAAATTACTGTTTAATGATAGTTTAAACAGTTAGAAAGAACTTTTGAACTTAGGAACTCGAATGTGTATAATTAAACTCTTGCAGAAAACTTCTACCTCTAAAATAAGACAGAAGTATAGAACAACATCCTAGTTCTTACGCTTCTTGTCTTAAGGGCTTTATGTGTATATCAAAAAGCTACATTTTGGAGTTAAAGTGCTCTAAAATTTTAGACTTACCATATAAGATATTAACTACCAGTTCAATGTTTACATTCTCAATTTTTATCGATAGTTATTTCTGCAGGAATATGTTCAAAATAGTTTCCTTATCTCCTCGTCTGGGCAGTTACATTTGGAACTCGTAAGGGGGCATATATATGAAAGACTTTGATATTCAAAGTTCAAATCAATACACGTACATTTGTACTTCCTGGACGGACAGTTACATTAAAAAACTCTAGATGTTTTATTAGCCATTCCTGCCGAGATACATACATTAGTTTGGTACATACATGAACAATTTTTGGGCGGGACAGTTACATTGGTGATACCCACCGAGACACATGCATTTGTTGAACATATACTTGGACAGGTCCTGGACCGGGGCATTATGTTTTTGTCTTGGTCACTTCCACCAAGACATAAATTGGTTTGTACTGTTTGAGCTTTTGCTAGGCTTGTCACTCGAGGGGATGTATAAGGTTCATTTATCTTTACATTTATGTCCCCACAATATCTCAAGAACAAACTGGCTTATAGAATTAGAACTTCACATCTAATTGCATTTATATATAAAAAGTACAACTTTTGATGATGATGCATGTCTTTCCATGGGATTTAATCGAGTGTTATTGGACAATTTAGTATTGGTTATACTCGGAGAAGTCTGTTACTTGTTCATATTTGGGATTGCGTATAACTTTTTTGTAAATAGTTATTTCCAATAATAACAATTATTGAAATAACTAGTTGTGATAGCAAAACATAATTTAGGATTTTTATTTAACAAACCTTATCAATTTCTGGGATGGTTGATTTTATAACGAAATTTGAACTCTACTCTGATAAACTTAAAAATAATTTTTGTTGTGTAAAGTTTTTAATTATTCAAGTAGTATTTAATAATTATGTTTTAATTTTGGAAGGCTCAACTTTCAGTGGAGGTGTTAAATATTATCCTTGAATAACCCCAAGAAATGTTTCATATTCATTCACATATTTCCGTAATTTTATAAATTTCCTTGAGAGATATTAAATAATATACTTAGATATGGTAAAATATGTCAACCATTGCTTTATTATTACGGTCAATAAAATGTAATTTGTCATAAAGAAAAATGATAAAATACCAAATGCCCTATGCCGAAATAATTTCAAAAATATAACATTATATATTATATTATATTTTACACATCAATATCAACACAGAGAATCTTAAACGAAAAACATTGCACGAGAGTTTTACAGTAAATTACTAAACTAAAATGAAACACTCTAAACAAATCAATTTTTCTTCACGGGCCACGACAATTCTTCAAGAAAACTAGGTGTTGTCCGTATTACATGCTGTAAGGGGCTATAATTCTTATGGTGACGTTAAGCTTACAGTTAACACACAATTTTGAGTCCAAATAACTGACTTTTCATCAGAGTTGTGTAAAATTTTATGTTTAATTTAAAACGATATTGAATAAACAACACCGTATTTACTAAATATTAGTTACATAAAATGTTACAGTTTTTTGCAATAACCATCCATATCATAAAAATTGTTACTGTTTTTCTCGGTTAAGTAACAGTAGTTTAACTTAACTCACAAAGTATTATTATACTTGGTAAAAAATAACTTATAATTTAACTTATAATAAATATCAAATAATAATAGTGGCACCATAGTACTAATTTACGTAAAATCCTATTAAATGTACCACTTTTTATTTTACCCATATATATTACAACAGTTTAATAGGTTTTTATATTAAATAATTTTAAATCATCAGCTAGTTAAACGAAAACAGTTTCCAAATTAAATTGTTCTTACGTATTACATTTCGAAGACAAGCAAGTCAAGAGACGGAAAGAGCTATGAAACAAATCTTTAGGGAACGTTTAATTAAAGTTAAGCTAATTTCCCGCAAGAGAGGGGCGCCAAAAACAAAATAATTGCGTTGACAGCTTCAGGACAAGAGCTGCTTGAGAAAACGTTAATTTAAAATTGTTATACCATTAGCTGCCTTCAGAAGTGGTTTAGTTTCTGGTATAGATGTATAACTTATTTGTATTATAATATAATTGCAATATTTCTAACTATAATAGTGTTCATAGATGATACTATAGTGATTGAATTCTTTCGAATGTATAACTAATGATTTTTTCCAATTTACTGTTATATTTTCTCTGTATTAATTAGCAATAAATGTTTTTACAGA
The DNA here is from genome assembly GCF_021130785.1 of Homalodisca vitripennis. Classification (NCBI taxonomy): domain Eukaryota; kingdom Metazoa; phylum Arthropoda; class Insecta; order Hemiptera; family Cicadellidae; genus Homalodisca; species Homalodisca vitripennis. Next base: position 51,984,862 of record NC_060209.1, on the reverse strand, counting down.
GAGAAATATGATTGGCCGATTTCTAGGTATCGAAATTAGTGAATTCCTGTATCCTTATCTGACAACCAAAATCTTTAGAGAATTCAAATTTTTACACCAAAATAGTCCCTATTAGTATAGCTTAAGCTTATTAAATTAGTTTTGTAATGGTATTTTATTGCTTTTGTTCCTATTATTTCCATGTTACAGGTAACAAAAAGTGGAATACTATAAATAGAAAGTATACAGTGGTAGGAAGGAGTTGCTGCAGCATCACAACAAACCTGCAGAATACTAATACCGATCTCTTTGTTTAACGTTTTTTGTTAGCGATAGATAATTTGGAAGTACAATACGAGTTAGCACATTTACCATCGTTATCTAACAAATACAATTACATTTCAGAATGTATTGATAATTACTAATCTCTAAAATGGATGTACTAATCAGGCAAATCCTTTATGTAAATTATTTGGTGGAAAAAAGATTAGAATAGTAACAGGAATATTTTTAAATCTTGGAAAAATTGGCTATTTATGTTTCATAATCCAAATTTATCAGACATTAAACAGCTGTTGATGCTTTCAGCTGAAGTTGGACTATTTGGCTGAAACACCTGTTTACATTTAGATCTAATAAAGTATTAATTGTACAGTGATTGATCAGTAATGTAATGCAGATAACAAAGTTAAGATATAAATTTTACTCCAGATTGTACCAGTGACGAATTAAAAACATGTAATGTGTTGTAAATATTATTTAAGCACTTTTATAAGACCAACCTTAATGAACAAAGCAGAGAATCTTTTCACGTGAGGTATTCCAAACTGGTATGCTTCCTTGACATTTGCAATATGGTATTTTTAACAGAGGCTTAAGGAAAAAACAGATAACCTAACACTAACATCTCTTAACGTGCCGTTCTTACCCAGACTACAATTTAAAAAAAAAAAACGAGAATCCTTTTACCCGATTAGTTAGGATAATTGCATGAACTTAATGAGGATTTCCCTCTTATACCATAAGTAGGTAGGATTTTGAACTAGATCGCAATATGCTTCACAGTCCTACTTATGTATGTATATTTTCTCCATCAAGAAAAAAAGAAAACTCTACTATAACACTGAGATCAACTTAGACGGAAAACAGGTTACAAGAGCCTGAATAGTTACTTTTTTATCGACGTAGATTTTCAAGGGCTATCTACATATAGTTTTTGATCGGAGCAACAAAGCAAAAGTGAATTTAATCTATACAAAGTATACATACTTTAATCGAAATAAGCATTTTAGACCTACTTATGTACATATTATTTCTTCGCCTAGACAACAAGGCACACTCTTTTATTACTGTGGAAATATCTGAGACCAAAATTGCATGACTAGAGCTAGGACGTAAACATTTTTTGAATCAATTAGGTTTATGAGACCTATACATTAGAACTTTTGAACGGGGCAGCAAGTAAAACTCAGCTGTAGCGTTGGACATATAATTCATTAGAACCAGAAATTCTGGACATACTGGAAATGATATGTCAGGTATAACTCTGATACTCATAACCATAAACACCGAAATAAAATGTAACTGATGTATTCCTACTATGCTTGTAAAATGTCATAAAATGGACTTTATCATATTAAATAAAAGTGCTTTTTACAAGTAATATAGGCATTTTTAGGAGTATGATGAAGGATTTCGAAAATTGCTTGTAAAGCTGCATGTAACAGCTAGTACGTTATAAATAAAGGTAAACGAAGTTTTGAGAACTAAAATATATATCATCTGGATCTGATGTTAAAAAGCTATATGATTGAGGGTTAAGCATGCACAAAACTTATGAAATATGGTAAATATATGGCGATGAATTCACCTAAGCAAGGGATAACAACTGAAAATTTGTACGTGAAAGAAAGGAAACACCCGAAGATCCAAGGTAATTGGAGGTTCTTAACAATGTTTGTGGGGAAAAAACTAATCATGTGACAACACAGAACAAGCGCTTAGGATACTAAATCTAAAACACCTGAGTCGGTGAAAGAAACAAAAGCTCTATATGGGCTGGGCACTGTATGAAACTGCGTAGCAGGTCATTTGGATATAAAAACGGGTTAACAGGATGTTGATCGTCCGGAAATGAGGAATAAAAATATCCGCACTACGGCCTGCGTTTATTTTTATCTCAAATTCATTTTTGTGCGTGTTTAACCATATTTCTTACGGTTTTTTGACAAATAAAGAAGAATATATATATATTGCTATTGTTCCAGTTTTTTTACATGTACCAATGGCATAATTCAGATTTCTATTTATATAGAATCCTTGATTGCCTATTTAAATTTTACCTCGCACTTTTGCTTCAAAACACAAATGATCATCCTGTTCCACTTAATAACTATTGATACACATGAAACAGTTTTTAACCTGCATAGTCAATAGATATTTCTCAAACTCTTAAATAATTCTAAAACAATAAATAAAAACACTTTTTGCAGTATTTTATGAGATCTTAATCATTTATATCCTTATGTCGATTATTGTTTATTTGAATATTTGTAGCTTTACTCTCTCTCTCTCTCTCTCTCTCTCTCTCTCTCTCTCTCTCCTCTCTCTCTCTCTCTCTCTCAACTCTCTCTCTCTCTCTCTCTCTCTCTCTCTCTCTCTCTCTGTCTATCTATCTATCTCGACGGACATGCCAAGCCGGAATCTTCAGTACTATGAACCTGAACATCACAAACTGATAAGATTAGTCTTCTTTTAAATGTCATTATATGTTTAAGTCAGTGCTTTTTAATTAACATCATATCTCTAAGGCTCTATTTGTGTGAAACTCTGTTAGTTATAATTCAATAGTTGTTGGTAATAATAAGAGAATAATTCAATTATAATTTATGAATATAACAATCTAAAACATTATTTTTACTCGAGTATTTCTCATAGATATCAGAATTAGATCATACAATAGAGCAATTCAAGTTCCTTTAAAACTACTAAAGATCCCATTGGATAACCAGTCTTATATTTAATATTCTAATTTAACATTTACATAATATATAATTTCATTTATTTACTAACTTGACCGATTATTATATAACTATTCTATTATAAGTTTTTTTTTATTTAAATAATTTACGTCACGTTTTTTGGAAATTGATATATTTAATCTGTGATAGGGACATACTTTTTTCCTCTTTTAGCACAGTAATGTTTCTTCTCTCGAGATCCATGAGGAAGAATTAGGGCACTAATCTCAAAGTAATGACCCCCCCAGAAAAATAGAAGATGCCAGCTCTGAACCGGACTCTCCAGTCATAGCAGGCATGGGGTGGCAGACCCTTTTTGAGGCTAGCAAGGACCTCTAATACTTAGGGAACGAATCCCACCAATTCCCACAGTCATCTCCCGTAGTAGACTAGACCTATCGAATTACCTTTGCACCCCAGAATCTCGACAATTGCGGTTAGAGATGTGCGGCCCCTGGATTTTCATATTTGCCCAGAATTAAGTGGCACATCGGTTTTTGCTATGCCCAGTGGTAGGTTCAACTGACCAGCCACAAGTGATCCCTGCTGGGAAATCGCAGCAGCATTATCATTTAGTACAAAAAGAAAAATTTGTAAAAATTATAAAATATATGACAAAGCAGTTGAATTAATTATAAACCATCTAAAAGCTCGTAACAGAGCCAGTGACTCTTTTAAAATTTATTACTTTATCCTTTCTGTACAGTTTGTTTCCTCATGAACTTTTAACACAGAGTTAACAAAACAGAGTTTGACTGCAAAATAGTTATAATAAGTGTACTCGTAACCTTGTTTTAGCTAACTATCTTGTATTAGAAAACATAAAATTGACAGCTTAAAGTTTTTTTTCTTAATATGTAAATAAAATGCCTCCATTACTGACTCTGGCAAAAATTTGAGGAGAATTTTGAACTTGCGCTTCAATGAAGTGGTGTATTATCATAATGTATCCTACATATTATTGTTTGAATTGATCTCTTCTATATTAAGCCTAGTTGCTCTGAGTTAAGAACGTATAAACTCCTGCCATGAAGCTGTACTGTTAAAGGTGGTTATCTGCTTGCGTGTTGTACCTGCTCTGAGAAACTCTGGCACTAACTCTTTATTGTACTTGTAGTTAGGAAATAAACTACTCGTTCATTACGCTTGCACCGTGAAAGATTAACCTCTATTATGTTATGGTTATTTTAACGGTAGTATAGGAAGCGTATTTTTCTCCTTGCACTTAAACAGAAATGAAATATTGGCCTTTATAACCTTTCATTCGACTTATGAAGGAATAAACGATAAAAAAAAAGCGTAAGGATAAAGCACCTAATTTTTCACTGTCCTTATTCACGATATTACACTTGACTTACTTGCTAGTTGTTCAGGCACCGTGTAACGTTGCAGCTAAATGTTCACTTGTTTTTGTCTCGATTTTAAGAGCGATCTATTAGCTCTTTTTACCTACTTCGAGAAAGTTGTAGGACTTAAACGTTGTAGCCAGAAAAACCAGAAAGCTACTAGTTAATTTTTATTGTGTGAAATATATTTTGAGACTATACAACGGTGTTAGGAAATATCATATAAATTCATTAAAAAAGAGAGGAAAAAATTTAAAACACCAGGTATAATCATTGGAATATCATCAATTTATTTTTAGGAATATGCAAAGTGTAAATTTTATTGCTATAACAAACGCTTCATATTTTTGTAAGTTATTAAGTTTTTTACTTTAAATGGACCTAATCTATAAATTAGTGACATGTGCGTTTTTGTATCAGTAAATTAAATTACAGTAAAAAAAATTTATAATAAATTAAAAAAAACAGTAATTATAAACAGTTTTAGTACTATTTTATTTTAAATAAAACCCAGAATCAAACAGGACAAGCGATAAAAAAGTGGTATATTTATGGTCATATAAACTGTTTTATTCATTTCGACACTTTTTATCCTATTTCAATAAAGATTGCCTTATAAATTTGTATACATCTATATATATAAAAAATGAATGTTTGTATGTTTGTCCTTTATGGAATCGTGAAACTATTGGACCGATCATGATGAAAATTTTTTACGTATATGTATTTTTTCCACGGAGAAGGTTTATAAGCTATGCCCATCCCTTTCCCCGATTCAGGGATTCCGCCCCCACTGGTTTACAGAAATACCCATAAGAAATGCATTGCAGCAAACATATGTTAACGTCTTTTTCAAATTTTTAATCAGCTGTTCTTTGTAAACATATATTACACTTATAGTTTTAAAAGCATAGAGTAAGCTTAAGAGAAACGACAAATTTTGTTTTAAACTGTTTTTTTGCAATCACTGTTAAACATAGACTTTACTATCCAGATAATACAATTCAAATTTGACGTAAAAAAATTCACCTTTAACTGCAATTATTTATTTAATATAAACCATGCTCATGCTTGATCAGAAGAGTTAATGGCAGATATCATAATTTACTATCTTACGTTGGCTACAAATATAAAGAATGTTATAAAATCAACCTTAGTTGTTATTTTTTTGACAGAAGTATGGTTCTCAAAACTCCGTGTGTACATATTCTCTCGATCGAGACAACAAAGCAAGCTCAATCGTGGCATCGGAGATATAACTAATTTAATCTAAATTTTATTATAGTAAAAAAAAAAATTTTACTAAGTAATATAAGGACTTCGGTTCTTAAGATTTGCGTGCGAAGCCGTGGTAACAGCTAGATAGAGGCAGGAATATGGTACATACCTTCATAATACGCCCAAGAGGCTCACGATGGAACGACTATCAATTATCTCAGCAATGTTTAGAATGTGATAGAAAAAGAATAAGTGAATATAGTGTACTGTTTTCAACGGGAAATTGCGTGCGAAGCCGCGGGCAACTTTTGCAAAAAAATTATTGAAATGCGCAGCAAAGCGCGCCGGGCCCGCTAGTTCTGTATAAAATCAGCCTTAGTTAATAAAAGAAACGTTTCAGTATGAATACGCTGTCAGGAGACAACCTATGACTTTAAAATGCAGTTCCTGCAGCTGCTTCTGACGGCCGTATATCTTTGTAACAAACGAGCGTCTTCCTGTCTGCAGCTCAGCGTGGTACTGACTCCAACAGAGTTAAAACTGACTTTCTTTTACAAGTTCTCTCTTGTTATAAATGTAGGAAAACACTCTGAAGTTTGCGGTGATGTCCGTTTTCATGTATTCTCCAAACATCAGTAATAGTAGTGATTGTTACTATCAAACAAGCTACAATTAATTACAAAATGCTTATATTTTTAACTTAAGAATCTTTGTTATTGTTTAAAGATTTGAATCAGAACCTCGCACAGTAACAAATGGTTTAACTTTAGCATAAAATAACTTTGAATAAAGAAAAAGTATATCTGTCGATATAAAGTTAAGTTTTATTCCAATAATGTACTTATGTTATTAACATTCAATTTATAAAATAAAAAAACAAAAACCTGTTCTATAAAAATTTGCAGACACTATAGCAGAACTAAATACATTGTGTTACACGCAACAATTGAATATTACCGTCCACCACAATAAGCGGTAACATCATTAATCTTGCAGCTCTAAATATGAATTATCTCTGCTACACCGAATATTTGTATAGAGCAAAATATTAAAATATAGAAGTAGCTGTACGTCAAAGACATCTTTTTTATGTTGAACATCGTCCACCTAGAATTATGGGGTTGTTTTCGTCATGTCTTAATGATAACATTAGAATATTTTAATAAATATTGGAGGGGCACTTTATATGAATGTTCAAGTTTTTGTTAGTAAGTTATTTTTATATCATAAGTATTACTAATTTAATTGTCAACATGTAAAAATCAGATCCATCCTAAAAATAAATTGCATTAACTACGTGTTACACGGGATAATTATTTCCACAGAATTACATAATTTAGATCTAATGTAAAATTTTTAAACAATCAATTTTGTTAAATTGATGAATTTTTGTAACGATGTTGATTACTTATCCGCATTACCACAGAACCACCTGAAAGAGGTCTTTGCTTGAAAGCAACGGAACTTATGATAAAAAAAGTAAAATAAGTAAGAAAAATAAGTAGAAAATATTTCAACATTAAATGATTATAAATACTAAGGAAATGTTAATTAGGCTGACTAGTTTGTTATTTAAGAGATGGATATCCCAGCAGACTCTTACCGTGCTTAACGACATTTCCTGAGAAATCCATTACGTGGATTGGTAGGCGTGGTCTGTTAGAATGGCTTTATAGGCCTGGTCTATAAATACTGCCTTAATTACAATATGTATAGATAAGTTTCGTTTTAATACCCAAAATAAACGCATATGTTACAGAAACGGCCAAATCAAAAATAATTGAATCGTAAAAAATATGGGATCTGTGAAAGGATCTGATGATATATATATGGCGGTTCTGGACCACTTTTTGGACAGCCCAAAAATCAATACAAATACTGTTCAATACACCATAAATATGTAAAAACAAGATAATAATATGGCGGTTCTGGACCACTTTTGGGACAGCCCAAAAATCAATACAAATACTGTTCAATACACCATAAATTTGTAAAAACAATTCACAATACAATTTACTTAAATAAACTATGGTAAAACTGTATTCAAGCAATTTTTCATGACAGTATGACAACATAAATTGTGGAATTTATAATACTCAAATGTTGAATTTAGAATATGTTGGCATTACCGTTGAGCGAGAAATGTTGGTAGCACTGCGCGGCACACAGGAGAACAGCCTTTCCCGTCCAGACCTCACACTAGTCAGTCATATTTAAATTTTTACTCTATACTTTTGATCCAGGAATGTTAAAAGTTCACTGTTTACTGGTTTAATATCGCATTCTCTTCATCTTCAGCTCTATTTGGAACAAGACTTAGTGAAATTAATCCGTAGTGACAAGTTCAGTGCTTTATATTCTACAATTTTAACCACGTTACACCATCTTTAAGACTCATCCATCATAACATCTCTTCCTTCAAGACAGTGTGAATCATTCAGTTCATCAAGACATTTTCTAATCATGCCTATTTCATTACTTCAAGCGACACTATGATGTGGTCTACAGTCACTGATCTGCGTTGTGCAACATCTCGAAGCAGCGGACGTGTTATCACCATGACGTGATCTGCAGTGTTGTGCAACATCCTGAAGCAGCCGACGGTCAAGGACTTGTTATCAACCGCAGCCTCACACTCTGAACATCTGGCTACACTGCCTCAACACTCCGCAACACCTTGTTTCATCACTCGACCCCTTTCTGCACCCTCCAACCACGTCATCGCAACCCTCACGAAGAATGAAGATCACAGATGAGTTCTTAAAGAAATTAAGCTTAATCTATAGATTTAATAATGTAAATAGCGCTTATCAACACCTTCATGAACTAATTTCAAAAACCTTTCTAAAAAATAACAAACCAAAATTCAAAATTCATTCAGATGACAAAAAATTGGCTTACAATTGGCATTCAAACCGCCGTTAAAGTTAGAAATAAACTGTATAGACAAAAGAGATTTGAACAAGCAAAATTTTATAAATCGAAAATTAAACATTATAGCAATATTTTAAAGAAAAACTATTATAAAGAACTGATTGAAATGTCATCTGATTCAAAAACCAAATGGAATATTATAAACAAATTTTTAAATAAATCCAAAAAAACCTTGTAGATACACAGGTGATTTAAATACAATGAACAAATTCTTTGCAAACATTGGTTCAGAATTGGCTTCAAAGATTCCAGATCTAGAAAACGAAAAAATGAAATCAAATCCGAACTCTATATATCTCTCTGAAATTACCAAACTAGAAATTGAGACCAAAATTAAACTTTTAAAGAATGATAAAGCAAGTGGATCAGATAAAATTTCCAATCAAACTAATCAAAAATCTTGTATACATAATAAGTGAACCACTAGCATACATTTTTAACTTAAGTATTCAAACTGGCATTTTTCCCGATAGATTAAAAATAGCAAACAATCAGCCCAATCTACAAAAGTGAAGGAATTTTATCAGATCCATCCAATTTTCGACCAATCAGTCTACTACCAATAATTGGCAAGATATTTGAGAAATGTTTGTATGAGAGATTATATAGCTTTTTGGAAAAATACAACCTGTTATCAAGAAAACAATTTGGCTTTAGAGTTAACAAAAATACAGAGGAAGCAATCAATTTAGTTGTTAACAGTATTGATCAAAATACACTAATCTCATTTCTAGACCTTAAGAAAGCCTTTGACACTGTAGATTTTAAGATATTACTATACAAATTAGAACATTTAGGAATTAGAGGTAAATGTTTAGATTTATTTGCTAGTTATCTTGATAACAGGTTCTGTAATACAAAAATTGGCAACAAAATTTCAAATTTAGAAAAAATCACCTGTGGAGTTCCTCAAGGAAGTTGTCTTGGTCCTCTTTTGTTTATAATATATATCAATAGTATAACAACCCTTAATTTACATGGCGAATTAGTACTCTTTGCCGATGACACAGCCTTAATAGTTAAAGGTAACGACTTATATAAAAAAACAAACGAGGACCTGACGAAAATTAATAATTGGCTACAACAAAATAAATTAACTTTAAACTTTCAAAAAACAGAATATATAGATTTCTCCAGAACTAATGACCAATTACCAATAAAAAAGGTAGAATGTTATAAGTACTTAGGCTGTATCATAGACTTAGACTTAAATTTTAATCAACATATTAACCATATAGAAAAACAAAATTAAAAAAAGCTTTGAAACCGTTATATGTATGTAAAGAAGAAAATTTCAAAAAGTCAGTATTTTCAGCATTTGTCATGTCTTTTCTAAATTATGCAATAACCATTTGGGGTAACAAAAATATTTCAAACCTTTCTAACATTCAAAAACATATTATGACTAGATTCAAGATAAAAAATATCATATCTTTAGATTCTTTATATACATATAACAGGATAAAATTAGCCCGTAAAAATAAAATAGATGTAAGTAGTTTAAGTAACATAGAATTAGATATTTTTAATAAAAATTTAAGCGATACCAAACTTAAGGCATATTTTAACTACGAATATATACCAACTAAAAGTTATTACAATCTGTAATTATCTTGTTTCAAAATTATCTTATTTCAAAATTATCTTGTTTCAAAATTCTTTAGGTTCAATTGGGATCACTTGGCCATTAATTTAAAACAGATTTGATTGTAGGAAGTATGGCCGAGTTTTTCTCATTGTATCTCCCTTATATTACTCCTGATTACATCATATTCAAGCAATTTATCAGAGACAACGACAACATAACAAACCGCATTGGTAACCGCACTCTGAAAATCCATATTGATAATTATATCGTTCTTTGAACCAGAAATATTTGTCAAACTCTTTGTTGTATCAATGACATAAATAGGTCTATTCGCTAAAAATTCTTTAGGATTGTAATACATTTCCTTATTATTACAGTAAACTTTCTTAAAATCTTGATACATCTGATACATGATTCTGAAAAGACCTCCTGAAATGTTTAAGTTTTGTAATTCATCTGGATAATAAGAACCGTTCAATTTTACTCTGATATTTTTTACATCCAAACTATCAAACTTTGAAGGATTTTTTTTTCTTGATTATTCTGTCTATCTGTTTGAAAACCTATAATAATGAACTTGGGATTGAAGATGTTTCTATAAATATTTGTGATATCGAACGAATAAGTTGTTCCGGAAATACCTTTTTGTTCAATACATTGCCAATCTAGAAAATTAAACATAATGTTTTGACTTTTTGTAATTTCATCAATCAACCTAATTTTACTCGTGGTTTTATAATCAATCATTGGAACTCTAATAAAAAAATCTGTAATTGTAATTTTGCCATCAACTGGCATATCATTTCCAGTTTTTGTTTTTAATATCGCATCATCGTCTTCTGCTCTTATAAAACTTAGATAAAATCCTCCTTTATAGATCGGAATAGTAACATTTTCAAAAAATCCTAATCCAAAATGAGATAAATTTCCAGCTGCTTCAAAAACACCAAATTTAAAATCTGATTCAAAGCCATTAGAAGTTTGAGAAATAACATCACTTTTTGAATACGAAATAGTTCCTTTAATTGTGCTTAATTGGCCACAGTTTTCGACTTCTTCTATCAATTTATTGTGTTTTCTTACTTCAATCTTAGAAAATAAAAACGGTATAAAATTATCAATTAATCTAACATTATCAGTTCCAAAGATATGCTTGACCATCTTGTTTTGTTAAAGTTCCAGAAATATAAAACTGGAAGTTAGACGAGCAAAAGTTATCTCCAAAATCAATATTAAACTCAGTTCTTTTATTCGGTTCATTCAAATGTTGTTTACTAATTGGATAGAAATTTTTAAACTCCGCCCTTTCAATATCACTAGCATATTTTCTGTAGTCCGCCATTTAATAAGAGAAATTTTAAACATCATGTATCATTTTTTCATCGATCTAATGTACGTTTTTATAAGAAAAGATATAAATTTTTAGTAAAATAATTAAAAAGATTAGAGTCATTTTTAATGATCTACTTCGTCATATTCAGGATTCTCTTCCTTAAATTTTGCGATCTCGGTCACATATTTCAATAAAATCTGCACAGGATAGTAACCGCTATCTATAATATTGTTCCAATCAACTGTATCTTTATTTTCATCCAAAAACTTTATACTCAAGTGTTGATAGAGACAAAGAACAGACATATGATCTTTTAATTGATAATGTATATTTTCTTGAATGAACTCTGATGATAAAGTTTGATATTTAGCAATGTTATACCAATTCAATTTGTTTACGTATAATCTCATCATATCTTCGGATAATTCATATTTTTGAGAAATGTCATCCCAATGTTCTTTTTTCAAATCTCTTTCGTGTTGCATGATAAAAAGATCGAAAGCACTGTAATGTCCCGCCATCTCTATTTATTAAGAAAAAATTTCAAAATCAAGTTTTTATAAATTGGCTCTTTTTTGAGTTACATTCAGCACATTTTCCAGAAATTCTCTTAACTCCGTTAATGTTTGCATAGTATTTTATATCGTTTGTGGCAGTTTTCTCTTTGCACCTCACACAGTATATGAGCGCCATTTATATAAGGAAAATTAGTCATCGTAACCACCTACTCCATTAAATCTGTTGTCGATGTTTTCAAAAGTTTTATCGACATCTTCTTTAAATTTATTAAAGTTTTCTTCTAGTTTATTTACTTTATCGAGATATAAAGAGTATCGATCATCTATACTTTTAAGTAATTCATTATTATGTGTTATTTGCTCATTTAAACGTGTACCAAAATCTTCAAAAAAGTTTATTTTCTCATTGAAATGTGTATCAAAATCTTCCAGAATTTTGTTAATTACTTCACCAACTAATACATTAACACTATTTTTATATGTATTAAAGTTTTCTTCTAGTTTATTTACTTTATCAAGTAATTCACCAACATCGTCTACTGATCTTCTATTTCTGGCTTCTAACTTGTCATAGACTTCTGTTGTAAAATCTTTAACATGCTGTTTATGATTCTCATAATTTTGTTTTAGTTCATTAAACATTTTAATAGGATCTTCTAATTGAATCATTACAAACAACATCAAATGGATTAATTCCTTTACTAACACCGCTAATTCTTTTTCCTTTAAAATCTAAGGCATTTTTAACATTCGGATCATGTAAATCAACAATATCGATGTTTTCTGATAATTTTAGAGGTTTCAAAAATTTGTTCTTTAACAACAACATCATGTTTGTCAATACCAGGTCGAACACCGACAATTCTTTTCTTATTAGCCAAACTAACATAATTCTTTTCAACTTTGATCGCTTCAGTAATTTCATCAGCTTTTTCGATATGAGACATTAAATTGGTAAATAATTTTTTTACACCATCATCAACTTCTTTTTCCAATGTTTTTATTTTATCAGCAACTTCATTTGAACTCATGAAATTTGCAAGTTTGTTATCATATTCTGCTTTAAAATCTTCAATCTCGACGGCAAACATATCTGAATCTGGAAGGTTTTGTAATAAATTTTCTAACTTGTTATCAAACTCATTTCTCAAACTATCAAAATTCAAACTATTATCTACATTTTGAATAATTTGTGTTCCCAAATACGTCAAAAAATATTTTGTGAATCCATATTTATTAAGCAATAATTTGTTAACAACTTCTTTAAAATCTTTACCATTACTCAGTTCATTCAAAACAAAAACACATAAATGACCACAAATTGGGGGATCTTTATAGTCTTGAATCTGAGAATCATTGTAGTAGACGCTTGATTTTTTCAAATATTTAATCAATTCTATAGGTGGTTTGTCCTCAATTCTTCCATACGAATCAAAATAACATGTATTCTTATCATTTTTATAATAACAAACCCAATGCGTTCCACTTCCCATAACCGAGTCTAAATTCACAATTCCACATTCAAATTTCTTAACTTTTTCAGGTAATGTATCTCTCATGAAGATTCCTCTAAAATGTTTAATATTTTTGCAGATTTCTTCCAATTCCCCGAATGTTAAAGGTTTAATTTTTTTTTTCAATGTTTGATTTCACGTAATTCAAAGTTTTTTCATCTAATCCAGATCCTGTAACATCTTCCAACTCTTTATCTAACCAATTTAAAATGTTTCGAACAATAGGAATCACATCCTTTTTAACGATTGGAGCAGCTTTACGAACATAAGGAACAACATTTTTAACAACTGGAATATTTTTCTCCAAAATCTAATAAATCTTTCAAAAGTCCACCATTTTTGAGTTCTTTCAACTGATTATAAGAAAATTCTATTCTGGTTCCTTTATTGTTTTTCTTATGTTTTTTCGAGTTTATTGTATTGTCTATTTGTTAAAAATATCTTATCTTCGCCATTTTTTAGTTGATCTATTTTAAATTGAATACTAACGGGTATTTTCTTCTTAAAAGCGGATTTTATTTTTTCTTTCTGATTTTTGCTGAAGTTTACGTTCACCTCCATTTATATAGTTAAAATTTCAAGTTCTCTTCGATTCCCATTCCTAGTTTTCTCTTCAAAAACATTGCTCCAGCTGTTGGAAGCGCAACAAATCTTTCACCTAAACTAGCATCTTTTGATAAAAATCTATCCATTGCCTTATCTTGCAAAACTTTATCTGCGATATGTCTGGAATTTGTGTCTCTATGTTTTGCATAAAAAATATCGTGTTCCATAGCAGCTTGATCTAATTTATTTATACCAGGATCTCCTCTTTTTAGTCTTTTTTCGAGTTTTGTGCCAGGCCCCAGATACTGATAAGTTGGTACGTGTAATTCAAAAGGTAAAATTGTTGATAAAATCATTCAAAAGTCCACTACCTTCAATCATAGATGAACTTATTGCCGGCAAAACTCGTTTTAAATATTTAATTCCATCAGGTTTTTCAATCATTTCATCAAGTTTGTTCGAAATAAAATCTTTAATCGCTTTCTTTTCGTTCAAAAAATTGTTGTTTCCAGCCTTTTCTTGAGCATAAATATAATTAATAATTCCATCGAGTTTTGTCAAATCGTCGATATATCTGTACTCAATCTTATTATCATTGTATTTTCTCACACCTGATCCTTCGATTCGTTTTTCCCAAATTGGTTTAATCAAATTGAGATATTTTTTACCTTTACTTGACTTTGGTTTCTTAGTTGATGGATCATTATTTTTGTAAATTGAATCAGATTTCCATAAAATTTCTGTATACTTTTTCAAGTCTTCTTCAGAATATAAACCGTCTTTTGGAACATCAGTGCCTGTTAATAATCTCCATAAACCTTGAGTTCCTTCATATGTTTTTTCATTAATAATGATATCATTATGCTCAAAATTCACGGGCAAATTTCCAATCATAAAACTTTTCTTTTTTCTGTCCCAATACAAACCAAATTTATCATCCTTTGCTCTAGGAAGAAATTTTTTACCAATTTCACCAATTATTATATCCGTTGTTCCAGGACTTATTGGTTCAACTATGGTAGAGTCTTCAATGATTCGAGGTCTAAATGGTGTTGAAGATGGTAATTTTGGCAATTCAAACTCTTCTACTTCAGATTCTGGAATCGAAATATCAGCAAATTGTCGTACAACTGGAACCAAATTCATTAAATTTTGATTATCGCTTAAAACATTTTCAATTTTGCCCTCAACATTTTTTATTGCAGATGTTACAGGTTGATTAATTTTTTGAATAAATTCTTGTTCTTTTTCATCAATTCGAATCTGTTCTTTAAATTCTTTGATTAATTTCTTTTCTATTTGATCAAGTTTTTTTGCTTCTTCTGAAGTTACGTTCGCCATTTATTTAGGAAAATTTTAAACGTGGAACGTAAAACATGAACACGAAACGTGAACACGGAACGTAAAACGTGAACGTGGAACGTGAAACACGAACGTGGAACGTGAAACACGAACGTGAAACACGAACGTGAAACACGAACGTAAAACATGAACGTGAAACGTAAACACGAACGTGAAACATGAACGTGAAACACGAACGTGAAACACGAACGTGAAACACGAACGTAAAAACATGAACGTGAAACGTAAACACGAACGTGAAACATGAACGTGAAACATGAACGTGAAACATGAACGTGAACGTGGAACGTGAACGTGGAACGTAAAAACGAGAACACGAAACGTAAACGTGAACGTAAAAACATGAAAACAACTAGATTATCACACGTTTATATTGGAAAATTTATTCAAATATTTACCATTTTTAGGCTTCAAAGTTAGATTAATAGTTAAAAATCCGTAGTCTTCCTTCCAAATTTTATCACATAACTCAATAAAGTGGTTAAAACTCATATCAGATCCCACATAATTGTTATAAATCTTTCTCGAATAGTGATCATCTTGCTTAAAAACACACAACATATTCAAATTATTTCTAATAACTTGTTTATCAACCTTTGAAAAGCATTGGGAAAGATAGATACAAGATATGTTTTTGTGACGAGACATTACGAAATATTCCTTAATAACGTCCTGATTTTCCAAAATACAATCATCAAAAACGATTAACGAATTGGGTTTACATTCGCTTAATGGAACTATGTCCTCAGAAGCATTATAAAAATGTGATATTTTTTTGTTTAAGTTTTTCTCAATATTTTCAAATCTTTCTTGTAATTTTTTATAGGCGTCCTGTTCTAAAGATTTACTAAAAACATACAAATTGGAATAAGGAATCAACCTATTGTAGATAAAATTCAATAATAAAGTTGTTTTTCCACATCCACTTGAACCAACAATTAATTAACAATCTGATTGGTTGATCTTTCTTATTTTCTTCAAACGTTTTGAAGTTTTATCTGATCTTTTTGCTTTAAAAAATTTCTCCATTTAAATAGAAGATTTTCATCTTGAAGCAACGCTTGCGAAAATGAAGCTGTTCAAGTTGACTTCAGAAAGCTCTAAATTAGTTTTAAACTTGGAACATCCTATACACTTAGAGGAAGAATCAAATTATTTTATCGGTTTAAGCGGCTTTTATTCTGATAATTTTGTAATAAATATTAGTGAAAGTTCTCCTTATTGTATAGGATTTAGTGAGAAGAACGTAACAAAATATTATGGTTTAAACAAAGGATATTATACTTTCGATCAAATAAAAAATTCCCTTAAAAAATTATCTGAAAACATTCAAACAATCAGATAAATCTTTAAACTTTGACGAAAACAAGTTTGAAATGCAAAAAAATTATCTCTCTAATAAAATTCAAATAAAATCACCAGTAAGAATAATGTTTTCAGCAATTATTGTAGATTTATTAGGGTTTGTTCAAGAAACTATTGAGCCAAAATCAGGTATATTTAGGAAATAAAACGCCAAAATTTAGACCGTTCGATGTAATTGAAGTACATTGTAATCTCGTTGAACCTAGTTTTGAAAATCATACCGAACATCTTCACAAAGAATCTGAAATTTTGTACACTTTTTTCCCAAATGTTGCTTATGGATCAAAAATCAGTGAAAAACCAAATGAAATCGATTATATTCCAATTAGAAAAAATATTAAAAGAATTCAAAAAATCGTTTCTGACTATTCAAGACTCTGAAGGAAATCTATTAAATAATGAGAGTAAAACAACAATATATTTAAGATTGTCGAAAGAATGATGAATCAAGGGGGGAACGAATCGTTCTTACCTTCAAATTTTCAAGAAAATAGCCTTTAAATATATAAATTACAAGAGTCTATGCCATAGACCCCTTAACAATCTTCATCCTGACCCTGTTTTTATCAATGAATCTGGACTTTATACTGAAATAAAAATTACTAGTTAAATTTTATTTCTATCTAAATGGAGTCAGTTGTAGACCTACTCAATAATCAACTAAAATTCAATAACAAACATATCTTTACGATTGTTGACGAAAACAATGTGATCTGGTTTAAGGCTAAAGACGTAGCAAAAATTCTAGAATATGAAAATACTATGCAAACGATCAGAATAAACGTTGACGAAGATGATAAAAACTTCTATTTTAATCTAAATATAAGGGGGGCTATAAATAGCTTACCTTCAAACTTCCAAAATAACACTGTTTTCGTTAATGAATCTGGACTTTATTCTTTAATTTTGAGATCGCATAAACCAGAAGCGAAATTGTTTAAAAATTGGGTTACGAAAGAAGTATTACCTTTCATTAGAAAATATGGTGAGTACAAACTCAAAAACGAAAATAAGCAGTTAAAAGATGAAATAAAACAGTTTACAAATTTCAGGTCAAATGAAATCCTTGAAAATAGAGAATCAAGAATTGCGAATGGAATTAATGAAGAGAGATATGGTATGTAAAGATTTTGATAAGAAAAAACACCATGTTTTTGTGTTAATTAAGAAGAATCACATGTGGGAATATCCTTATTACGTTATCAGAGCTCAGAAACGAGAAATACCAAACCGATTAAAACATCTAAAAATAAAATATCCTGAATTAGAGATTTTGTTCATTGATGACGAACCAAATTCTATCAATCTGTATAACCAAATGAAAGAATCTTTGAATATTTTATACAACGGAAATCATTTTACTACAAATATGGCAGAATCTCGACTGATTTATAGAATATCTAAATTACACGATGAAAATGTTTCTAAATTTTACTAAAAACTCTCGATTTATTATATTTTGTTTGTAAATGT